>NC_092559.1:48406560-49006560 GCF_037038585.1 Patagioenas fasciata
TTCCTCTTCTCTTCTCGTCTCGTCTCGTCTCGTCTCGTCTCTTCTCTTCTTCTCTACTCTTCTCTTCCTCTTCTCTTCCCTTCCCTTCCCTTCCCTTCCCTTCCCTTCCCTTCCCTTCCCTCGCCTTCCCTCCCCTTCCCTCCCTTTCTCTTCTCCTCTCTTTCCTTCCCTTCCCTTCCCTTCCCTTCCCTTCCCTTCCCTTCCCTTCCCTTCCCTTCCCTTCTCTTCTCTTCTCTTCTCTTCTCTTCTTTTCTCTTCTCTTTTCTCTTCTCTTCTTCTCTTCTCTTCTTCTCTTCTTCTCTTCTTCTCTTCGTCTTCTCTTCCTCTTCTCTTCTCTTCTCTTCTCTTCTCTTCTCTTCTCTTCTTCTCTTCTCTTCTCTTCTCCTCTACTCTTCTTCTCTACTTCTCTTCCTCTTCTCTTCTCGTCTCGTCTCTTCTCTTCTTCTCTTCTCTTCTTCTCTTTTTCTCTTCCTCTTCTCTTCTCTTCTCTTCTAATCTCGTCTCGTCTCTTTTCTTCTTCTCTTCTCTTCTCTTCTCTTCTCTTCTCTTCTCTTCTCTTCTCTTCTCTTCTCTTCTTCTCTTCTCATCTCTTCTCTTCCTGTCTCTCCTCTCCTCTCCTCTCCTCTTCTCTTCTCTTCTCTTCTCTTCTCTTCTCTTCTCTTCTCTTCTCTTCTCTTCTTTTCTCTTCTTCTCTTCTCCTCTCTTTTCTTCCCTTCCCTTCCCTTCCCTTCCCTTCCCTTCCCTTCCCTTCCCTTCCCTTCCCTGCCCTTCCCTTCTCTTCCCTTCTCTTCCCTCCCCATCCCTCCCCTTCCCTTCCCTTCCCTTCCCTTCCCTTCCCTTCCCTCCCCATCCCTCCCCTTCCCTTCCCTTCCCTTCCCTTCCCTTCCCTTCCCTTCCCTTCCCTTCCCTTCCCTTCTCTTCCCTCCCCTTCCCTTCCCTTCCCTTCCCTTCCCTTCCCTTCTCTTCTCTTCTCTCCTCTCCTCTCCTCTCCTCTTCTCTTCTCTTCTCTTCTTCTCTACTCTTCTTCTCTTCTTCTCTTCCTCTTCTCTTCTCGTCTCGTCTCGTCTCGTCTCGTCTCTTCTCTTCTTCTCTACTCTTCTCTTCCTCTTCTCTTCCCTTCCCTTCCCTTCCCTTCCCTTCCCTCGCCTTCCTTCCCCTTCCCTCCCCTTCCCTTCCCTCCCCTTCCCTCCCCTTCCCTTCCCTCCCCTTCCCTTCCCTCCCCTTCCCTTCCCTTCCCTTCCCTTCCCTTCCCTTCCCTTCCCTTCCCTTCCCTTCCCTTCCCTTTCCTTCTCTTCTCTTCTCTTCTCTTCTCTTCTCTTGTCTTCTCTTCTCGTCTCTTCTCTTTTCTTCCCTTCCCTTCCCTTCCGTTGCCTTCCCTTCCCTTCCCTTCTCTTCCTTTCCCTTCCATTCTCTTCCTTTCCCTTCTCTCTTCTCTCCTCTCCTCTCCTCTCCTCCTCTCCTCTCCTCTCCTCTCCTCTCCTCTCCTCTCCTCTCCTCTCCTCTCCTCTCCTCTCCTCTCCTCTCCTCTCCTCTCCTCTCCTCTCCTCTCCTCTCCTCTCTTCTCCTCTCTTCTCTTCTCTTCTCTTCTCTTCTTTCTCTTCTCTTTTCTTCCCTTCCCTTCCTTTCCCTTCTCTCCTCTCCTCTTCTCTCCTCTTCTCTCCTCTTCTCTCCTCTTCTCTTCTCTCCTCTTCTCTCCTCGTCTCTTCTCTTCTTCTCTACTCTTCTCTTCCTCTTCCCTTCCCTTCCCTTCCCTTCCCTTCCCTTCCCTTCCCTTCCCTTCCCTTCCCTTCCCTTCCCTTCCCTTCTCTTCCCCTCCCTTCCCTTCCCTTCCCTTCCCTTCCCTTCCCTTCCCTTCCCTTCCCTTCCCTTCCCTCCCCTTCCCTCCCCTTCCCTCCCCTTCCCTCCCCTTCCCTCCCCTTCCCTTCCCTTCCCTTCCCTTCCCTTCCCTTCCCTTCCCTTCCCTTCCCTTCCCTTCCCTTCCCTTCCCTTCTCTTCTCTTCTCTTCTCTTCTCTTCTCTTCTCTTCTCTTCTCTCCTCTCCTCTCCTCTCCTCTTCTCTTCTCTTCTCTTCTCTTCTTCTCTACTCTTCTTCTCTTCTTCTCTTCCTCTTCTCTTCTCGTCTCGTCTCGTCTCTTCTCTTCTTCTCTACTCTTCTCTTCCTCTTCTCTTCCCTTCCCTTCCCTTCCCTTCCCTCGCCTTCCCTCCCCTTCCCTCCCCTTCCCTTCCCTTCCCTTCCCTTCCCTTCCCTTCCCTTCTCTTCTCTTCTCTTCTCTTCTCTTGTCTTCTCTTCTCGTCTCTTCTCTTTTCTTCCCTTCCCTTCGCTTCCGTTGCCTTCCCTTCCCTTCCCTTCTCTTCCTTTCCCTTCCCTTCTCTTCCTTTCCCTTCTCTCTTCTCTTCTCTCCTCTCCTCTCCTCCTCTCCTCTCCTCTCCTCTCCTCTCCTCTTCTCTCCTCTTCTCTCCTCTTCTCTTCTCTCCTCTTCTCTTCTCTCCTCTTCTCTCCTCGTCTCTTCTCTTCTTCTCTACTCTTCTCTTCCTCTTCCCTTCCCTTCCCTTCCCTTCCCTTCCCTTCCCTTCCCTTCCCTTCCCTTCCCTTCTCTTCCCTCCCCTTCCCTCCCCTTCCCTTCCCTTCCCTTCCCTTCCCTTCCCTTCCCTTCCCTTCCCTTCCCTTCCCTTCTCTTCTCTTCTCTTCTCTTCTCCTCTCTTCTCTTCTCTTCTCTTCTTTTCTCTTCCCTTCCCTTCCCTTCCCTTCTCTTCTCTTCTCTTCTCTTCTCTTCTCTTCTCTTCTCTTCTCTTCTCTTCTCTTCTCTTCTCTTCTCTTCCTCTCCTCTCATCTCTCTTCTCTTCTCTTCTCTTCTCTTCTCTTCTCTTCTCTTCTCTTCTCTTCTCTTCTCTTCTCTTCTCTTCTCTTCTCTTCTCTTCTCTTCTCCTCTCCTCTCCTCACCTCTCCTCTCCTCTCCTCTCCTCCTCTCCTCTCCTCTCCTCTCCTCTCCTCTCCTCTCCTCTCCTCTCCTCTCCTCTCCTCTCCTCTCCTCTCCTCTCCTCTCCTCTCCTCTCCTCTTTTCTCCTCTTCTCTTCTCTTCTCTTCTCTTCTCTTCTCTTCTCTTCTCTTCTCTTCTCTTCTCTTCTCTTCTCTTCTCTTCTCTTCTCTTCTCTTCTTCCTTGCTCCTAGAACAGCGCAGACAACAGTTTTATCCTTATTTGATCTAAACTTAGACTTGGCCTGCAAAGAAATCACTCAGTCTACTACATTTTGCAAATTAGTCCAATTGTCACGAGCCCAGTCTTCTCCGGGTACAGAGGGTCGGGCTCCATACTTTGCTAAAAGCGTGTAGAATGAGTCCCGGTCTTTTGCTAACCAACAACCTTGATTGTCAGCTTTTTCGGTCATTTTTACTATGAAGGGGTGGTACACACTCTAGGAGGGCACAACTTAGTTACGAAAACCACAGCAACAGCTGCGTCACCCTTCTCTTTCCTGAGTGGTTGAAGAGGTCTAGAAATCTGCTATGGGAGGACCAAACTTAACTACACAAACACACAAGATTTCCCCTTCACTCTCCCTAGCAGACAATACTCATCAGCATGAGAACAACACCCCTTTTGCACTTTGAGATCTTTTGTGTTAGATTCCGGGAAACAGAACCCTCAACGCGAGTTTGGGGTGCTTTACACCAAGGCGTGTATGGTGTGCGGGAAATCTGAATCGCCTCCCTTGCAGCTGAGATGAAACGTCTTTCCCCTGGTGCAGACCACACACTGCCTACACCCCTCTGTTTTCCCAGAATCCCATCCTCGTCGCCAATTAAATGTCACGGTCCGTTCGGCGATGGACTCGTGATGGTTCTTTTACCTTGATCTCAGAGCGCAAAATTAAGGTGACCAAAATGCCAAGGGGTTATGGTTCAATCAAGCAGTGTTACTATATTAATTTGCCTGTAAAGCGGCACGCTTTCTTTTGCCAACGCTTATGTTCTCTGGTCCATTGGGTGACCTCAGGACCCTTGGCGAGCTTCTGGGCATGCTCCTTTTCGTTGGCCATTGTTTGAGGGAACAGGCGAGGGACACGTGTAACTGAGGCTGCAGGTAAGAACACATTCTTCTGGATGGCGGCTATTGTTTCTGGGTGGAAGAGACCCTCATAACAATAGCTTTCAGGAGGCGGGGGCTGGTTTGGCTAGAGAAGCAGGCAAAGTCCACACAGCAGCCATTGTTAGCAGGAGAACTGATATGGCAGTTGCACATCCCCCTCTGATAACTGGAGCCTTCAGTGGGGCAGTTAATGGCTCTTTTGTGGGACCCAGAGTTGGTTGACAGGGTCGTTAGCAGAGGAGGGGCCCAGAGAAGCTGAGAAGTTTCTGGAATGCCCACAGCCAGATCTGATCAGACAATAAATTGGGGTTCCCGACGAAGATTCCCTTTGTGTGCTCTTCTCAGAGCAGTGGGTCTGCTGAGCCAGAGTCCTCCCCTTAGACGGGAACGCCGTCTAAGGAAACTTCCCAGGACTGGGAGCGCCTCACCTCCTCATTTGGGTGAGTGATAATTTACTGAATATATCCTTGCCTAACCCAGGCAAGTGACAGTTTACCCTGGAGTCAGAGGGCTCTGGTTCGTTTCTTGTGTGTGCGTGCATGCACGCTGTGGATCCTCATTATTCTCATTTGCTGCACCCCAATAATCTCCTCAACTGATATCCGAACCTTTATCTTATGTTATCGGAGTGCTAACTAATTGTATAAACCCTGTTTTGGTTGGTTCATTGGCTGTACTTTTCCGGCCAGAATAAAGTCTCTTTTGCAACTTGTTGTCCACCTAAAACTGACTTTGGGGTCCCTCCATGACAGCCTCTTTTCATTTTCAGAGATTGCAAATAGACTATGCAGATATGCCGGCTACAAATGGATACAAACATTCGTTAGTGATAGTGGATCATCTATCAGAGTGGGTAGAAGCCACTTCCCAAGAAAAGAAGATGATACAGGAGGAGTTACAAAAGGCTTACTGAAAGAAATTATACCCAGGTATGGCGTTCCAGAGTCAACTGAGCCATACAGGGGTACCCATTTTGCACCAAGAGTAATCAAACAGCTGTATAAATCACAGGGAATAGAGATGAATCTTCATACTGCGGCAATGAGGAACGACGCACACCAAGATGCAAACAAAGATGCACGCACAGTCTCCGAGAAGACCACTCAAAGGGTGTCTTTGGCGGGAACCCCGTTTTATAGTCTGGTCAGATCTGCCTGTAGGCATTACAACATAGTCCAGAAGCTTCGCAGCTTCTCTGGGCACGTCCTTTGTTGAGGACCCTGTCAATTGACCGAGGGTCCCACCCCTCCTGTCCCACCAGCTGGTAGAGGTGAAGTCACCCTGCCCCATGGCAGGGGAGGATGTGACTGACAGCACCTTGGTACCACCCTAGGTCTGTACATGGGGACAGACACGGTGGGGTACAAAAAGTACTAAAGAACCATCAACGGCCCCATTGAAGGCTCCAGATCTCAGGGGGATGTGCAACTGCCACACAATCCACTCTGTGACCACAGTCATCTGACAGGCTACTTTGGAGTGGTGGTGCAGCCACCTCTTGCCTCCAAAGTCAAAAGGGGGCATTCTGTTGGTGAGTTTGAATGCCCACTGTGGATCATAATACCTTATGTGTCAGTTTCCTGCTATACATTATCATTACAAATCAACCTACAGTAGAATAGAACAGTACAAATTACAACAACTATCGCTGTTATCAAATATTGGAGAAGGCTAGTTAGCCATACTAACAAGGAAAACAAATGCATTGAAAGATTTTTTTGTTTGGTTGGTTTTTTTTGTTTTTTACCAATTAGTAATCTGTACAATTCTGATATGCTAGTGCCTCTAAATTACAAGGGACCCAGTACAAACTCAAAACATCTTCTGTGGTTACTTTAGAAACCTTACACGTTAAGACCCAGAAGGGAAGCAAAAGCCAAATTGCTCTGAACCACCCCTCCATCCCCCATCACTGGTAAAACAGACGAAACTTCTCTGACAAACACTCGTTAATTGGTTTCTTAGAAATACATACAGGAGAGGTCTCAACAAAATACTGTTGCATTTGATTAAATTTAATCCAATTCTTTTTTTCCAGTAATTGACCTTCTGGTGGTATCCATGTACCACCTACCCAGTGTGTGTCATTGTTGCTGCACTGTTGCAGGAGATGATAGCTGAATAGGCTAAGGAAGTGTTAATTGGAGTGAGGGTCCTGCTGCTGCCATCATAGTACTTGTGTTTTGTTGTAACTTCATTAGCTGCCCCTTTCATGTTTATTGGATATTGTTTTTCCTTACCAGATCGAAGTCCTGTTTGAGTTCTATCAGTGTAGTGGTGGTGTCACGGAGGTACCTCGAAGTTAGTTTAAGGGACAACAGGGTCCAAAAAAACTTTTATTAAACTGGTGAGAAACAGGGTTTTAGCACTCCAAAAGTTACTTAAATAGAGATTCGGATATCAGTTGAGGAACATTATTAAGGGGGAGCAACTAATACAACAGGAGGTCCACAGTGTGCATGCACTAATGGCCCCGGGCCAGGGTGCTCTGGGGCCAAACAAAAGCAGCTGTTGCCTACTCCTTCCATACTGAAGGAGGGGTTGGAGAGAGGGGGGGTTTGCATCCTGCCACAGTTGGCTTTACCGATACTTTGGCTGCCCATACTAGTGGAAATACAGCATCCAAAATTTTCTTGGAGATTTCTTGCTTGCAGCAAGGAGATCTGCACCTTCCAAGCATCTTCTTATGGGGCATGCAACTGAACAGAATTCTCAGAAAACATTATTTGAGCTTACAACTTACTTAACAAATCTTGACCCAAGAGAGGTATAGGGCTTTCTGGCAAATACAAGAATTCATATGGTAAAACTTTGTTCCAAATTCGGCATTCCATTGGTTTCAAAAAAAGGCCTTTCTTTCTTTCTGTGCCATGACCTCAAAAACTACCATGGTGAATTTACTAAAAGGTCTCTTACAACTAGTTAACACAGAATAAGTCTATTAAAAAAAGTTTGTGGTTTAATTTCCCAGCTTCATTAGGACTACAGATCCACTGGGGATGCCTTTAAATTTCACCCTTAGACTGCTTCATTGTTACAGTTCTCCAACGGCAACATCACTGCAGTGGGGGGGAGAGAAAACCCCCCTTTCACCGCTTTAGCAGCGGGCAGCCAAGTTTTTCAATTTTTTTTTTTTCTTTCTCTTCTTGCTGCAGTTTAGATACAGGCAAGGCCACGCAGGTGGCGTAATCACTGGTGCTAATTGAGATCTGCGTGGGAACTGCCAGGGAGCTACGTATATCTCGCAGTTTGACACAGGTCTGAAATTTATGTTCAAGCTGTACAGGTCTGGGATATTTCGCTTTTTAATTTTCCCATTTCATTCCAGCCATAATACACTCTATATGCAATTCTAATTAGCTGAGCAATAGTTACATTCCTCAGCCCCATTTACCTGTTGCAATTTCTTACAGATGTCAATAAACAGCATATTAACCATCAATTGATTAATTTTCCCAGATCCACATCAGGTAATATTCTAGCAACTTTTAAACAACAACCTCTTCAAGTTCACATCCATCATAGCATTTAGTTTTATTTCCCATACCTCCAACTAGCACATAAATTCAATGTGAATCAGAGTTTAACAACTTAAATTCTTTTGTGGTCTCAAAATTATTGGATAACAATAAGAACAAATTAACTTACAGTACTGTACTTCATCCCATTTTTTCCTAAGTCCTGGAGAACAACATTAATTGCAATATAGCACTAAAACCCAGAATTCCACATTCAAGCCACATTTAAGTACAATATCATTTCAAGTTTTCTTTTATCAGAGGATTCCCCCACAAAGTTACTCTAATGTGTAAGGATGCATCCTAAGGGGGAGCAAGGTGGTACTGGAACCAATTCTCATTTTGTAATTATCTCCCCAAACAAAATTCTTTTGGTACCAAATATAAATATGGAAATTAAAATACTGAGCTCAGATATGTAAACCAAATACCAAGTTCAAATATGCAAATGGATCACAATTATACTATTCAAGACAATATCTCGATTTTAGCATTGCACCTTTGAGTTGCTTACTGCTCACCCAGGTAGAGGTACCTCTGGGTCTCCCTGACAAAACAGGTCAATACGTGCTAGAGCCCAACAGGCACCCGCCCCCCCCCCGCTGCCCTAACAAACTGGACTGGGCAAGGCTTTTATTAGTGTCTCATCTGGAGTGCTACAACTGTTATCCCAAAAACAGGATTCTTTATCCGGTGTGCATACAAAAAAGCCAAATTTAGTACACTGAGATGAGACACAGCCTATCACAGAGTTGCCCAAGTCTGGATGCTGGAATAAAGTTAGCATGCTAGAAAGAAAAGTAACAGCTGTTACACACAAAATCTTATCATGATATTCACACACTAAAGAACTGAATTACTCATGGTCTTCTGTATAATCACAAAATGTACACTTTGAGTCAATGGATTCTCGTGATTTAACAGTCTATGAACTTACTGTACCATTTAACAGTTAAAACTGTAATATGCTTAAACAGATATCTACAAAGAAAACAGGTTAATAAGGAAAGCATCTTGCAGACTTCAGAAAGTTTTCTATGACTTGTGTGTTATCAATTAATTCTCTCTCAGCTTGTTGAAGTTCAAACCGTTTCACCTGTAAAACTGTCTGCAATGATTTAATGATCTCTTGTAGAGATTTATTTTTGTCCTGCTTTTCTCGCTTTAAAAACAACATTAATTGCAACAAAGTGTTATACTTCAAGGTTCTATTCTCTGACTTACATAGCAGCCACCATTGCTTACAATATTTCACAAGATCCTCCTTCCTCCTATTTACAAGTGCTTTCCTATGTTCTAAAACACCTCCCAATACCAATTTCTTAGGAACATGACTGAAAACAATCATTCCCAACCTCATCTTGTAAGTAAAAACCATGAGAAGAAGGAGGGAGGAGGGGGAAGCACAGAGCGGCTTATAGAGCAAGTGGGAGAAGGGGGGAGAAGGCTTACAGTGCACTTAAACAAAAAATACCGCAAAGAAACTGTAACAACTGTCAGTAAAACAACTCACATTCCTGACAATCTGCTTGATTTTCAGAAAGGCAATACACAGAAGCACGTAATATGTATTGTAAAACTCACGGATATAGCTTATGTACAGGGAAAGTGGCTTGTTCTTTTACTAACGCAATCCCGCAGGTCTCTCATTCAATGAGGATTGCTTTCCCTGTTACACTAAGGGATTAGTGGCCACAAGGAAAATTTACTCACCCATTGGATTGCGTGGTCACCGCCACACACACACTGCTCGATGAAGAGCCTCATAGGCATCACACACTCACATGGGGCACCATTTGTGGCGGTGAGGAACGACACATACAGACACAGACAGACGCACAGACACAGAATTCTTGTTAGCAGCGAGAGAAGAGCTAGGCAGAGCTGAGCAGAGCTGAGCTAGGTTGAGCTGATTTTTATTAACAGTTCTCAATTTATAGGTTTACAGATATGGGCATGGACTAAGAGGTTAGACAGTTTTTTCAAAAAATATTATTCTAAACACACCACACTCGTGACTGTTTTCAGTCACGTTCCCATGCATATCTTGTGAGCGGCATTCCAACCTACTCATTCACATGCCCAGGCCCAACATTCACACATCATACATATGGGGGCGGTTTTTTCGACCCAAGATCACTCCTTACACTTAAAAAAAATATGCTTCTGGATACCCTGTCCAAGGCTATTTAGCTGGAACTGCACATCCTGCCGTTCCCACATTTGCCAGTCTAAAAAAAAGGACAATGGAAGGTAGATATGTCAAAGTTCAATAAAATCATGAGAGGCTTGTAAATAAGGACTGTTCACTAACTCTTCCAACACAAAAAATGAAGCTAGCATGAGCTGTGTTGAAAAGAAACAAGAGGATGTGGTTTGTTATGCAATAGATAGTGAACTGGATGAACTCTTTGACAGAAGTAGTTGTGGATTCTAAATGTTTTCATAGGTTCAAGGGGAGATCACACAAGTCCATGGAAAATAACTCTACTGAGGATTACTAAGTCTATAGCAATCACATATGGGTCAGGAAATCTCTGAGTTGAAAATAGGTGGAGGTGGGTAGACTACTGGGGGAAGTAGCACGCATGTTTGCATTGCTCTGACTCTACTACACCTATCTGCCACTTTTGGAGAGTGGGCAAAGTAGACAGCTGATCTGGTTTCATTATGTGGTATTAGTATTAATACTAATAATATTAGTAATAAGATTAATACTAGTATCAATGTTAATGTTTACAGATATTTGCCACTGACAAGATTCAATAACAGGGGAAACATAACAGTGAGCAAGGGAGAGCAGAATGCACCAAAGATGTGTATTGAATGTCCTTTATATCTCCACCAGGGGGTATTTTGAGCTCTTCTTCTTTTAAACATAGTATGGGTTCTCCAAGCCTGAGATATAACCATCAAAATTATCAGAAGGCCCACTTTTCACCTTGAAATTTAGACCTGATTCTCCAAGACCTTACGTCCAGGAGGTAACTTGGCATTAGTTTCAGATTTAAGCTGGACTTTTAACATTAATGGCAGTTGCTGCCAAGGTGTCCATTTTATTTTTTCCCTTTGAAGTTGCAAGAGATTTGCCTCCACTGAATATGATGTCGTGGGAATTCAAAAGAGCAGAACGCTGGCAGAGCTGTATAATAACTGCCATAAATAAGACCAACTCTTCTGATGATAGCTATAGAAGAGGTGATAAGGGTGTCATTGCAAAGTTGCTTGCTCATCCACTAATAGGGAGTACAAAAACTGTTAAAAACAGATTGACTCATTACCATGGTAATGGCTAATTTGGAACCAAGCTTTAGAAGTCAAACATTGCATGAGAGGAATTTTAACTTATCTTGCACATTGCTGCATACCACTGGGTGATGTGTTCTCTGAGTGTACATATGCACACATATACATAGTCTCCCAAGTAACTGCAATTGTTTCCTGATATTCAGTGCATGCTCAGTGAAGGAAAGGGAAAAAACATGATAGAACAAGGCACTGCAGAGTCCTTGTTTTCCATAGCTAAACAGCTTGACTGACAGACAGGTCAGACTATTTTACCCATTAAGCAGCTACAAAATTGCCTGGAACCTCCCTTTGCAGCTCTTATACCTCCTTTTCTCTACCCTAGTCTCCTCCTAAATAAATAACACATCACAAATTGTTTTTCCCCCACTGGTCAGTTTTGCTGCATGTGTACCCTAATTTTGTATTTCTGATACCCGTCCCTGGGCAGTCTCAGCTTTATATGCTATTACTGCTATAGTTACCCATGCACTGCTGGTCTTGCAAGGTTTGACTCCCCAAAAGGCCCCCAATGCGTCTGTGAAGTCTGTCCATCTCTCACATAGCTCTCCCTTAATCACCTGTGCAATCCAGCCATCCCTCACAGTGCTGCCTTTAACTTTTGGCAGCTTCTCACTCTGTTATATGTCATGTCCAGCAATTTCTCATGTCACGACCAGTAGTTTACCACATTTTGTTCAGTTAGCTGAACCTCAGGCCAAGGTCTAGTCAGAGACCCAATTACTTGCCTGAAACCCTAACATTTATATACCATCCACTGCCCCTAGGAGATGCTTATTTTGCTGAAGGCAAGTGACTGTGCTCTTCCCAAGTGTAAACTCTTCCAGAGGAGTTATTAACTTCCAGAGGTCTCATATCTCTGTGTGAGTTTTGTCCCAGACACTTTGCAAGCTGAAATTCCTTTAAGAGGAAGAGAAGGAGATATCTCAATATATGTTATGACTCTGGCCTCGAAGACAGCTTTAGGTTAGCTGGCTTTGCTGCTGATATCAAAGTAACTCATACTGTAAGTATGTTTATCCAAGATAAGCAGTGACAGGTGCCATACCCCTACTTGCTGCAGAATCCCTGCCTCTGCTGGCTGTCAACTGCCCCACTTGCCCCAGAAGTCGCTCTTCCCTGTTCCAGTCATGCGTTTTTTGACTCATACAGCTACACCTCCCAAACAGCACTGTCTTTCCTGAAAACATCATGGCCTTTTTAAAAGAGAACACTACAGGTATCACTTTCCAGAGGAAGCAACAGCAACATCCCTGCTTGCAGTTACCACCGTGCCTTTGACAGAATCACAGAATCACAGAATGTTAGGGATTGGAAGGGACCTCAAAAGATCATCTAGTCCAATCCCCCTGCTGGAGCAGGAACACCTAGATGAGGTTACACAGGAATGTGTCCAGGCGGGTCTTGAATGTCGCCAGAGTAGGAGACTCCACAACCCCCCTGGGCAGCCTGTTCCAGTGTTCTGTCACCCTCACTGAGAAGAAGTTTCTTCTCAAATTTAAGTGGAACCTCTTGTGTTCCAGTTTGCACCCATTACCCCTTGTCCTATCATTGGCTGTCACAGAGAAGAGCCTGGCTCCATCCTCGTGACACTCACCCTTTATATATCTGTACACATTAATGAGGTCACCCCTCAGTCTCCTCTTCTCCAAGCTAAAGGGACCCAGCTCCCGCAGCCTTTCCTCATAAGGGAGATGCTCCACTCCCTTAATCATCTTTGTTGCCCTACACTGGACTCTCTCCAGCAGTTCCCTGTCCTTCTTGAACTGAGGGGCCCAGAACTGGACACAATATTCCAGGTGTGGTCTCACCAGGGCAGAGTAGAGGGGAAGGAGAACCTCTCTCGACCTACTAACCACCCCCCTTCTAATACACCCCAGGATGCCATTGGCATTCTTGGCCACAATGGCGCAGTGCTGGCTCATGGTCATCCTGCTGTCCACCAGGACCCCCAGGTCCCTTTCCCCTACACTGCTCTCTAATAGGTCATTCCCCAACTTATACTGGAACCTGGGGTTGTTCCTACCCAGATGTAAGACTCTACACATGCCCTTGTTATATTTAATTAATTTTTTCCCCGCCCAACTCTCCAGCCTGTCCAGGTCTTGCTGGATGGCAGCACAGCCTTCTGGCGTGTCACCCACTCCTCCCAGCTTGGTGTCATCAGCAAACTTGCTGATAGTACACTCATTCCCTCATCCAAGTCATTGATGAATATATTGAATAGTACTGGACCCAGTACTGACTCTTGAGGCACTCCACTAGATACAGGACTCCAACTGGACTCCGCCCCATTGACCACGACTCTCTGGCTTCTTTCCTTCAGCCAGATCACAGTCCACCTCACTACCCGATCGTCCAGACTGCACTCCCTCAGTTTAGCTGTGAGGATGCTGTGGGAGACTGTGTCAAATGCTTTACTGAAGTCAAGGTAGACCACATCCACCGATCTGCCATCGTCTATCCACCTCGTTATGTCCTCATAAAAGGCTATGAGATTGGTCAAACATGACTTCCCCTTGGTGAAGTCATGTTGACTGCCCCTAATGACCCTCTTATCCCTGATATGCCTTGAGATGGCACCAAGAGTAAGTTGTTCCATCACCTTTCCAGGGGTGGAGGTGAGGCTGACCGGTCTATAGTTACCGAGGTCCTCCTCCTTGCGCTTTTTGAAGACTGGAGTGACATTTGCTTTCCTCCAGTTTTCAGGCATCTGTCCCATTCCCCACACCTTACCAAAGATGATGGAGAGTGGCCTAGCAATAACTTCAGCCAGCTCCCTCAGCACCCATGGATGCATCCCATCTGGACCCATGGATTTATGGATGTCCAGATTGCTTATTTGCTCCCTAACCCAGTCCTCATCAACTAAGGCAAACTCCTCCATTGTCCTGACTTCCTCTGGGGCCTCAGGGGCATGGCGCTCCTAAGGACAGCTTCTGGCAGAGTAGACAAAGACAAAGAAGGCATTCAGTAACTCTGCCTTCTCTGTATCTTCTGTCACCAGGGCACCCACCTCATTCATCAATGGGCCTACATTGTTTCTGGTGTTAGTTTTATCTGCCATTTATTTGAAGAAGCTCTTCCTGTTGTCCTTGACCCCTCTCGCCAGGTTTAATTCTAAGGAGGCCTTAGCTTTCCTAGTTGCCTCCATACATCCTCTGACAACAGCCTTATATTCTTCCCAAGTGGCCAGCCCTTCCTTCCATGATCTATAAACTCCACTTGAGCTTGCCCAGCAGTTCCCTGTTTAACCACGCAGGTCTCCTGGCTCCCTTCCTTGACTTCCTACGTATCGGGATGCTCTGATCTTGAGCTTGGTAGAAGCAATCCCTGAATGCTAACCAATCATCTTGGGCCCCTTTACCTTCAAGCAGCCTCACCCATGGGATTTCCCTTAGCAATTGTTTGAAAAGGCCAAAGTTTTCCCTGCTGAAGTCCAGGGTTGCAATTCTGCTTGCTATTCTGTTCCTGCCACAGGAGATGCTGAACTCCACCATTTCATGGTGACTGCAACCAAGACAGCCCTCAACCTTTACTGCTTCAACCAGACCCTCCTTGTTAGTGAGGATGAGGTCCAGCAGTGCACCTCTCCTCGTCGGCTCCTCCACCATTTGCATCAGAAAGTTATCGTCAAGGCACTGGAGGAACCTCCTGGACTGTGGCTGGCTGGCTGAGTAGTCCTTCCAGCAAACATCAGGGAAGTTAAAATCCCCCACAACAACCAGGGCCTGTGACTGTGAGGCTGCTCTCAGCTGCCTCTAGAAGGCCTCATCAACTTCCTCTCCCTGACCTGGTGGCCTGTAATAGACACCCACAACAGTATCACGCTTGTCCCTTAATTCTCACCCATAGATTCTCAACTTGCTCCTCATCTGTGCCTGGACAGTACTCAGTACATTGTAGTTGCTCTCTCACATAAAGAGCAACTCCACCACCACGCCTGGCTGGCCTGTATTTCCTGAAAAGGACATAGCCATCCATGACCACATTCTAGTCATGTGAGCTGTCCCACCATGTCTCTTTAATTGCCACTAGATCATAAACTCCTTACTGAACACAGGTTTCTAACTCCTCCTGCTTATTCCCCATGCTATGTGCACTGGTGTACAGACATTTCAGGGAGTGACCTGAGCACACTGATTTCACCCTAGGGGTATGGGAGGCCTCCCAGTCTTCATCAATTCTAGAGTGCTGCACCACTGATGCAAGCCCAGCTACAACCCCATCCCCCTTCGAATCTAGTTTAAAGCTCTCCAAATGAGCCCTACCAATTCCTGTCCCAGCATACTTTTGCCCCTGCGAGATAAACCTGTCCCACCTATCACTGTCCAGACTGGTGTCATATAAAACCAGCCATTATCAAAGAATCCAAAGCACTGCCTGTAGCACCAGTCTTGTAGCCAATCATTTATGAACTGAATTTTTCTGTTCCATCTCATGTCATCATCCAAAAATGGAAGAAGGGAAGAGAAAATCACAAGAGCTTCAGAGTCTTTCACCATCCATCCCAGGGCCTTGAAATCTTTCTTCATTCCCCTCAAACTGCGGGGTGCAGCTTCCTCCCCATCTGTCTGGAAGATCAGCAGTGGGTAGTAGTCTGTTGGGTGCACCAGGTTGGGGAGTGCCCTGGTGATATCCCTGACCTGGGCTCTGGGTAGACTACAAACTTCCTTATAATGAAGTTCAACCCTGCATATTGGGCCCTCTGTCCCTCTCAGAAGGGAACTGCCTACTACAGTCACCCTTCTTTCTTTCTTATCTGAGGCAGTCTCGAGGTGTGGAGTCAACTGCCTCTTTCTATGTGACCTTGTAGGTGGGCCTTGCACCGCATCCTCACCTACCTCTTCTTCAAGATCCAGGGCCAAAAACTTATTATGGAGGGGCACCTGGGGAAGCAAAGCAGGATCATCGAGTCCAACCATAACCCAGCACTTGGCCTTGTGAAACCTCATACAATTGGCTTCAGCCCAGTGATCCAGCTGGTGCAGATCCCTCTGTATGGCCTTTGTACCCTCCAGCAAATCAACACTCCCACACAATTTGGTGTTGTCTGCAAACTTACTAAGGGTGCACTCAAACCCTTCATCCAGAGCATTGATAAAGAGAATAAACAGAATTGACCCCGATACTGAGCCCTGTGGAACACCACTTGTGACTGGCCGCCAACTGGATTTGGCTCCATTCACCACAACTCTTTGAGCCTGGCCCTCCAACCAGTTCTTTATCCATCAAAGAGTACACCCATGCAGGCCATGAGCTGCCAGCTTCTCCAGGAGAATGCTGTGGGATACAGTGTCAAAGGCCTTACTGAAGTCTAAGTACACAACATCCACAGCCTTTCCCTCATCTACTAGGTGGGTAACTTTGTTGTAGAAGGAGATCAGGTTGGTCAAACAGGACCTGCCTTTCATTAACCCATGTTGACTGGGCCTGATCACACGGTGCTCTTGTATATGCCGTGTGATGTTACTCAAGATGATCTGTTCCATGACCTTCCCCAGCACCAAGGTTAGACTGACATATTTTTAGTTCCCCGGATCCTCCTTCCGGCCCTTCTTGGGCATCACGTTAGTCAACTTCCAGTCAACTGGGACCTCCCCAGTTAGCCAAGACTGCTGATAGATAATGGAAAGTGGCTTAGTGATCACCTCCACCAGCTCCCAAAGCACCCTTGGATGCATCCCATCTGGCCCCATAGACTTGTGGGTGTCCAAGTGGTGTATCAGGTTGCTAATCATTTTCCCTTGGATTATTGGGGCTTCATTCTGCTCCCCATTCCTGTCTTCTGCCTCAGGGGGCTGGGTACCTGGAGTACAACTATTTTGACTATTAAAGACTGAGGCAAAAAAGGCATTTAGTATCTCAGCCTTTCCCTCATCTTCTGTCACTATGTTTCCCTCTACCTCCATCAGGGGATGGAGATTTTCCTTAGCCCTCCTCTTGTTGCTTATGTATTTATAGAAACATTTCTCGTTGCCTTTTACAGTAGTGGACAGGTTTAGCTCTAGTTGGGCTTTGGCCCTTCTAATTTTCTCCCTGCATAACCTCACAGAATTCTTGTATTCCTCTTGAGTAGCCTGCCCCTCCTTCCAAAGGTTATAAATTCTCTTTTTATTCCTGAGTTCCAGCTGCAGCTCTCTGTTCAGCCAGGCCAGCCTTCTTCCCCACCAGCTCACCTTCCAGCACATGGGAACAGTCTGCTCCCGTGCCTCCAAGATTACTTTCTTGAAGAGAGACCAGTTTTCCTCGACTCCTTTGTCCTTCAGGACTGCCTCCCAAGGGACTTTGCCAACCAGCCTTCTAAACAGGTCAAAGTCTGCTCTTCAGAAGTTTGAAGTAGCAGTTCTGTTAACCGCCCTTTTAACTTCTCCTAGAATAGAAAACTCAGTCATTTCATGATCACTATACCCAAGGCGACCTCCAACCAACACTTTGCCCACAAGCCCTTCTCTGTTTACAAACGGATCCAGTGGAGCTCGTTCCCTAGTAGGCTCACTAACCGGCTGTGTTAGGAAGTTGCCTTCCATGTACCACAGGAACCTCCTAGACTGCTTCCTCTCTGCTGTGTTGTACTTCCAGCAGACATCTGGTAGGTTGAAGTCCCCCATAAGAACAAGGGCTAACGATTGGGAGACTTCTCCCAGCTGCCTGCAAAATATTTGATCTGCCTCTTCATCCTGGTTGGGTGGTGTGTAACAGACCCCCAGACCACCCAACCAGGATGAAGAGTGAGATGAAATATTTTGCAGATAGCTGGGAGAACTCTCACATCATTATTCAGTCCAATAGCAATATTTGAGTCTGGGGTCTTCTTGCTTCTCATGGGATCTTTTTCACTGATCTCATATGGGCCTTTGTTTTGTTCAGCTGTAGATATTGTTTATAGTCTATAGCCTTGAAGGTGCTGTTTTGTCTGAATAAATCCTTTTCTTCTCAGGCAAGTACAAAACAGGACCCATTTTGCAGATTTGTGTAATGTATTTGCATTAGCCTTGAAGTTGTTTTTTTCTCCCCAGTCGATTCCGTTCTTCCCAGCAAAGTGCCAACTGGTCCTTATCTTGCAGGAGTTCAGTGTCATTTGTAGTTGCTTTTGGTAAATATGAGCAGTACTTTACAGCTTAAGATTTCAGCAATTTCAGCTTACTATGTAACATGAAGCAGAGAGTATATCAAAAATCACACAACCATATAATTCTAGATGATTCATCACATTTAGTATGCATTTACTTAAGCTAAATGATTGATGTGAAACTTAAATTGGGCTCATCCACTGACCTGTGATTAGTAAAACCATCGCCACACAGCCCACTTATTTAGCAGGGAGAGCTCAAAGTAGACTCACCCAGGCTGTCATATTTATAAAGTGGTTGGCACATAGTCAAATTGCATACAGTGGGAAAGGTATGTATGAGACTCTGCACCCACAACTTATTTTGTTCAGTGTGCTGTTCTGTTTCCTTGTGGGTTTCCTAAAAGGAGCTCTTGGCCTGGCTATGGCTCAGGCATTTACCTGCTCTGGAACCTGGACCAAACTGCTGCTGCTTTGGCTGGTGGGGGGGGTGGTTGAGTGAATCCGCCACACTCCACCTTGGAGCCATCTGCCATTGGCTCTATTAGGCACAGGGGAAGCATCTAGCATCTTCTCACAGATGCCACCCCTGTAGCCCCCCCCCCAAGCCTTGTCACACAAAACCATTACAGATATCAAAGACTGTTATTTGTCTTTAAAAACTCCTAACCTACTTTCACATCAGATAGGAGGAGGATGCATATATTGACATGTAGCAGATCCTCAAACAAGGGGATGCCACATGACCTTCCTGTGCATAGACTACCTCAGTTTGTTATGTAGCTTGTTTGCTCTGCTTATCAGTTCTCCATCTTGTTGGAACGATAAAGGACTCAGCACTCCGATTCAATGTGAATCACGCAAAAGCCATTTATTACAGAAACATGTCTCCTTATATACGCAACTATTCTCTAGTCACGAATCCACGCTCCAAACATGGATTCGCTAAATGAGTATCGTGGGCAGTCCACACGCTGGAGCCCCACTGATGATAGGTCCGACGACTCACGCCATGCTGAGGCCCTGTTAATGAAGAAACGCCCCTCTTTCTCACAGCAGATTCTGTTCTCAGTTTCTCGAAGTGGCCTTGAGATTCCTTTGGGCCTGACTAATTCAACAACATATCTCCTTCTAATGAAACCCCTTCACACCATCTGTCAGGTTCCTCACATCTGTAAGCACTACAAGACTCCCAGCACAAGAGATATTATTGACACTGTTATTTAGATCAGTTAAATAGCACTACTTTTAGTCTATAACTTTGGAATGGGGGACTGACTGCAGGATTCTGCATACCCAAGCAGCAGTGTCCTAAGGACAAGGAAACATATATAGGATCAGCCTGCATACCATAATGATCTCACAGCTTAACATTGCCCACAGCTGTAGGCAAAGGGATCTCCCCCCCCTCACACACACACACACACACAGACTTTGTGAGACACCTCAAAAACTGGTTTGGAATTCATAGTCCCATTGACCAGCTCTTCTGGTTTGCATGTTCTTTTTGGGAATCACTTAGGGTCTTTACCTTATTATCCTCATGTGCATGTTCACCAAATCACAGAATGTTTGAGGTTTGAAGGGACATCTGGAGGTCACCTGGTCCAAACCCCCTGCTCAAGCACTGCCACCTAGAGCCGGTTGCCCAAGACCATCTCCAGACAGATTTTGAATATCTCCAAGGAGGGAGACTCCACAACCCCATTGGGCAACCTGTTCCAGTGCTCAGTCACCCTCACAGTGAAAAAGTGTTTCCCGAGTCTCAGACGGAACCTCCTGTGTTGTGGGAGATTTGAGGGATTTTCTTGAGGTTGTTGTGTGGATGGGTTTCTATTAGATGGAGATTTATTTCTGAACTAGCCACGCCCAAAAGGAATTTCAAGGCCAGCTCGAAAGCTGAAAACAGGACCTGCTGTGGGAGTGAGGCAGTTCTACAATAACAGGGCCTCAACAAGATGTAAATCAACAGACCTATTAGCAGTGAGACTCGGGTGCATGGACAGCTTGTGAATATGGACAATATCCAATCAGCTAATGCACGCTTGGAGCGTGGACGCATGATCCGGAAATAACTGCATATATAAGGAGACTTGTTTCTGTAATAAATGTCTTTGCTTGAATTCATATTGGATTGTGTGGAGTCCATGATTTTTCGCCCTCACACTGTGTTTCAGTTTGTGCCCATTGCCTCTTGTCCTGTCACTGGGCACCACTGAAAAGACCCTGGCTCCATCTTGTTTTCACCCTCCCTTCAAGTATTTATATACATTGATGAGATGCCCCCTGAGCCTTCTCTTTTCCAAGCTAAACAATCCCAGCTCTCTCAGCCATTCCTCATAGGTGAGATGCTCCAAACCCTTAATCATCGTTGTGGCCTTTTGTTGGCCTCTCTCCAGTATGCCCGTGTCTCTCTTGTACTGTGGAGCCCAGAACTGGACACAATACTCTAGGTGTGGCCTCACCAGTGCCAAAAAAAAGAGGACAGATCATCTCCCTCAACCTGCTGGCAACAGTTTTCCTAATGCAGCCCAGGATACCAATTGCTGGCTCATGTTCAAGTTGATGTCGGTATTGGCTTTACATGGCAAGATTTTGGTAGAGGGAGAGGCTGCTGGGGTGACTTCTGTGAGAAGACACTAGGAACTGCCCCCATTTTGGATAGAACCAGTCCCAGTCAGCTACAAGATGGACCAAGAGCTGGCCAAAGCAGAGCCAATCAGCAATGTTGGCAGTGCCTCTGTGATAAGACATTTAAGAAAGGGTAAAAAAATTTTCTGTGGCAGCTGTGACAGAGACATGAGAGAAACAACCCTGCAGACACCAAGGGATTTCAGGCCTAGGATGACAGGGACAGCAGGCAGGGTCTTCTCTAGATGCTGGCCATGGTCAAAGAGAGTGAGACCCTCGTGATCTCCTTCTTATATAGGGTGTATACCCCAGGTTCCAGTATAAGTTGGGGAACGACCTATTAGAGAGCAGCATAGGGGAAAGGGACCTGGGGGTCCTGGTGGACAGTAGGATGACCATGAGCCAGCACTGTGCCCTTGTGGCCAAGAAGGCCAATGGCATCCTGGGGTGTATTAGAAAGGGGGTGGTTAGAAGGTCGAGAGAGGTTCTCCGCCCCCCTGCTCTGCCCTGTCGAGACCCCATCTGGAATATTGTGTCCAGTTCTGGGCCCCTCAGTTCAAGAAGGACAGGGAACTGCTGGAGAGAGTCCAGTGCAGAGCCACAAAGATGATTGAGTGGAGCATCTCCCATATGAGGAAAGGCTGAGGGAGCTGGGTCTCTTTAGCTTGGAGGAGACTGAGGGGTGACCTCACTAATGTTTTTAAATACGTAAAGGGTGAGTGTCACGAGGACGGAGCCAGGCATTTCTCGGTGACAACCTGTCCTGGTTTTGTTAAAAACAAGACCGGTTCTCTTTTAGTGATTTTTCCTTCAGCTAAGTTCTTCTAGGTGGCTGTACTTCTCTGAGTTTTAGCCTGCATATTTTTCCTCGGATGCTGTACTCGGTGCTGATAAGAAATCAACGGAATGCTGAAGAAGCTCATGCTTAGATTTATTACTATGGTAACTAAGAAAGACTGAGAAGTTTCCATCCCATAATCGTCATACCCCCTATATAAGAGGGTGATCACAATGGTCAAGCTCTCTTCGACTGTGGCCAGCATCTAGAGAGGACCCTGTCTGTCTGCCTGTGATCCATAGGTCTCAGGCCCTGCATCCCTGCAACCAGGTTCCGGTTTGCTGTGAAGTCCCACCCATGACTTCCGAGGGCCTGGCCTGCACCTGCTGGAGCCACCAGCTCCGCACACCCAGCTCCGCCACTGCTGGAGTGACGCCAACTCCACATCGAGCACTTGAGATTGGTTTTGTATATTTTGTATATATTCTCTATTTATTAGTAGCATTAGTAAAACCCCTTAAAACTCTCCAACTTGAAGTCTAAGTCTCTCTTCCTTTCCCCTTATCTTTCTTATCATCTTTCCGATCTAAAGGAAGGGGTGGCGGGAGCTAAAAGGGGATAACAGAGAGCGTCTGCCACGGTTTATTGCCGCCTTGCCTTAAACCCTTGACACAATCGATGACAGGACAAGGGGCAATGGGTACAAACTGGAACATAGGAGGTTCCACTTAAATATGAGAAGAAACTTCTTCTCAGTGAGGGTGACAGAACACTGGAACAGGCTGCCCAGGGAGGTTGTTGAGTCTCCTTCTCTAGAGACATTTAAAACCTGCCTGGACGCCTTCCTGTGTAACCTCATCTAGGTGTTCCTGCTCCAGCAGGGGGATTGGACTAGATGATCTTTCAAGGTCCCTTCCAATCCCTAACATTCTGTGATTCTTTATGACACTTACGGGATGGAATACTTAGTTGGTCAGTTTCAGTCACCTGTTCTGTCTACCCCTCCTTACAAATACGCCCATCTCAATTATGGGATGTTATCAGAATTATTTGCTGTCATAGTAGTAAATCCAAACATGAGCTTCTTCAGCATTCCATTGATCGCTCTTATCAGTTTCGAGCACAGAGTCCGAAAAACTTGCAGACAAAAATTCAGAAAAGTGCAGTTACTTAGAAGGCACTTAGAGGAAGTTATCTGAAAGGAAAAAATCACTAAAAGAGAACTGGTCTTGTTTTTAACAAAACCAGGACAGCCCTGAAGGAAGCTGCAGCCTGTGGAGAGGAGCCCATGATGGAGCAAGGTCCTGACAGAACCTGTGACCCCATAGAGAGAAGCCCACGCAGGAGCAGGTTTTTTGGCAGGACTTGTGACCCCATGGGGGACTGTCCCGTCCCAACAGATGGGATGAGGGATGAGTTAAATCTAGACGTGACATGCGCCCTGACTCAACAGATGAGATCAGGTGTGAGTTAACTCTGGGTTAATTCTGCGTGGTTATGTGAAGTGAATGACAGACAATTACCTCCGGGGAATTCAGTTGTGAGTTTTACTAAAAGTACTTGTTGGAATATTGATTACAGCGAATGGTGACTTGGCAAAAGTATAACAGAACTTATGAACACATTAACAGCAAAAGTCCTACTACGAGCGATATATTGGCAACCATCAGTGCCTATAATATGAAATTTCACCAGAAATCAACGTCAGAGCTTAAAGATGGTGTTATCCTTATATGTTTAAAAGGGAAAGAGAGAAAGAGAGTGGTAGAGAGGGAAGGAAAACTAAGATGTAAGGGAGAGAGAAAGAGAGTTTTATATATATATATGGAAGGAGAGACAAAGGAATGGGGGTATAGAAAAAAAGGGAGAGAAGGAAAGAGCAGAGAGAAAGGAAGAAAGAAAAGAGTGAGGGATCCAGTCTCTTACGGTCCCCTAGTGTGGATGACAGGACTTGTATGATGATGTATGGCCTCGGTGTTCCAGGGCAAGGGTGCTGGGGTCAGGAGCACAGCGTCCTCTGATGTCTGGTTCAGAGTGAGGGTCCTCAGGGTGCTGGTATTCTCTTGGTGAGGCTGGTAGGCTGGTATTCCCTTGGTGAGGCCGAGCTGGTATTCCCTTGGATGAGACTGGTAGGACCCCTGACCTGTGCTGTTTTAGGTGAGCTTTTTATAGCTCCCAGAGTAGAGGAAAGTCTGGGGGTGGGGGAAGTGGTGATTGCGAAAGAGGACAAGAGGAAAGAGGAAAGAGTCTGGACAAGTCCTGGGCCACGTTGAGGGGTCTCCACCTTGCCCCTTTGTGTCATGCAGAAATCCAGCGGGAAGTGGTGATTGCAAAAGATCAACAAGTTTCAACAAGTCCCAGGCTATGTTAAAGGGTCTCAACTTTTCCCCTTTGTTTGCCGAGCTGTGCATATCAGGAGATGGGGCTATGTGCTCTCCAGCACATCCTCCATCTCCGGTCGGTCAGCTGGCCTGATCTGTGGCTCGTTAGTTCGTCGTTGATATGAAGATCACAGTTCCCCCTGCTCTGAATGTGTCATCTCCTGGCTGAACTAGTTTCGCCACAATGTTTTCAGCCATGATCCTTATCAATACACAACAGGGACCCATGCTGGAGCAATCCATTCCTGAAGGACTGTACCCTATGGAAAGGATCTGTGCTGGCACAGTTCATAAAGGACTGTATCCCGTGGGAGGGTCACCATGCTGGAGAAGGGGAAGAGTGTGAGGCGGAAGCAGCAGTAGAGACGAAGTTTCATGAACTGACTGCAATCCCCATTCCCTTTCCCCCTGTGCTGCTCAGAGAGGGAAAAGGATGTAGAAGAGTGTGGGATGAAGTTGAGCCTTGGTAGAAGGGAGGGGTGGGGGAAGGCGTTTTTAGATTTGTTCTTATTTCTCATTGTCCTATTCTGTCCAATTGGCAATAAATAAAATTAGTTTCCCTAATTCGAGTCTGTCCTGGTTTTGGTTCAACAAGACCAATTCTCTTTTACTGAATTTTCCTTTTGGTTAAGTTCTTCTAGGTAACTGCATTTTTCTGAAGTTGGCTACATGGTTTTCAGACACCGTCCACTCCAGAGCTGATAACACCTACTGTTTACAGTTTTACTGAGCTAATGGTAGGAGTGGTATGCAGAAAAGGCCCATATTTATATTTTATTGCTATAGCAGCCAAGGTCACTGATAGAGCTCTTATGTTCCAAAACTGAGGGGGTCATAAAATTGTCATACTTGTGGGGAGGGATGGACAGAACAGGTGACCCAAATTGACCAATATGTATGCCAAACACGTCATACACAGTTTAAAGCTGGGGGATCACGGGGGTCTTGCTCTCTTGGTCTATGATTGACTTCTGAAGAGGACCCTGCCTCTTGTCCTGCCTGCGATCCTGATTTTGTTTCCAGTCCATGCGTTCCTGAATCCAGTTCCCGTCTACTGTAGAATCACCCAGGACTTGCTGGTGTCAGCCCTCCCTTCCACCACAGCAGGCAGCTTGCTGTGGGCACTGCAGCTACTCCAGGAAATTCAATATTAGTTTTGTACATTTTGCATTATTTCTTTCATTATTAATATTAGTAAAGCTTTTTTAACTTTCCAACTTGTAAGTCTCCCTTTTCCTCCTTCTCCCTTTCGAGGAGGGGGGGTGTTAATAAAGAGCATCTGCCACAATTTATTGTTGCCCTGCAATAAATGAACAAATGGAGACAGATGGCAATTGCCGAGTGATCTCCCTGTCCTTATCCCAAGCCATGAGTTTTCATCGTACTTTCTCCCTCTGTCCTGTTGAGGAGCGGGAGTAATAGAGCAGCTTGGTGGGCACCTGGCAACCAGTCAAGGCCAACTCATCACCCAGTCCACCACGACCCCCAGTTCCTTCTCTGTCAAGTTACTTTCTAGCTCGGTGTCCCCCCAGCATATATTGGTGCATGGATTTTTTTCTTCTCCAGGTGCAGGACTTGGCAATTCCCCTTGATGAAATTCATGAGACTTAGAGAGATGGTGAGACTGAGCTACAGAGGGACTGTGAATGGAGGGGGGGGGGAGGGGCAAGTGTGAGGGAGAGAGATAGGCTAAGACTGAAGAGGAGATATTCAGACAACCCAAGGGACACTTAAAAAGAGGGGGATAAGAGAGATCAAGAGAGAGGTGGGGATGCAGAGAGAGAAAGAGACATAGTCAAAGGGTGAGGGCTGGGAGGCAGAGAGAGTGACAGAGAGGGGGAGATCAAGAAAGAGGCCAAGATGGGGGAGAGAGAAGTCCAGGGAAAAAGATGGAGAGGAAGTGTGTATGAGACATGGGGGGGCAAAAGAGGGAGAGAGTAGAGCCTGATCGCTGGTGAGATGGGGTGAGAAGCAGAAAAGGCCTTGACTCTGTGTAAGCACTGATCAGCAATAAAAAAACATCCCTGTATTATCATCACTGTTTTCAGCACAAATCCAAAACATAGCCCCATACTAGCTACTATGAAGAAAATTAACTCTATCCCAGCCAAAACCAGCACAGAGGGAATAAGATTAACTCATTGCAACAAGCTATTTCCTTTTGTTTTGGTAAACAAAGCACAGCCAGCAGTAAAGCTGACGTTGCTAGAGAGGAGTAAAGGAAATGATACAACTAGAAGAGAGCTAGCAAACACCAAACACATTCACTGTTTAGCATCCTCTGACAAGACAGAGGCTTCTCTGTGTAATAGCAAAGAATCGCCTTTATTGTCTCCAAGAAGTGCAGCCATCAGAGGCAGCAACTTGTACAGCAGTCTCTTGGTTCTGATTTGGGAGCTTCTGGATCTTCTGAGGACAAGATCCAGGATCATCAAGGAACACCTGGGAACCCTCTGAGAAACATGAGGGTGCCTCCTGCTGTCAGGTGAAGAGGGGGTAGGGCAGCCATGAGGACATTGGTCTTAGGAAGCTCTAGCAGCTTCTAATAAGCATGATCAGCTGCCCTTGACCCAAAGGTGTCTGGAGCATTTGTTGCAACCACCCCCAATTAGTGAGGGTCAAGCACCCTTTTAACTGGTGCTAGGAAGAGGCCTATATAAGAAACAGTCCCAGAGTACAGCTGACAGATGGAGCAATTTGTTCAAAATAGCACAAAGAAGGGAGTATCAGCTGAATTTGTACCAGCATAACAATCTTAGGTATGATGGTGACATGCCACAGGGCAGCTTCCTTAGCAGGTGCTGGAGCTGCTGCTCCTGTCAGGGCAGAGACTTCATTGCAGACAGAGCTTGGGGTGCTGGATGCAGCCTTCCAAGTCCCAGGCTGCAGGGACTGCCTGGAGCCTCTCTTTGATGCCAGGAGAGATGGTCACCTTTATGTGCTGTCTTGGAGGAGCTGTGTTGCTAAGTGGAGGAGTTATAGGAGAAAGTGAGAAGGCTGCACAGCATTGGAGAAGATGAAAGGGAGATAGTATGTTCTCTGAGATGCAATAGCTTGAAGAGGCTCAAACGCCTACTACTGTAGAGACACAGGCAGTGTCCACCCCTAGTATAAAGGTAAGTGCAAGCTCTGGAGAAGGTGAAGGTATTGGGTTTGCATGGCAAGGTTTTGGGGAGGGGTGGTTCTGTAGGGGTGGCTTCTGTGAGAAGCTGCTAGAAGCTTCCCATATGTCTTATGGAGCCAATGCCAGCTGTCTCCAAGACAGACCTGCTGCCAGTCAAGGCTGAGCCAATCAGTGATGGTGGTAGTGCCTT
The DNA here is from genome assembly GCF_037038585.1 of Patagioenas fasciata. Taxonomy (NCBI): domain Eukaryota; kingdom Metazoa; phylum Chordata; class Aves; order Columbiformes; family Columbidae; genus Patagioenas; species Patagioenas fasciata. The sequence goes on from NC_092559.1 coordinate 48,433,649, forward strand.
TGTGATAACATATTCAAGAAGGGGGAGGGAGGAGAAATAAGCAACAGCAGCTGGGAGAGAGGAGTGAGAATATGCAAGAGAAACAATTCCAGATACCAAGGTCAGTGAAGAAGGAGGGGGAGGAGGTGCTCCAGGCACTGGAGCAGGGATTCCCCTGCAGCCTGTGGAGAAGACCATGGTGAGTCAGGCTGTCCCCCTGCAGCCCTTGGAGGTTCATGATGGACCGGATATCCACCTGCAGCTTGTGGATGACCCCATGCTGGAGCAGATGGATGCGCCTGAAGTAGGCTGCGATCCCATGGGAAGCCCATGCTGGAGGAAGCTCCCGGTAGGACCTGTGATCCCATGGAGAGAGAGGAGCCCACGCTGGAGTAGGTTTGCTGGCAGGATTTGTGACGCCATGAGGGGCCCACGCTGGAGCAGTCTGTTCCTGAAAGACCGCGCTCTGCGGAAGGGAGCCATGCTGGAGCAGTTAGTGAAGAACTGCAGCCCGTAGGAAGAACTCATGTTGGAGAAGTTAGTGGAGAACTGTTTCCTGTGGGAGGGACCCCATGCTGGAGCAGAGGAAGAGTGTGAGGAGTCCTGCTCCTGAAGAGGAAGGAGCAGCAGAGACAACATGCGATGAACTGACCACAGCCCCCATTCCCCGTCTCCTTGGGCTGCTCAGGGGGAGGAGGTAGAGAAATTGGGAGTGAAAGGAGGGGTGAGGGGAAGGTGGTTTAAGATTTGGTTTTATTTCTACTCTGATTTGATTGGTAATAAATTAAGATAATTTCCCCAAGTCAAGTCTGTTTTGCCTGTGATGGTTACTGGTGAGTGATCTCTCCCTGTCCTTATCTCGACCAACAAGCTTTTGGTTTTTTATTTGGTTTTAGGTTGTTTTTTCTCCCCTGTCCAGCTGAGGAGGGGAGCGATAGAGCAGCTTTTGTGGGCAACTGGTGTCCAGACAGGGTCAACCCACCACAGTGAGTGATGGAAGCTGGTGATTTCTGGCACCCAGAGGAAGGCTCCTGACCCACCAAAGAGTTTACAACTATGAACTAAGTTCACCATCCTCAAAGTTGAAGATGAACCAGATGTGCCCATACGCAAAGAACCTGGTCCACCTGACCCTAAACCATGCAAGCCTACCAGAATCATAATCATCAGCAAGTGATCATAATGGGTGGCTCCCTGCTGTGGGGGTCAGAGGCACCCATCTGCCTGCCTGACCTATCATCTAGAGAGGCTTCCTGCCTACCGGGGGCCAGGATGTGGGATGTTGTGGAGGGACTGCCAAAGCTCATCCAACCCTTTGACTACTACCCCCTGCTGTTCTTCCATGTGAGCACCAATGATACTGCTGGTGGAATCCTGGACAGTATCAAAAGTGACTACAGAGCTCTGGGGGGCAGTAGTCAAGGTCATAGAGGCCCAGGTGGTGTTCTTGTCCCTCCTGCCGGTGAAGGGAAAGGGTGTGAGGAGGAGGGCGCTGATAATGCAGGTCAATAATTGCCTGCAGAACCGGTGTTTATGCCAGGGTTTTGGGTTCTACGACCATGGGACCCTGTTTGCAGATCAGCATCTGCTTGGGAGAGATGGGACCCACCTCACCAAGCAGGGCAAAGGTATCTTTGCCAGCAGGATGGATGATCTCATATAAAGGCCTTTAAACCAAGAATGAGGGAGGAGGGAGAGAGTAACCAGTAGCCCTGTGAGGAAGTGACAGACAGGCGTGATGTGCAAAGGACCTGGAGTGATGTGACTGAAAGGGATCACAAAATCAACAAAAGAGGGTCCACATTCGCAGGCCCTGGTTCTCATGGGGGACTTCAGTCACCTCAGTATCTGCTAGAGGGGCTTTGCTGGACCTCGTACTCAACCACAAGTATGAGCTTGTTAGGGATGTGAAGGTCAAAGGCAGCCTTGGCTGCAGTGACCATGAGATGGTGGAGTTCAGGATCCTGAGGGTAGGGAGGAAGGTGAAAAACACTAGAAGCTGCCCCCACGTCTGACAGAGCCAGTTCCAGCCTGCTCCAAGGCGGACTGACTGCTGGTTAAAGCTGAGCCAATCAGTGATGTTAGTAACATCTTTAAGAAAGGGTAAAAAATGCAGGAGCAGCCCGTTCCTGAAGGCTTGCATCCCTTGGAATGCATCAATGCTGGAGCAGTTTGTGAAGAACTGCAGCCCGTGGGAAGGACCCATTCTGGAGCAGTTCATGAAGGACTGTAATCCCATGGGAGGGACTCCATGCTGGAGCAGGGGAAGAGTGTGAGGAGGAAGCAGCAGTAGAGACAAAGCATTATGAACTGACTGCAACCCCCATTCCCTGTCCCCCTGTGATGCTCAGGGAGGGAAAAGGAGGTAGAAGAGTTGGGGATGAAGTTGAGCCTTAGTAGAAGGGAGGGTTGGGGGAAGGTGTTTTTAGATTTGTTCTTATTTCTCATTGTCCTGCTCTGTTTAATTGGCAATAAATAAAATTAGTTTCCCTAATTTGAGTCTGGCTTTGCCTGTGATGGTAACTGCTGAGTGATCTCCCTGTCTTTATCCCAACCCATGAGCTTTTAGATGTATTTTCTGCCCGTCCTGTAGATGGAGAAGGAGCAATAGAGCGGCTTGGTGGGCACCTGACAGCCAGCCCTGCCTGGTCAACTCACCACAGATGGGTAACCTGAGAGGAATACAGAGACACTGTCTGAGCATCCAGCAATGAGGTTAGGAAAGCCAAAGTCCAAATGGAGCTTTCCTAAGTACGTAGGTGACAAAAGGAAGACTAGGGAAAATGTGGGTCTGCTGTTGAATGTGGCAAGGGACCTGGTGGTGCAGTGATGTCATCACTTGAAAGTATGAATCCTGTCTGCAATTGCTAACCTAAAGATATGTAAATCCTTTCAGTTTTAGGTCAGTCTGCTCGTAAAACAAAGATAAGAGCGACTTGTGAAACGCCTAATAATGAACTACGGACACTACTGACCTTACAGCTTGAGACCTTTTGAAGACCGCACACATAGTTGAGTCTTGCTTTAAGACATATCTCAAGGGTGTGAACGTAGTGATAAGATTTTGTATATAATGCCTTTTACTTTTCATGCTGGCTTTATTCCAGCATCCAGACTTGCGCAACTGTGATAAACAACATATTGTCTCTGTGTGCTAAATTTGGCTCATTTGTATGCACAATGGGTAAAGAACCCTGGTTTTGGGTCAACAGCAGGACATGTAAAAGGCTCAGGTACCAAATGCCATCCTCACCTCAGTCTTTCCTGGCAAGACCAGCCTTCAGGCATCCCAGAGACCAGGGGGGAAATCTGGAACAAGGAAGATGTACCCTTGGTGGAAGAGGATCAGGTTGGGGAATATGTAAGCAACCTGGACTTATATAAGTCCATGGGTCCTGATTGGATACACCCACGAGTGCTGAGCTGGCAGATGTTATTGCAAGGCTGCTCTTGATAATCTTTGCTTGATCATGGTGACTGGGAGAGGTGCCTGAGGACTGGAGGAAAGCAAATGTACCTCCAAGTCCCCAGAGATGTTTAAGTTAAAATGCAATTTCATTCTGTTCCATGTTCCACCCACCTCATGCAAATGTCTGGTTCTGGCACAGTACCAAACAGATGAAAAACCTGGTTAAATCATATTAGAAGAGTTGCAAATAGTCTGAATTGCACCATGCATACTAAACATAAGTACCTGCAGGCACCTAAAGCAGAACTTGTTCCCCAACAGCTTCAAAAAAGTTCTCATCTCTTCCCATTTCTATATATGAATATGCCCTTATCTCCCCAAAAGGGATCATTTTTGCAGCACTTGTAAGCTCAGTATCAGCATCACACTAAGGACAGCTACAGTGCTTTCAGTCAGCACAGAATGCAGGTAGAAGACCAAGCTGGCCTAAGTGTCTCACTGGTCTCCAGAGCTAACACACACACACAGAGTCAACATCCTCACACAGGAGGTAGACTCTCATTTGCCATCTTGCAAGACTCACTCTAAGGGCACATCTGAGCTCTGAGGTGCAAATTTGTAGGAGAGCACACCAAATTCCAGATGTGCTCTCTATTCATAGATGTAGCCTCTCTGCAAAGATTGTCACAGGTTGTGCCACATTTTTGGGAAAATAAACATCTCTCACACAAATGCACAGTTTTCAACAGACTCCTTATGACTGTCAGGTATGCCGAATGCAAGGCCCCTCTTTTCTGAAGTGATGGTCTTAAAGTAGGAAATTATGTGATATCCCCTCCAGGCTCCCCTTGAAATGTTCTCAAAGGCTATTTTCACTATAGCACACAGCATTGTGAAAATAAACATCAGTAATTTGAAAGTAACAAAAATATAATTCTGGGAAACATTCTTTCAATGAAGAACACTTCCTTGCAAATACTCATCAGCAGAGTGCTAGAACAACACTCTCCCAGTTGCTGTTTGGCATTATTTCTAAGCTAACAAAATCTAACACACTTGTGATTCTTAGAGGAGTTAATGCAGTAACTAAATTTAATTTTAAATGTAAGCCAGCAGATACTCAGATTCTAATCATAAACATGGACGGTAAGAGTTTGCGGGCTTTCCAAGTGCTTTATGTAAAAGCAGAATGGAGTTTGCAAACCCTGCAATGTAAACATCCTCAACAGATCAACTACATATAAATTTAAAATAAAAAATAATATACGTTAAGATACTGATTTTAAATGGGTCTTTCCTGGAAATTCAATGCATGTACTATAAGTTTACGTGCTTAATCCCTGCTACATGCACTGCACAGAATATGCACTTTAAAAAAAGTGTTTATGTAAATCACTCAGGGTTTCACCATGAAATGACTTTGCATACAGTTGTGAAGGACAGTTTAATTCCAGAATTTCTTCTACAGCTATCTGGATAATACATCACCACCAAAGAATCAACTGAAAAACAGTCCTTAAAATGCTTTATTGAACTGAGTCTTTCTGTAACTTGCAGAAGATGTGTCCGGAAAGACTGCAGTTTTGATTTTGTTGGGGTTTTTTTTAACATCCTCAACAATCAATTAAAAATGAATCTTTATTGAAGGTAACTCCTGAGATAAGCAGAAGACCAGTGTAAAAAGTTCCCTTAAAATATTTTCTGTTGCAGAGACTAAAAGAAAAACAATGCTAATACAGTACTAGATGGAAGTGATCAGAATTTGAGAATTGAGAAAATGAGAATGGAACTCAAACGTTAACCTATGGGGTAGCTTCTTTTGTTGCTGTTATCTTAGATTAACATGCATATCACAGTTCTCTTAGGAACATCATCAGGTTTTCAAGTCTAATTCTCAGAAGTTGTGTGCATTTTTATCTTTATAAGCTAACTTTACATTCCAAATAACTAAAGCCTTTCTGTCCCTTGCTTTGGGGCTATTATAATAATCCATTAAAAAAAATAACAAACCTTATAGGACTATCAGTATAGGCAGATAGGGAGCATGACTCAATTAAAAAGGCTTTATTTTTAATGTCAGAAATATAACCCAAAACCCCAATAAATAAAGAAGGATAGGAAGTTAGCATTAGAAATTCAATTGTAATGTATGGAGATATCTGGGAAGTCAAATCCTCAAGCTCTCCCAATACTAAGGAGTCTCTGCAAACTATGAAGCAAACACATAAATATCTCAAAAAGATAAGGACTGGGAAGGTTTAGAACTAAGAAAACATAATCACAGGATCACAGAAGGCTAGGGATTGGAAGGGACCACGAAAGATCATCTATATGATGGATATGATGTCTAACAGGGCAACAGAGTGGTCACAATATAGCAAAACGTCACACTCTGGAAGCAAAAATATAGCCCAGAGTTTCAATTAATATGCAGGGAGAGCACATAAAAAGGTCATTGGTCATGTGTTACTTAAAGGCTACTTCATGGCCACAAACTGCTAGGGAGCATTAATATTTTTCTTTTGTCACATTACCTTTGAATAATTGAAAAGCTTTGGGGGTTTATAGTTTTACTCATTGTACTCACATTTTTTTAAATGACAAGGTCACTAAAACTCATGCACGCTGCAAAAAAGAAATGCAGTAGTTAAGGTAAACCATCCAAGCAATTTTTATTTATTAATATTCATAAATACACACAGCAGCTTCATTAGAGATTTTTCAATTTTTCCTCTTCAGTTTGAACGTGGAGTATTAGGAGAGCTTTTTGCACGTCAAGCTACAGGATGCAGAGCTGTTTTCTCCGCACTGCAACCTATATTTACCTGCTAAAAGTAAAAATTGGTTAAGTGGAAATGATTATCGTATATATCTTTTCTCTCTTCCTTTGAATGTACACAATGCAACAAGAGTGACAGACCTGGAATTACAATCACCAAAACAAACCCAAGATAGTTGTGCTCCACTTTCATTGGCAAATACAGCACAGAGGACATTGTCTGTAAAGTGGGATGTCATCAAAGAGGAGGCTCATTTCCTTTATTATTCTCTTTTAAATTTAGGTTTTCTAAAGCAACATCTAGAGGCATAATATCTACACAGCCCATAGCACCAAAATCAGCAATCTCTCTCCGTTCATCCTCATCTGAGGAGGAACTTTCTTCCTGCATCAAAGTGGACAGTAGAAGCTCCTGAACAAACAAGCTGCGGTCTGCCCGTTCGCTTTCCTTTGATTGACGCTCTGCTTCTGACATCTTAGGATCATTCAGCCTGCATAGCACCACAGAAAGAAAGACGACGGGCTTAGTGGTATCATCAACAAAATGGGCTTTCACTAATTTCCTAAACAGCTGGACTGAAACATGCTGATTAACATCTGAAAGCCATTCCTTTGAGAACAACCTAGGTACTGCTGCAATTCTTTCAACATGTACAGATTTGACAACACCTGGCACTCCTGATGCAAGAATACAGACATTTAACAAACTTGTTCCTAGATGCTTCAAAAATCTTCGTAGAAGTACATTCTAAGCCTGAAGGAAAAAAATAGCTATTCCTGAAGTTTCTTTTCCTTCAGAAGAGTTTTGTTTTAAGGGGTGTAAGATTCTCTAGTTATCCCTTAAGTGCTCATTTTGTCCCGAGAACAACTTCTAAATGCAAGCATGATGCAAAATACATTACTACACACATAATGCCCAGAGATTCCCAAAGCACAGTACATCATTCACTTCACTTATCAGTGCATGCACCATCACCTAATAGAAACAAGGCAATTGCTTGCTCCAGTTCTATCCTAGCTCATAGGATCAGTGGCTGACATTTGCAGATACTTTCACTAAGGTTATTATTTTCAGAAAGTTTTGGATTGAGATGTTATCACAAGTTTTGACAAAAATTGGCATGACAGCAATAACTTGTCCCAACCCAGGTTTCTAGACACAGAAACTGTTTAAATACCTGTGCTCTTTCTCAATATGTGATTGAAAAACACTCCCCCCCTGCCTTGAATCCAGAAAATCAATATTCTAAACCTCCTAAAAGAGCTGGAATGAGAGCGGGCAACTCTTCAATAGCAGAATGGACTACATAATCATTGTAGGTCCCTTCCAGCTTAACTATTCTATTCTATTCTATAGAACTCTATGATCTAACTACACTTTCTGAAACGGGTATGTATTCTGCTTATTAATAGCACATTCCATATTTGCTTTTTTCATCCAAAATACTTTATATATAAACCTCTATTCAACCTTCAGCCTTCATTAAAGATTCATTTCCTATTAAATAAAACTACTTTTTAAGTTCTCTCCCCTCACATTAGCAGTATAAAAGTTTGAAACCTATTATTGCAAAGGCTCCCGTTTTATCAGAAGTAGTAGGGTAAACAAGCACGGTTTACCAAAGTAATATCCCTTATGTTTCTCTTCAAATGGAGAAACAGCAAGTAATATTTATGCATTGTCTAGGAAGAAACACACAGCAGGGTTCAAAAGGAGTTGTTACAAATGCAAACAAAAGCATAGCATCTCAACTACAAACTTCATTAGGGATCTGGCATTGTCCATAACAGGACCAAGGAAAACAGAAATGGCAGAAGAGTTAAAACCATAGGACAAGTTACCTTGTAAGAAGAAACTGGGAGTTCTGTATAGTCTGCTGATTGCTTTCTGTGTTAGATGTATTGGTTGCTGCTATAGATTGTGTAAGAGTGGTGGGGATGCTGCTCGTATTAGTGCGTCTAGTTGCATTGCGTGCAGTCTCCAGTTGTTGTCTTGCTGCTTGTGCATGCTGTCGCTCCAGCTGCAGTTGCATCTGCAGCTGCTGTAACTGAGAAGCAGAAGGGCCAGAAGAACTAAGCTGTCCTGCAGAACGTCTCACGCCTGATAACTGAGATAAAAGCTCTGCCAGAAAAGAGAGAAGTTTCTACAGTGAAATTGAAATCTGTTTAAATACATATCACATAACAGCATAAATATGTCCTGAATACCAGTATATCAATTCCTTTGCTTTCTTAAACCTTTCATCAATGACATTAATGAACGAATCATATTGATTTGAAAAGCTTTATGGGCTATTCATTACAAGCATCCCGTGTCTCAAAGCCCATAGGGTAAGGAAAATTACGAATGATCTAGAGTAAAGAACTGTGCACAAATAAGAGAGTCAAAGCTTATAGCTTTTTAAACAAATAAAAGTCAACCTATAGGGAACACCGTATAAGCAATATCCTGTGCAACAATTTTGTAAAATTTTATCTTTGAGTCAAAATAGTTATTGACTAAGAAACCACTTCAATTCTGACTTCGGTTGGTGGCTTTATATCCCCCAATGCACCTTCAATGCATATTCCAGAGGGAAGCTGTGCTACAGAAATGACAAACATTACAGCATAATTTCAGACATTTTTAGAAAATATCCAGTTCAGAAAGGTTTTTCAAATGTTGCATTATATGAAAAATATTTGACCACAGCAGGGCTTGTTGTTAGACTTTTGACCTCTGCTGGAAAAAAGATAAATTGTAACGATTAAATAAATAAATACGTCTAGCCTGGATCCCTTCCCTCCAAAATTCAAGACTCTGACAAATTCTGCCCATGCTAAGCTTTTCCCAAAATAAATGTTAATAATAAGTTATTGCTCAGTGATTTACCATAGATTATATTCCACCCAAGGTTGTGAGTACTACTTTGTTGTGTTTGATACAAGGAGGGCAGAAGTAGGAGATTCCCTCCCCCATCCATCCAACCTTCATTAAAGCTGCAAGTTGTTATTACAGCTCCTAAAAATTTTCCTTCCATCTTACTTTATCTTGCTTTGAAACTAGGCTTTTCTTAGGGGAATAAAGCATAATGTAGTATCTCGTTGCATCAGGAACACTTGGAATGCCAACAGCAAATGCTCAAGTCACTTTTAATCAGCACAGCCAATCACATCGAGATCAACTACCAATAATATTTTATTTCACTAATTACTGATAATCACCACAAGGAGAAAAATAAATAATGTTTACAGGTCTGTTACAAGCACAAGTTCTAACTTTTGGTAGTATGTACTAATTAATTATTGCCCCAGTACAAAGGAAGACTTATAACACTGCCAAGTAAAACAGATGTATTTATCCTCTCTGTTTGCAAGATCACTTTGAGTTCAGCTTAACAGAACCCTGGTAGCAGATGTGAATTTGAGACACAGGCTTGGCATGACACAGACCCCCAGCCAGGCTGCATTACATTCTCTGAATGCAAAAAAAAAAAAAAAAAAAAAGGGGGAGAGAGAGAGAATGAATACCATTTTATTATACATGCTCCTAAATGGGAAGGCCTCATGAGGCTGAAACAAACCAAGGCAGCCACTTCACATTTAACTCAGCTGAACTAACAGCCAGGACACACAGACATCCTCCCTTCTTGCACCAAGTCTAGTGCTTTACAGACCCACGACCTAACTTAACTCACTAAGATGACAGAAAATTTTTAATTCTCTTTTGCTGGGACATTTTTAGAAGTGGGAGTGCAGCCAGAAGGTTCCAGGAAGTGATTCTCTCCCTCTATTTGGCACTAGTGAAGCCACGTCCAGAGTACTGTGTCCAGATTTAGGTTCCAGTTTAGGGCCACGTGACATAACGGAGCAAGCCCAGTGGAGGGTCACCAAGATGATCGGGAGGCTGGAACACAGTACATGAGGAAAGAACAGGAGAACTGGGTTTGTTCAGCCTGGAAAAACAAGACTAAGCTAGACTCTTCTCAGAGGCACACAGCAATAGGACAAGAGTCAGACAAGGGAAACATGGGAAAATACAATTACATCCAAAGGGGTTTATTTTCTGCATCCCCCCTGTGCTGGTTTGACTGAAAATGGGTTAATTTTCTTCATGCAGTTAGAAACCTTTCTTTTTCATAGCTAGCATGCTCATTATTTGGACTTAGTTTGAGGACAAGTAGATAACACCCCAGCACAGAGCTAATGTTTTTAATTGCTCTGGTCTGAGAGCCAAGGACATTCTGAGCACCCTGCTTACAGGTGTCGAGGAAGGGGGGCAGACATGGGGCAGAGATTGACTGACATCCAGACTGATCAATGAGAGTATTCCATCCCACTGGCATCATGCTTTGGATATAAGAAAGGAAAGACTTCAGTCCTCGTGAAGGTGAGAATGTTGTTACCTGGCTGCTCCGATCCTGGGATAACGGAGCTGATGGTCTGGAACTAGAAGGTAGGGGAGCCAAGCAGCTGGGATCTCTGTCAAGGGATGCCACCCTTGGTAGGGCAATTTCAAGAGAGAAAGACTCCTCCATGCTCTGGAGTCAACTCCTGACAGCCATGAAGGCAAGGTTTCCCTTCAAGGAAGATGTTATATGTAATCCAGAGAAATGGAATACTATGGAGAGAGGTATCCAGTTCCTGAGAGAATTAGCTGTGCAGGAGATCATCTATTTTGAGCCAAACAGCCAAGAGGGGACAGATCCAGATAGAATCCTTTGTACATGACCTATGTGGCGCAGGTTTGTACGAAGTGCACCACCGTCATATGTTAAGTCATTGGCATCAACAACCCGGACAGCTGCAGCTCAACAAAACACTGCTGAAGTGATTAAGCAGCTTTGGGACTTTGAGGACAGCCTCGCTAGCTCTCTATGGGCTTGTGTCTCGACTGTGGAGAAACTGTGTGAAAAATCTGATGACTGGTTTAAAAAACTGTTGCGAGAAATCAAAGCACTCAGAGAAGACAGGTTCCATTCATGACCTGTACGAACCTCTGTTTCAGCTATTAGGAGAAGGCACTTCCAATCTCAAGAGAGGGGACAGAAGAAGTACACAAAGAGAGGTACACTGTGGTTTTTCCTACGTGACCAGGGAGAAAACATGAGGAGATGGGATGGAAGACCTGCCTCGGAACTCCAGGAACTAGTACTTGAGTTAAAAGGAAAAACTCCTAGGAAAATGGCTGCTCCAGTTTCCAGAAGGGGTAGAAGAGATTCTGATGCTCTTGAAGGAACCTCTAATTCATACCCAGAGACTGTGCAAAACACAAATTAGAGGGGCCCTGCCTCCATCCAGGCGGAGGAAAGGGACAACACGGTTTACTGGACTGTGCAGATACGATGGCCTGGTACAACAGACCCCCAGGAGTACAAAGCTTTGGTGGACACTGGTGCTCAGTGCACGATAATCCCCTCAAACTATAAAGGAACACAATCTATCAGTATTTCTGGAGTGACTGAGGGATCCCAGGAAATGACTATAATAGAGGCTGAAATGAGCCTAACTGGGAAAAACTGGCAAAAGCATCCCATTGTGACTGGCCCAGATGCTCCGTGCATCCTTGGCATAGACTACCTCAGGAGAGGGTATTTTAAGGACCCAAAAGGGTATCGGAGGGCATTTGGCATAGCAGCTGTGGACACTGACAATATTGAACAGCTGTCTACTTTGCCTGGTCTCTCAGAGGACCCTTCTGTTGTAGGACTGCTGAGGGTTGATGATCAGCAGGTGCCAACTGCTACCACGACGACGCAGCGCCAGCAATATTGCACCAATCGAGATGCTTTGATTCCTATCCAGAAGTTGATCTGTCAACTGGAAAGCCAGGGTGTGATCAGTAAGACTCGCTCACCTTTTAACAGCCCAATTTGGCCAGTGCATAAGTCTAGTGACGAGTGGAGACTATCGTGGCCTGAATGAAGTTACGCCACCATTGAGTGCTGCTGTGCCTGACACCTTAGAACTGCAATTTGACCTGCAGTCAAAGGCAGACAAGTGGTATGCCACAACTCACATTGCTAATGCGATTTTCTCTATTCCTTTAGCAGCAGACTGAAGGCCGCAGTTTGCTTTCACCTGGAGGGGCATCCAGTACACGTGGCATTGCTTGCCCCAGGGGTGGAAACACATTCCTACCATCTGCCGTGGACTGATCCAAACCACACTGGAACAAGGTAAAGCCCCAAAACGCTTGCAATATATTGATGACATCTTTGTATGGGGCGACACAGCAAAAGAAGTCTTCAAGAAAGGTGAGAGAATAATTCAGATTCTTTGGAATGCTGGTTTTGCCATAAAATGAAGCAAGGTCAAGGGACCTGCACAAGAGATCCAGTTTTTAGGAATAAAATGGCAAGACGGGCGTCATCAGATCCCAATGGATGTCATCAAGAAAATTGCAGCTATGTATCCACCTACTAATAAAAAAGAGACGCAGACTTTCTTGGGCGTTGTAGGTTTTTGGAGAATGCATATTCCTGACTACATCCAAATTGTGAGCCCTCTCTGTCGAGTGACTTGGAAGAAGAAAGATTTTGAGTGGGGCCTTGAACAACAACAGCAAGACTTTGAACAAATTAAGTGTGAGGAAACTCATGCTGTAGCCCTTGGGCCTGTCTGGACTGGACTAGATGTTAAAAATGTGCTCTACACTGCAGCCGGAGATAGCGGCCCTACCTGGAGCCTCTGGAACAAACCATCAGGAGAAACTCGAGGTCGACCCTTAGGTTTTCAGAGTCAAGGATACAAAGGATCCGAGGACAACTATATTCCAACTGAAAAAGAGATACTAGCAGCATATGAAGGGGTCCGAGCTGCTTCAGAAGTGATTGGAAGGGAAGCACACCTTCTTCTGGCACCTTGACTGCTGGTGCTGGGCTGGATGTTCAAAGGGAAGGTTCCCTCTATGCACCAGGCAACCGATGCTTCGTCGAGTAAGTGGATTGCATTGATCACACAACGAGCTCAAATAGGGAGTCCCAATTGCCCAGGGATCTTAGAAGTGATCACAGACTGGCCAGAAAGTAAAGACTATGGAATGTCACCAGATGAGGAGGAAATAACACGTGCTGAAGGAGCACCAGCGTATAATAAACTATCAACGACTGGAAAGCAGTATGCACTGTTCAGAGATGGATCCCGCGGTCTCGTAGGAAAACATCGAAAGTGGAAAGCTGCTGTGTGGAGTCCCACATGACGAGTCACAGAAGCCACTGAAGGACAAGGTGAATCTAGTCAATTTGCAGAAGTGAAAGCCATCCAGCTGGCTTTGGACATTGCTGAACGATAAAAGTGGCCAGTGCTTTATCTCTACACCGACTCATGGATGGTAGCAAATGCCTTGTGGGGGTGGCTACAGCAATGGAAGAGAAGCAACTGGCAATACAGAGGTAAACCCATTTGGGCTGCCACACTGTGGCAAGACATTGCTGCCCGGCTAGACAGCCTGCCTGTAAAAGTATGTCATGTGGACGGTCATGTGCCTAAAAGTCAAGCCACTGAGGAACATCGAAACAACCAGCAAGCGGATCAGTCTGCTAAGATTAAAGTAGCTGAGGTGGATTTGGACCGGCAACATAAAGGTGAACTTTTCCTAGCTCAGTGGGCCCACGATGCTTCAGGGAATCAAGGAAGAGATGCAACATAGAAATGGGCTCGTAATCGAGGGGTGGATTTAACTATGGACACTATTTCACAGGTTATTCGTGAACGTGAAACATGCGCCGAAATCAAACAAGCCAAACGGTTAAAGCCTGTATGGTGTGGGGGGCGATGGTTAAAATATAAGTATGGAGAGGCTTGGCAGATTGATTATACTATACTTCCACAAACCTGCCAAGGTAAGCACTATGTACTTAAAATGGTGGAATGCATTAATAAGGCCTAAGCATGCTGTGAATGGTATGGAATAAGGGGTGGAATGTGCTGGTTTGACTGAAAATGGGTTAATTTTCTCCATGCAGTTCGAAACCTTTCTTTTTCATAGCTAGCATGCTCATTATTTGGACTTAGTTTGAGAACAAGCAGATAACACCCCAGCGCAGAGCTAATGTTTTTAATTGCTCTGGTCTGAGAGCCAAGGACATTCTGAGCACCCTGCTTACAGGTGTCGAGGAAGGGGGGGCAGAGATTGACTGACATCCAGACTGATCAATGAGAGTATTCCATCCCATTAGCATCATGCTTCGGATATAAGAGTGGGACCTTCCAGTTTTGGCTCTACCAGTCTCTCTGGTTCTTCTCTCTCTCTCTCTCTCTCTCTCTCTCTCTCTGGGGTAGCCGGGAAGCTCAGTTGGGACGTTTAGCCTGGCCTTTTGCCATTTTGCAGAGGCCTCTGGGCTTTTCTGCCTTTTTCCTCTCTTCTCTCTCTTTGGGATCAGCTGCTGGGACTGGGCTGTTTCCTAGAACTGGTTGCTCAGTGTGTTCATGAGGAATTGCCTTGAGTATCTTTTATTTCTATTATATATATTTATTTACTAGTAGTGTATTAGTATTTTGTTATTTTATTAAACTGTGTTTATCTCAGTCCAGTTTTCTCCCTTCCCTTTTGATTCTCTCCCCTGTTGAGGGGCGTGGGGAGGGGGTGAGCGAGCAGCTATCATGGTTGTATTACTAGCTCAGGTTAACCCACGACATTCCCCCCACTACCCCCTTTTAAAATATGAAGAATCTTAAATACTAGAACAGGTTGCTCAGAAAGGTTGTAGGATCTCTGTCCTTGGAGGCATTTAAAACTCAACTGAATGAGGCCTTGAGCAACCTGATCAACCTGATCTAAACAGACCTCCTTTGAGAAAGGGGTTTGAAATAGACAACCTGCAGAGGTCAATTCCAAACTAAATTTTTCTATTATTTTTCTGCTTATTTCAGTGAGTTAAATCCGCTCACAGATGGTCTGAAGAGCAGCCAGCACAACAGAGGCAGAGGAACAATAACTATTGAAAGGGCGGGGGGGGGGTGGGTGGGGGGAGAGTGGAGCTGCAGCTTCCTCTTTCAAAAGCAATGTACTTTTAAGTTAATTCACTGCCTCTCAAGGAATCACAGCCTAACAATAAGAAGTTACAGTTTAAACATTCATGCCTTTTCCAGGATCTGAAGCAAAGGAAGATAATAGCAGGAACTTCTCTAAGTGCAGAAAGTTCTGAAGTTTCCCTGACACTTACCTTTCACTATACAAGCATAAGATTGATGTCTTAAGATTTTACATTAGGACAAATTACAGCTCTTTTAAAAAACAACTTCTCCGTCAATTTTTATTTTTACCTCTTTATAGAGAACTTATTCTTGAAAAATCACAAAGTTGAAAAAATGCTGAGAGATTATATCTGTAAATCCTAAAAACATTCCTGCATGATTGTTGGAAGTTACAAATGAGAGATGAGACATCTCCCTCTTGAAAATTCTCCTAAAGCTGACCAAAACATGACACAGAAATCAAAGAATGGTTTGGGTTGGAAGAGACCTCTAAAGATCATCTAGTCCAACCCCCCTGCCATGGGCAGGGACATCTTTCACTAGATCAGGTTGCTCAAAGCCCCATCCAACCTGACTTTGAACATTTCCAATTATGGGGCATCCACAACTTGCCTGGGCAACCTGTCACAGTGTCTCACCACCCTCATCATAAAAGAAATTCTTCCTTATGTCCAATCTAAACCTATCCTCTTTCAGATTAAAACTGGTTTCCACTTGGACATTGAGCCACTGACTAGAACTCTTTGGACACAGCCATCCAGTCAATTCCTTATCTATTGAACAGTCCATCAGTCAAATCCACCTCTCTCCAGTTCAGAGGCAAGAATGTTATGGGGGACCATATCAAAAGCCTTACAGAAATCTGATGCAATCACTCCATTGTAGAACACCACTAGATTAGTCGGGCACAATTTGCCTTTGCTGAAGCCATGTTCGCTGTCTCTGATCACCTCTCTGCCTTCCATATGCCTTGACATGTCTTCCAGGAAGATCTGTTCCGTGATCTTACTGGGTACAGAGGTGAGGCTGACCGGTCGGGAGTTCCTGGGGTCGTTTCCCTTTTTCCAGTCACTGGGGACCTTGCCCGACTACCATGACTTTTCAAATATGATGGAGAGGGGCTTGGCAACTGCATCAGCCAATTCCCTCAGGACCCTGGGATACATCTTGTCGGGTCCCATAGACTAGTGTACGTTCGGGTTCCTCGCACAGTCTCAAACCTGATCTTCTCCTACGATGCGGGGGGGGACTTCATTCCCCCAGTCCCTGCTTTGAGGTTCAGGGGACTGAGAGGTGTGGGAAGAGAGATTACCACTGAAAAATGAGGCAAAAAAATTTTTGAGTATCTCAGCCTTCTCCGTGTCAGTTGTCACCTGTGAAGGGGTTTCGTTAGAAGGAGATATGTTGATGAATTAGTCAGGCCCAAAGGAATCTCAAGGCCACTTCAAGAAGCTGAGAACAGAATCTGCTGTGAGAAAGAGGGGCGTTTCTTCATTAACAGGGCCTCAGCATGGCATGAGTCGTCGGACCTATCATCGGTGGGGCTCCAGCGTGTGGACTGCCCATGATACTCATTTAGCGAATCCATGCTTGGAGCGTGGATTCATGATTAGAGAATAGTTGCGTATATAAGGAGACATGTTTCTGTAATAAATGGCTTTTGCGTGATTCACATTGAATTGGAGTGCTGAGTCCTTTATCGTTCCAACAGTCACCAGCTCCCCTGTCTTATTTATCAGGAGGTGTACATTTTCTTTAATCTTTCTTTTCTGGCCAACATACCTGTAGAAGCCCTTCTTATTATTCTTCACATCCCTCACCAAATTCAGCTGCAGCTGTGCCTTAGCTTTCCTGGTCCCATTTCTACACATCCAGGCAGCATCCCTATATTCTCCCCAGGATACATTCAGGTTCCTCAGGTGGTCTCAAACCTGATCTTCTCCTATAATGGCAGGAGACTTCATTCCCCCAGTCCCCACTTTGAGGCTCAGGGGATCGAGAGATATGGGAGGAGAGATTACCATTGAAAACTGAGGCAAAGAAATTGAGTACCTCTTGATTACATCTCTCATACCAGGAGAAAGCATGCCACAACTAATACCAATGCTACAGGCTTATCTTGCAACCCAAGTATAAACACCAAGTGCTTAATTTTTTTCTTTTATATCACCAAAACAGTTTCACTACCCCCTAGGTGGAACAGTCTGTTGGACAGAGTTGTCTTCCCACAATCCTAGCAGGATGTCATAACATAGGGTACTAGTAGACCCAGGGAATGCAGTTTATTTTTAAATGTATTCAATACAAGGTTACATTCAGACAAGTGATTAAGTTCACAGTACTTTGTGCCCCCTCATCCCACAAATCACTAAACTACTGATGTTATCAAGTTGATTATCACAAGGATCAAGCCACTGAGAAGTTACAAATACTTCTACGAGAGAAAATATAAACATTACTCATTTATCCTGAAGTAGACCAGAATGGGTTTTATATCAAAACACTCTAGGTTTAACTTGGATCACTTTCTGTCAATATTAAAACATACCTTCTCTATCAAGACATCAAGAAGATAAATCATTTCTAAGGACTTACATGCAAATCCGCAGATGCTTTCAGTTTTTCAAGTATATGCCTAGGACACCAAGAACATGAATTGGAGAGTCCTCTAGTTAGACACTTTCAAAAACTGAACCTGCTCTCTAGACATCATTTGACACCCACTCCCTAAAAACATATATCATTATATGGCCTACAATCTAATACAACTATCTTCCTGACAAGCCAGGATGAACACTTCTCAGTCTCAGTTCTAGTGAAGAGCAAACCTTCATCTACTTTAAAGACAAAACACAGACAAAAAAAATGGACACACTTATGCCAAATTCAGAAAGCAACTACGTACAAGACGACAATTTTAATATGGTTATAAGATTCCCAGGCAACTAATTTAGATAAAACAGCTGCAGAAAATTCTCTTTAGCTTTAGCTTGTTTAGCAACATGCAATTGCTTAATTCACGTTATTGGAAAACAGTCGGCAATGCTGAAACCTCCAAGAATAACACTTCTATTTGTTGCCTTCTATTAATTTCTTTGCTAGCTTTACAACTTCCAGAAAACACTGCAAGAGAGACAAATCACATTTTTCACAGTTAAATAAACAAAGAACTTCACAATGGTAATACTGACCATCCAAAATTTTTTCTTTATGCCTGATGCCCTAATTAGTCTCTTTATGATTACAGTCTACTTTTCTCTGAGTTAAAGAACTATTAATGAAGCACTTCCTCCTATAGCAAAGATATGCCTGTATTCAGACTACTATGGACCTCTGCATTTAAGAAAAATCTTCTTAAATATTGCTTTTAACATATCTAAACATTTAGAATATAACAAGTCATAAGCTACAAGCAAAACTTATTTAAAAGCTTTTCATACCTAATAACTTTATAAAAACATAATTACAAACTTAGTGGACAATGCAAGGACTTGTAATCAAGCAGACTTTGTTTTAATTGAAAATCTGATGCCGTCTCTCAATAGCCTTATCTTTCAATTAAGATAATTTAGTCTTCAAACACCATCACAATAAGAAAGCTTGCTAAACTACTTAAGTGGAAGCATAAGAATTGGTACTGTGCATGGTCTTAACATTTCTGTTAGTTAGGAAATTGGCAAACACATGAATTCTGTTAACAGAGAATATTTGAACTGAGGAGAGCTCTAAACAGTAACAAGTGCAAGAAAATATTAACAACCTAACCCTGCACTCATTAAATTCAGTGGTAAAATTTCTCATTTAATAGCATGGGATCAAGGTCCTGAGGTTTTTGGTTTTGGACAATAAAGATTCAGCTTATGAGAACACAGGCTGAAGGGTTTTTGAAGGTTTTTCAGAACTTGCCTTAACACACAATAAAACACACACAGAAGAGTGACAAAAAAAGGAGAAAATGAACAATGGGAACAAGTGATATACCTGATTAGGTTTCAGAGAACTAAGTAGTATTATGGCTCAGTCAAGCAGACAAACTGCCATCATCCTAACTCATAGTTTTATACACTTAATCAAGTTTTTTCTTTCAGCCACTGATTACTTAACACATCTGGTATCAGTACAACTCAATTTTCCTTGTAAACTCTTATCTTTACACAAGGCTAGGTGAAAAGACGAGGACAGACTGTTTAACAGGGCCTACTGCAATAGGACAAGGGGTAATGGTTTTAAACTAAAGGAGAGAAGATTCAGGCTAGACATGAGGAAGACTTTTTTTTTTACAATGGGGGTGATAAAACACTAGAACAGGTTGCCCAGAAAGGTGGTGGATGCACCATCCCTGATGACATTCAAGGCCAGGCTGGACAGGGCTCTGAGCAACCTGATCTCGTTGAAGATGTTCCTGCTCATTGCAGGGGGGTTGGACTAGATGATCTTTGTAAGTCACTTCCAACCAAAACTATTCTTTGATTCTATTTAAAAGGTACATGCTATTAGAAGGTGCTAAAGCTAGTAGCTGAATAAAGGTAAGGCTACCACAGTGCCATACTCCCAGCTCCAAAGAGTAGCAAGACTGAGTGAGCAAGTATTTCCACATGCACACAACACATACACACAAAGCCAGCCACACAGATCAACACTGATGGAAAAATAAAGCAACACTCTCACAAACAGCATCAATGGCTTGTTCCTGATCCTCTCTCTGGCTGATCATGAAAAAAGCCCATTAATGGAAAACACATACATATGTACACTATTAATCACTCCAGTAGCTGGCCCCTGGATCCCCTGGTCTTCCAGTTGTCTCACACAAAGACACATGCATAAATAGGTCTCTCCAGTAGCTCATCCAGACTTTTGGCCTTTCCAGTAGCTGTCTCTCAGACCCTCTGGTCTCTCCAGTAACTGACCCAGACTTACAAACTCTTCAATACCTGGCTCCCAAGCCTCTTTTCCTACTTTCTGGCTAGTCCAGCTTGAAGTTTACTAGCTATTACATGCACCCACACAACTGGAAGGCACTTCAGTTGCTGGGACCTCAGGCTCATGAGTCCCTGTAATTCCACAGCCCCTTCTCCAGTTGCTGGCGTTTAGACCTCCATACACGCACAACAGAGAACCTTCTCACCTAGGAAAAACAGTTAGGAAGCTTAATAAGACAGGACAGACTGCATTGATCAGGCACAGGGCATGGCCAGACAAGCATACTGATCAGCAATCTGTTTACACATGACTGGGCCTTTTATCCCCTTATCCCTCTATTTTCCCATGCTTATTCCATCCAATCCACCTTGATACCTTTCTTCCCTTGCCTTTGGGCCTTCCCCTAAATACCCCATACTAAGTCTTACACAATCCCAAAATGCTCCTCCCCTGCATCCTGTGAGCCCTATATCCCTGAAAGCAGAACACACACCCCCATCTCCCAGAGTCTGCACAGTAATATAAGGAGAGCCTCTCCTGTTGACTCCTCTCAGCAGGTCTCGTACCCAGACAACGGGCTTACTTGCAAAAATAAGGGTTTCTTTGAACCCAAAATGATACATGTGTACTGAAAAAAAATTATAGTAGAATATAAAAAATGATCCAGCATAGGGTTTTTTTAAGTGGTAGAGCAACTCAAATATTTTGGAAAGGCAGAGAAGATAGCTTTAGTTTAAACAAGAAACCTAGTCATTTTTCAAAGTACCTTGAGGGTTTTATTCATGTTCAAAAAAGGCTCCAACCTTGAACCAAAGACTGCAAAAGGTATGAGTCAAGCAACTGTTTGTACTCACTTCTGAGATTCAGTTCTGAATTCTATGAATGAAGAGCACTTATGCAAGCAATAAAAAAAGTTGAAGGCACTTCTATGAGGGGAAAAAAAATATTTTAACTTCGCAGAGACCTCACTTTTAGGCTCCAGACAGTTGTCAGGCTTATGCAAAATAGAGCTTCTTGAAATATCTGAAAACCAAAAATTCATTTCTACATACTGAAAACCAGTGAAACTACTGAGCATGTCACTACGTAGCCATTACCACTTAAAAGATTGAATCCTGTTGGCAATTACTAACATAAGGATATTTAAATTCTGTCAACAATTACCTAAGGATATGTAAATCAGTGGACCAGTTTCAGGTCAGTCTGCTTTTTTAACAGAAAGTGATTCAAAGAGTTCTTTATCAGGAGCTCCTGTCCTTGCAATTTGGACAGCCTAGAAGCTGCACAATTAGTTTAGTTTGTTCAACATATCTTGAGATCATCAGATAAAGTGTCCTTTAGATGAACTTTGCTCATTATAGTACTAAATATCACACCCACAGGAGGGAAGACCCCTGCCCAAGTGAAGACCCCAACCCATAAGCATGCATAATACAAGAAAATTATTGTGTAACCCTATGTAAATTACTAACCAATCCTGGAAAGGGGGGTGTAAACCTGGGAAGACACTAACCAAAATCAAAAGTATAAATGATATAAGTACTGTGAAGTTGTGCTAACTTTGTGGTTTTATTATCTAGCACCTGACTGTCCTGGTTTTTTTAAAAACAAGTTTCTCTTTTAGTGAATTTGCCTGCCAGCTAAAGCCTTCATGTTAGCTGCATTTTCCTGGAGAACCCAACACATGTTTTGGTTAAACCTAGCAATGGAATGCAAACTTATTGATAAGCACGGATGGACATCTCGCGAGAGGGGCAACGAGAAAACTGATGACCGAGAGACTGACCAACGGTGTATAACATTCCATTCACGTGAATACTTCATATAAAAGTGGGAGATCACGAGGATCTCGGCCCTTGTCCCTTTTTCCCTTTTTTCCTCATGGCTGACATTAGGAGAGGACCTTGCTGGTCGTCCCTGCGAACTGAGGCCTAGTGAGAGACTGAATCCAGCTCCGGTTGGCTCCAGAGTCTAATCCAGGACTTTGGGTGCTGGCTCTGCAGTTGCTGAGACTTACAAGATTGGTTTTGTATATTTTGTATTATTTTCTCTATTCTTATTAGTAGCATTAGTAAAACATCTTTAACTTTTCCAACTCTCTTCTCTCTGTCCTTCTTTCCCTCCCGATCGCCTGTCCTGAGTGGGAAGTGGGGAGAGGGATGGGCAAAAGGGGGAAGTGGGGGGGAAAGGAGGTTAACAATACATCTGCCAGGGTTTGATTGTCACCCCGCAAATCTTAACCCTCGACACTGACATCACACAGTCTCAGAAGGATGTGGAACTGGGGATTGCGGTCAGTTCATAACAGTTTGTCTGCATTGATCAGGCACAGGGCATGGCTGGACAAGCATACTGATCAGCAACCTGTTTACCAAAACATGTATCTGGTTCTCCAGGAAAATGCAGCTAATATGAAGGCTTTAGCTGACAGGCAAATTCACTAAAAGAGAAACTTGTTTTTTAACAAAACCAGGACACAACCACATAATGAGTGCCTACTAATGAACTAACACTTTAAGCCACATAATGAATGCCTAGTTTAGAGCCCTATGTAACCAATTGTGTTAAGAAAAAACAGAACCTCATCGAATGCCAAGATAAGTTTTACAGCACCAGCTGTAACCTTGAGGAGACAAGATAGCCAAGATTTACAGCAAAAGGGGGCGCCAGTCTGGTTTCAGTCGACTTGGCAGCTTGAGTTCCAGCCAATTCAACATAATGAGCCAAAGGTAAAAAGTTCACTGTGACGAAGCTGAAGGAGCCTTCATCCAAAGACCCCCAAAGACACCTTCTCAAGACCACCAAGTGACACTGCGCAGGCGCAACAGGGAGGGGTCAAGGAGGAGACTATGGAAATGATTATCTGAGACTCATTTTAATAAGAAGCGAGGAAAGGTTATGAATATGTATAGGTGTTCCTGGGGTTATAATGAATATGTAATACCTTACTGTATTTAAGCACACCTCTTATTGTTAGAAGGTGTGTGTGTTGGGCAGAGCGAATCCCCCGCACACCCAGCGCTGTTTTGCTTATGCTTAAATGAACACGTGTTTAAGGAATACAATTAAGGAACTGGATTAAACGCTGTTTATTCATGGAAAAAGTGTGAGTTATTTATTTCACCACTTTGTCAAATGTATCCCATCCCTGATCAGCAGTCCTCACTCCTCAAATAGGGACCCATAATTATAGAAGCCAAAGCCCTATCTGTATGACATCAGCCCCACAGACAGTTGTTGATCTCCTGAATGTGTCTGGTTCTACATGAGCCTTTCCCCTGCACTGGCAGGACTGAGGAGACACCATCTGAGCCTCCATGCCCTTTACCCTCATCCCCAGAGCTCTGTAGTCACTCTTGATAAACTTTGGGATACCCTTAACAGTACTGTTCCTACCTACATGGAAGAACAGGAAAGGGGTAATAGTCAGAAGGCCAGACAAGCCCTGTCAGTCCCTCTGCAACATCCTGGATCCTAGCTCCTGGCAAGCAACAAACTTCCTGAGACATCAGGTCAGGTTGGCAGATCGATGTCTCCATTGCCTGTAGGAAGGAGTCTCTAGTAACTATCATATATCTTTTCTCCTTCGTGCAGACACAAGGCTTTGGCTCACCTACTTCTGATGAATCCCTTGAAGAGTCTTGTTTGTCCTCACCAGTGCCCAGAGCATTATTCCTATTCTGAAGTGTTTGGTTCCTCTGTGCCCCTGCTCTATTATTCTCTGTAAGGAGGAGTTTAAGAGAATGGGGTGTACCAAAAGGATTGGAGAGACACAAAGAAGTCTGCACATGCACAAGGAGTATGGACCCCTCAAGGGACATCCATCTAACCCCTGTCCCAGGGCAGAGACCGGTCTTGTGAGCTGAAGCAAGAGGCTCTCTCAGCCAGACTCGAGCCACCAGGATGACAATTGTGCTGGTTTTGGCTGGGATAGAGCTAATTTTCATCATAGTAGCCTATATGGGGTATGTTTTAGATTTGCGCTGAAAATAGTGTTGATAACACAGGGATGTTTTCATTATTGCTGAGCAGTGCTTACACAAAGTCAAGACTTTCTGCTCATCACACTGCCCTGCCAGTGAGTAGGCTGGGGGTGCACAAGAAGTTAGGAGGGGACACAGCTGGGACAGCTGACCCCAATTGACCAAAGGGCTCTTAAACTACGAATTTTCTCATTTTTACCCTTCCAATTCTCTTCCCCCATCCTGCTGGGGGAGAGTGAATGAGCAGCTGTGTGGTTCTCAGATACCAGCTGGGGTTAAACCACAACAACCTTGCAGCATTACTAAGTCAGCCTTTGGGCTATGTGCTACACTGCAAGACACAGGCAGCACTATCCTCCAAAATGGAAACCCAGTACAAAATGCCAACTTCATAAGAACATGCGCAGCGAGAGCCAGAGCCGGCGAGGTTCAGTCGACTACGAGGTTTAGCCGAGATTAGAAAGCCCAGAGGGAAACGTACAGGGACAGCGCGACTCCCGGCGGTCCTGATCCCCCCGAAGCCCCGGTAGCCATTGCGAGAGAGCGGCTGACGTGGCGGGGGGCGTTCCCACGGTGACGGCGACCACACCTCCTCCCCTTGCCTTCAAAAAACCTTTGGGAGAGCAGCAACTAGTCGCTGCCCACCAGGTGCAGAGAGGAGAAACTAGCTAGCGCAGCGGGTGTAGCAGCTAGCGCAGCGGGGTGCAGAGAGCACTTGTTGTTTGTCATTCCCACCGACTTATTGCCAGCGTCCCAGACCGCTGATGACCATGGTCGCCTCCAAAAGGAGAGCATGTCTCAAAAAGACTGTGGCAATGCAGACTGAGGTTCTGTCCCAAACGGTGGCTGTTCAGGTCTCCGGCTGCAAGGAGTGCCAGAGCCTGCTGGTGCTGGAGGAGGGAGGCCAGCACTCTACTTGTGTGAGGTGTGAGCAGGTGCAAGATCTGCTCGACATGGTTGTGAAGCTTAAGGAGGAGGTTGAGACGCTGAGGTCCATCAGGGAGTGCGAAAGGGAGATCGACTGGTGGAGTAACACCCTGACGTGCCAGTCGGAAAGGCCCCAGGGAGGTACCCCCAAAAGGAGATGGACCTCCTGCCCTCCCGGACAGAGGCGGAGGTCCTGAGACAGCCCCACCCTTGTCGCTGTCGGGCAGAGGTAAATGACCTAAAAGAAGATGAGGGCTGGAAGCTTATTCCAGTTGGGCATCACAGGCAGCCCCCCTCCCTGCCTGATTTGCCTCCCCAGGTGCCCCTTTATAATAGGTTTGAGGCCCTGGATCTTGAAGAAGAGGTAGGTGAGGAGGTGGTGCCAAGCCTGCCTACAAGATCACATAGGAAGAGGCGGTTGACTACACAACTGAAGACTGCCTCTGATAAGAAAGATAGAAGGGTGATTGTAATAGGAAATTCCCTTCTGAAAGGAACAGAGGGCCCAATATGCAGGGTTGACCCTCATCGTAGGGAAGTCTGTAGTCTACGTGGAGCCCGGATCGAGGATATTGCTAGAGAGCTCCCCAGACTGGTGCACCCGACAGACTGCTACCCGCTGCTGGTCTTCCAGACAGATGGGGAGGAAGTTGCTTCCCGTAGTCTGAGGGGAATGAAGAATGACTTCAAGGTCTTGGGAAGGATGGTGGAAGATTCAGGGGCTCAAGTGATCTTCTCTTCACTCCTTCCCTCTTCAAGTGACGATGTGGGGTGGAATGGGAAAGTTCAATCTCTAAATGGTTGGCTCCAAGACTGGTGCTACAGGCAGGGCTTTGGTTTTTTTGATAATGGCTGGTTTTATAAGACTCCAGTCCGGACAGTGTTATGCAGGAAAGGCTTATCTCGCAGAGGCAAAAGGATGCTGGGGCAGGAATTAGCTGGGCTCATTTGGAGAGCTTTAAACTAGGCTCGAAGGGGGATGGGGTTTTAGTTGGGCTTGCCCCAGTGGGGCAGCATTCTAAAACAGATGAGGACCGGGTGGCCTCCTGTGCCCCTAGGGAGAAATTGGTGTGCTCTGCTCGCTCCCTGAAATGCCTGTACACCAATGTGTGCAGCATGGGGAATAAGCAGGAGGAGTTAGAATCCTATGTTCGGTCGGGAGATTATGATCTGGTGGCAATTACAGAAACGTGGTGGGACAGTTCACATGACTGGAATGTGGTCATGGATGGCTACGCCCTTTTCAGGAAAGACAGGCCAGCCAGGCGTGGTGGTGGAGTTGCTCTCTATGTGAGAGAGCAACTGCAATGTACTAAATTCTGCCCAGGAGCGGATGAGGAACGAGTCGAGAGTGTATGGGTCAGGATCAAGGGACAGGCTGGCAGGGGTGATACTGTTGTAGGTGTCTATTACAGGCCACCAGATCAGACTGAGGAAGTTGATGAGGCCTTCTATGCGCAGCTGAGAGTGGCCTCACAGTCACAGGCCCTGGTTGTGGTGGGTGATTTTAACTTCCCTGATGTTTGCTGGAAGGACCATTCAGCCAGCCAGCCACAGTCCAGGAGGTTCCTCCAGTGCATTGATGATAACTTCCTCATGCAGATGGTGGAGGAGCCGACTAGGAGAGGTACACTGCTGGATCTCATCCTCACTAACAAAGAGGGTCTGGTCAAAGCAGTAAAGGTTGAGGGCTGTCTGGGTTGCAGTGACCACGAGATGGTGGAGTTCAGCATCTCATGTGGCAGGAACAGAATAGCAAGTAGAATTGCAACCCTGGACTTTAGCAGGGCTAACTTTGGCCTTTTCAAGCAATTGCTGGGGGAAATCCCATGGGCAAGACTGCTTGAAGGAAAAGGGGCCCAAGAGAGCTGGATTGCATTCAGAGATTGCTTCTTCCACGCTCAGGATCAGAGCATCCCCACACGTAGGAAGTCGAGGAAGGGAGCCAGGAGGCCTGTGTGGTTGAATAGGGATCTGTTGGGTATGCTCAAGTAGAAGAGGCGAGTTTACAGGTCATGGAAGCAGGGGCTGGCCACTTGGGAGGAATATAAGGCTGCTGTTAGAGGATGTAGGAAGGCAGCTAGGATAGCCAAGGCCTGCTTAGAATTACAGCTGGCGAGAGGGGTCAAGGACAGCAAGAAGAACTTTTTCAAATACATAGCAGATAAAACTAATACCAGAGGCAATGTAGGCCCACTGATGAATGAGGTGGGTGCCCTGGTGGCGGAAGACACAGAGAAGGCAGAATTACTGAATGCCTTCTTTGTCTCTGTCTACTCTGCTGGATGCTGTCCTGGGGAGCCCTGTACTCCTGAGACCCCGGATGAAGCCAGGTCAATGGTAGAGTTTGCTTTAGTCGATGAGGACTGGGTTAGGGAGCAATTAAATAGTCTGGACATACATAAATCCATGGGTCCAGATGGGATGCATCTGCGGGTGCTGAGGGAGCTGGCTGAAGTCATTGCTGGACCGCTCTCCATCATTTTTGCCAAGTCTTGGGAAACGGGAGAGGTGCCCGAGGACTGGAGGAAAGCAAATGTCACTCCAGTCTTTAAAAAGGGCGAGAAGGAGGACCCGGGTAATTATAGACCGGTCAGCCTCACCTCTGTCCCTGGGAAAGTAATGAAACAGCTTGTCATTTGTGTCATCTCAAGGCATATCAGGGATAAGAGGGTCATTGGGGCAGTCAGCATGGCTTTACCAAGGGTAAGTCATGCTTGACCAACCTCATAGCCTTTTATGAGAATGTAACAAGGTGGATGGATGATGGCAGAGCGGTGGATGTGGTCTACCTTGACTTCAGTAAAGCCTTTGACACAGTCTCTCACAGCATCCTCACAGCTAAATTGAGGAGGTGTGGTCTAGACAATAGAGTAGTGAGGTGGGTTGCAAACTGGCTTAAAGAGAGAAGCCAGAGAGTGGTGGTCAATGGTGCGGAGTCCAGTTGGAGGCCAGTATCTAGTGGAGTGCCTCAGGGGTCAGTACTGGGGCCAATATTATTCAATATATTCATTAACGATTTAGACGAGGGAATTGAGTGTACCATCGGCAAGTTTGCTGATGACACTAAGCTGGGAGGAGTGGCTGACACGCCAGAAGGCTGTGCTGCCATCCAGCGGGACCTGGACAGGCTGGAGAGTTGGGCGGGGGATAACCTGATGGAATTTAACAAGGGAAAGTGTAGAGTCCTGCATCTGGGCAGGAACAATCCCAAGTTCCAGTATAGGTTGGGGAATGACCTATTAGAGAGCAGTGTAGGGGAAAGGGACCTGGGGGTCCTGGTGGACAGCAGGATGACCATGAGCCAGCACTGTGCCCTTGTGGCCAGGAAGGCCAATGGCATCCTCGGGTGTATTACAAAGGGGGTGGTTAGTAGATCGAGAGAGGTCCTCCTTCCCCTCTACTCCGCCCTGGTGAGACCCCATCTGGAATATTGTGTCCAGTTCTGGGCCCCTCAGTTCAAGAAGGACAGGGAACTGCTGGAGAGGGTCCAGCGTAGGGCAACAAAGATGATTAAGGGAGTGGAGCATCTCCCTTATGAAGAAAGGCTGAGGGAGCTGGGGCTCTTAAGTTTGGATAAGAGGAGACTGAGGGGTGACCTTATTAATGTTTATAAATATATAAAGGGTGAGTGCCATGAGGATGGAGTCAGGCTCTTCTCAGTGGCAAACAATGATAGGACAAGGAGTAATGGGATCAAGCTGGAACACAAGAGGTTCCACTTAAATTTGAGAAAGAACTTCTTCTCAGTGAGGGTAACAGAGCACTGGAACAGGCTACCCAGGGAGGTTGTGGAGTCTCCTTCCCTGGAGACATTCAAAGCCCGCCTGGACACATTCCTGTGTGACCTCACCTAGGCGTTCCTGCTCCAGCAGGGGGATTGGACTAGATGATCTTTTGAGGTCCCTTCCAATCCCAAACATACTGTGATACTGTGATACTGTGATGTGCATGGTGATATAGTGATCGTAGTTAGGAGACAATTGTACATCGAAGAGTTAGTGATCTACAGAACAATTAACCTAAGTAAGCCCAGGCCTGCATTGTGCTGCACATATTCCTTAGCCACAGGATAAACTTAGCCAGCTTATTGTAACAGAGCAACCTGCAGGCAGCTCTCACCTTGTACCAGTAATTATACCCCCTGCATTTCCTTGACTTAATCTAAAACAATGAGTTGTCATGTAAACATTATTTCTGTTTGACAGTAGAAATGAAGAGAGTTGTTTTCTTGTAAGAAGACCCTGTAAGAGCTCAAATTATCAAAATGGGGTAAGAGACAACAACTTTCAACAGACAGGGTTTGCATGGTGTGCTACACCCTGATCAGAGACCCATTCAACACTGCACAATTTGGGGTTCCCAGCATCTGAAGGGACGAAACATTATCTGTACTATCCTCTCCTTCTTTATAGTGTTAGCTCTAATAAATAGCATTTTAAATGATACATTTCAGAGTCTAAACACCTTTCTTACTGGGATCATAATGAACCAGCACCTCCTGGTGCAAAACACTCTCCTCCCTCTCTATTCCTGAATCCCTATCCCCCCAATCCCCTTCTGCCCTCTTTCCCACCCTTCCCTCTTTCCACCTCCCCAGACTCCCTCCTCCTTACCCCCAACCCTTTCTCCTTTCCCCCTCCCCCACAACCCCCTGTCACGGAGGCACCCCGAGGCTAATTTAAGGGACAACAGGGTCCAAAACAACTTTTATTAAACCGGTGAGAAACAGGGTTTTAGCACTCCAAAAGTGACTTAAATATAGGTTCGGGTATCAGTTGAGGAAAATTATTAAGGGGCAGCAACTAGTACAACAGGCGGTCCACAGAGTGCATGCCCGTGGCTTCACCCAAAACAATGCCGGAACCACCCCCGAGTCCCAGAGGAGTACACACTTGCCTGAACAGGGTGCGGGATTATTCTTAAAGAGATACAGGTAAAGCATACGCTCGCAATTCCGCTAGGGTAAATTTATAATACACTCGCAATTGTGCGAGGGTTAATTTACTTACACGTGCAAATGTGCACGGAATACTACACGTGCTTATGTGGAAGCACGGGAGGAAAATACACTCGCGATTGTGTGAGGATAAATTTATAATACATTCGCAATTGTGCGAGGAAATAAAGTTACACTCGCGATTGTGCGAGGAAATAATTTAAAGTACGCGTGCAAATGTGCACGGAATAAAGTTACACTCGCGATTGTGCGAGGAAATAATTTAAAGTACGCGTGCAAATGTGCACGGAATAAAGTTACACTCGCAATTGTGCGAGGAAATAATTTTATACGTGCTTGTATTAAGCACGGGAAGTTACACGCGCATATGTGCACGGAAAGGATAAATATACTCGCAATCCTGCGAGGGGTTTTACTCACACACGTGGCGGCAAGGCAAGCGGGGTCTCCATCCCGGGGAGGGGGGCTCTCGGCGGCAGCATCTTCCTCGTGCTCCGAGAGACCGGCGACAATGGGCCCAGTCTCGATGAGAGAGTCCCGTTTTTATACTGGCTGATCAGACCTGACTGTAGGCATTCTAGAAGCTTCTCTGCACCCCCACACCGTGTGTGGGGTGCCCCTGAAGCCTCCAAACATCCCCCACACTGGTCACAGGTGCCCAGCGGCTCACTGGCGCCTCGGCAATCCCTTCTCCTAATGGCCCTGGCCAGGGTGCTCTGGGCCAAACAAAAGAAGCTGTTAGCTTCAAGTAGCAGAGAGAGGGAGATGTGCCTACTCCCTCCATACTGAAGGAGTGTGGGGGGAGAGAGAGGGTTTGCATTCTGCCACACCCCCTCTCCCTACTTTCCCCTCTTCCCCATCCCTTCAACCCTATGCCCCTGTGTCTCCTCCCCCTCCTCTCTTACCTACTCTCCCTTCCTGTCCTCCTCCCAACTTCCCCTCCCCATTTTCCCCATCTCCCTCTCATCCTTCTCCCCTTCCCTCCTCTCCCTACCCCCTCACACCCCTCCTCCATCCTATCCATTCTTCCCCCATCTCCCTCTCCCCTCCCATGATAGGTGTTTCCTTTACAATTTCTTCTCTAGATTCTTCTTGCAAAAGACAAAAAGTTGCAGGGAAAGCAAATAAAATTCTCCAAGTCATAAACTTTTTGCTTTTTCACAATTCTTTATAAGGTTCTGCCTCCCTCCTTCCCAACTATGTGGCTCTCATTTCTTAGGACACATCTGTCACAGTAATCAGGCATGCTGCTGCTATCTTAAACCTCTTAGGGGAAAGCTCCTGCAGCGGTCAGGAACTGTGCAAGGTTTGGAGCTTCCCCCTCCCCATTCTGAAAGCACATCCCTATCCTTTGGAGCCTAACACTAGTAAGAGGCAGAATGAAATAAAAAAATACACAGAAAAGTATGGTAATATGCCACCAAAATGACTTAGTTCACCTATGACAAATCAGTATGTTACTGTGGCCACAAGGTCGTCTTCTTTTCACCTCTCAGCACTTCACAGTCTAAGCAGAAACAGAATTATCAAGACTAGGTAAATGTTATAGACGATCACAATAAATAGCACGCACTCGTCGGAATAAATTGCTTAGAATTTATTACAGCAAGCGGCAAGCGGGCAAAACAGCGCTGGGCAACCGGGGAGTCTGCACTCCACCACGGCGCACCTGTCCAGTAGCAGCAAGCTTGGTTTAATGTGGTAAAGGATTACATATTCATGGTTATTCCAGGAACGCCTATACATATTCATAACTTTTCCTCGAAAAGGCCGTTCTTTTTAAAATGAGTTCCAAGGAATTATATCTATAGTCTTCAGCTTTGGCTCTTTCCTGTTGTGCCTGCGCAGTGTCTCCGGGTGGTCACGGGCGGGGGTCTTTCAAATGAAGGCTTCGGTCTATTTTGTCGTGCATTTCTTATATTTGGCCTAGCATGCTGGGTTTGGCCAAGGCTCCAACAGCTTGAGCTGGTTTTCCTTCCGCTTTGTGCTGAAGACCCCCGTTATCCCGTTCACACGAGGATGCAACTGGGCCCTTATCTCTGTCAGTCTCTTCCCGAATGTTCTGCAGGGTACACTAAATTAGGCTTTTACACATATCTGTGGAACAAGTTTTTTTTACAAAGACTACATACAGGCTGCATTGTTTAATGGCAGCATGTACTAATATCATGTTATATGCTCAGGTTTCACAGCCACTGATAACATATCCATTTAGACTGGTTGCATTAACAAATATATCGTTAGGTCTACTACAATCCCCCCTTTTTGTTTTTACCATTTTGTTTATCAAACCGGGCGACCGATTCTCGGGCTAAAGAGAGGATGAGAGAAGTTTCCTTTTCAGCACTTCCATCTTTCTCTAGATGTTCATACTGCCTTTTCAACACCATCAGATGGGATGCTTCTAATCTATTCTTTACTAGCCCAAAAATTTTGTTTAAAATACAGGGCCCAAAAGTTAAAATCAGTATTAATATAACTAGAGGTCCTGCTATGGTTGACAACAGCGTGGTTAGCCAAGGAGAGTGAGTAAACCAAGATTCATACCAATTTCGTTGTGCTTCTCTCTCCCTTTTTTGCCTTTCTAAATCTTCTCGCAATGTGGCCATAGTATTTCTAACTACTCCTGTATGATCTGCATAGAAGCAACACTCTTCTCCTAGGGCAGCACACAATCCTCCCTGCTGTAAGAAGAGGAGATCCATTCCTCTCCTATTTTGTAATACCACCTCCGACAGTGAGGTTAAGGATTTTTCTAGGGCTGTTATCGATTTCTCTATCTTCTCAAGGTCTTCATCTACAGCAGCTCTCAAGGAAGTAAATCCTTGCTTCTGTTGGATAAGAGAAGTTATTCCTGTTCCTGCCCCTACTGCTCCAATACCTAGTAGTGTGGCTATAGTAATGGTGGTTATGGGTTCCCTTTTCACCAGATGATGTGCTTCACTATCCCAATAATCATATATTACATTTTCTTGATGATATAACACTCTGGGAATAATAATCACTTGAATACAATATTCTCTGGAAGCATTGAATATGTCTAGGGATACACATGGGGTGAGTCCCATCTTAGAACATATCAATCTAGCTCCTTCCGGAGGGATAATCCGTTTCTCATCAATTTTGTTGATATGGGGTTCTATGGTGCTGCATAGTTTTCGTTTAGATGCTGGTACTGAGCCAATGCAAATCCCTGTTCCTGTTACATGTTGCATAGTTATTCCTTTCTTCCTATTTCCCCAGGAGCATTGCAAAGGCACAATTTCATTACTTAGGTTGTAGGTATTATTAACTCCAATAGCTTCATAAAAAGGCGGATTTACATCATAGCAAAGCCAGCATCCTGCGGTCATATTTGGCTTAGTATGATTCAGGGTTTCACAGTATCACAGTATCACAGTATGTTTGGGATTGGAAGGGACCTCAAAAGATCATCTAGTCCAATCCCCCTGCTGGAGCAGGAACGCCTAGGTGAGGTCGCACAGGAATGTGTCCAGGCGGGCTTTGAATGTCTCCAGGGAAGGAGACTCCACAACCTCCCTGGGTAGCCTGTTCCAGTGCTCTGTTACCCTCACTGAGAAGAAGTTCTTTCTCAAATTTAAGTGGAACCTCTTGTGTTCCAGCTTGATCCCATTGCCCCTTGTCCTATCATTGTTTGCCACTGAGAAGAGCCTGACTCCATCCTCGTGGCACTCACCCTTTATATATTTATAAACATTAATAAGGTCACCCCTCAGTCTCCTCCAAACTAAAGAGCCCCAGCTCCCTCAGCCTTTCTTCATAAGGGAGATGCTCCACTCCCTTAATCATCTTTGTTGCCCTACGCTGGACCCTCTCCAGCAGTTCCCTGTCCTTCTTGAACTGAGGGGCCCAGAACTGGACACAATATTCCAGATGGGGTCTCACCAGGGCGGAGTAGAGGGGAAGGAGGACCTCTCTCGATCTACTGACCACCCCCCTTGTAATACACCCAAGGATGCCATTGGCCTTCCTGGCCACAAGGGAACAGTGCTGGCTCATGGTCATCCTGCTGTCCACCAGGACCCCCAGGTCCCTTTCCCCTACACTGCTCTCTAATAGGTCATTCCCCAACCTATACTGGAACTTGGGATTGTTCCTGCCCAGATGCAGGACTCTACACTTTCCCTTGTTAAATTCCATCAGGTTATCCCCCGCCCAACTCTCCAGCCTGTCCAGGTCCCGCTGGATGGCAGCACAGCCTTCTGGCGTGTCAGCCACTCCTCCCAGCTTAGTGTCATCAGCAAACTTGCCGATGGTACACTCAATTCCCTCGTCTAAATCGTTAATGAATATATTGAATAATATTGGCCCCAGTACTGACCCCTGAGGCACTCCACTAGATACTGGCCTCCAACTGGACTCCGCACCATTGACCACCACTCTCTGGCTTCTCTCTTTAAGCCAGTTTGCAACCCACCTCACTACTCTATTGTCTAGACCACACCTCCTCAATTTAGCTGTGAGGATGCTGTGAGGGACTGTGTCAAAGGCTTTACTGAAGTCAAGGTAGACCACATCCACCGCTCTGCCATCATCCATCCACCTTGTTACATTCTCATAAAAGGCTATGAGGTTGGTCAAGCATGACTTACCCTTGGTAAAGCCATGCTGACTGCCCCTAATGACCCTCTTATCCCTGATGTGCCTTGAGATGACACCAAGGATAAGCTGTTCCATTACTTTCCCAGGGACAGAGGTGAGGCTGATCGGTCTATAATTACCCGGGTCCTCCTTCTTGCCCTTTTTAAAGACTGGAGTGACATTTGCTTTCCTCCAATCCTCGGGCACCTCTCCCGTTTCCCAAGACTTGGCAAAAATGATGGATAGCAGTCTAGCAATGACTTCAGCTAGCTCCCTCAGCACCCGCGGATGCATCCCATCTGGACCCATGGATTTATGGACGTCCAGACTATTTAATTGTTCCCTAACCCAGTCCTCATCGACTAAAGCAAACTCCTCCATTGACCTGGCTTCATCCGGGGTCTCAGGGGTACAGGGTTCCCCAGGACAGCCTCCAGCGGAGTAGACAGAGACAAAGAAGGCATTCAGCAATTCTGCCTTCTCTGTGTCTTCTGCCACCAGGGCACCCACCTCATTCATCAGCGGGCCTACATTGCCTCTGGTATTAGTTTTATCTGCTATGTATTTGAAAAAGTTCTTCTTGCTGTCCTTGACCCCTCTCGCCAGCTGTAATTCTAAGGAGGCCTTGGCTACCCTAGCTGCCCTCCTGCATCCTCTAACAGCAGCCTTATATTCCTCCCAAGTGGCCAGTCCCTGCTTCCATGATCTGTAAACTCGCCTCTTCTGCTTGAGCATACCCAACAGATCCCTATTCAACCACGCAGGCCTTCTGGCTCCCTTCCTCGACTTCCTACGTGTGGGGATGCTCTGATCCTGAGCATGGAAGAAGCAATCTCTGAATACAATCCAGCTCTCTTGGGCCCCTTTTCCTTCAAGCAGTCTTGCCCATGGGATTTCCCCCAGCAATTGCTTGAAAAGGCCGAAATTAGCCCTGCCAAAGTCCAGGGTTGCAATTCTACTTGCTATTCTGTTCCTGCCACACGAGATGCTGAACTCCACCATCTCGTGGTCACTGCAACCCAGGCAGCCCTCGACCTTTACTGCTTCGACCAGACCCTCTTTGTTAGTGAGGATGAGATCCAGCAGTGTACCTCTCCTGGTCGGCTCCTCCACCATCTGCATGAGGAAGTTATCATCAATGCACTGGAGGAACCTCCTGGACTGTGGCTGGCTGGCTGAATGGTCCTTCCAGCAAACATCAGGGAAGTTAAAATCACCCACCACAACCAGGGCCTGTGACTGTGAGGCCACTCTCAGCTGCGCATAGAAGGCCTCATCAACTTCCTCAGTCTGATCTGGTGGCCTGTAATAGACACCTACAACAGTATCACCTCTGCCAGCCTGTCCCTTGATCCTGACCCATACACTCTCGACTCGTTCCTCATCTGCTCCTGGGCAGAATTTAGTACATTGCAGTTGCTCTCTCACATAGAGAGCAACTCCACCACCACGCCTGGCTGGCCTGTCTTTCCTGAAAAGGGCGTAGCCATCCATGACCACATTCCAGTCATGTGAACTGTCCCACCACGTTTCTGTAATTGCCACCAGATCATAATCTCCCGACCGAACATAGGATTCTAACTCCTCCTGCTTATTCCCCATGCTGCGCGCATTGGTGTACAGGCATTTCAGGGAGCGAGCAGAGCACACCAATTTCTCCCTAGGGGCACAGGAGGCCACCCGGTCCTCATCTGTTTTAGAATGCTGCCCCACTGGGGCAAGCCCCACTACAACCCCATCCCCCTTCGGTAGGTAGCTTGTATTATATCCCATAGGGGTTTCATTTGACTCCCTTCCTTTGGGGTTTCTTCTGTATTACTAATTGGAGGTGCAATTTTGGGTCCTTTAATTACTGTGTTGGGTCCTATAGCTTGTATAGGTCCTACAGTTTCTTTCTTAATAAAGATCAAGCCCCCTCAATCAGTATTAGGTTCCCAATATCTCATCCCCCATGTTTTCCCAATTTGCCACGCGGTATCAGTAGGACTCGTAATATTTATGTAGATATAGTTGCAATTTCCTTCTTGGACTATCCCCCCACTAGAGTCTCGTTTAGGAGGAATACACCCATAAGGCCCCCGTCCAACAGATAAAAATTTGTCTTTTCCTCCCCCAGGGTTCCAGTCTGATGCCACCGTTTTGCACCCCCAATAAGCGCAATAATAATTAGGGTAATTACAATAACTTTTCCCAGGGTTAGAACTGGGGCAGAAATAAAAACCTTTTCAGTTGAGACATGGGGCTATGGGTACTAGTTGACATAGGGTTGGCTTAAAACTGGGATTTCCAGATGTTGTCACTTGTTGTATTACCTTTTGATCCTCCCATCTTATTAGACTCCATTTGTGAGGTTGATGAGGACTTTCTTTTCCCTGTACTGCTCTTACTATTACTAATATCAACCCTAGTGTCCAAACCTTTACATGTAATGGTTGGAAAGGTGGTCCAGCTTTGCCTCTATTACGGGCATTCCAAGGGTTTGGGCAATCAATTCGATTTCTCTTTTTCTTATTCAAATGAGAGGGGAAACCTTGGGGAGGGCTTAATCCAGTTTTACTGGGTTTCACAGACCAACTCAGGAGGTGGTTCAACAACCTCAATCCCCACATCAGTACGTCTCTGCCTCCTCCTCTGCCTACTCTGTTGCTTAGAGCAGCGAGGGTTACCATCTTCCCGGCAGCAGTCGTATTCTTCAGGGGAACCTCCTTTCCGTTTATTTGCTCTTGAATTGTAAGCTTCCTAATTTTTGTTCTTCATCTCCCACGTTCCACACCCCATTCCAGTCACTGTCCGTCTGCAAATTATTTAGATTATTTCAGCTCTTATTGGACAGGGTTCGTTGGAATGAAAACAATATCTTTCAGGGTTGATGCCCTTAGCAAAGATGTCCCACCATTCCTCCAAGTTCTTTATCATTTTTCCAATTGCTACTCCTACCTGTAATGCTTGTTCAGTCAGTTTTCTTTCATGAGTATAACACTGGTAACAAATACCGTTGGGAGGACACCCATAGGGGCAATGAGCCCACCACTTTTCCCTAGAAGCTTACACTTACAACACACAAAAGGGTAACAAATGCAATTATGTTCTCTGCAAAAGACAGTCTCACTCATCCGTTTTCCTCCGGAAGGTGAGTTTCAAGTCTTTGGGATCTCCAGTCACCTCCCAGTGGGAGCTTCGTATAGGTCCTTTAATCCGGCTTGCGTGGGTCCACCCTCTTTCAACAGTGCGGACTGCAGTATCTGTAGTGAGCAAGACAAGAAAAGGCCCCTCCCAACAGGGAGTCAGAGATGATTCCTGTGGGGGACTACGGTGGGTCCGTGGATTCCCTGACGGAGGGCATGGGAACAGAAATTAGCCTTGAAGATATGAAGACCTACCCATGAGAAAGATGGGAGTAAAGGAGTATCCGGAGATATTAAGGATGTACCCGTGAGAGAGAAGGGAGTAGAAGAGTAACACTGATGATAGCAAAATTAGCCAATGAGATGTTACTGCTGTAACTTGTAACCAATAGTGAAGAGACACATGAATTGGTAAAACTGTATAAAAATGCACTTGTGGCAATAAATGGCATCTACTACTTTCATCCTGGAAGAACTTGGTCCATGTCGTTTGTCCGTCTCAACCATGACAGATTCCTTCCAAGTTTTAAATAATACTTTATCTCCTGGTTTGATCTTATGAATAGCGATGTCTAGAGGGGGGCCTTCGTACTACCAGCCCTTTTTTTTCTCAATTCTTGTCTCCTTTTCATAAGTTTGCTAATATATTCCTGCAAAAATTTTTCTTCTATTTTCGGATGTTCAATGGGCGTTTCTAGATCATAAGGCATTCCGTAAAGCATTTCAAAAGGAGAAATTCCGGTATCTACTCTAGGTTGAGTCCGAATATTCAATAGGGCTATCGGTAGACATTTAACCCAATTCATTTTAGTTTCTATCATCAGCTTGGTCAAGTGTTTTTTTATTTCCCCATTCATTCTTTCTACTCTTCCGGAACTCTGAGGGTGCCATGGAGTATGGTACTCCCACTTGGTTCCCAGGGGATTTAATACCTCAGTGATGATTTTGGATGTGAAATGGGACCCCCGATCTGAATCTATTATGGCTATATTCCCATACCATGGACCAATATTCTCTAGCAATATCTTTACTACAGTTCTCGCAGTGGCTCGTGCCACTGGGAAGGCTTCTACAAAGTGAGTTAAGTGATCGACTAGTACTAAAAGATATTTATACTTGCCTACTTTGGGGAGTTCAGTGAAGTCAACTTGCACCTTTTCAAATGGTCGTTTAGCCAATTCACGCCCTCCTGGTACTTTTTCTCTAATTTGTTGTTTATTTACTTTTTGACAGATTAAGCATTCTCCAACCAATTTCTTAGCTGTGTCATATATCCCTATACACATATATTTGGTTCCAAATTGGTCCACCAATGCTTGCACTCCCCAGTGGGTTTGCCGGTGAAATTCTCTCATTACTCTCCAAGCTACGCTTTTTGAGATTACTTCCCTTCCATCAGGAAGTAGCCATTTACCTTCTTGTTTGACAACTCCCAGCTGTTGAAGCTTTCGTTTTTCTTGGTCTGTGAAACTAATTCTCATGTTCGTTTTCACATGAGCTGTTTCTGCTTCGCTAATTGTTAATAAGGCAGCTCTTTTTGCCTCTTCATCAGCCAAGTTATTACCCCTTATCTGTGTAGTAATGCCTTTTTGGTGGCTTTTCACATGTACTACGGCAATTCGCTTGGGCCCTCTCAGAGCCTTTAGGGTTTTTCGGATTAATGCCTCATGTATCAGGCCTTTCCCTTGGGAGTTTATTAGCCCTCATTCTTCCCAGATTTTTCCAAAGGTGTGAACCACCCCAAAGGCATACTTAGAATCTGTAAATACAGTCCCTTCTTTATCTTTTAGCAATTGCAGAGCCCTCAGAACTGCATACAATTCACAGGCCTGAGCTGACCAAGTCGAGTCCAGGGGACCAGATTCCCTTACTTTTAGGGTCGCTCCATTTATTATAGCATATCCTGATTTCCATTTTCCCTCTATCACTCGAGACGATCCATCTACAAACAGTTTTTCTCCATCTTGTAACTCTTCTTCTTCTAAATCTTCTCTAATTTTAGTTTGATGTTCTATTAACCGAATACAATCGTGAGCTAAACTTTCACTTGGATCTCCATATAGAAACTGGGCTGGGTTCTGCAAACTAGTCACTTCAAGTTCTCATCGAGAAGAATGTATTAAGATACCTTCATATTTTAATAACCTGGCATCTGTGATCCACTTATCTGCCTTCTGTTGCAATACTCCCCTGATATTGTGAGGGGTATATACTTTTAATTCTCCCCCCATAGTCACTCCTCAACTAGGAGGGCCGCAGCTACTATCGCTTGTAGGCAAGTAGGCCACCCCCTACTAACGGGATCTAATAGCTTGGAGTAATATCCTACAGGTTTCCTTTTCCCTGGCCACTCCTGAGTTAGTACTCCATATGCTGTTCCTTCTTCCATGTTTATGAACAAATGAAACGGCCTCTTAACATCAGGCAGACTTAATATTGGCACATTTACTAGATCTGTTTTTAATCCTTCTAGGCTCTGTTCATCTTCTTGGCTCCACTTTATTAGCCCCTCATCCACTAGCTTCTGATACAGGAACTTTACCTTCCTACTGTAATTCTCAATCCATTGTCTACAATAGCCTAAGAGTCCCAGCAGCTGTCTTACTTGCCTTTTATTTTTAGGTGCTTGGAGTGATAAAATCCCATTTACTCTTTCTGGGTCTAATTTCTTGGTCCCTTTGCTTAACCAGTGCCCTAAATATTTTACTTCCTCTTCAGTGAATTGCAGCTTGGACTTAGACACTTTTAATCCCTTTAGACTTAAAAAATTCAATAACTTGATACTCTCCTTCTTGACCGTTTCCTGATCCTTTCCGGCTAATAACAAATCGTCCACATACTGCACTAGAGTCACCTTAGGGTCTAGTTCGAAAGTCTCTAGTACTTGCTCTAAGGCCTGCCCAAACAGATTAGGTGATTCTGTAAACCCTTGGGGAAGTACCGTCTGCCTTAACTGTTGTTTCCTATGAGTTCTAGGGTTTTCCCATTCAAAGGCAAAATAGTCCCGGCATTCTTCTTTCAGAGGACAAGCCCAAAATGCATCTTTCAAATCTATTACACTATACCATTGAAATTCGGGAGAAAGCTGACTTAAAAGCGTGTATGGGTTGGCTACCACAGGAAACCTAGTGATAGTTCTCTTGTTTACCTCCCTTAGATCTTGTACTAGACGGTAAGAGCCGTCTGAATTTTTTATGGGCAAAATAGGGGTGTTATGCGGGGACATACAAGGCTCCAGTAAACCTTGTTGTAATAATCTTTCAATTACCGGTTGTAACCCCTGTCGTCCCTCCTGAGACATAGGGTACTGTTTAACTCTGATCGGGATTTCGGGGTTCCTAATAGTGACCTCAAAGGGAGTAATGTCTAATTTTCCTACTGACTCCGGGGTGTACCATACTTCAGGGTTAATTTTAGCCTCATCTTCAGCTGTCAAAACACACAATTTTACAATAACTTCGTTATCCTGTATTTTTAAGTTAATCCCTAATTCAATCACTAGATCTCTCCCCAATAGGTTATATTCTGCTTCAGGTACTAACAGAAAGGACTCTACTCCATATTTAGAGGGAGCTTTAATTTCTATTCCCTTTATGATCGGAACCTGGAAAGGTTCCCCTTTGGCCCCAATTACTTGCAATTTCTCTGAGGATGGTACACACCCCCAGGGCACCGTTTGGACAGTAGATCTTTCTGCCCCTGAGTCCACGAGGAACTCCATTTCTTGCTGCTGAGGACCCAATTTTAATTTTATCAAGGGCTCCGTTCTCTTGGGGGTCCCCAGCAAATAGAGCCCCTGACCTCCCTAGTCTTACTTGAACATCTGCTCATCCTGCATGCGTTTCCTACAATTCCTCTTCATGTGTCCTTTTTTTTCTGGCAGTAAAAACACTCAACTTGACTCGAATCCCTCACATTCCCTTGACTCTTCTGGGGTCTCTCCCTCACTTTCTGAGCACCACTTCTCCCACTGCGGGGCAATATCGCTCTCTGCCCTTCCTGAACAGCCGTTACAAAAAGTTGCGCCTGCCTCTTCTGAGTTTCTTCCTCTCACCACACATACACCTTCTGAGCTTCCCTCAGCAACTCATCTAATCCCCGCTCCTGCCAATCTTCCAACTTCTCTAGCTTCCTTCTAATATCCACCCATGATTTTGCCACAAACTGAGTTTTCAATAAGGCTTGCCCCACAGGGGTGGTAGGATCTAGTCCAGAATAAAGCTGCAGATTCTTTCGTAACCTCTCCAAACATTCTGTGGGGGTTTCATCCTTTTTCTGGTGTTCGCTGAATGCTTTGTTAATATTTTGTCCTTGAGGGACAGATTCTCTTATGCCTTGGACAATTATAATACGCAAATCTGACATATGGGCTCTATGTTCGGCATTCTGATTGTCCCAAGCTGGCCGTTCTAAGGGCCATTTAATGTCTGCAGCCGGACCTTGCTGGTGTTGTTGGTCCCAAACCCTCATTCCTGCTCTCTGAATCATCTCTCTTTCTTCCATTGTAAACAATATACTTAAAATTGCTTGCAGTTCCTCCCAAGTATATGAGTTAGGCCCCAAAAATTGGTCCAGCCTATCAGATACTCCCAAGGGGTCCTCTAAAAGGTTCCCCATTTCTTTTTTGAATTGCCTTACATCGCCCGAATTCAAGGGTACTAACAAAAAACCCATTCCGGGCTGCGGACCTCCCATAGGCACTTCCCTTAAAGGGTATAGTCCGTCTTCTAACTGCCCCTTTCTCCTAGTCTGGCTCCTTGTTACTCTCCAAGTCTCCTCACGAGAACTAGGAGGGTCTAAATTTAGGTTTGGGGCCGTCGGAGGAGGAGCAGGAGGAGAAGGGGTCGGATCAAGTGCGGGTGCAGGAGGAACGTAAGGGGGGGAGAAATGGGTGTCTCCTCATGGTGTTTAGGCTTTCTCTTAGAATTCTTTTCACTTAGAGCAAACACATAAATCCTAGTATCTGCCCTTATCCATAAACTAGCATATTCACTTTCCTCTAAGCTGAAAGGTTCCTTGGAATTCACATATATATTCAAAGCCTGGCATATCCAGTCCTCAAATGATCCAAAACCAGACCAATACAGATGATCTCCCCTTATTTGTTTCCCTCCCCACACCTGCATACAATAATGTACCATTTTTTCCTTGATTTTTCCTTGTCTGGACAGCCAGTCATCCCAAGTGGTAATCATTACCCTTAAGGGACTATCTGGCGGTATATTGGGTAACCCTATCCTTGGGTTCCCCCTTCCCATGGGGTCAGAAGGCTTGCTTTTCTTCTGCCCCATCTTCCAAAGTGCCTTCACTCACACACACACATGCTCCCCTCGTTCGTGGCTCACGCCCTCGCGGGCAATGAGAAAAGCACTAGAAGAGGGTTCGCACTCCCTTCGTTCCTCTCGGGAACGTCTCGTTCAAGCGCACTCTGGGAAACCCACCCCGACTGAATGGAATTTCTTATTAATACTCACTCAACCTGGAGTCTTCATCCGGATCTTCGTGCACAAAAATTACAGGGTACTGCAGTTTCTTTTGCCCACTTGTCGAATTTAGGTTCAGAAGTACAGGTCCTGGGCGGGTATTCTTTACTCCAGGGCCATCCAAGGATGGGGCACCTCCCTGAAGTTCAGATCCCGGACCAGGTGATCCTGTATCCGAGTCACGGCACCAAATTGTTATAGACGATCACAATAAATAGCACGCACTCGTCGGAATAAATTGCTTAGAATTTATTACAGCAAGCGGCAAGCGGGCAAAACAGCGCTGGGCAACCGGGGAGTCTGCACTCCACCACGGCGCACCTGTCCAGTAGCAGCAAGCTTGGTTTAATGTGGTAAAGGATTACATATTCATGGTTATTCCAGGAACGCCTATACATATTCATAACTTTTCCTCGAAAAGGCCGTTCTTTTTAAAATGAGTTCCAAGGAATTATATCTATAGTCTTCAGCTTTGGCTCTTTCCTGTTGTGCCTGCGCAGTGTCTCCGGGTGGTCACGGGCGGGGGTCTTTCAAATGAAGGCTTCGGTCTATTTTGTCGTGCATTTCTTATATTTGGCCTAGCATGCTGGGTTTGGCCAAGGCTCCAACAGCTTGAGCTGGTTTTCCTTCCGCTTTGTGCTGAAGACCCCCGTTATCCCGTTCACACGAGGATGCAACTGGGCCCTTATCTCTGTCAGTCTCTTCCCGAATGTTCTGCAGGGTACACTAAATTAGGCTTTTACACATATCTGTGGAACAAGTTTTTTTTACAAAGACTACATACAGGTTGCATTGTTTAATGGCAGCATGTACTAATATCATGTTATATGCTCAGGTTTCACAGCCACTGATAACATATCCATTTAGACTGGTTGCATTAACAAATATATCGTTAAGTCTATTACAGTAAACTCTACATGTGTGC
The DNA here is from genome assembly GCF_037038585.1 of Patagioenas fasciata. Taxonomy (NCBI): domain Eukaryota; kingdom Metazoa; phylum Chordata; class Aves; order Columbiformes; family Columbidae; genus Patagioenas; species Patagioenas fasciata. Next base: position 48,477,702 of record NC_092559.1, read on the forward strand.
AATATGGCACTGTTGCAGGTAGGCTGGTATTTACCTTTCTCAGCTGATTAAGAAGTTACCTGAGCACCCTCAGCATTGCAGGAGTCAGGCAGCCAGGACAGGGCAAGGAATCATCAGGGCATGTGTCAGTCAGATTTATCACTGCTTGCTACACCTCGAATTACAGAGAGAGTTTTGCAAGCCACACTGGAGAGGGAATGGGAAGTATCATGAACCACCTCACTGAACTTGTCCCCTCCTTCAAGGCTGCTGTCAGCTTGCTGCCATTCCTCGCTCTCTGGTGTCCTTACTAGAGGGTGAGGGAGGAGATCGCAGTGCACCTGCAAAGGTGCAGCCCTACCGCTACAGCAGTGCGTTTTACAACCAGGTGCAAGGAGGGGGATTCTTCTCCCTGTCTCTCGCGGCACAGGAAAGTTGTCAGAGGCCAAAATAGTGGAGGAGACTGTATCTCTGGTGAATGTTTGGAGGCAGCAGTCTTTCCTAGTTTGGAGGAAGAAGGGGAAAGCCTCATCCAGTACACGTAAGCTACACTAAACCCCATGGCTTTCCCTGAGTTGAGTGGTGTCGATCCTCCTTTCTATTGGCTATATATTTCCTCTTCCTTCCTGTGTGCAGTAGCAGCGGCTTTTGGACAGAGAAAGAACGAAGAAAAAAAAGAGAGAAAGAATTTTAAAAAAACTCCAACAAAACAAAACAGGTGGAGAAGGAAAGGAACTGGGAGACCTTGAGCTCAGGACGGGAAAGAGCTAACGGGTGCAAAAAAGAGTCAGTGTTCTTACAGTAACAATAGAAGAGGGAATAGAGGAAGAGGGGCGTAGATTAAAGCAACGGAAGAGGAAGAGGGGCCTAAGATTCACTGTATCGCGGCGCCTGGGAAGTCGCTGCTGGTGGATCCACCCCCTAAGGGAGGGAGGGAGGGAAAGAGGCAGCTCAGCCGGCTGGCTGGCCGATGCTGTTGGAACAGCTACTTCTTTGCTTCATCCCTGCTCCTCTCCCCCCATTTTTTTCCCTTTTTTGTTACTTATTCGGCTTCGTATTTGGGGGGCAGTGCGTAAGACGGGAGGGACCTAGACTAAAGCGACGCCCGAACAGCCCAGCGGGAGCCTAGGCCTGGGCTGCAGTCTCAAAATTAGGATGTCTCGACATGAAGGTGAGACACCCAAAGCCGCGGAAGGGGGGGGGGGGGGGGGGGACAGAAGATACGTCCTTGAGTTCTGTATGGCGTCAGGGCCTTGCATGCTGCCGTGTGAGGTGGGTCAACATGGCGGCGGCGGCGGCGCCGCCGTTGCCGAGAGCGGGGCCTGTGGAGTCGGTTGTGGAAAGTGGCCATGGAGGGAGGAGGAAGGCGGTGGTTAGTCGTGGCTTTGCAGCGTTGCTGGAGGGGAGGTGGTGGCTGTGTCCGTTATGGGTAGGCTCCGAGTTCCTTTTCTGTCGCTACTAAGCACGTATGCCAGGCCTGTGCTCGCTGAGGTTGAAGGGCCTGCTGCAGCTTGAAATAGGCCTAGTCTTTGTCATCCCTCGTTAGCTTGCGACTTGGGCCGTGCCTTGCTCTGGATAAGGAGTATGTCCGAGGCAGATAATAGAGGGAAGGAGACAGGAGAGCTGTTTATTTTCATTCCTCTTATATAAGTTTTTAAAGGATCGGCCTGAGATGTGGTCCTGGAGGAATTTGTTTTGGGTGAAAAGAGAAAGGTGTAAGAGGGATGGGAGGTGAGTGTTAGGGTGGCTTGCTGATGTGTCCTGGGAGTCGTGAAAGGGAGAAGGGGGAGGTAGGCTTGGCATTATATACTCCCTGTTAGGGGGAAGTACTTCTAGGTTTCTTAGGGTAGGGAGGAGAAGGGACTGTGGGGCATGAGGCGCCGGGAGAGTATTGTTTGAGGGAAGGTGATACAAGGAGGGTGGTCTGGCATCCAGGGGAAGTGAATTGGGGTGTCGTCTGCTTTGGTATAATGAAGGTGGGGGGGGTTGCACGGCAGGCGTAGGAGGAACTCATGCATGTAAATAACTGTAGTGTTGGGATTGGTAGAAAGAGTTTTTGTAGTTTTCATGGTCTTGTTCAGGTGTAGTTTGTATTTTGGTAGCTTTGGCAGGTTGAGAAGTTATTTAATTTTTTTAGTTTTGTCTTTTAAAAGAGAAAACATGCCAATGCAGCAGCAACTCTTGTAGAGAGATCATAATACAATTATTTTGTGTGTGTGTCCTTGTTCTGCTTTTTTATTTTTTCTATGAGTAAGTGAAGTGAATAGTTAAGGGTTAATAAAAAAGAAGGATGGAGAAAAAAATTAAAGAGAATTAATGTAGAGAGAAGTTGTGTGTGATATTAGTAAAGAAACTTGCTTGGTTTTCTACCTCTTACTGGTAGTTGCACTGTTATAAAATCTTCTGTAGAAGTTCTGCCTTGTATATTGAAAGTATAGTTTTTTGCTCTGTTAGGTACTAAATTTAACACCTGTCTCCATACATAAGTTTGATTCTCCTAGAGCTGTGAGAATAATACTTTTAAAAGGAATGGTGATATCTTTATTTAATCTTAATGTTTTAAAAGTAATGTGCTAGAAGGCTTAAATGTTTGGAAGTAATAATATTTCTAGATGGAGAGCTGGTAGCTTGATGCTGAACTGCTATTCAGTGTATACCTACAGCATTTTTTTAATGTGTATATGCTTGCTTATCTATGACCAGCCTTGCCTGAATCTGCTAACACTTTTTTTTTTTTTTTAATCTAGTAAAGGTACCAAATCTTCTTGGCTCTTTTCTGAATAAGGTGTGGTTTTGTGTGTGTTGGTTTTTTGGTGGAGTGTGGGTACTTTTTTGGGGGAGGGGGGTGGTGGTGTTGAATTATCTGCATCCTATGTAGATAATGAGGCAAATGCTAACAACAGTGAGTAAAATAAGGGTTAATAAAAAGGTTTTGTTTGTGGCTTTGTTGGAGAAAGTATTCTGTAAACTGCTGCTGTGATAGATATCCAGGGTAGATTTAAAGCAGGGTAGTAGGATGTGGACTTGTTAGATTGCACTGGTTAGAGCTACAAAAGTGGTATGATGCCTTGTTCAGTGTTGTGATATTTTAATCAAGGAGAAGAATTATCAATACTTTTTTTTTTAAATGTGTTTCTGATTGATAGAGGCTATGTTTTGAGGTTTTTCTAGTGGATGTTAGGGTGTTTTTTTTTTTTTTTTGTAGTGCAGGAAATGTTTTTCTCAGTCTGTTCATTAGCAGAAATAGAAGTATGGAAATAATGTTAAATGTGGTTTTGTTAAAAATTGGAAATGTATATAAATGTTCTTTGAAGTTGCATGTTTTTAAAAATGCAAATAGTTATTTTCTAATAATACGTTGTTGACATAAATATCCTTTTATATAAAGGAAAAACCCCATCAAAACTGAAAAGATATCAAGGTGCAGCAACAATTGTACTTTAATTTTTTTTTTTTTGTAGGAATCTGGTTTGTCTTGAGTTCACTTAATGTTTTTATTTTGTTCTCCATTTAACATGTTTTAAGTGTTAATTTTATATTAGTTATAAGGTTAGAATAAGTTGCCTTGATGTAGGATCTGTGGTTGGCTGAGAGTTCTCAATCTGTAAGTTAATGGAAGCTTTTGCACGGATAAGGTATAGGAGAAAAGCGAGCTTCAATCATGTTAATAAATTGTATCTTTGCTGTGTGTTTTTTGTCAAAATACCTTATTTTTACCGGAATCAGTTTTGTGATGGAAAGGATGTATTTGAGAAGATAAACGCTGGAGAACTTGGAATTCCAATGTCTTGGGCCTCTAAATAAGCATCTGATGGACATATAAGCTTACTTTTCATCAGAGTTTGTTTTGTGGCAAGAGATTAAGTCATGTTGTGGATCAGAAGTTGGTTGGGAGAGAGGAAAAGAGAGAGTAGAATTCAACCATCGACTGTTGGCTATTGACTGTTTAATACCTTCAGAAATTGAACTGGTATAGAACTTGAAAAAATATCCGAAGAGCGGAGGACGTGGGGGAAGGAAATGTTTGCAAATAAGACAGTCACACCTAGCTCAAATAACTAGAAGGACTTCCAAGGAACTTTAGAAAGAGTTAAATAAGCTCAATGCATGAGCAGCACAAGATGAGTGAAATTAACTTGTGTTAAAAGAAAAAGCAATAGGGAGAAGTTAACTTTTCAGGTACCTTGAAGTGTCTACTTCACTGGTATCAACTTGGGAAAGATTGTGGGGTATCACTGTAGATAATCATGCTTCTGTTTTTGCTGCTACTGTGTTTGATAAGATATGAAAAATGTTACTGCATTCGACAAGCACTTCAGAACAGCAAGGTTGTCAAGTTGAGCACTCAGGAGTTGGGATGTGCCAGAACTAGCTTGTGCAGAGAAACCTAATTTAGCCCTCTTTGAGTACATGCATTGTAAAATTATTACGTTGGTGCAAAAGTAATTACAGTTTTGGACCATGAATTACAAATCTAGACTCAAACACGTCTTTATTAATCAAAATAGGAACCATAGCACTCAATGCATTTTTGCCAATGATAAATAAGTTTGTTTATTCCTGTAGCGTAAAAATCTGTGCTTCGGGATTCGATGAACTCTTGGAAAGCATTTTCTGCATCCTGCTGGTTGTGGAAGCGTTTTTCCTGCCAAAAGTTGTCAAGATGCTTGAAGAAGTAGTAGTTGGTTGGCGAGAGGTGAGGCGAATATGGTAGATGAGGCCAAACTTTGTAGCCCAATTCGTTCAACCTTTGAAGCATTGGTTATGCAACATGTGGTCACATGTTGTCGTGGAGAAGAATTGGGCCCTTTCTTTTGACCAATGCCAGCTGCAGGCGTTGCAGTTTTTGGTGCATCTCATTGATTTGCTGAGCATACTTCTCAGATGTAATGGCTTTGCCAGGATTCAGAAAGCTGTAGTGGATCAGACTGGCAGCAGATCACCAAACAGTGACCATGGCCTTTTTTTACTGCAAGTTTGGTTTTGCGAAGTGCTTTGGAGGTGGTTCTTGATCCAGCCACTGAGCTGGTCATCGCTGGTTGTCATATACAATCCACTTTTTGTTGCATGTCACAATCCAGTCAAGAAATTGTTGTTGTTGTGTAGAATAAGAGAAAATGACACTTCAAAACAACAATTTTTTTTGTTTTTTGGTCAGCTCATGAGGCACCAACTTATCAAGCTGTTTAACCCTCCCAATTTACTTCAAATGCCAAAAAACTGTAGAATGGTCGACATTGAGCTGTTGAGTTCTTCAGCAACTTTTCCTGTAGTTTGGAGATCAGCTTTGATGATTGCTCTCTGTTGGTCTTCGTCAACTTCAGATGGCTGGCCACTGTGCTCCTCATCTTCAAGGTTCTCATCTCCTTTGCAAGACTTCTTGAACCATCACTGCACTGTACGTTTGTTAGCAGTTCCTGGGCCAAATGTGTTGCTGATGTTGTGAGTTGTCTCTGCTGCTTTACAACCCATTCTGAACTCAAATAAGAAAATAGCTTCAGTTTGCTTTTTGTCTAACATCATTTCCATAGTCTAAAATAAATACAAAATAAACAGCAAGTAATAAGTCAGTAGCAAAAAAACAAAGCAAGAAAAGTGCATTAAAATGATGTATAACATAACCACATGTATTTAAGAATGCATTCAATTATCAAATGACAAATTTCAAAAATGCAAAAACCACAATTACTTTTGCACCAACCTAATAAATGTGGCACCCAGGGACATGGTTTAGTGGTGGACTTGGCAGTGATTTTTTTTTTTTTTTGTGTTTGGATTGAATGACCTTAAGGATCTTTTCCAACCTAAATGATTTTATGATTCTATTTCATTTGGCATGACTTAAAGCAGCCATGTGAAGGTATTTTCAGCCCTCAAAGATGAATTGTTGTCTGAAATGAAAAGCTCAAGATCCAAGCTGCCAAAACTATAAAGCAGTACAAACTTCACAAATCAATAGCCAGGACTAGAACTCAGTAGCTAATTTTCTTATGAAGAATACATGATCAAGGCGAATCACACAGTGAAACTGAAATATTCAGTTGTTTCTTGCTCTTTGCCTCAAACATTACAAAGCATTGCACATTGAGCAATATTTTGGGATGCATATTTAACTTTCAGGAATACCAATAGTAGAAAGTATTTTCCCCTAATCACTATAAAACGTACTTAAGACGGACACGAAACCTGCAACTGAGATATTCAAGTAGAAAATGTTCCTGCCTAAGAAAGCTCAGCGACTACAGCAAGATTTAGCTGTGCATACAGAACAGCATCTCAGGGTTGGAAAATCAGTTTAGACTAAAACCCTTAAGCTTTAGCAGGACACTGAAGCAATGTGATGTTTGTGGGTAGTTCCACTCATGTAACATTCTACGCTAGTTTTCAAAAACTAGCCTTCTGGCCTTTAACTTGATCACGGTCCTTCCCTCATTAATACACAAAGTAAGGATTACCAAATCCTTTTGGTATTCTACATACATATAAAACTAGCTTAACAACCATCTTCTCCAGAAAAGTGAGTTATCTAAGCTTCTCTTCCTAACTTATGGAGCACAAAGCACTTTGATCCTACTCAAAGACTAATGAATCACATGCAAGACTACCACTGAATTTCAAAATGCAACATCATCCTACAGCAGCATGAAAAGGAAGCAACCAGACCAAAGTGTTTCCAAAATTAATTGTTAGAATCAAGGTTACAGCCAAACACAAGGTAGATTTGTAATTGAATAGAAAGGAGGAAGAAAAACAGGCCTATACTAGGCCAGAATGCTGGAAGAGTTATTGTTCTCCAAATGAGACACCTCTCCTCCACCCCAACCTGGTATAGAAGCAGATCCCCAGATATTGTTCTCTCTCTGTTATCATACTTGTGGAGTCCACTGCTACAGCATCTGATATTTGTCTGACCCTATTCTAAAGATATGAGCACCATCCAGTACTGCTGAGCTAGTGAGTTTCAGCTCTGTTCATAATGCATATGGATGTAAGTACAATGTTAAAAGGAGCTGTTTCACTTTAGCTTCTGGAATCTGGGGTGTGAAAGCACACATAAAAAGTGTAAGTCATCTAGAAAGCAAGTAACAAGTGATTAATGAGCACCCAATAAAGTTTGACTTGCCCAACACACTACAGCAGACATGAAGCAAAGGTACAGTCAGTTCTCCACAGCAATATCTTCCACTTTTCTCAATAGGTTCGTGTTGCAAAGACTGTTGTTTTGTTGGGGTTTTATTTGTTTGTTTGGGGAAAGGGGGGGGTACAAAATAACCTCCCTTCACCTGCTGGCAACACTTCTTTTTATGCAGCCCAGGATACAATTGGTTTTCTGGGCTGCAGGCACACATTACTGGCTCATGTCCAATTTTTCATTCACCAGTATGTCCCCAAGTCCTTCTTTGCAGCACCGCTCTCAATCAGTTCATCCCCCAGGCTGCATTGATTCCCCCAACCCAGGTGCAGAAACTTGTACTTGGCCTTGCTGAGCTTCATGAGGTTCACACGGGCCCACTCCTCAAGCCTGTCCAGGTCCCTCTGGATAGCATCCCTTCCCTCTAGCATATCAGCTGCACCACTCAGCTTGGTGTCATCTGCAAATTTGCTGAGGGTGCACTCGATCCCACTGTCTACATCGTTGATGAAGATATTAAGCAGTATTGGTCCCAGTACAGATCCTTGAGGGACACCACTCGTTACTGGTTTCCACTTGGACATTGAGCCACTGACTAGAACTCTTTGGACACAGCCATCCAGCCAATTTGTTCAGGTGAAATATTATTGATAGACATTTAAAATGTGCTCACTTTACTTTCAGAGTACAGTTTGAATGACAGGCTTGCTGATTTTTAAGAGGTCTTTTAACTCTTTAAAAATTCTTAAATAACTATTTTAATAAGCATTTTATATAGAGCTGAGTGACAGGCCTGCCTTAAGGTTGTGCAAGGGGAAGGTAAGCCCAAATTCAACCTTGAGCTGACTGACACAAGAAACTCACGAGGCAAAGGAGAATGGACTCTGCTCAGGGCAGAAGGAAGAACCTTCCCCTGAAGTGCCCCTACGTAACAGATACAATGCTCTGGGGTTGGAGAATGAAGAGCACGTGAGTAATGGACGGGATCCAGGAAAAGCTGACCATGCAAAATTGATCCAAGCATCCTCCCACAGTAGAACCAGTGCCACTAGAGAAGCACATAAAGTATTAGTAATTGGAGATTGCTTACTGAGAGGTACAGTACAGAAGCACTCATTTGCTGTCCAGGCAATTTTTCTAGAGAAGTCTGCTGCCTACCAGGAGCTCGCATTTGTGACATCACCGAGAGGCTGCTGAGCCTGGTGAACCCTATAGATTATCATCCGCTCCTACTATTCCACATAGGGTCCAATGATACTGTTCTCTGTCCTCCTGGTCAGAGGAAGGGGTTCAGGAAGGAGGAGAAGAATTGAACAGGTGAATGCCTGGCTGTGAGGCTGGTGCCATACTCAAGGTTTTGGCTTCTATGATCATGGATCTGTCTTTGAGAAGCTGGGTCTCTTGGGAGCTGATGGGATTCACCTGACCAAGTGTGACAAGGCTGATAGCCCAGCTGAAGTGCCTCTATGCCAATGCACACAGCATGGGTAACAAAGAGGAGGAACTGGAATCCACTGTGCAGCTAGAAAGCTATGATGTAATAGCTATTGCTGAAACTTGATGGGGCAAATCATGACTAGAGTGCTAGAATTGATGGCTATAGGCTGTTCAGAAGGGACAGTCAAGAAAGGAGGAGGGGTGGGGGTTTTGCCCTCTATCTAAACAAAAACACACAAAAAAAGATTGACTGCACAGAGCTTGCTTTGAAAAACAGCAATGAGCAGGTTGAGAGATTATGGGTAAAACTTAGGGGCCAAGTCAACAAAGGAAACCTCGTGGTTGGTGCTTACTACAGGCTGCCCAATCAAGGGGAGATGCTTCAACTGCAGGAAGCATCACACTCACAAGCTCTTATCCTGCTGGGGGATTTCAATCAATTAATTTCTTAATCCAGGTGACAGACAGCCCAACCAGAGGAGAAGGGTTACTGGAACTCTTGCTCATCAACACAGTTGTTTAAGGAACTAGCGGAAGGGACCTCCTGGGAAACTACCCTTGGGGCTGAAGGAGCAGAAGAGAGCTGGCAGCTCTTTAAGGACATTTTCTCAGAGCTCTAGATTCCCATGTGTAAGAAATCAGGCAAGGAAGGCAGGAGATCAGCATGGCTAAGGACCTCCTGGTGAAACTAAAGCATATGAAGGAAATGCACAGGCAGTGGAACCAGGGACATGTATCCTGGGGAGAATATAGAGAGGCTGCCTGGATGTGTAGAAATGGGACCAGGAAAGCTAAGGCACAGCTGCAGCTGAATTTGGTGAGGGATGTGAAGAATAATAAGAAGGGCTTCTACAGGTATGTTGGCCAGAAAAGAAAGATTAAAGAAAATGTACACCTCCTGATAAATAAGACAGGGGAGCTGGTGACAACTGACACGGAGAAGGCTGAGATACTCAAAAATTTTTTTGCCTCATTTTTCAGTGGTAATCTCTCTTCCCACACCTCTCAGTCCCCTGAACCTCAAAGCAGGGACTGGGGGAATGAAGTCCCCCCCCGCATCGTAGGAGAAGATCAGGTTTGAGACTGTGCGAGGAACCCGAACGTACACTAGTCTATGGGACCCGACAAGATGTATCCCAGGGTCCTGAGGGAATTGGCTGATGCAGTTGCCAAGCCCCTCTCCATCATATTTGAAAAGTCATGGTAGTCGGGCAAGGTCCCCAGTGACTGGAAAAAGGGAAACGACCCCAGGAACTCCCGACCGGTCAGCCTCACCTCTGTACCCAGTAAGATCACGGAACAGATCTTCCTGGAAGACATGTCAAGGCATATGGAAGGCAGAGAGGTGATCAGAGACAGCGAACATGGCTTCAGCAAAGGCAAATTGTGCCCGACTAATCTAGTGGTGTTCTACAATGGAGTGATTGCATCAGATTTCTGTAAGGCTTTTGATATGGTCCCCCATAACATTCTTGCCTCTGAACTGGAGAGAGGTGGATTTGACTGATGGACTGTTCAATAGATAAGGAATTGGCTGGATGGCTGTGTCCAAAGAGTTCTAGTCAGTGGCTCAATGTCCAAGTGGAAACCAGTAACGAGTGGTGTCCCTCAAGGATCTGTACTGGGACCAATACTGCTTAATATCTTCATCAACGATGTAGACAGTGTAGACAGTTTTGTTTAGATAGAGGGCAAAACCCCCACCCCTCCTCCTTTCTTGACTGTCCCTTCTGAACAGCCTATAGCCATCAATTCTAGCACTCTAGTCATGATTTGCCCCATCAAGTTTCAGCAATAGCTATTACATCATAGCTTTCTAGCTGCACAGTGGATTCCAGTTCCTCCTCTTTGTTACCCATGCTGTGTGCATTGGCATAGAGGCACTTCAGCTGGGCTATCAGCCTTGTCACACTTGGTCAGGTGAATCCCATCAGCTCCCAAGAGACCCAGCTTCTCAAAGACAGATCCATGATCATAGAAGCCAAAACCTTGAGTATGGCACCAGCCTCACAGCCAGGCATTCACCTGTTCAATTCTTCTCCTCCTTCCTGAACCCCTTCCTCTGACCAGGAGGACAGAGAACAGTATCATTGGACCCTATGTGGAATAGTAGGAGCGGATGATAATCTATAGGGTTCACCAGGCTCAGCAGCCTCTCGGTGATGTCACAAATGCGAGCTCCTGGTAGGCAGCAGACTTCTCTAGAAAAATTGCCTGGACAGCAAATGAGTGCTTCTGTACTGTACCTCTCAGTAAGCAATCTCCAATTACTAATACTTTATGTGCTTCTCTAGTGGCACTGGTTCTACTGTGGGAGGATGCTTGGATCAATTTTGCATGGTCAGCTTTTCCTGGATCCCGTCCATTACTCACGTGCTCTTCATTCTCCAACCCCAGAGCATTGTATCTGTTACGTAGGGGCACTTCAGGGGAAGGTTCTTCCTTCTGCCCTGAGCAGAGTCCATTCTCCTTTGCCTCGTGAGTTTCTTGTGTCAGTCAGCTCAAGGTTGAATTTGGGCTTACCTTCCCCTTGCACAACCTTAAGGCAGGCCTGTCACTCAGCTCTATATAAAATGCTTATTAAAATAGTTATTTAAGAATTTTTAAAGAGTTAAAAGACCTCTTAAAAATCAGCAAGCCTGTCATTCAAACTGTACTCTGAAAGTAAAGTGAGCACATTTTAAATGTCTATCAATAATATTTCACCTGAACAAATTGGCTGGATGGCTGTGTCCAAAGAGTTCTAGTCAGTGGCTCAATGTCCAAGTGGAAACCAGTAACGAGTGGTGTCCCTCAAGGATCTGTACTGGGACCAATACTGCTTAATATCTTCATCAACGATGTAGACAGTGGGATCGAGTGCACCCTCAGCAAATTTGCAGATGACACCAAGCTGAGTGGTGCAGCTGATATGCTAGAGGGAAGGGATGCTATCCAGAGGGACCTGGACAGGCTTGAGGAGTGGGCCCGTGTGAACCTCATGAAGCTCAGCAAGGCCAAGTACAAGTTTCTGCACCTGGGTTGGGGGAATCAATGCAGCCTGGGGGATGAACTGATTGAGAGCGGTGCTGCAAAGAAGGACTTGGGGACATACTGGTGAATGAAAAATTGGACATGAGCCAGTAATGTGTGCCTGCAGCCCAGAAAACCAATTGTATCCTGGGCTGCATAAAAAGAAGTGTTGCCAGCAGGTGAAGGGAGGTTATTTTGTACCCCCCCCTTTCCCCAAACAAACAAATAAAACCCCAACAAAACAACAGTCTTTGCAACACGAACCTATTGAGAAAAGTGGAAGATATTGCTGTGGAGAACTGACTGTACCTTTGCTTCATGTCTGCTGTAGTGTGTTGGGCAAGTCAAACTTTATTGGGTGCTCATTAATCACTTGTTACTTGCTTTCTAGATGACTTACACTTTTTATGTGTGCTTTCACACCCCAGATTCCAGAAGCTAAAGTGAAACAGCTCCTTTTAACATTGTACTTACATCCATATGCATTATGAACAGAGCTGAAACTCACTAGCTCAGCAGTACTGGATGGTGCTCATATCTTTAGAATAGGGTCAGACAAATATCAGATGCTGTAGCAGTGGACTCCACAAGTATGATAACAGAGAGAGAACAATATCTGGGGATCTGCTTCTATACCAGGTTGGGGTGGAGGAGAGGTGTCTCATTTGGAGAACAATAACTCTTCCAGCATTCTGGCCTAGTATAGGCCTGTTTTTCTTCCTCCTTTCTATTCAATTACAAATCTACCTTGTGTTTGGCTGTAACCTTGATTCTAACAATTAATTTTGGAAACACTTTGGTCTGGTTGCTTCCTTTTCATGCTGCTGTAGGATGATGTTGCATTTTGAAATTCAGTGGTAGTCTTGCATGTGATTCATTAGTCTTTGAGTAGGATCAAAGTGCTTTGTGCTCCATAAGTTAGGAAGAGAAGCTTAGATAACTCACTTTTCTGGAGAAGATGGTTGTTAAGCTAGTTTTATATGTATGTAGAATACCAAAAGGATTTGGTAATCCTTACTTTGTGTATTAATGAGGGAAGGACCGTGATCAAGTTAAAGGCCAGAAGGCTAGTTTTTGAAAACTAGCGTAGAATGTTACATGAGTGGAACTACCCACAAACATCACATTGCTTCAGTGTCCTGCTAAAGCTTAAGGGTTTTAGTCTAAACTGATTTTCCAACCCTGAGATGCTGTTCTGTATGCACAGCTAAATCTTGCTGTAGTCGCTGAGCTTTCTTAGGCAGGAACATTTTCTACTTGAATATCTCAGTTGCAGGTTTCGTGTCCGTCTTAAGTACGTTTTATAGTGATTAGGGGAAAATACTTTCTACTATTGGTATTCCTGAAAGTTAAATATGCATCCCAAAATATTGCTCAATGTGCAATGCTTTGTAATGTTTGAGGCAAAGAGCAAGAAACAACTGAATATTTCAGTTTCACTGTGTGATTCGCCTTGATCATGTATTCTTCATAAGAAAATTAGCTACTGAGTTCTAGTCCTGGCTATTGATTTGTGAAGTTTGTACTGCTTTATAGTTTTGGCAGCTTGGATCTTGAGCTTTTCATTTCAGACAACAATTCATCTTTGAGGGCTGAAAATACCTTCACATGGCTGCTTTAAGTCATGCCAAATGAAATAGAATCATAAAATCATTTAGGTTGGAAAAGATCCTTAAGGTCATTCAATCCAAACACAAAAAAAAAAAAAATCACTGCCAAGTCCACCACTAAACCATGTCCCTGGGTGCCACATTTATTAGGTTGGTGCAAAAGTAATTGTGGTTTTTGCATTTTTGAAATTTGTCATTTGATAATTGAATGCATTCTTAAATACATGTGGTTATGTTATACATCATTTTAATGCACTTTTCTTGCTTTGTTTTTTTGCTACTGACTTATTACTTGCTGTTTATTTTGTATTTATTTTAGACTATGGAAATGATGTTAGACAAAAAGCAAACTGAAGCTATTTTCTTATTTGAGTTCAGAATGGGTCGTAAAGCAGCAGAGACAACTCACAACATCAGCAACACATTTGGCCCAGGAACTGCTAACAAACGTACAGTGCAGTGATGGTTCAAGAAGTCTTGCAAAGGAGATGAGAACCTTGAAGATGAGGAGCACAGTGGCCAGCCATCTGAAGTTGACGAAGACCAACAGAGAGCAATCATCAAAGCTGATCTCCAAACTACAGGAAAAGTTGCTGAAGAACTCAACAGCTCAATGTCGACCATTCTACAGTTTTTTGGCATTTGAAGTAAATTGGGAGGGTTAAACAGCTTGATAAGTTGGTGCCTCATGAGCTGACCAAAAAACAAAAAAAATTGTTGTTTTGAAGTGTCATTTTCTCTTATTCTACACAACAACAACAATTTCTTGACTGGATTGTGACATGCAACAAAAAGTGGATTGTATATGACAACCAGCGATGACCAGCTCAGTGGCTGGATCAAGAACCACCTCCAAAGCACTTCGCAAAACCAAACTTGCAGTAAAAAAAGGCCATGGTCACTGTTTGGTGATCTGCTGCCAGTCTGATCCACTACAGCTTTCTGAATCCTGGCAAAGCCATTACATCTGAGAAGTATGCTCAGCAAATCAATGAGATGCACCAAAAACTGCAACGCCTGCAGCTGGCATTGGTCAAAAGAAAGGGCCCAATTCTTCTCCACGACAACATGTGACCACATGTTGCATAACCAATGCTTCAAAGGTTGAACGAATTGGGCTACAAAGTTTGGCCTCATCTACCATATTCGCCTCACCTCTCGCCAACCAACTACTACTTCTTCAAGCATCTTGACAACTTTTGGCAGGAAAAACGCTTCCACAACCAGCAGGATGCAGAAAATGCTTTCCAAGAGTTCATCGAATCCCGAAGCACAGATTTTTACGCTACAGGAATAAACAAACTTATTTATCATTGGCAAAAATGCATTGATTGCTATGGTTCCTATTTTGATTAATAAAGACGTGTTTGAGCCTGGTTCTAATGATTTAAAATTCTTAGTCTAACACCACAATTACTTTTGGACCAACCTAAAATAAGTCTTTTATATACCTCCAGCAATGGTGACTCAACCATCTCCTTGGGCAGCTTTTTCCAATGCCTGACAATGCTTTCCATGAATAATTTTTTCCTAATATCCAATCTAAACCTTCTTTGGCACAACTTTATCCTATTGCTTATTACTTGGGAAAAAGAGACTAACACCTACCTTGCTACAGCCTCCTTTCAGGTAGTTGGAGGGAGAGCAATAAGGTCTCCCCTCAGTTTCCTTTTCTCCAGGCTAAATAACCCCAGTTCCATCTGTGTCTTCTCTTCATTTTTGTTATCTAGATCCTTCAGCAGCTTTGTTGCCCTTCTTTGAATTCGCTCCAGCAGCTCAGTGGCTTCCAGTGAGGAGCCCAAACCTGAACACAGCATTTGAGGTGAGGCCTCACCAGTGCCAAGTACAGGGACATGATCACTTCTCTCGTCCTGCTGGCCCCACTGTTTCTGATACAAGCCAGGATGCTCTTGTCTACCTGGACACACTTCTGGCTCATATCCAACTAACACCCCCAGGTCCTTTTCCCCTAGGCAGTTTTCCAGCCACTCTTCTCCAAGCCTGCAGCGTTGCATAGGATTGTTGCAATTCAAGTGCAGGACCTGGCATTTCACTTTCTTGAATGTCATACAATTGGTCTCAGCCTATTGATTCAGCCTGTTCAGATTCCTCTGTAGAGCCTTCCAACCCTCAAGCAGATCAATACTCCCACCCAACTTGGTGTCATCTGCAAACTTACTAAGGGTGCACTTGGTCCCCTCATCCAGTTCATTAATAAAGAGATTAAACAGAACTGGCCCCAATATTGAGCCCTGGGGAACACCACTTGTGACCACCCGCCAACTGGATTTGACTCCATTCACTACAATTCTTTGGGCCTGGCCATGCACTCAATTCTTTAGCCACCTAAGAGTATACCCAGCCAAGCTATGAACAGCCAGTTTCTCCAGGAGAATGCTGTGGGCAATGGTGTTCAAGTCTTTACTGAAGTCTAGGTAGACAACATCCACAGCCTGTCGCTTATCCACTAAGCAGGTCACCTTGTCGTAGGAGATAACATTAGTCAAGCAGCACCTGCCTTTCATGCGGCGATGAGGAACGACGCATAGAGACGCACAGATGCAGAGTTCTTATTAGCAGCAAGAGGAGAGCTAGGCTGAGCAGCGCCAGGCTGAGCTGAATTTTATTAACAGTTCTCAATTTGTAGGTTTATGGATATGGGGCTGGACGAAGAGGTTAGGGTGTTTTTTCAAAAAAAATGTTATTCCAAACACACCACACTCATGTTGTGACTGTTTTCAGTCACGTTCCCATGCATATCTCGTGGGCGGCATTCTGACCTGCTCATTCACGCGCCCAGGCCCAAGGTTCACATGTCATACATATGGGGGTGGTTTTCCAACCTGAGATATCATTCCCACTGGCCTGGGCTGTCATTCCTTACGCTCATAAAAAACATACTTTTGTATAACCTGTCCAAGGTTATTTAGCTGGAACCGCACATCCTGCTGTTCCCACATTTCCCCTTTTTTTGTTTTTGAACATCTGGTTCACAGTGAGTACAGCAAGGACCCTGGCTTTATTCTTCTTTACATTCTGTATCATTCTTCAAATGATTCAGAGGGCTATAAAAAAAATATTACACAAGTACATCTAATTCCCACAAAAACCCATATATGTGGATTGAGGCCTGAAAACCGTGGTTTTGGGTCTAACCATTTTAGGCTATTAGAAAATGTTATCCATTATGTCTTGCGGTGTTAATTCTTGAAATTCATGCAATTGTTTTTTGCAGGGCACTGGCTAAATCCTGAACCAGGCCTTGCACGTTTAGCTGAGAATGCTCTCTGGAGATGTTGTTTCACTTGAGTCCACTCATAAACAGTATAATTCTATTTCAACCGTGCTACACATAAATTCTGTTGAGTATAATCCCAATCACAATGCAGTTTTATTCTGGTAGCCAAAGTGTTCTGTCCATCTCCTATCCACAACAGAGCTGCTTCACATGTATTTATTGTAGAGGTGTGAATAGTTGTCAAGTTTTATTCTTCCCTTTAGATGACTGCTCTCCAGTCTCAGCAGAAGTTGTCTTTACAGAAAGAATTTTGACTCCTCCTTTATTTATGTCATGGAGGCACCCCAAAGTCAGTTTTAGGTGGACAAGTTCCAAGTGAGACTTAATTCTAGCTGGAAATGTGTAGCCAATAAACTGACTAGAAACAGGATTTATACAATTATTTAGCACTCCAGCAACATAAGATACAGGTTCAGAGATCAGTTGAGGAAATTATTGGGATACAACAACATAATAATGAGGGTTCGCAATTTGCACACATACACTCACAAGAAATAAAACTAGAGGCCTTTCATCCCAGGGTACTCACAAGAAATAATCACTCGCATGGGTTAGGCAAAGACTCATTCAAGGATATATCCAGTAAATAATCACTCACCCAAATGAGGAGGTGAGGCATTCTCAATCCCAGGAACTCTCCTTAGATGGTGTTCCTCTCTAGGGAAAAAGCTCCAGTTCACAGAACCACAGCTCCAAGAAGACCACTCAAAGGGTGTCTTCAGTGGGGACCCCATTTTATAGTGTGATCAGATGTGGCTGTGAGCATTACAACATAGTCCAGAAGCTTTGCAGCTACTCTGGGCACCTTCTCTGTTGAGGACCCTGTCAATTGACTGAGGGTCCCACCCCTCCTGCCCCACCAGTTGGTAGAGGTGAAGTTACCCTGCCCTGTGGCAGGGGAGGCTCCAGATCTCAGGGGACCCTGTGACCACAGTCATCTGACAGGCTACTTTGGAGTAGTGGTGCAGCCACCTCTTGCCTCCAAAGTCAAAAGGGGGCATTCTGTTGGTGAGTTTGAATGCCCACTGTGGATCATCATACCTTATGTGTCATTTTCCTGTTATACATTATCATTACAAACTAACTTACTAATAAACAATGCAGTAGTGCAAATTACAACAATTACAGTTATTAACAAATATTGGAGGAAGCTGGTTAGCCATCCTGATAAGGAAAACAAATGCATTGAAAGTTTTTTCACCAGTTGGTCCCCAGTCCAATAATGTAAATCTGTACCATTCTGATATGCTAGTGCCTCTAATTTACAGGGGGTCTAGTACAAACTCAAAACATCTTCTGTGGTTGCTTTAGATAACTTAACACGTTGGAATGTCAGCAGGGAGTTTCAAAGTAGAATAGTGACCTGCATCTCGGTGTTCAAGACCCAGAATGGAAACAAAAGCCAAATTGCTCTGAACCACCCCTCCATCCCCCATCAGTGATAAAACAAGTGAAACTTCTCTGACATACAGTTGTTAATTGATTTCTTGGAAATACATACAGGAGGGGTCTCAACAAAATACTGTTGCATTTGATTAAATTTAATCCAATCCTTGTTTTCCAGTAACTGACCTTCTGGTGGTATCCATGCACCACCTACCCAGTGCGTGACATTGTTACTGCACTGTTGCAGGAGATGATAGCCAAATAGGCTAAGGAAGTGTTAATTGGAGTGAGGGGCCTGCTACTGCCATCATAGTACTTGTAACTTCTTCAGCTGCCCCCAGGTAACATCACAGGCTTCTTTCTTTGGTCTTTTCTGTTTCTTTGTTGCCCTCTGCTGCAGGGACAGACACTCTGTCTCTGGCATTAGGTTCTGCACTGTGTTTTTCCAACTCATAGTAAGGTTTAACGTATTTCAGAGGAAGCCACTTTGGTCCTGTTGGAAGAACACAAGCATACCCTCCCCCAGGTGATTAGTTCTCCAGGCCCTTGCCACTGACTGTTGTGCAGGGGGTCCCAATACAAAACCTTTGGTCTCTGAGATAGTGAATCTGGAACACGGAAGTGTTTTTCCACTGCCGTGATAGAGGAGGGAGGCATGGTACAATTAAAAAAATTTAAAGTATATATTTCATTGTCTAATTGTTCCTGAGGCATCTTATTCCCCCTTTTTTGTTTTAATAACATTTGTTTCAGTGTGGAATGCACCTTTTCAATAACGGCCTGTCCAGTGGGAGAATGTGGAATACCTGTGACATGCAAAACACCCCATTGCTATAAAAAATATTGCATGGATCTGGCAGTGTAGCCAGGACCATTGTCAGTTTTAATCTGTTGTGGCACACCCAGCATAGCAAAACAGTGGGTCCAGTGGTGCTGAACATCTCTGCTTTTCTCACTAGTAGGAGCAGATGCACAAAGCATACCTGAAAAAGTACCTGTAGAGATGTACATATTTCAAATAACCAAAAGATGAGATGTGTAACATCAAACTGCTAAATGTCATAAGCTGTGAGCCCACGAGGGTTAACTCCAAGGGAGCATAAATTTGTAATAAGGCCTTGACATTCCAGGCAAGGGGGAACTATGTCTTTTGCTTGTTTGAGCGTCAGATCAAAAATCTTTTTTAAAGCAGCAGCATTCTGATGGAAAAAAACATGTGAAGCTCTGGCAGACTGGAAGCAGACTTCAGCTACAGTATAAGAGCCTGCAACTGCATTTCCTTTTGTTATGGGACCTGGTAAAGTGGTATGAGAGTGTATATGAGTAACAAACAGTGGGTGTCTGCAATGCTGTAGTGCAGTTTGGAATGATACAAACAATTGAAAGAGCTGCTGTTGCAAGATTTCTTTAAGAAAGGTGGAGAGGATGCACTGTAGGACCTTGACTACGTACTCAGAATCACAAATCAGATTTAGAGGTTCCTCCTTAAAAAGCTCTAAGTAATGTAAAACTGCACCAAGTTCTACTAATTGGGTTGAGCCATCAATAATTCTAATAGAATGATGCCAATCTTCATGTCAGAGCACTAAAACTTTATGAGATTTCCCTGATCCATCAAAAAAAAAATGTGCAAGCATGTGGGATCAGACCAAATACAAGTATGGTCTGTGGAGTGATGTCAAAGACATGCAGATTCTGCAGCAATTTACATTTAGGCATGCCAAAAGCTGTGCTGTTAAAATCGGCTAGTGCAATTTGCAAGGACATAGATTGTGAATTTAAAAAAATCAAAATCAGATTTTACAAATGATACATATATGACAGATGAATCATGGCCTAATAAGACCTGAATCCATTCTTTGCATTTTTTGATCAGAGTAACAGTCAATTTTAGAAGCTGAGTAATAGTTTTGTGGAAAGAATTGGGCCAAAAAAATCTGTTCGAAATGTATCAGTCTATTAGCATTTTCATCATGCTGTCCCACAATAGCCACAGGTTGGTTTTGTGTTGTAAGTATAAATAGACAAATCTGCAAGTCCAGTCGAATGCAGTCAGCCTGTAAAGTTGTCATAAATTTGTTCATCAAAGTCTCTAACCCCATTTTGGCTCTCATGTTTATTGGATATTGTTTTCCCTTACCGGATCGAAGTCCTGTTTCAGTTCTATCAGTGTAGTGTTTGCTTTATCGAAACATTGGCTGTTAATACCAGTGGAAATACAGCATTTGAAATTTCCTTGGAGATTTCTCACTTGCACAAGCAGATCTGCACCATCCAAGCATCTTCTTGTGGGACATGCAACTAAACAGAATTCTCAGAAAATGTTATTTGAGCTTACAGTTTATTTAAGAAATTGTAACCCAAGAGAGGTATAGGGCTTTCTAGCAGATACAAGAATTCGTCTATTAAAACTTTGTTCCAAATTTGGCATTCCATTGGTTTCAAAAACTGGCCTTTCTTTCCCATGATCTCAAAAACTAGCATGGTGAATTTACTGAGAAGTCTCTTACAACTAGTTGCCACAGAATAAGTCTATTAAAATTTTTTTGTTTACTTTCCCAGCTTCATTAGAACCACAGATCTGCTGGGGATGCCTTTAAATTTCACCCTCAGACTCCTTCATTCATTATTACACTTCTCCAGCAGCAACATTGCTGTGGTTGGGGGGTGGAATAAAGCTCCCCTTTAGCAGCAGGCAGCCAGGTTTTTCTATATATATATTTTTTTTTCTTTCTTCTTGCTGCAGTTTAGATACAGGCAAGACCACGCAGGTGACATAATCGCTGGTACCAAGTGGGAGCTGCCAGGCTCTGGCAGACTCCTCTGTTACAATGAGCTGAGTTTATCTTGCAGCTTGACACAGGCCTGAAATTTATGTTCAAGCTATACAGCACAGGCCTGGGATATTTTGCTTTTTTATTTTTCCATTTAATTCCAGCCATAATGCACTTTATATGAAATTCCAATTAGCTGAGCAATAGTCACATTCCTTAGCTCTGTTTACCTTTTGCAATTTACAGATGTCAAAACCCAGCATATTAACCATCAATCCATTATTTTCATTTACCTAGATCCAAATCAGTTCATGTTCTAGCAACTTTTAAATACAACCTCTCCCAAGTTCACATCCATCATAGCATTTAGTTGTCTTTCCCATATCTCCAACTAGCACATAAATTCAATGCAAATCAGAGTTTTAACAAATTAAGTTCTTTTCTGGTCTCAAAATTATTAGATAACAATAAGAGCAAATTAACTTACGGTACTGTACTTCATCCCATTCTTCAATGACGATTGCTTGTCCCTGTTATACCCAGACATTAGTTGCCACAACTAAAATTTACTCACCCGTCATATTGCGTAGTTGCCGCCACACACACGCTGCTCCATGAAGAGCCTCACAGGGGTCAAACACTCACACGGGGCACCATTTGCGATGATGAGGAACGACACATACAAACGCAGACAGAGACGCACAGACACAGAGTTCTTCTTAGCAGTGAGAGCAGAGCTGAGCTGAGTTTTATTAACAGTTCTCAATTTATAGGTTTACAGATATGGGGCTGGACCAAGAGGTTAGACAGGGTGTTTTTTCAAAAAATGTTATCCCAAACACATCACACTTATGTTGTGACTGTTTTCAGTCACGTTCCTATGCATATCTTGTGGGCGGCATTCCGACCCACTCATTCACGCGCCCAGGCCCAACATTCGCACATCATACATGTGGGGGCAGTTTTCCAACCCGAGATATCATTCTCACTGGCCTGGGCTATTGTGGGAGATTTGAGGGATTTTCTTGAGGTTGTTGCGTGGATGGGTTTCTATTAGATGGAGATTTATTTTTGAACTAGCTAGGCTCAAAGGAATTTCAAGGTCAGCTCGAAAGCTGAAAACAGAGCCTCAACATGACTTCAATCAACAGACCTATTAGCAGTGAGACTTGGGCGCATGGACAGCTCGTGAACATGGACAGTATCCAATCAGCTAATGCGTACTTGGAGCGTGGACGCGTGATCAGGAAATAACTGCATATATAAGGAGGCTTGTTTCTGTAATAAATGGCTTCACTTGAATTCATATTGGATTGTGTGGAGTCCATGAGTTTTAGCCCTCGCAGGCTATCACTCCTTATGCTCATAAAAAACATACTTTTATATAACCTGTCCAAGGCTATTTAGCTGGAACCATACATCCTACCATTCCCACATTTCATAAACGCACGCTGACTGGGCCTGATTGCTTGGTTGTCTTGCATCTGCCACGTGATGGCACTCAGGATGATCTGCTCCATGACCTTCCCTGGCATCGAGGTTAGACCAATAGGTCTCTAATTCCTCGTGTCCTTCTTCTGGCCCTTCTTGTAGATGGGCATCACAATCACCAACTCCCAGTCAACTGGAACCTCCCTGTTTCGCCAGGACTGCTGATAAATGATGGAAGGTGGCTTGGTGAACACCTCTGCCAGCTCCCTCAGTAACCTTGGATGGATCCCATCTGGCCCCAAAGACTTGTGCGTGTCTAAGTCACGTAGCAGGTCACTAACCATTTCCCATTGGATTACTGGGGCTTCATTCTGTTCCCCATCCCTGTCTTCCGGCTCAGGGAGCTGTGTACCTGGAGCACAACTGCTCTTACCGTTAAAGAGTGAGGCAAAGAAGGCATTTAATACCTCAGCCTTTCCCTCATCTTCTGTCACTATGTTTCCTCCTGCATCCACCAGAGGGTGGAGATTCTCCTTCGCCCTCCTTTTGTTGCTGCTAATTTACTTACAGAAACGTTTTTTGTTGCCTTTTACAGCAGTAGCTACATGCAGTTCTAGTTGGGCTTTGGCCCTTCTAATTTTTTCCCTGCATAACTTCACGACATTCTTGTCATCCTTTTGACTTGCCTGCCCCTTTTCCAAAGGTTATAAATTCTTCCTTTAGTCCTGAGTTACAGCCAAAGCTCTCTGTTCAGCCAGGACAGTTTTCTTCCCCAACAGCTCATCTTTCGGCACATGGGGACAGCCCGCTCCTGCGCCTCTAAGATTTTCTTCTTGAAGAGCAATCAGTCTTCGTCGATTCCTTTGCCCTTCAGGACTGCCTCCCAAGGGACTCTGTCAATGAGCCTCCTAAACAGGTCAAAGCCTGCTCTCTGGAACTCCAGGGTAGCAGTTCTGCTGACCCCCCCCTCCTTACTTCTCTAAGAATAGAAAATTCGATCATTTCATGATTGCTATGCCCAGGGCAACTTCTGACCATCGCATCGCCCATGAGTCCTCCTCTGTTTGCAAACAACAGGTCTAGTGGGGGGCCTTCTGTAGTTGGCTCACTCGCCTGCTGTGTCAGGAAGTTGTCTTCCATACACTCCAGGAGCCTCCTAGACTGTTTCCTCTCTTCTGTGTTTGTATTTCCAGTGGACATCTGGTAGGTTGAAGTCCCCCATGAGGACAGGGGCTAGCGATTGTGAGACTTCTCCCAGCTACCTGCAGAATATTTAATTTGTTTCTTCATCCTGGTTGGGTGGTCTGTAACAGACACCCACCAGGATATCTGCCTTGTTGTCTTCCTCCTTATTCTTACCCATAGACACTCAACCCTATTGTTACCATCATCAAGCTCTAGACAATCAAAACACTCCCTAATATTTGGGGCTGTCCCACCTCCTCTCCTTCCTCACCTATCCCTTATGAAGAGTTTATAGCCTTTCAATGCAGCACTTCAGTTGTGCAAGTCATCCCACCATGTATCTGTGCTGGCAACTATATAATGATTTTACTGCTGCATAATGGCTTCTAGCTCCTCTTTGTTGCCCATGCTGTATGCATTGGTATAGATGCACCTTAGCTGGGCTATTGATCCCGCCACCTTTTTGTGGGAAGAAGCCTTAAGTCCTATATGACCATTCTCAGGTGCTTCTGTGATTTCCAACACATGAATAATCCTTGTGTCTTTGCCAAATTGGATCATTTTTCTTTTGTGATCATTTCCATAAGGTCATTCTGGAGAAGATGCAGAACAGTTTCCACTGAGTAGAAATTAGTTTTAAAAGCTTTTAAAAAGTCACTAATGTCATGTAAATCAGAACTTTGTGAAGAATCTGAATTCTTTTCACAACTTGTTTATTTGTTTGCTCTTTTTTTCTCTGCTTATTATTGAACCCTTCCTGAGTATGTGTTTTTCTTTAAAACCTGAGATTAATATGGATGTATCTAGTTTAATTTGCCATTCTGTTATCTTTCAGTGCGGGTGTGTTGGGGTTTTTTTCTGTGTTTTTTTTAAGGAGCAAAGAGTCAAACTTCTGAAATTTTTATTAACACAGTGCATGGGTTAAAAAGAACAGAGATGAACTGAACAGAGGGTTTTTTTTTCTTGACACTTTCCACTCCTGTTGCATTAAAGGATATGAGAGTAGTGTGTTATGCCACCTGCTGTCAAGTTATCAAAATGAAAATGTGGTAGTTTAGAGAGAGAGATCTTGGAGAGATGTTGAGAGAATCTCTCTCTGTAATTTAATTTTGTCCTCTGGACCTGATATTGAAAGTAGTACTGGTGACTTGTGTTAATACTAGATTTTTATGTGATTGTAGAATTTATAGTTAGAAAATGGTTATTGGGATATTTGCAGTTTTGAGACCTTTTTGATCTTCCTCTACTAATCCTCTTGTAATCAGTGTCATTGCTTTCTTCCAATAACGCTGTTTCTGTAACGTTTACTGCATTTGCACTGAAGTATGAAAAGCTTGTTTGAATTGATCCTGATAGAGGACTTAAAATATCATGTTTTACCTAGTAGTTATTTTCATGAAGGCCCTTAATTTACTATTGCAAGTGAAAGAAGTTTTCATGGGCCTTGACAGATGAAAAGATGATGTTTCTGTTGCCCTGAGAGCTGAAATGACACAGAAAATTGCAAAAACCTTTGGATGAATATGAAGCCTTTTTCTGACACAGGCATTATGACTGATCTACAGTGCAAAGATTGAACTTCCAAAAGGAAGAAGCTGAAGAGCTGATGCAACATAAAAATTAGGATTTATTCAAAGTTCTTCTGTACTTCGGAATAGAAGATAAAAATTTATGCTCCCAGATATGTATACATTGTGAAAAATGGTTGTGGCCTTCTTCAGAATTGAACTATTAAAAATTAAAAGTTACTTGGTGGTGGTGTGTGTGTCATGGTCTGCTGTGGGTTTTTTCTTTGTTAGCTTTTCACAAAACTTCCAGATCAACCACTGTACTATATAGCCTCAAAAGTGTTTTGAATTAAGTTTCTGAACGAGGAAAAAAGTTATTTAAAAGAATTTATAGCCTAACCAATTATAATTTTGAGTGTTTGGTTTTTACTTTACTTTGAGTTTGACTTGCACTTTGGATGGTTATTGCCATTTTAAAGACATAATAATACTTAAAATTGAGTCTTATCGTGCATCAGCTGCATGAAAGCTTCTTGACTTAATGCCTTTTGTTGTAGTGGGCGATAGCAGCAAATATGTATTATAAAAACAATACAAAATTATTGTTGTTTTCAAGCAATTTTATTTGTTCACAGGTGTCAGCTGTGATGCATGTTTAAAAGGAAATTTTCGAGGTCGCAGATACAAGTGTTTAATTTGCTACGATTATGATTTGTGTGCAACTTGTTATGAAAGTGGTGCAACAACAACGAGGCATACAACTGACCATCCAATGCAGTGCATACTAACAAGAGTAGATTTCGGTAAGTAATAATTTAATTCATATTAGAGCTGTTTGTAGTAGATAAAAACTTGTATTTTTGTTTCACTACTTAAGAACTTTTTTCCCCAAATAGCATGCTGAAAATTATAGCAAGTTTCTATCTCTGTGATAAAAAGCTTGTTTTGTCTTTGGTTCTAGCATATGAAATCTGCTCTACTCTTTTGGGTCAAGTGTTTTGGCATACAGTAAATTATCAGACTATTTTAGATATATATCTGATAAAAAGGACTACTCCTAAATTAACTTCCAATCCAAAAGGTGCAACAAAACTACACGCACACCCTCCCCCTTCCCCCAATATGTTGTACCAGAAAGTACCACGGTGAAGAAGAGAAATAGTGGTGAGAGTTTGGGGAAAATATTTTCTAGTTTTATCAGGAGATGTTAATGCAGCAGGGGTGGTAGGCTGTACTGAGTGTGGAAGACCTAGTGGCAAGGGCTAGGAAGTAGTGTTGTCCCAAAACCAGGGTTCTTTTACCTGGCGTGCAATTGAGCCAAAGATATTGTTTATTACAGAGTTGCACAAGTCTGGATGCTGGAATAAAGCCAGCACACTGGAAAGAAAAGTAACAGCCATTATATACAAAATCTTATCACTACGTTCAAACCCTCAGGACGGTCCTAAAGAGCCAATTGGTTACACATTTGCATATTGGTTACACAATCATTTTACCACTATACATGCTCCCTGCTGAGGAGTCTCAGGCTGGCCCTGTATCTTTTCTCTTGTGGTTATAATTTTTCGTATTATAATGAGCAAAGTTCAGCTAAAGGACACTTTATCTAAGAGTCTCAAGATATATGTTAAACAAGACTCAACTAATACTTGAAGATAAAGAGGCCCAAGATAGTTGGTTAGCATTCAGGGACCACTTCTACCAAGCTCAAGATCAGAGCATCCCAACACATAGGAAGTCAAGGAAGGGAGCCAGGAGACCTGCGTGGTTAAACAGGGAACTGCTGGGCAAGCTCAAGTGGAAGAGGAGAGTTTACAGATCATGGAAGGAGGGGCTGGCCACTTGGGAAGAATATAAGGCTGTTGTCAGAGGATGTATGGAGGCAACTAGGAAAGCTAAGGCCTCCTTAGAATTAAACCTGGCGAAGAGGGGTCAAGGACAACAGAAAGAGCTTCTTCAAATACATGGTGGATAAAACTAACACCAGAGGCAATGTAGGCCCACTGATGAACGAGTTGGGTGCCCTGGTGACAGAAGATACAGAGAAGGCAGAATTACTGAATGCCTTCTTTGTCTCTGTCTACTCTGCTGGAGGCTGTCCTGAGGAGCCCTGTACCCCTGAGGCCCCAGAGGAAGTCAGGACAATGGAGGAGTTTGCCTCGGTTGATGAGGACTGGGTTAGGGAGCAGTTAGGCAATCTGGACATCCATAAATCCATGGGTCCAGATGGGATGCACCCGCAGGTGCTGAGGGAGCTGGCTGAAGTCATTGCTAGGCCACTCTCCATCATCTTTGCTAAGTCGTGGAAACGGGAGAGGTGCCTGAAAACTGGAGGAAAGCAAATGTCCCTCCAGTCTTCAAAAAGGGCAAGAAGGAGGACCCGGGTAACTATAGACCGGTCAGCCTCACCTCCATCCCTGGAAAGGTGATGGAATAACTTATCCTTGGTGCCATCTCAAGGCATGTCAAGGATAAGAGGGTCAACATGACTTCACCAAGGGGAAGTCATGCGTAACCAACCTCATATCCTTTTATGAGGACATAACAAGGTGGATAGATGATGGCAAAGCAGTGGATGTGGTCTACCTTGATTTCAGTAAAGCATTTGACACAGCCTCCCACAGCATCCTCACAGCTAAACTGAGGAAGTGTGGTCTGGACGATCGGTTAGTGAGGTGGACTGTGAACTGGCTGAAGGGAAGAAGCCAGAGAGTTGTGGTCAATGGGGCAGAGTCTAGTTTGAGGCCCGTATCTAGTGGAGTGCCTCAAGGGTCAGTACTGGGACCAGTACTTTTCAATATATTCATCAATGACTTGGATGAGGGAATAGAGTGTACTGTCAGCAAGTTTGCTGATGACACAAAACTGGGAGTAGTGGCTGATACTCCAGAAGGCTGTGCTGCCATCCAGTGAGACCTGGACAGGCTGGAGAGTTGAGCGGGGAAAAATTTAATTAAATATAACAAGGGCAAGTGTAGAGTCTTGCATCTGGGTAGGAACAACCCCAGGTCCCAGTATAAGTTGGGGAATGACCTATTAGAGAGCAGTGTAGGGGAAAGGGACCTGGGGGTCCTGGTGGACAGCAGGATGACCATGAGCCAGCACTGCGCCATTGTGGCCAAGAATGCCAATGGCATCCTGGGGTGTATTAGAAGGGGGGTGGTTAGTAGGTCGAGAGAGGTTCTCCTTCCCCTCTACTCTGCCCTGGTGAGACCACACCTGGAATATTGTGTCCAGTTCTGGGCCCCTCAGTTCAAGAAGGACAGGGAACTGCTGGAGAGGGTCCAGTGTAGGGCAACGAAGATTATTAAGGGAGTGGAGCATCTCCCTTATGAGGAAAGGCTGAGGGAGCTGGGTCCCTTTAGCTTGGAGAAGAGGAGACTGAGGGGTGACCTCATTAATGTGTACAGATATATAAAGGGTGAGTGTCACGAGGATGGAGCCAGGCTCTTCTCTGTGACAGCCAATGATAAAAAAGTGGTGTTCTCTGCTTCTCCTGACCTGCTAGCACCTGATAGAATTAATGCAGCAACACAGAGCTCTTGTTCTAGCATGTGACTCCCCCCTCCCCCCTCCCCCCTCCCCCCTCCCCCTCCCCCTCCCCCTCCCCCTCCCTCTCCCTCCAGGTTTCTGGCTGTGGGATGTGTGAAGGGATATTTCTAGACGGAAGTGACTGCAAGCAAGACTGTGGGAGGTGTGACCAGGCTAATGAACTGCTCTGCTTGATGGCTGAGCTGCAGGAGGAGAAGAGCAGACTGAGGAGTATTCAAGAGTCTGAGAGGGAGATTGATCAGTAGAGCTGTAACTCTGCCATCTATGAGGCAGAGAAGCCAACTCAGCATGGCCACTATGGAGGCAGGTCCTGGATCTGCTTTGTGCCAGGAGGAAAGGTAGTATCACAAGAGATAAGGAGAGGTGGAAGAAGGTTACAGCATGGAGTGGTGATACCCCTCCTTACCCTCTGAGTTACCTTCTTGGCTACCTTTACAGAATAGGTATGAGGCCCTGGCTTTAGTAGATGGAGCACATAATGAGAAGGAGGAGGAACCTGCACAAGCAGTATTGTCAAGATCAGAGAGACTAAGCCCTCACAACAAAACCTGTGTGAAGACCAGTGCTGAGAAGAAAAAAAGAGTTATGCTCATTGGTGACTTCTTCCTGTGCAGAATGGAAGCACCTGTTTGCAGACCAGACCCTCTTTTTCAGGGAAGCTTGCTGCCTCCCTGGGGCCCAAATTAGGGATATCACCACAGGACCGAAGAGCCTAGGTTAAACCTTCAGACTACTATCTATTCCTGCTCTTTCATATGGATACAAAATGTCTGAGGCCAATCTAAAGAGAGTTTGGAGCCCTGGGAGGAACGCTAAAAAAAAAATTGGGAGCAAAGGTATTGTTTTCCTCAGTTCTCCTAGCAATGGGGGGAGACTTTGGAAGAAACAGATGAGACCAGGATATTAATATCTGACTCCAGGACTGGTGCCTCCGCCAAAACTTTGAGTTTTTAAACCATGGAAGAGCCTCGGCCTGATGGGATCCACCTGTCCTGATGGAGAAAACACGTCTTTGGGCATAAGCTGTCGGGACTGACCTAGAGAGCTTTAAACTAGAATCAGTGGGGCAAGGTGATATCAACAGGATTGCAGTAGGTAAGCCAAGGGTTATTATGGCATTGCCTGAGGGTGGCAATGCTAATGGGAGCATATATGCTACTCCTGGGACCATGGAGGGCTCAGGAGCATATCTGAAACGCTTGTACACCAATGCACACAGTATGAGAAGTAAACAGGATGAACTGGAAGCACCCAGAACTATAATATCATTGGCATTAGTGAGACTTCATGGAATTAGTCCCACAACTGGACTGCTGGGATGGAGGGCTGCAGGCTGTTCAGGAGGGATAGGCAGGGCAGGCAAGGTGGAGGATTTGCACTATATAAGGGAGAGGTTTGATTGTACAGCCCTTACAGTTAGCGATGACATGGTTGAGAGCCTCTGTGTGAGGATTAGGGGGATGAAAAACAAAGGAGGTGGTGTTAGTGAGTGTCTACCACCGATTGCCCAGACAGGATGTAAGCACTGATGAGTTATTCTATAAGCAATTAGGAGAAATTTCAGGATCAGTATCCCTTGTCCTTATGGGAGATTCTAACTTCCTAGATATCAACTGGGAATACCATACTGCTGTGATGAGCAGGTCTGGGAAATTCTTTAAGTTTATGGGAGATAACTTCTTGTTACAAGTACTCAGTGACCAACAAGGAAAGATGTCCTCCTAGACTTGCTGTTTGTGAAGAGGAAGATTCATGGGAGATGTGATGGTAGGTGGCTGTCTTGGCCACATTGACCATGAAATGATTGACTTTAAAATGTTCAGTGTAATGAGAAAAAAGGTCAGCAAAGTTGCTGCCCTGGACCTCAGGAGAGCAAACTTTTTTCAGGGAGCTATTTAGCAGAATACCCTGGGAATCTGCTTTTGAGGGCTGAGGGTTCTGGGGGTGCTGGTCAGTCTTCAAGAACCACCTTTTAGAACCACAGGAGCAGGCAATTCCATTGTGCCTTAAGTCAAGCAAGTGGGGCAGAAGACCAGCTTGACTGAACAGGTAACTCCTCATGGAGCTTAAGAGGAAAAAGAAACTGTATGATCTCTAGAAGCAAGATCAGACTTCACAGAAAGATTACAGAACTGTGGTTTGTATGTGCAAGGAGAAGACACGAAAGGCCAAAGCTCAACTAGAGTTGAAACTGGCCAGTGTTGTTTCAGATAACAAGAAGGGCATTTTTTTAAAGTATGCTAATAGCAAGAGGAGATCTAAAGAAAACATTGGACTGATAATTGTTGAAGGTGGTCATCTGACAAATAGGGATGAAGAAAAAGTGAAGGCATTCAATGTGGTCTTTGCCTTAGTCTTTAACAATACTGATAGACCTTGGGCTGCACAGTCCCCTGAGTTGAAGAACCATGAGTGTGGGAACAGTGATTTTTCCATTTGTGGACACTGAAATTGTAAGGAACCAGCTGTATCAGATGAATGTTCACAAGTCCATGGGGCCTGATGGGATTCATCCCAGAGTACTGATGGAGCTAGCAGATGTTGTGGCAGGATCCCTCTTGATCATCTACAAAAGGTCTGGGGAGGTCTCTGCTGACTGGAAGCTAGCCAGTCTACAGGGAGGGTGTGAGGGAAGACACAGGGAACTACAGACCTGTTGGTCTAACCTCAGTTTCTGGAAAAAAAAAAAAAAAAAAAAAAAAAGGATAAGAATATATTGGATACTATTGAAGGGCATCGAAAGAATAATGCAGGGGTGTCAAACTCATTTTCACTGGGAGCCACGTCAGCCTTGTAGTTGCCTTCAAAGGGTCGAATGTAATTTTAGGACTGTATAAATGTAACTACTCCTACATTTCATGATCCTACCCCTGGAATAATGCAATCATCAGGCACAGTCAACATAAGTTCACAAAGGGAAAGTACTGTTTAACTAATTTGATATCTATGAGTGGGTGTCACTGTTTAAGGCTGGGCTAGCAATCAAAGAGATGACAGATACTCTCTATTAACCATTTCCTTCC
Organism: Patagioenas fasciata; assembly: GCF_037038585.1. NCBI lineage: Eukaryota > Metazoa > Chordata > Aves > Columbiformes > Columbidae > Patagioenas > Patagioenas fasciata. The sequence goes on from NC_092559.1 coordinate 48,509,029, forward strand.
CCAGAAGGGAAAGGAAAAGGAGAAAAGGGAGAGAGACTTTTAGGTTGGAAAATTAAAATAGCTTTAATGAAACAATAACAATTAAAAAGAGTATAATAATATACTATTATTAATGATTATAATAATAATAGAAATAATGAAATATATACAAAACCAATATTGAGCTCCCCCGATGATGATCATGGAATTGCGTACCATGGCGGTACGCACTGCTGATGCTGCAGGGCAGGTGCTGGGAAGTCCTGGACCAGGCTTGGCAGCAGATGGGAACTGGATTCAGGAACACATGGATCAGGATTGAAGGCAGAAGAACAGGCAGAGTCCTCCTTGGACACCAGCCGTAAAAGAAGAGAGCGTGACCCCTGTAATCCCTCAGCTTTAAGCTGAGTATGCTGTGTATGGAATGGAATACTCTGTTGATCAGTTTATGATCACCTTTTCTATTCACTCCTCCCTGCAGTTGCAACTCATTTACGCCCTTTCACTTGTGGAACATAAGAGATTTAGCAGTGACCTTGGTTTCTATAGGGATAAGTATAACCATGGGCCTTTCTGCATACTGTTCCTACCATTACCTTGGTATCAACTATAAACATCAAGCATTATCAATTCTAGGAGTAGATATTGACTGAAAAATGCATTTAGCCTCAGAAAGTGCATTTACTGAGAAGAAACTTAATTGAAAGGAAAATTTATTGAAAGGAGAATTGGTTCTGTCCTAGCCAAAACCATGATGCAGGGTCACCTGCCTAGTGGATGAAGGGAAGGTGATGGATGTAGGTTTCCTCGTTTTTAGTAAGGCTTTTGGTACTGTCCCTCACATTATCCTTCTGGACAAGTTGTCCAACTGTGGGATTAGCAGGTTCATGGTACACTGGATGAAGAACTGGCTGAACAGCAGGGCTCAAAGAGTTGTAGTGAATGGGACTACATCTGGCTGGTGACTGGTCACTAGCAGTGTTCCTCATGGCTCTATTCTAGAGACAGTCCTGTCCAATATATTTATCACTGATCTGGATGCAGGAGTTGAATGCTCTGTTAGCAAGCTTGCTGATGATACGAAACTGGGAGGTGCTGTTTGACTCTCTCAAGGGACAAGAGGCTTTGCAGAGGGATCTAGATAGATTTGAGCATTGGGTTATGAATTATGGGATAAAATTTAACAAGTCAAAATGCCAGATTCTGCACCTGGGACAGAGTAACGCTGAACACAAGTATAAATTGGGAGAGGAGTAGCTGGAGAGCAGCCCTGCAGAAAGGCATCTGAGGGTGCTGGTTGACAGTAGACTCAATACAAGTCAGTAGTGTGACCTGGCAGCACACATCCTGGGGTGCATCAAACACAGCTTATCCCACTGTATTTAGCCTTGGTGCAGCCTCACCTTGAGTGCTGTGTACAGTTCTGGGCCACACAAGAAGCATGTTAAGGTCCTTGAATGTGTCCAGAGGAGGGCAACAAAGCAGGTGAAAGGGCTGGAAGGCATGTACTATGAGGAGCAGCTAAGGAGTTTCAGTTTGTCTAGTTTGGAGAAAAGGAGCCTGAGGGGTGACCTCATTGCTCTCTACAGCTTTCTGAGGAGGGGAAATGGAGTGGAAGGTGCTGATCTCTGTGGTATCCAGTGATAGGACACATGGGAATGGTTAAAAGCTGCATCAGAGGAGGTTCAGACTGGACATTAAAAAGCATTTATTTACCAAGAGAGTGGTCAAACACTGGAACAGGCTTCCTAAAGAGGTGGTTGATGCCCTAAGCTTGTCAGTGTTTGAGGCATTTGCTTTAACTTTTGATCAGGCAATTGGACTAGATGATAGTTATAGATCCTTTCCAACTGAAATATTCTATTGTTTTGTAAATCTGTATGAAGAATTAAGCCAGGAAGTTGGAAGAAACTTTGCAGTGAAGTAGGGAGGGGGGTTGATCCAAAAGATCTTTAGGACTACTTTCAAATTGTTTGGTTTCTTTGGAGTACAGGAGACATTTCTGTTTCTATAGCTTTTTAAGTAAGAAGAATTAAAAACACATTCTTTTAGCGTTTTCATGTGACTGAATGCTTGAACACAGTTTTCTTAGAACCAGTGTTAGTAAGAGGAGAAGAAAATGCTGAAGCTCAGCTGTTCAACAGGACTTCTTGTTTTATTAAACCTGGAACAGCATGAGAGGAAAGCACATCATTGTATTCTGAACTGCAACAATGGCTAATGAGAACACCGAAGTATAAGTCACCTTGTCGATTTATGCAGCAAAGTAAAATAAAGAATGTTTATAAATGTCTTTCTACTTAGGCTTTAGGAAGGTTTATGACTTCATTGTGAAAATATTTGTGCATTGTATTACAATCCTGTATGGAATGTAAGGCAAAAAAGAGTATGTACAGTGTGGTTAACAATCAGATGCCTAGAGAAAGTGTAATAAATTTTAAAGGGCATTTTACAAATAAGGAGATCTTGTGACTTAGAGGAACATAGAGGAATTTATTAGATAAGGAAAAAGTATAATTAATGCTGGAGTTAGTCTAAACTCATTTCAGAGTTGTTAGGTTAGCTGTTCTTGTGAAACTGACAATCATGAAACAAAGACTTATGATAAGGTTAAAAGAAAATACTCCGAAGGAAAACATCAGCTGTATAGGACTAAATGGAAAAAAAAATGGAACTAGATGGAAATATCATTTGTCGTCTCTGGAAGTATGAGTGGGAAACGTGAGAATAAAGAACACTGGGAGGAAAACACCTGAAGTAAAAACATAGGATGTGGAAGACTATTAATAGAGGTAGATGTATGACTACTAGAATACCTTTCCATTGACCGAATTCAGAATTATTGCTTGCAGTCAGCTTTGAATAAAAGATACAAGGTTGTGCATGTGTGAAGACTGTTTTAATGGCAATAAACTCGTTGTGGTTGTTCCTAGTTGATGGACTTGGGGAGTGGACAGTAGGCAATATGGTGAATATTTTGTGGTAGAGGGAAGCAGGAGACTATATATATATATATTTTTTTTTTATTTGCAAAACTGCAAGTTCAGAGGAGATCAATATCCCCCCTATATCTTCCCCTTTTAAGGATGGAGGGGAAGATGTGTTATAGGAATGATTTGTTCAAGATCCATCTGTAGTTGATGACGAAGATGGACCAAGGGAAGGACCTAACTATCTCTAGTTCCATTTAGCATGCTACCCAGTAGGCAGCATTGTTTCTATATAGAGACTCATGGAGGCTGTACTGGTAATCTGTGCTTGAAACCTTGTTCAAGTTCTGGGTTGTGATGGGGCAATGAACCAAGTAAGTTCTCCTAGGTGTCAGGGATAGCTTGGACATCTAATTAAATTAGTGTGCGGTTGTATAACTCTGTAAGAATACTTGCCATGTAAACCAAATATGCCAGGATTTGGGGGAGGAGGGGTGACAAGACACCAGAGGCTACCCCCATGTCGGATAGTCAGTTCCAGATGGCTCCGAGACAGACCACCCCTCCAAATTGACCAAAGCTGAGCCAGACAGCAGTGCCAGTGGGGCCTCTGTGATAGCATGTTTAAGAAAGGGTAAAAACTACTGTGCAGCAGCTGTGAGAGAGGAGTGAGAAAAATGTGACAGAAACAACCCTGCAGACATCAAGGTTGGTGAAGAAGGAAGAGGATGAGGTACTCCAGAGCAGAGGTTCCCCTGCAGATAGTGGAGGACCATGTCAGAACAGATAGCCATGCTGCAGCCTGTAGAGGACCACACACCAGAGCAGGCTTCTAGCAGGAACTGCACCCTGTGGATAAGAGCCTGTGTATGAGTAGGTTTTACTGGCAGGATCTGTGGCCTGTGGGGTACCCAAGCTGGAGCAGTCTGTTCCTGAAGGACTGTACCTTGTTGAAAAGGACCCCATGTTGGAGCAGTTCATGAAGGACTGTATCCTGTGGGAGGGACTCCACACTGGAGCAGGAGAAGAGTGTGAGGAGGAATTAGCAGCAGAGATAAAATGTTATAAACTCACTGCTACCCCCCATTCCCCATCCCCCTGTGCTGCTTGGGGGAAAAGGAGGTACAAGAATCATGAGTGAAGTTGAGCCTGGGAAGAAGGAGGGGTGGGGGAATGCATTTTTAGTTTTGTCTGTTCCTTAACATCCTATTCTATTTTTAATTGGCAATAAAATAAGTTAATTTTCCCCATGTAAGAGTCTGTTTTGCCCATGACAATAAACTGGTAAGCAATCTCCTTGTCTTTGTCTTGACCCACAACCTTTTCCATTTTATTTCTTCCCCACGTCCTGTTGAGGAGAGGGAGAGTAGCTATGTGGCCAGCCAAGGTCAACCTGCCACACCTGGTCAATTATTATAGTGCTTAGGAGCTTTAAAATGCTGCGAGATATATACTGATAAGAGGTTCCTGGGGGAGCTTTAGTCATGGCCTTGAATTTCCAGAGATTTGGACCAGTATAGGAACTCATGAGACTGTTGGAAATTAATAAGAAGCACTAAGTGACTTCCAGCTTTACTTGTGTTTATGAGTCTAGTTGGCTCACTTCTTCTGTAAGTCAATGCACAATCTAGTATTTCTTCTGAATGAGGAAGGTGGAATTCTGAACAGTGACAGTTGGATTGTTCTTCAGATCATAGAGTGATGCTGGGAAAAGATGCTTGTTAGACACACACTTTAAAATGCTGAATGGGCACAACCATTGGTATGCTGTCATAGCAAAGAACAAAAAGCATTGCAATAGGTCTATTTAAAAAATAAGGATATCCATATCTAGTAGTCTCTGTAGAAATTATACTTTTTGTTAGAACAGCATAGAAATTCAGAGCAGACTTCCAGTTTTGGTGTTCCTGAAAAAGAACTGCTGACAGTGACCTACAAACTCTACATTCTAAGCTGTTGGGATGCTTTATGATTTCAGTTATGTAGAAGCATGTTGTTTCCTCACTGTCCCTGCCATTTTCAAGGGTTTAGACTAGGCAAAGAAAGTAATATGATTTTCCTGGAAAATTGTATTAAGAACTTAAACAGAAGTAACACAATATAAGTCCCCAGTGTAAGTTCAGCTCAGGTGCTTATAGGGTACAAGATCAAAACCCTCCAGCTACCTTTTGCAAAAACATTACCTGCTTGCACAAAGCTAAGCTTTAAAATGCCAAATCTGAGGTCTGGATAGATTGACAGCTTGAGATTTTACTAATCTTAAACTATTACAAGACAATCCATTTAGTCTTGCATGTCTTGCTAAGTAGTGACAGCTGTGCTGGCAGTGTTAGGTGTTGACAACTGCACATTAAAGCAAATACCTTGTAATCTACATCATCACCTGTGTATGTTCAAGACTTTGGTATGTGGTATCAACAGAACATCCAGCTACTGCTGGATGAATTAACTGAATACCTGCCATTGGGTCTCTATCAAACCCAGCAATGTTTCTGATTCTCAAGTAGTTAGCCCAGCAAGCACTACTTAGCTCTGTAGCTGAACACTGAGGAACTGATGAATTTGTATGAATTAAAACAGAGAACATGCTGTTTCTTGCTACTGGACATGGCTATACTCTGAGATATTTCAAAAAGGTTGAAATATTGATGCTCTGTATGGAAGCAATTGGCAGCTTTTTCAAGACTCTGCCAAACTTACACTTTACTCTAGCAAACATGGTTCTTGTGCTGCATTTTTATTGTAAAGGGAGGTTTCTGTTCCGAGTTCTAAATAAGGCAAATAGAAATTCTAATTGTTGGGGTTAGATCACTCTATTCAGTAAAGCAGGACAAGAAATGGTGTTTGACAAAATATTAGAGTCTATATGAATGATGTTGCTATATTATTATATGTCTTTATCTGAGTATTTACAAAGGGGGGGGGAGATATAAAGAGGTATGCATTGTTTCTTTATGGTTTTGGCAGGGTACCTAGCCAGAAGGCTTGGGAAGCTTTTTAACTAGAAAATGTGAAGTGAAATGGAAGATGCAGTAGCTTTAAGGGTAATACTATTCTGATTAAAGAAGTTTATTGATCAGTGTTAAAGTATCACCTCAAAGTTCTGAATCAGTTCCTTGAAATACTGGTTTTGTCCGAGGAATGATAGTGTATTTCTGCATGAGTGCCAGGTTTGCAACCAGAGAGAAGAATGTGCTAACTCTGTGGTTGATAAAGAAAAATTGTTCTTTTTCTTCCTCACTGAGATTGTCAGATGTCCAAAAGCCATTTCCTTTAATAAACACTATCACTTCCAAATACCCTTAAGCTTGAAATCTAATTTAGTATGCCATCAAGTCCCCTTTAGAGAGCTCCTTTTAGAGTGCATTTTGAGCCTAAGCATCATATTAGTGCTTTTTCTCCATAAGCAATAAAGGAAACTTCCTGGAGTGATGCAATTTAGTATGAATTTAGCATGGTTTGTTAAATTTTCATTATCAGTTTTACTCATGTTTATGGCTAAATTAGCAGCTTAAAGAAGGCTGCTACTTCAATAGTCAAGAAGTGCTGAAGTATTGCAACTGGTATGTAACATCTCACTCCTTTCACTTCACTAAAATTTCCCCTTATTGTTAAACACTGGTTCAGCTATGGCACCAAGATCAACATATGGAGTGCTGGTGTCACTGAGGCATTTAAAATTACAATATTTAACATAGATTTACTGTGACTAATGCTGTGAGAGCACAGTGCAGCTATAGTGATCTTATCTGTAGTACAACCTCACCTATGGTAAAAACAAGGATGGGGGAAAAACAGATGGTTTGGGAGCACCATCGGACTTTGCTCCTCCTAAACATTAGAAAGTTATGTTGTTTACTAGTGAAAATTGTGTAGTCTGTCTATTCTTTTGGAAGTTGAGTCATTGAACAACTTTATAATATTGGCATATGCACTTTGTGCAGAATTAAAATGTTTCTTTTGATTAAATAATGAATTAATTTGACAGTGATTACATGCACATAGGTGTATATATAAAGAGGTTATATAAATAAAATAATGAACTATGCTGCTTGAAAATAACCCCTCCTAAAACATCGTCTTTTTCCAGATTTATATTATGGTGGAGAAGCTTTCTCTGTAGAGCAGCCACAGTCTTTTACTTGTCCTTATTGTGGAAAGATGGGTTATACGGAAACATCGCTTCAAGAACATGTTGCTTCTGAACATGCAGAAACATCAACAGAGGTGGTAAGCTGCTTCAGCATTGTTTTTCAATTACAATGAAAGCATATGAAAATTTCCAGAAAATGAGTTGGGTTTTATTTTGTTTTGGTTGTTTGGGTTTTTTTGTTTTGTTTTGGTGTTTGGTTTGTTTTTTTTTTTTTTTTTTGTTGGTTGTTGTTTTGTTTGTTTTTCTTGAAATATGTGTTCACTTAAATGCTGACTACGAAGGCAGATACCATGCATACATACACACCATGCTGGCGTTTTCCCTCACAACTTCTTGAGCTACTAATAGTCCCCAACTCAATGATCCTACATCTGCCCACAACATCACCTTTACCTCTCTACAGACTTTCTCACGGTGCACTCAGCAGTCTGAATCACAGTTATGCAGCTGAGTCCTTGGATCCTTGGTATGCAGGCCACTAAATCCTAGTGTTACAGAGAGGATTAAACCCTTGTAAAAATAAATAGCTTTTAAATATATTGACTTTTTTAAAGTGGCTCTTGCTCTTACCCTTTGCCCTACCACTTGATTTTCCTGATTATTTCATCAGTAGTAATTGGTGCAGAGCAATTATACACTGTATAATAGACTACCAGAACAACTGTTTTTGTCAGTAAGCATTCTGATCTCCTCAAGTATATCTGGATGTTACTGTTGCTTGTGCCAGAAGGTCTGAAATGTGAGGTGACTTCTTTGCTGTTTAATCAATAAAATAATAACTTGGATTTTGATACTGTTAGAAATAGTTCTCAACCCTCATTACAGTTTTGAGAAACTACATGCTTGCACTGCTTAGTGTTCAGACTACTTTCTTTTTCTAAAAAGTCTGTAGCCTTGTGTTCATATTTCCCTTCATGGTGCAGGGGTATGTTTTGTATTTATTTTTATAGCACACTTCACTAATTCAACAGTTGTGTGTTAGCAATTGTAGGTTAAATTCTTGACCAAGAAGTTTGGGTATCTTTCCAGCAGTGGGGGATATGTTCATGTTTGTGTGTGAATACTGTTTATGCCTTGAGAAATGTGTGATTATAGAAGGACATTCAGGGAACTGTAGTCTAGTTATAAGTTGTGGAGAAATGACTCATGATTTTGGACTTGTTCTGACCTCTAAGCTCTCTTACTTTTTGAGAATTGTGTGGGAGAAGGAGAATCTCTCTCCTTAGAGCCTGCTAAGGGCCTTCTGTGAAGGAGTAGTAGAGCAGGTAAAATTGGTCAACTTGTTCTGAGACTCAAAGATGTCTTGGTCTTTCCTAAGAACATATGAACTATCGGTGTATATTTCTTTATTTTTAGAAATAAAACCTCAATAATTATTGTTTCTCCATTAAATGATCAAGGATAATGGTCAGCAGTACAGGGCAAGTGCAGATGGATGTGGCTGGCATTATGATGACTGTTACTGTTGCTATTTAGTTTCAATAGAGTGGAAGTGATTAACAAATAAAATACACAATTTAGGTAGAAGCTTTTTAGGGTTGCAGCTCTGAAAATTGTAAGACATGCCATCAGATATAATCTTTGAATCAAGTTTCAGAATGAAGACATCAATTTTCTGCTACTCAGTCATACTTAGCAGATTCGTTCTGTATTTAGTAAGGCAGCAACTAGACTTAAGTGAAAGGACCAGGTGGGGTAGGTTGACCTTGGCTAGCTGCCAGGTGCTCACCAAGCTGCTCTATCTCACCTCCCTCCCCAGCAACAGGATGGGTAAAAAATATGGTGAAAAGCACATGGGTCAGGATAAGGACAGGGACATATTACTCAGCAATTTCTGTCAAGGACAAAACAAACTTGACTTGGGGAAATTAGTTTAATTTATTGCCAATTAAACAGTGTAGGATAATGAGAAATAACAAATATAAAAACACCTTCCCCCCCATCCCTTCAAAGGTCCACCTCTCTGGGCAACCTGTTTCAATGTTTTACCACCCTCATTGTAAAAAAAACTTCTTCCTCATGTCTAGCCTGAATCTCCTTTCTTTTAGTTTAAAACCATTACCCCTTGTCCTATCACAACAGCCCCTGGTAAAACAATCTGTCCCCATTCTTCTTATAGGCCCCTTTTAATTACTGAAAGGCTGCAATACTCTCTCCCCAACTCTCCCAGCCTTTCCTCATAGGAGAGGCATTCCAGCCCTCTGATCATTTTTGTGGCCCTTCTCTGGACCCTCTCCAACAGGTCCATGTCTTTCCTGTACTGAGGGCTTCATATCTAGACACAGTACTCCAGGTGGGCTCTCACCAGAGGAGAATAGAGGGGCAGAATCACCTCTTTCAACCTGCTGGCCACACTCCTTTTGATACAGCCCAAGGTAAGATTGGCCTTCTGGGCTGCAAGTGCACGTTGACAATTAATGTCCAATTTTTCATCCACCAGTACCCCCAAGTCCTTCTCTACAAGGCTGCTCTCAATCTCTTCATCCCCCAGCCTATATTGATACCGGAGGTTTCCCCAACCCAAGTGCAGGACCTTGCACTTGGTCTTGTTTGAACCTCATGAGGTTCCCGCAGGCCCACTCCTCAAGCTTGTCCAGGTCACTCTGGATAGCATCCCTTCCCTCCATTGTAAACTGCACCACTCATCTGCAAACTTGCTGAGGGTGCGCTTGATCCCATTATATCATTGATGAAGATATTAAAGAGTACTGGTCCTAATACAGACTCCTGAGGGACACCACTTGTCCATCTAGACATTGAGCCATTGATCACTACTCTCTGGATGCGACCATCCAGCCAGTTCCTCATGCATCAAACAGTCCACCCATCAAATCCATACCTCTCCAATTTATAGAGAAGGATGTTGTAGGGGACTGTGTCAAAGGCTTTACAGAAGTCCAGATAGATGACATGAATAGCCCTTCATTTGTTCACTGATGGAGTTACTCCATCATAGAAGGCCACTAGCTTGGTCAGGCAGTACTTGCCCTTGATGAAGCTGTGCTGGCTGTCTCGAATCACCTCCCTGTCCTCCATGTGCCTTAGCATAGCTTCTAGGAGGATCTGTTCCATGATCTTCCCAGGCACAGATGTGAGGCTGACAGGTCGGTAGTTCCCGGGGTCCTCATTTCTACCCTTTTTTAAAATGGGTGCGATGTTTCCCTTTTTCCAGTCACCAGGGATTCCGCCCAACTGCCATGACTTCTCAAATATCATGGAGAGTGGCTTGGCAAGTACAGCAGCCAATTCCCTCAGGACTCTGGGATGCATATCGTCAGGTCCCATAGATATATATCTGTTCATGTTCCTCAGGTGGTCACAAATCTGATCTTCTCTTACAGTGGGAGGGACTGTGCAACTCCAGCTTCTTCCCAGGCTTAACTTCACTCCTAACTCTTCTACCTCCTTTTCTCTCCCTGAGTGGTACAGAGGGATGGGGAATGGGGGTTGTGGTCAGTTCATAACTCTTCATCTCTTCTGCTCCTTCCTCCTCGCACTCTTCCCCTGCTCCAGCATGAGGTCCTTCCCACAGGATACAGTCCTCCACAAACTGTTCTAGCATGGGTCCTTCCCACAGGCTGCATTTCTTCAGGAAGAGACTGCTCTTGCATGGGTCAAAGTTTCTGCCAGAAAATCTACTTCTGCGTGGGCTCCTCTCCATGGGCTTGTAGCTTCCTTCAGGGCACATATACCACCTCTGGTATGGGTCCTTCATGAGCTCCAGTGTGGATATGTGCTCTGATGTGGCGCTCCGTGGGCTGCAGGAGGATGACCTCTTTCACCATGGTCTTCTCCACAGGCGGCAGGGGAATATCTGCTGTCTGGAGCACCTCCTCCCCCTCCTTCTTCACTGGCCTTGGTATAGTGTATGCAGAGTCATTTCTCTCACATATTCTCACTCCTCTGTCACAGCTGCTGCTGTGCAGCTTTTTTACCCTTTCTTAAATATTCTATGACAGAGGTGCTACCACCATGACTGATTGGCTCAGTTTTGGCCAGGGGTGAGTCCATCTTGGAGCTGATTATAACTGGCTCTGACCATGGGGGCAGCTTCTGGTGTCTTCTCAAACAAAAAAGTGTCTTTAACATGTACATGAAAAAAAAAGCAGCATGGCACAGATCAGATAAACTAATACCAAGAACAGATAAGTTAATATTGTGGTCAGCAACAGTTAAATGGCTATAATAATTATATGTTCCCTCTAATATGCTCTGGTCAAATCTGTCATTATCTTGAACTCTTTGAGTCCCATGTTGGGTGCCAAAAATGCTGATTGTGGCTTAACCCCACCTGGCAACTAAGCACCACACAGTTCTTGCTCATTTCCCCCCTGCCCCTAGTGGGATGAGGGGGGAAAATAAGAAGGGTAAAAGTGCAAAAACTTGTGGGTTGTGATAAAGACAGTTTAATAGGGAAAGCAAAAGCTGCCTATGCAAGCAAAGCAAAATAAGGAATTAATTCACTCCTTCCCATTGGCAGACAGATGTTTTAGCTGTGTCCAGGAAAGCAGGGCTCCATCATGTGTAATAGTTACTTAGGAAGACAAACACCATAACTCTGAACATCTTCCCTTCTTTCTTTCCTGTGTTCTTTATTGCTGAGCATGATGTTATATGGTATGGAATATCCCTTTGGTAAGTTGGTATGTCCCTTCCCAGCTTCTTGTACATCCCCAGTCTACCTGCTGTTGGGGCAGTGTGAGAGACAGAAAAGGTCTGTGTGAGACCTGTTCAGCAAAGCTAAAGCGTTGGTGTGTTATCAACACTCTTAGTCACAAAGCCAAAGCACAGCATTATATGGGCCACTGTGAAGAAATTTAATTCTATCCCAGCCAAAACCAGTATACTTGTATAAATATGGAGGTGATGGTAATAAGAGAACAGATCTAGAAACTGTCGAGTCATCTCCGATGTTTGGAGTCTAACTGGCTTAAGGCTTTTTAATCATCTTCTGAATTTCATTCAAAGTAATATGGGGATCTGTTAATTTTAAGGGATGTTAAGAGTGTGGCTGCCTTCTTCAGCGTAGGACTCCCTTCTGCTCAGCTGCTGAAGCCTGACCTGGGGCCTCTGCCTAGGCTTAGGGATGAAACTGCCACTTTCCCATTTGCAGGTTCAAACACATATTCCAGAGACCCATACACACACACAGGACACTGACATGGCCCATCACACAGATAACCACAGACACAGTGCTGCCTTCAACAGCACCTACATATAGGACTTGCATAAAACATAGGCAGCCAAGTTCCTTTCTTCCTCTTCAGCTGGTAGAGATAGGTCACTAGCGAAAGTACACACATGATACTCTCAAGATTCACAAGCACACACACATTCACTGTGATCCGTTGAGTATGGGCATGGCCCCCTTTGTCTGTCCAGTACCCCTGCTTGGATCCCAGGCACTCTTACCTGCTTCACAGATCTCTTACTTGCCAGCTAGTCCAGTTTGATGCTCACTAGCAAACACACATGCACTTACGCGCTCATCTCACATTCCAAATTCCCCTGGGCATACCAACACAGACTCTTGCCTTCATACTCCTGGCTAGACTTGAGACTCCTCCCTACTCATTAGCTAGTCCAGCTTGAAGTTTGTTAGCCAATACACATGCACACCAAGTTTCTGGAAGATGCAGACACCCATTCCCCCTTTTCCTAAGCAGCTGGCACCAGGCACCACATGGGCTGTGACTGGTAGTCCTGCTCCAGCCACCAATGCCGGTCCCCTCAGTCATGCTGGTTCCCCCCTATTAGCTGGTTTTTGGGACACACACCATTACCACTGCAGAGACCACGACTTGTTCCAGTAGCTGACACCACAGGCCAGGGATGCCTGCACTCCTGATCTGACTGGAGTAGTTGGCACCAAATCCACTCATGACAGTCCCTCCAGTATCTAGCACTACAGACACAAAGCTTGTAGTACTGTCATGGTTTAAGGCAAGGTGGCAATAAACCATGGCAGACACTCCCTGTTATCCCCTCACTTCCCGCCACCCTTTTCCTTTAGATAGGAAAGATGATTGGACAGATACAAGGAAAGGAAGAGAGACTTAGACTTCAAGTTGGAGAGTTTTAAAGGGTTTTACTAATGCTACTAATAAACAGAGAATATATACAAAATATACTAAACCAATCTCGAATGCTCGATGTGGAGTTGGCGTCACTCCAGCAGCAGCTGAGCTGGGTGTGTGGAGCTGCAGTGGCCCCAGCAGGTGCAGCTCAGGCCCTCGGAAGTCATGGGTGGGACTTCACAGCAAACCAGAACCTGGTTGCAGGGATGCAGGGCCTGAGGCCTGTAGATCACAGGCAGACAGACAGGGTCCTCTCTAGATGCTGGCCATGCTCGAAGAGAGCATGACCCTCATGACCACCCTCTTATATAGGGGGTATGACGATTATGGGATGGCATACTTCCGTTGGTCAGTTTTAGTCACCTGTTCCATCCACCCCTCCTCAAACACACCCCTCTCTCAACGGAACATGGGAAAACTTATCAGTCTTTCTTGGCTACCATAGTAATAAATCTAAACACGAGCTTCTTCAGCATTCCTTTGGTCTTCTTATCAGCACCAAGTACAGCATCCTAGGAAAAATATGCAGGCTAAAACTCAGAAAAGTACAGCCACCTAGAAGAACTTAACTGAAAGAAAAATCACTAAAAGAGAACCGGTCTTGTTTTTAACAAAACCAGGACAAGTACTCACCCTAGGTCTAGAGAGCTATGGCCCCTCCAACTACTGATGCTAGGACCCTTACTTGTTTGAGTAATTGACACCACAGGCCACAGGGTCACCTACAGCCACAGTCTGACTCCAGTAGCTGGCACCAAATTTAATTCACATATACAGAGGTCTCACCACTAGCTGACAGTCTTTGCAGCATACATACACGTGGGACAGAGTGAGATTATGTAGAGAGATTGTTAAGATTTAATAAGATATAGGAATACAGGACAGACTGCAGTGATCAGGCTCAGGGCTCAGCCAGACAAACATACTGACCAGCTCTGTTTTACATGTGACTGGCCCACTTTATACCCCTTTCTGTCTACCTTCCCCTTTGTTCCTCCCTGTTCTTCCTTCCCCCTGCATGTCTCTTCAAAGGTTTGTATGGTTCTGTTGATTTCCTCACCCCTCCCAGTCTGGTGTCCAGGGTCTCCCTTCTAGTTTACAGTCTTATCAGTTGCCATGTCCTGGTTGATCTTCCTGTAAGAGTAGTTAAGACTTAACATACTGTGTGGAAGTTTCTCCTTTCTGGCTTATTAACCTGTGATCCGACAAACTTTAAGGCTGGCCTGCAAAACTGTTGCAAAACACTTTTATGGCACACTTCTCTCAGGTGGATGCAATGTCATTGGGAGGAAAAATAAAAATAACAAATGAAGGTTGCTATGGCAGTAAGTGTCCCTAGACTTTTTAAAAAATGTGTGTTTAGGCTTAAGGAAAAAAGCAAAACTATAATCCCATCTCCCAAAATACTAGATAGGGATAAGGAGTTTCTCTTCTCTGCCAAATCTCTACTTGCACATTACCTCAGTGGGTGGTCTCAGTGGTGATACTTTAATGAATATTCACATCTGGTTTCATTCTCCTTCCCACACTTCTCTGGTGAGATGAATGAGAAGTTGCTTGGGGATTCAAAGAGCAGTAAATTAACTTGATAATGTCATAAGCAGGTACATACAAGCAGTAATCCTGTGTAACCAGACCTACTCTCTGTGCTGGAATTGACATATAAAGACAAGCTTGAAAGCCAAAACTTTGCAGATCGGATTTGAAAAATTTTACTTTTTGGTTTCCCTGGTATTATTAAAAGCATAATTACAAGGAAAAGTGGATCTTAAAAGATACTAAAATTAACAGCTGCATTTGAACACATTTACTGTTTTAAACCTGTGGCTGTTTAAATATAGGGTTAGAATGTGATATTTGAAGTATAAGAATCTATGTCAAGTGATCAACTCTGAATTATGTGATTTGTGTAAAGTTGGTTGTGTTTGGTTTTTTCTCACTTTGTTGTTTCAGATCTGTCCAATATGTGCAGCATTACCTGGAGGGGATCCTAATCATGTCACAGATGACTTTGCAGCTCATCTTACACTGGAACACAGGGCTCCTAGAGATTTAATATCCTTTCTTAAGTTGAGGGAGAAGGGATAGACTGTTCTTTATGATAGCTATAACTGCTTGTTTTGACTGCGAATGGGCTTTAGTTGTAGCTTGACAATGTGGGTGTGTGTTTTTGTTTTATTCCTGATAGCAAAGCCTTTTAAAGATGTTTTTGACGCCCAGCTGCTTTTTTTCTGCACTGCAGTTTTTACCCTTTTTGGTGGTTAGTTCTGATGCCATTTTGTGTATGGGAAAGCAGCAATCCAGATGCAATGGTGTATTATAGATAATTAAAAGACTGAAAACAGTAAATTTCACCAAAAGCAAATGTATTATATAATGCTTTGAACTTAGAAATTGAGTGATTTTAAGTGTTCGATTAGTTTTACCACCATATTTCAATAGGGTTTTTTATTGACTTTTTTAAAGATATAACTAGAAGAGCTATCAGGAGACTTCCTAGGGATTAGGACTGTCTTTCAGTTATCTGCAGATTGTAGTGATATAACTGCTCTCAGTGACTGAAGAGTTCAAACTGTCAGTTTCTTTGCACTTCAAGTACAATTTTCTTTTGTGCTACTTAGTCTTAGGAATAGTAATGTGGCTTGGTTTTTGCTGTACAAATACCTATAACATAATTTCAGAAGGTACTCTTCATGGAAGTGCAGGCCATCATGAAAAACTCTCGTTAAGTGATCTCTATAAAATATTTATCTTTCTGTATCTCATTTTAAAAAAATACACTCCTAATGTAATTTGATAGTGCCTTTTTTCTTCAGGGCTTCTTAAAAGAAAAAAAAAAAGGCCTAGCAACTCATTGTATCTACTGATAGCAACATTAGAGGAAATGGTTTCACTGTTGTTGTAATCTGTATTTACATTTAAATTTGTTATCATTTAAATTGTCAGTCCCAATTACACAGTGAAATTAACTTCCTATTGAAGTGGATGAGGTGTTGGATTAGAATTCATGCTTCTGGAGCTTTTCCTCCCACTGATATCACTGGGAAATATGTGTTTGTTACTACCTACATAAGAACTAGAGAAATCACCACAGTGTCAATCATCTCAAAACTGATGGGGGGAGCTTTATTCAATTGAATTGTATTATAAATAATTATAGAAAATGCACGTGGAAGTTTCTGTACAGTATTGCTTTAGCAATCAGTGTTGTCAAGTGCACAAAACTTGATAGTTAAATTTTTTCTGGACTAGCTGTTCCGTGTTGGGTGCTATTTCATGTCTTCTGACAGCTAAGACTAAAAAGAAGAAAAAGGGGGAGAGATTTCCCTCTGTCCAGTCGCTAGCAGTTTAGGAAAGGGTATTCTGTGTAGCAGTTAGAAGGGTTTTGTTTAAGCTGTTTTAAATGGCTGCACGTTTCTTGTGAAGAATCTTGTGCAGCCACTGCAAGATATCACTTTTATCCCTGGGAGACTCTGGACAACTGTTTAAATTCCAGTTTCTTTCTTAAACAGTTTTCAACTGTTTTACTGCCTTTAGTCTTGACCATGTAAATGGTTCTAGCTTGGTTGTTTTCAGTATATATTTGCAGTGAGTTAAGAGTTCCAAATGCTTTTTTAACCCCAGCACAGTTGGGTGAGACATCAATATACTCTTAACTAGTATTTAGATAATGTTGTTTATTTTAAAAACACTTTAAAAGGTGCAGTTAGCAAGCTACTAAGATCCTTTTCTAAATGGGACCAAGGCTGGAATTTTTCAAAATATTTATATTAAGGATGTTCTAGTTATCTTAGTTCCCAAATTTACCTTAAAAAAATCTCAGAATGGGGGCATTTTTTCTGTCACGTGTAGTTATGGAAAGCTTTCCAAACTGCGTGAGAGCAGTAATCAATCAGTAGAACGTTAGTGACAATGTTCTGTCACTACCAGTATCCAGTATCAACAGATTCAGAGGAGGAACAAACTATTCTGTGCTACACAACTATATTCTCTCCCAAGGGAGATTTCCTCCCTCTTCCTAAAACCCTGCAAGTGAAATGTTTTATGCTCTATAGCATAATAGATTTGAAAGAGTCAATTCTTCCTGAAAGTATTTATTATAGTAACTGGATATTCTTACTTGCCAAAAGAAGACTAATAATTTCTCAGTCTTAAATTTCTCAACTCAGCGATATCATGAGGAAATGAATTATATACCATAATTGTACATTGTGGGATAAGTACATTGGGCACCAGTCTGATACAAATAATAGATTTTATACAAGTGATGATAATGCTGGTTTTGAAAATAAGAAAATTTGACATAAGGTAAGCTAAAGCTAATAATTTAGAAATTGGAAAAATAAGATATGTCCAAGGACATTATTTCCTAGCTTAGTAGTTAATTGCACTAGTGCTTCTTAAGATAAAAGGAACCTTTAGCTAGACTGTCTTGGGAGAATCATGTTAACACTCTTCTGGGAAAGATCATCTTTAAATGATTTACTGATAGTCTCTTAGTATGTATGAAAAAGCTTATATTTCAAGTCATAGCTTTTATAGACATCTCCTAAGAAATGTGGGAAATAAAGTGAAAGGGCTTGTTTTCATAATTGAAGCAAATGGAATTTGTTTGAAGAACGAGGCAAGATGAAGCAAAGGGGTATGAGGGAAGTGCTAAATCCTCTGTTGACCTGCAATTCCTTGAAGACTGGAGTGGGTGAAATTCCTTGGATAAAAACATAAAATGCAATAATTACTGTATGCTCCTGGTAAGAATGGTAATAAAACTTTGTAGATTATTTGCAGTATTTAAATACCCTTCTTTCCCTATTTTGATGTTGAAATCTTTATGTCTATTGAGTAATGTGTTCTGCTGAATATGCATCATCAATTTAAATTAGCTAGTAGAAAACGATCCAAAAGGTAGGAAATTTGTCCTGACATTTTTCAGACATGATAAAAAGCCTGAGAAAGATGAATTTGATGCAAATAGCCTCGGTGCTTTGTATTCAGATCTACAGGTCTGACTGGCACCATAGCGATGATCACAGTACACTTACAAAGTTGAATCATTGTTTTATGAATGAGGAGTAGTGTGTTGCCTAATTATTCCATCTAGTAAATGTTGTTGCTGTTTAACACTTGATAGCAAATGGTTTTTCTTAACTGTTTGGTTACGATGAATCTAGTGGCGTTCGTCATGTACGTAGAATGTTTCACCCAGGCCGGGGTTTGGGAGGCCCCCGTGCACGTAGATCAAACATGCATTTTACTAGCAGTTCCACTGGTGGGCTTTCATCTTCTCAGAGTTCATATTCTCCAAGCAATAGAGAAACCATGGATCCTATAGCTGGTAAGAGCTGTGACCACTGATTTTAGCTCAGAGTCCTTAAATAGACTTTGAAACAGAATCCAAGATGATAATAGTTGCCTTTTCTGTGCTTTGAAAAAAAGAAAAAAAGAAAAATATATATATATATATATACACACACTTTCAGGTGTTGTAATTGATGGGTGTAAACTAATGAAAAGTATCCTCAATTGCATTGTCTACAGGGACTGGACCTGAAATTTCTGAAATGAAAAACACTGTCCCTTTAGAGACTTAAAGGCTCATTCCCATGACTGACCTGTCCACAGGTGGTATCAAAGAATGGTTGAAGTTGGAAGGGACCTTTCAAGATCATCTAGTCCAACACCCCCCACCATCCCCAAGCAGGGCCACTTAGAGCAGGTTTCCCAGGACCATGTCCAGTCAGATTTTTAATATCTCCGTGGATGGACTCCACATCCTCCCTGGGCAACCCATTAGTGTTTTACCACCCTCACGGTAAAAACTTTTCTTGTGTTCAGATGGATTCCATTTGTTTTAATTTGTGCTCACTGCCTCTTTCCCTGCCAGTGGGCAGTACACAGAAGAGTCTTTCCTTCATTCCCTCCCATCAGGTATTTATATACACTGATAAGATTCTTCCCCCTTGAGCCTTCTCTTTTCCAGGCTGAAGAGTCCCAGGTCTCTTACCCCGTCCTCATATGATATGTATGTAATTTTAAATGTAATTGTTTCTAACTACCATTACCTACTTCAATGCATCTAGCTTTAATTTGCCATGTGCATAGAGGTGATAGAGATGAATCTTATTTTTTTTTTAGCACAAACCAAGTGCTGTACTTGATTTCAGCAAGACGAAATTTGTTCAGGTGAAATATTATTGATAGACATTTAAAATGTGCTCACTTTACTTTCAGAGTACAGTTTGAATGACAGGCTTGCTGATTTTTAGGAGGTCTTTTAACTCTTTAAAAATTCTTAAATAACTATTTTAATAAGCATTTTATATAGAGCTGAGTGACAGGCCTGCCTTAAGGTTGTGCAAGGGGAAGGTAAGCCCAAATTCAACCTTGAGCTGACTGACACAAGAAACTCACGAGGCAAAGGAGAATGGACTCTGCTCAGGGCAGAAGGAAGAACCTTCCCCTGAAGTGCCCCTACGTAACAGATACAATGCTCTGGGGTTGGAGAATGAAGAGCACGTGAGTAATGGACGGGATCCAGGAAAAGCTGACCATGCAAAATTGATCCAAGCATCCTCCCACAGTAGAACCAGTGCCACTAGAGAAGCACATAAAGTATTAGTAATTGGAGATTGCTTACTGAGAGGTACAGTACAGAAGCACTCATTTGCTGTCCAGGCAATTTTTCTAGAGAAGTCTGCTGCCTACCAGGAGCTCGCATTTGTGACATCACCGAGAGGCTGCTGAGCCTGGTGAACCCTATAGATTATCATCCGCTCCTACTATTCCACATAGGGTCCAATGATACTGTTCTCTGTCCTCCTGGTCAGAGGAAGGGGTTCAGGAAGGAGGAGAAGAATTGAACAGGTGAATGCCTGGCTGTGAGGCTGGTGCCATACTCAAGGTTTTGGCTTCTATGATCATGGATCTGTCTTTGAGAAGCTGGGTCTCTTGGGAGCTGATGGGATTCACCTGACCAAGTGTGACAAGGCTGATAGCCCAGCTGAAGTGCCTCTATGCCAATGCACACAGCATGGGTAACAAAGAGGAGGAACTGGAATCCACTGTGCAGCTAGAAAGCTATGATGTAATAGCTATTGCTGAAACTTGATGGGGCAAATCATGACTAGAGTGCTAGAATTGATGGCTATAGGCTGTTCAGAAGGGACAGTCAAGAAAGGAGGAGGGGTGGGGGTTTTGCCCTCTATCTAAACAAAAACACACAAAAAAAGATTGACTGCACAGAGCTTGCTTTGAAAAACAGCAATGAGCAGGTTGAGAGATTATGGGTAAAACTTAGGGGCCAAGTCAACAAAGGAAACCTCGTGGTTGGTGCTTACTACAGGCTGCCCAATCAAGGGGAGATGCTTCAACTGCAGGAAGCATCACACTCACAAGCTCTTATCCTGCTGGGGGATTTCAATCAATTAATTTCTTAATCCAGGTGACAGACAGCCCAACCAGAGGAGAAGGGTTACTGGAACTCTTGCTCATCAACACAGTTGTTTAAGGAACTAGCGGAAGGGACCTCCTGGGAAACTACCCTTGGGGCTGAAGGAGCAGAAGAGAGCTGGCAGCTCTTTAAGGACATTTTCTCAGAGCTCTAGATTCCCATGTGTAAGAAATCAGGCAAGGAAGGCAGGAGATCAGCATGGCTAAGGACCTCCTGGTGAAACTAAAGCATATGAAGGAAATGCACAGGCAGTGGAACCAGGGACATGTATCCTGGGGAGAATATAGAGAGGTTGCCTGGATGTGTAGAAATGGGACCAGGAAAGCTAAGGCACAGCTGCAGCTGAATTTGGTGAGGGATGTGAAGAATAATAAGAAGGGCTTCTACAGGTATGTTGGCCAGAAAAGAAAGATTAAAGAAAATGTACACCTCCTGATAAATAAGACAGGGGAGCTGGTGACAACTGACACGGAGAAGGCTGAGATACTCAAAAATTTTTTTGCCTCATTTTTCAGTGGTAATCTCTCTTCCCACACCTCTCAGTCCCCTGAACCTCAAAGCAGGGACTGGGGGAATGAAGTCCCCCCCCGCATCGTAGGAGAAGATCAGGTTTGAGACTGTGCGAGGAACCCGAACGTACACTAGTCTATGGGACCCGACAAGATGTATCCCAGGGTCCTGAGGGAATTGGCTGATGCAGTTGCCAAGCCCCTCTCCATCATATTTGAAAAGTCATGGTAGTCGGGCAAGGTCCCCAGTGACTGGAAAAAGGGAAACGACCCCAGGAACTCCCGACCGGTCAGCCTCACCTCTGTACCCAGTAAGATCACGGAACAGATCTTCCTGGAAGACATGTCAAGGCATATGGAAGGCAGAGAGGTGATCAGAGACAGCGAACATGGCTTCAGCAAAGGCAAATTGTGCCCGACTAATCTAGTGGTGTTCTACAATGGAGTGATTGCATCAGATTTCTGTAAGGCTTTTGATATGGTCCCCCATAACATTCTTGCCTCTGAACTGGAGAGAGGTGGATTTGACTGATGGACTGTTCAATAGATAAGGAATTGACTGGATGGCTGTGTCCAAAGAGTTCTAGTCAGTGGCTCAATGTCCAAGTGGAAACCAGTTTTAATCTGAAAGAGGATAGGTTTAGATTGGACATAAGGAAGAATTTCTTTTATGATGAGGGTGGTGAGACACTGTGACAGGTTGCCCAGGCAAGTTGTGGATGCCCCATAATTGGAAATGTTCAAAGTCAGGTTGGATGGGGCTTTGAGCAACCTGATCTAGTGAAAGATGTCCCTGCCCATGGCAGGGGGGTTGGACTAGATGATCTTTAGAGGTCTCTTCCAACCCAAACCATTCTTTGATTTCTGTGTCATGTTTTGGTCAGCTTTAGGAGAATTTTCAAGAGGGAGATGTCTCATCTCTCATTTGTAACTTCCAACAATCATGCAGGAATGTTTTTAGGATTTACAGATATAATCTCTCAGCATTTTTTCAACTTTGTGATTTTTCAAGAATAAGTTCTCTATAAAGAGGTAAAAATAAAAATTGACGGAGAAGTTGTTTTTTAAAAGAGCTGTAATTTGTCCTAATGTAAAATCTTAAGACATCAATCTTATGCTTGTATAGTGAAAGGTAAGTGTCAGGGAAACTTCAGAACTTTCTGCACTTAGAGAAGTTCCTGCTATTATCTTCCTTTGCTTCAGATCCTGGAAAAGGCATGAATGTTTAAACTGTAACTTCTTATTGTTAGGCTGTGATTCCTTGAGAGGCAGTGAATTAACTTAAAAGTACATTGCTTTTGAAAGAGGAAGCTGCAGCTCCACTCTCCCCCCACCCACCCCCCCCCCGCCCTTTCAATAGTTATTGTTCCTCTGCCTCTGTTGTGCTGGCTGCTCTTCAGACCATCTGTGAGCGGATTTAACTCACTGAAATAAGCAGAAAAATAATAGAAAAATTTAGTTTGGAATTGACCTCTGCAGGTTGTCTATTTCAAACCCCTTTCTCAAAGGAGGTCTGTTTAGATCAGGTTGATCAGGTTGCTCAAGGCCTCATTCAGTTGAGTTTTAAATGCCTCCAAGGACAGAGATCCTACAACCTTTCTGAGCAACCTGTTCTAGTATTTAAGATTCTTCATATTTTAAAAGGGGGTAGTGGGGGGAATGTCGTGGGTTAACCTGAGCTAGTAATACAACCATGATAGCTGCTCGCTCACCCCCTCCCCACGCCCCTCAACAGGGGAGAGAATCAAAAGGGAAGGGAGAAAACTGGACTGAGATAAACACAGTTTAATAAAATAACAAAATACTAATACACTACTAGTAAATAAATATATATAATAGAAATAAAAGATACTCAAGGCAATTCCTCATGAACACACTGAGCAACCAGTTCTAGGAAACAGCCCAGTCCCAGCAGCTGATCCCAAAGAGAGAGAAGAGAGGAAAAAGGCAGAAAAGCCCAGAGGCCTCTGCAAAATGGCAAAAGGCCAGGCTAAACGTCCCAACTGAGCTTCCCGGCTACCCCAGAGAGAGAGAGAGAGAGAGAGAGAGAGAGAGAAGAACCAGAGAGACTGGTAGAGCCAAAACTGGAAGGTCCCACTCTTATATCCGAAGCATGATGCTAATGGGATGGAATACTCTCATTGATCAGTCTGGATGTCAGTCAATCTCTGCCCCCCCTTCCTCGACACCTGTAAGCAGGGTGCTCAGAATGTCCTTGGCTCTCAGACCAGAGCAATTAAAAACATTAGCTCTGCGCTGGGGTGTTATCTGCTTGTTCTCAAACTAAGTCCAAATAATGAGCATGCTAGCTATGAAAAAGAAAGGTTTCGAACTGCATGGAGAAAATTAACCCATTTTCAGTCAAACCAGCACATTCCACCCCTTATTCCATACCATTCACAGCATGCTTAGGCCTTATTAATGCATTCCACCATTTTAAGTACATAGTGCTTACCTTGGCAGGTTTGTGGAAGTATAGTATAATCAATCTGCCAAGCCTCTCCATACTTATATTTTAACCATCGCCCCCCACACCATACAGGCTTTAACCGTTTGGCTTGTTTGATTTCGGCGCATGTTTCACGTTCACGAATAACCTGTGAAATAGTGTCCATAGTTAAATCCACCCCTCGATTACGAGCCCATTTCTATGTTGCATCTCTTCCTTGATTCCCTGAAGCATCGTGGGCCCACTGAGCTAGGAAAAGTTCACCTTTATGTTGCCGGTCCAAATCCACCTCAGCTACTTTAATCTTAGCAGACTGATCCGCTTGCTGGTTGTTTCGATGTTCCTCAGTGGCTTGACTTTTAGGCACATGACCGTCCACATGACATACTTTTACAGGCAGGCTGTCTAGCCGGGCAGCAATGTCTTGCCACAGTGTGGCAGCCCAAATGGGTTTACCTCTGTATTGCCAGTTGCTTCTCTTCCATTGCTGTAGCCACCCCCACAAGGCATTTGCTACCATCCATGAGTCGGTGTAGAGATAAAGCACTGGCCACTTTTATCGTTCAGCAATGTCCAAAGCCAGCTGGATGGCTTTCACTTCTGCAAATTGACTAGATTCACCTTGTCCTTCAGTGGCTTCTGTGACTCGTCATGTGGGACTCCACACAGCAGCTTTCCACTTTCGATGTTTTCCTACGAGACCGCGGGATCCATCTCTGAACAGTGCATACTGCTTTCCAGTCGTTGATAGTTTATTATACGCTGGTGCTCCTTCAGCACGTGTTATTTCCTCCTCATCTGGTGACATTCCATAGTCTTTACTTTCTGGCCAGTCTGTGATCACTTCTAAGATCCCTGGGCAATTGGGACTCCCTATTTGAGCTCGTTGTGTGATCAATGCAATCCACTTACTCGACGAAGCATCGGTTGCCTGGTGCATAGAGGGAACCTTCCCTTTGAACATCCAGCCCAGCACCAGCAGTCAAGGTGCCAGAAGAAGGTGTGCTTCCCTTCCAATCACTTCTGAAGCAGCTCGGACCCCTTCATATGCTGCTAGTATCTCTTTTTCAGTTGGAATATAGTTGTCCTCGGATCCTTTGTATCCTTGACTCTGAAAACCTAAGGGTCGACCTCGAGTTTCTCCTGATGGTTTGTTCCAGAGGCTCCAGGTAGGGCCGCTATCTCCGGCTGCAGTGTAGAGCACATTTTTAACATCTAGTCCAGTCCAGACAGGCCCAAGGGCTACAGCATGAGTTTCCTCACACTTAATTTGTTCAAAGTCTTGCTGTTGTTGTTCAAGGCCCCACTCAAAATCTTTCTTCTTCCAAGTCACTCGACAGAGAGGGCTCACAATTTGGATGTAGTCAGGAATATGCATTCTCCAAAAACCTACAACGCCCAAGAAAGTCTGCGTCTCTTTTTTATTAGTAGGTGGATACATAGCTGCAATTTTCTTGATGACATCCATTGGGATCTGATGACGCCCGTCTTGCCATTTTATTCCTAAAAACTGGATCTCTTGTGCAGGTCCCTTGACCTTGCTTCATTTTATGGCAAAACCAGCATTCCAAAGAATCTGAATTATTCTCTCACCTTTCTTGAAGACTTCTTTTGCTGTGTCGCCCCATACAAAGATGTCATCAATATATTGCAAGCGTTTTGGGGCTTTACCTTGTTCCAGTGTGGTTTGGATCAGTCCACGGCAGATGGTAGGAATGTGTTTCCACCCCTGGGGCAAGCAATGCCACGTGTACTGGATGCCCCTCCAGGTGAAAGCAAACTGCGGCCTTCAGTCTGCTGCTAAAGGAATAGAGAAAATCGCATTAGCAATGTGAGTTGTGGCATACCACTTGTCTGCCTTTGACTGCAGGTCAAATTGCAGTTCTAAGGTGTCAGGCACAGCAGCACTCAATGGTGGCGTAACTTCATTCAGGCCACGATAGTCTCCACTCGTCACTAGACTTATGCACTGGCCAAATTGGGCTGTTAAAAGGTGAGCGAGTCTTACTGATCACACCCTGGCTTTCCAGTTGACAGATCAACTTCTGGATAGGAATCAAAGCATCTCGATTGGTGCAATATTGCTGGCGCTGCGTCGTCGTGGTAGCAGTTGGCACCTGCTGATCATCAACCCTCAGCAGTCCTACAACAGAAGGGTCCTCTGAGAGACCAGGCAAAGTAGACAGCTGTTCAATATTGTCAGTGTCCACAGCTGCTATGCCAAATGCCCTCCGATACCCTTTTGGGTCCTTAAAATACCCTCTCCTGAGGTAGTCTATGCCAAGGATGCACGGAGCATCTGGGCCAGTCACAATGGGATGCTTTTGCCAGTTTTTCCCAGTTAGGCTCATTTCAGCCTCTATTATAGTCATTTCCTGGGATCCCTCAGTCACTCCAGAAATACTGATAGATTGTGTTCCTTTATAGTTTGAGGGGATTATCGTGCACTGAGCACCAGTGTCCACCAAAGCTTTGTACTCCTGGGGGTCTGTTGTACCAGGCCATCGTATCTGCACAGTCCAGTAAACCGTGTTGTCCCTTTCCTCCGCCTGGATGGAGGCAGGGCCCCTCTAATTTGTGTTTTGCACAGTCTCTGGGTATGAATTAGAGGTTCCTTCAAGAGCATCAGAATCTCTTCTACCCCTTCTGGAAACTGGAGCAGCCATTTTCCTAGGAGTTTTTCCTTTTAACTCAAGTACTAGTTCCTGGAGTTCCGAGGCAGGTCTTCCATCCCATCTCCTCATGTTTTCTCCCTGGTCACGTAGGAAAAACCACAGTGTACCTCTCTTTGTGTACTTCTTCTGTCCCCTCTCTTGAGATTGGAAGTGCCTTCTCCTAATAGCTGAAACAGAGGTTCGTACAGGTCATGAATGGAACCTGTCTTCTCTGAGTGCTTTGATTTCTCGCAACAGTTTTTTAAACCAGTCATCAGATTTTTCACACAGTTTCTCCACAGTCGAGACACAAGCCCATAGAGAGCTAGCGAGGCTGTCCTCAAAGTCCCAAAGCTGCTTAATCACTTCAGCAGTGTTTTGTTGAGCTGCAGCTGTCCGGGTTGTTGATGCCAATGACTTAACATATGACGGTGGTGCACTTCGTACAAACCTGCGCCACATAGGTCATGTACAAAGGATTCTATCTGGATCTGTCCCCTCTTGGCTGTTTGGCTCAAAATAGATGATCTCCTGCACAGCTAATTCTCTCAGGAACTGGATACCTCTCTCCATAGTATTCCATTTCCCTGGATTACATATAACATCTTCCTTGAAGGGAAACCTTGCCTTCATGGCTGTCAGGAGTCGACTCCAGAGCATGGAGGAGTCTTTCTCTCTTGAAATTGCCCTACCAAGGGTGGCATCCCTTGACAGAGATCCCAGCTGCTTGGCTCCCCTACCTTCTAGTTCCAGACCATCAGCTCCGTTATCCCAGGATCGGAGCAGCCAGGTAACAACATTCTCACCTTCACGAGGACTGAAGTCTTTCCTTTCTTATATCCAAAGCATGATGCCAGTGGGATGGAATACTCTCATTGATCAGTCTGGATGTCAGTCAATCTCTGCCCCATGTCTGCCCCCCTTCCTCGACACCTGTAAGCAGGGTGCTCAGAATGTCCTTGGCTCTCAGACCAGAGCAATTAAAAACATTAGCTCTGTGCTGGGGTGTTATCTACTTGTCCTCAAACTAAGTCCAAATAATGAGCATGCTAGCTATGAAAAAGAAAGGTTTCTAACTGCATGAAGAAAATTAACCCATTTTCAGTCAAA
Organism: Patagioenas fasciata; assembly: GCF_037038585.1. Classification (NCBI taxonomy): domain Eukaryota; kingdom Metazoa; phylum Chordata; class Aves; order Columbiformes; family Columbidae; genus Patagioenas; species Patagioenas fasciata. Next base: position 48,536,340 of record NC_092559.1, read on the forward strand.
CCAGCACAGGGGGGATGCAGAAAATAAACCCCTTTGGATGTAATTGTATTTTCCCATGTTTCCCTTGTCTGACTCTTGTCCTATTGCTGTGTGCCTCTGAGAAGAGTCTAGCTTAGTCTTGTTTTTCCAGGCTGAACAAACCCAGTTCTCCTGTTCTTTCCTCATGTACTGTGTTCCAGCCTCCCGATCATCTTGGTGACCCTCCACTGGGCTTGCTCCGTTATGTCACGTGGCCCTAAACTGGAACCTAAATCTGGACACAGTACTCTGGACGTGGCTTCACTAGTGCCAAATAGAGGGAGAGAATCACTTCCTGGAACCTTCTGGCTGCACTCCCACTTCTAAAAATGTCCCAGCAAAAGAGAATTAAAAATTTTCTGTCATCTTAGTGAGTTAAGTTAGGTCGTGGGTCTGTAAAGCACTAGACTTGGTGCAAGAAGGGAGGATGTCTGTGTGTCCTGGCTGTTAGTTCAGCTGAGTTAAATGTGAAGTGGCTGCCTTGGTTTGTTTCAGCCTCATGAGGCCTTCCCATTTAGGAGCATGTATAATAAAATGGTATTCATTCTCTCTCTCTCCCCCTTTTTTTTTTTTTTTTTTTTTTTGCATTCAGAGAATGTAATGCAGCCTGGCTGGGGGTCTGTGTCATGCCAAGCCTGTGTCTCAAATTCACATCTGCTACCAGGGTTCTGTTAAGCTGAACTCAAAGTGATCTTGCAAACAGAGAGGATAAATACATCTGTTTTACTTGGCAGTGTTATAAGTCTTCCTTTGTACTGGGGCAATAATTAATTAGTACATACTACCAAAAGTTAGAACTTGTGCTTGTAACAGACCTGTAAACATTATTTATTTTTCTCCTTGTGGTGATTATCAGTAATTAGTGAAATAAAATATTATTGGTAGTTGATCTCGATGTGATTGGCTGTGCTGATTAAAAGTGACTTGAGCATTTGCTGTTGGCATTCCAAGTGTTCCTGATGCAACAAGATACTACATTATGCTTTATTCCCCTAAGAAAAGCCTAGTTTCAAAGCAAGATAAAGTAAGATGGAAGGAAAATTTTTAGGAGCTGTAATAACAACTTGCAGCTTTAATGAAGGTTGGATGGATGGGGGAGGGAATCTCCTACTTCTGCCCTCCTTGTATCAAACACAACAAAGTAGTACTCACAACCTTGGGTGGAATATAATCTATGGTAAATCACTGAGCAATAACTTATTATTAACATTTATTTTGGGAAAAGCTTAGCATGGGCAGAATTTGTCAGAGTCTTGAATTTTGGAGGGAAGGGATCCAGGCTAGACGTATTTATTTATTTAATCGTTACAATTTATCTTTTTTCCAGCAGAGGTCAAAAGTCTAACAACAAGCCCTGCTGTGGTCAAATATTTTTCATATAATGCAACATTTGAAAAACCTTTCTGAACTGGATATTTTCTAAAAATGTCTGAAATTATGCTGTAATGTTTGTCATTTCTGTAGCACAGCTTCCCTCTGGAATATGCATTGAAGGTGCATTGGGGGATATAAAGCCACCAACCGAAGTCAGAATTGAAGTGGTTTCTTAGTCAATAACTATTTTGACTCAAAGATAAAATTTTACAAAATTGTTGCACAGGATATTGCTTATACGGTGTTCCCTATAGGTTGACTTTTATTTGTTTAAAAAGCTATAAGCTTTGACTCTCTTATTTGTGCACAGTTCTTTACTCTAGATCATTCGTAATTTTCCTTACCCTATGGGCTTTGAGACACGGGATGCTTGTAATGAATAGCCCATAAAGCTTTTCAAATCAATATGATTCGTTCATTAATGTCATTGATGAAAGGTTTAAGAAAGCAAAGGAATTGATATACTGGTATTCAGGACATATTTATGCTGTTATGTGATATGTATTTAAACAGATTTCAATTTCACTGTAGAAACTTCTCTCTTTTCTGGCAGAGCTTTTATCTCAGTTATCAGGCGTGAGACGTTCTGCAGGACAGCTTAGTTCTTCTGGCCCTTCTGCTTCTCAGTTACAGCAGCTGCAGATGCAACTGCAGCTGGAGCGACAGCATGCACAAGCAGCAAGACAACAACTGGAGACTGCACGCAATGCAACTAGACGCACTAATACGAGCAGCATCCCCACCACTCTTACACAATCTATAGCAGCAACCAATACATCTAACACAGAAAGCAATCAGCAGACTATACAGAACTCCCAGTTTCTTCTTACAAGGTAACTTGTCCTATGGTTTTAACTCTTCTGCCATTTCTGTTTTCCTTGGTCCTGTTATGGACAATGCCAGATCCCTAATGAAGTTTGTAGTTGAGATGCTATGCTTTTGTTTGCATTTGTAACAACTCCTTTTGAACCCTGCTGTGTGTTTCTTCCTAGACAATGCATAAATATTACTTGCTGTTTCTCCATTTGAAGAGAAACATAAGGGATATTACTTTGGTAAACCGTGCTTGTTTACCCTACTACTTCTGATAAAACGGGAGCCTTTGCAATAATAGGTTTCAAACTTTTATACTGCTAATGTGAGGGGAGAGAACTTAAAAAGTAGTTTTATTTAATAGGAAATGAATCTTTAATGAAGGCTGAAGGTTGAATAGAGGTTTATATATAAAGTATTTTGGATGAAAAAAGCAAATATGGAATGTGCTATTAATAAGCAGAATACATACCCGTTTCAGAAAGTGTAGTTAGATCATAGAGTTCTATAGAATAGAATAGAATAGTTAAGCTGGAAGGGACCTACAATGATTATGTAGTCCATTCTGCTATTGAAGAGTTGCCCGCTCTCATTCCAGCTCTTTTAGGAGGTTTAGAATATTGATTTTCTGGATTCAAGGCAGGGGGGGAGTGTTTTTCAATCACATATTGAGAAAGAGCACAGGTATTTAAACAGTTTCTGTGTCTAGAAACCTGGGTTGGGACAAGTTATTGCTGTCATGCCAATTTTTGTCAAAACTTGTGATAACATCTCAATCCAAAACTTTCTGAAAATAATAACCTTAGTGAAAGTATCTGCAAATGTCAGCCACTGATCCTATGAGCTAGGATAGAACTGGAGCAAGCAATTGCCTTGTTTCTATTAGGTGATGGTGCATGCACTGATAAGTGAAGTGAATGATGTACTGTGCTTTGGGAATCTCTGGGCATTATGTGTGTAGTAATGTATTTTGCATCATGCTTGCATTTAGAAGTTGTTCTCGGGACAAAATGAGCACTTAAGGGATAACTAGAGAATCTTACACCCCTTAAAACAAAACTCTTCTGAAGGAAAAGAAACTTCAGGAATAGCTATTTTTTTCCTTCAGGCTTAGAATGTACTTCTACGAAGATTTTTGAAGCATCTAGGAACAAGTTTGTTAAATGTCTGTATTCTTGCATCAGGAGTGCCAGGTGTTGTCAAATCTGTACATGTTGAAAGAATTGCAGCAGTACCTAGGTTGTTCTCAAAGGAATGGCTTTCAGATGTTAATCAGCATGTTTCAGTCCAGCTGTTTAGGAAATTAGTGAAAGCCCATTTTGTTGATGATACCACTAAGCCCGTCGTCTTTCTTTCTGTGGTGCTATGCAGGCTGAATGATCCTAAGATGTCAGAAGCAGAGCGTCAATCAAAGGAAAGCGAACGGGCAGACCGCAGCTTGTTTGTTCAGGAGCTTCTACTGTCCACTTTGATGCAGGAAGAAAGTTCCTCCTCAGATGAGGATGAACGGAGAGAGATTGCTGATTTTGGTGCTATGGGCTGTGTAGATATTATGCCTCTAGATGTTGCTTTAGAAAACCTAAATTTAAAAGAGAATAATAAAGGAAATGAGCCTCCTCTTTGATGACATCCCACTTTACAGACAATGTCCTCTGTGCTGTATTTGCCAATGAAAGTGGAGCACAACTATCTTGGGTTTGTTTTGGTGATTGTAATTCCAGGTCTGTCACTCTTGTTGCATTGTGTACATTCAAAGGAAGAGAGAAAAGATATATACGATAATCATTTCCACTTAACCAATTTTTACTTTTAGCAGGTAAATATAGGTTGCAGTGCGGAGAAAACAGCTCTGCATCCTGTAGCTTGACGTGCAAAAAGCTCTCCTAATACTCCACGTTCAAACTGAAGAGGAAAAATTGAAAAATCTCTAATGAAGCTGCTGTGTGTATTTATGAATATTAATAAATAAAAATTGCTTGGATGGTTTACCTTAACTACTGCATTTCTTTTTTGCAGCGTGCATGAGTTTTAGTGACCTTGTCATTTAAAAAAATGTGAGTACAATGAGTAAAACTATAAACCCCCAAAGCTTTTCAATTATTCAAAGGTAATGTGACAAAAGAAAAATATTAATGCTCCCTAGCAGTTTGTGGCCATGAAGTAGCCTTTAAGTAACACATGACCAATGACCTTTTTATGTGCTCTCCCTGCATATTAATTGAAACTCTGGGCTATATTTTTGCTTCCAGAGTGTGACGTTTTGCTATATTGTGACCACTCTGTTGCCCTGTTAGACATCATATCCATCATATAGATGATCTTTCGTGGTCCCTTCCAATCCCTAGCCTTCTGTGATCCTGTGATTATGTTTTCTTAGTTCTAAACCTTCCCAGTCCTTATCTTTTTGAGATATTTATGTGTTTGCTTCATAGTTTGCAGAGACTCCTTAGTATTGGGAGAGCTTGAGGATTTGACTTCCCAGATATCTCCATACATTACAATTGAATTTCTAATGCTAACTTCCTATCCTTCTTTATTTATTGGGGTTTTGGGTTATATTTCTGACATTAAAAATAAAGCCTTTTTAATTGAGTCATGCTCCCTATCTGCCTATACTGATAGTCCTATAAGGTTTGTTATTTTTTTTAATGGATTATTATAATAGCCCCAAAGCAAGGGACAGAAAGGCTTTAGTTATTTGGAATGTAAAGTTAGCTTATAAAGATAAAAATGCACACAACTTCTGAGAATTAGACTTGAAAACCTGATGATGTTCCTAAGAGAACTGTGATATGCATGTTAATCTAAGATAACAGCAACAAAAGAAGCTACCCCATAGGTTAACGTTTGAGTTCCATTCTCATTTTCTCAATTCTCAAATTCTGATCACTTCCATCTAGTACTGTATTAGCATTGTTTTTCTTTTAGTCTCTGCAACAGAAAATATTTTAAGGGAACTTTTTACACTGGTCTTCTGCTTATCTCAGGAGTTACCTTCAATAAAGATTCATTTTTAATTGATTGTTGAGGATGTTAAAAAAAACCCCAACAAAATCAAAACTGCAGTCTTTCCGGACACATCTTCTGCAAGTTACAGAAAGACTCAGTTCAATAAAGCATTTTAAGGACTGTTTTTCAGTTGATTCTTTGGTGGTGATGTATTATCCAGATAGCTGTAGAAGAAATTCTGGAATTAAACTGTCCTTCACAACTGTATGCAAAGTCATTTCATGGTGAAACCCTGAGTGATTTACATAAACACTTTTTTTAAAGTGCATATTCTGTGCAGTGCATGTAGCAGGGATTAAGCACGTAAACTTATAGTACATGCATTGAATTTCCAGGAAAGACCCATTTAAAATCAGTATCTTAACGTATATTATTTTTTATTTTAAATTTATATGTAGTTGATCTGTTGAGGATGTTTACATTGCAGGGTTTGCAAACTCCATTCTGCTTTTACATAAAGCACTTGGAAAGCCCGCAAACTCTTACCGTCCATGTTTATGATTAGAATCTGAGTATCTGCTGGCTTACATTTAAAATTAAATTTAGTTACTGCATTAACTCCTCTAAGAATCACAAGTGTGTTAGATTTTGTTAGCTTAGAAATAATGCCAAACAGCAACTGGGAGAGTGTTGTTCTAGCACTCTGCTGATGAGTATTTGCAAGGAAGTGTTCTTCATTGAAAGAATGTTTCCCAGAATTATATTTTTGTTACTTTCAAATTACTGATGTTTATTTTCACAATGCTGTGTGCTATAGTGAAAATAGCCTTTGAGAACATTTCAAGGGGAGCCTGGAGGGGATATCACATAATTTCCTACTTTAAGACCATCACTTCAGAAAAGAGGGGCCTTGCATTCGGCATACCTGACAGTCATAAGGAGTCTGTTGAAAACTGTGCATTTGTGTGAGATGTTTATTTTCCCAAAAATGTGGCACAACCTGTGACAATCTTTGCAGAGAGGCTACATCTATGAATAGAGAGCACATCTGGAATTTGGTGTGCTCTCCTACAAATTTGCACCTCAGAGCTCAGATGTGCCCTTAGAGTGAGTCTTGCAAGATGGCAAATGAGAGTCTACCTCCTGTGTGAGGATGTTGACTCTGTGTGTGTGTGTTAGCTCTGGAGACCAGTGAGACACTTAGGCCAGCTTGGTCTTCTACCTGCATTCTGTGCTGACTGAAAGCACTGTAGCTGTCCTTAGTGTGATGCTGATACTGAGCTTACAAGTGCTGCAAAAATGATCCCTTTTGGGGAGATAAGGGCATATTCATATATAGAAATGGGAAGAGATGAGAACTTTTTTGAAGCTGTTGGGGAACAAGTTCTGCTTTAGGTGCCTGCAGGTACTTATGTTTAGTATGCATGGTGCAATTCAGACTATTTGCAACTCTTCTAATATGATTTAACCAGGTTTTTCATCTGTTTGGTACTGTGCCAGAACCAGACATTTGCATGAGGTGGGTGGAACATGGAACAGAATGAAATTGCATTTTAACTTAAACATCTCTGGGGACTTGGAGGTACATTTGCTTTCCTCCAGTCCTCAGGCACCTCTCCCAGTCACCATGATCAAGCAAAGATTATCAAGAGCAGCCTTGCAATAACATCTGCCAGCTCAGCACTCGTGGGTGTATCCAATCAGGACCCATGGACTTATATAAGTCCAGGTTGCTTACATATTCCCCAACCTGATCCTCTTCCACCAAGGGTACATCTTCCTTGTTCCAGATTTCCCCCCTGGTCTCTGGGATGCCTGAAGGCTGGTCTTGCCAGGAAAGACTGAGGTGAGGATGGCATTTGGTACCTGAGCCTTTTACATGTCCTGCTGTTGACCCAAAACCAGGGTTCTTTACCCATTGTGCATACAAATGAGCCAAATTTAGCACACAGAGACAATATGTTGTTTATCACAGTTGCGCAAGTCTGGATGCTGGAATAAAGCCAGCATGAAAAGTAAAAGGCATTATATACAAAATCTTATCACTACGTTCACACCCTTGAGATATGTCTTAAAGCAAGACTCAACTACGTGTGCGGTCTTCAAAAGGTCTCAAGCTGTAAGGTCAGTAGTGTCCGTAGTTCATTATTAGGCGTTTCACAAGTCGCTCTTATCTTTGTTTTACGAGCAGACTGACCTAAAACTGAAAGGATTTACATATCTTTAGGTTAGCAATTGCAGACAGGATTCATACTTTCAAGTGATGACATCACTGCACCACCAGGTCCCTTGCCACATTCAACAGCAGACCCACATTTTCCCTAGTCTTCCTTTTGTCACCTACGTACTTAGGAAAGCTCCATTTGGACTTTGGCTTTCCTAACCTCATTGCTGGATGCTCAGACAGTGTCTCTGTATTCCTCTCAGGTTACCCATCTGTGGTGAGTTGACCAGGCAGGGCTGGCTGTCAGGTGCCCACCAAGCCGCTCTATTGCTCCTTCTCCATCTACAGGACGGGCAGAAAATACATCTAAAAGCTCATGGGTTGGGATAAAGACAGGGAGATCACTCAGCAGTTACCATCACAGGCAAAGCCAGACTCAAATTAGGGAAACTAATTTTATTTATTGCCAATTAAACAGAGCAGGACAATGAGAAATAAGAACAAATCTAAAAACACCTTCCCCCAACCCTCCCTTCTACTAAGGCTCAACTTCATCCCCAACTCTTCTACCTCCTTTTCCCTCCCTGAGCATCACAGGGGGACAGGGAATGGGGGTTGCAGTCAGTTCATAATGCTTTGTCTCTACTGCTGCTTCCTCCTCACACTCTTCCCCTGCTCCAGCATGGAGTCCCTCCCATGGGATTACAGTCCTTCATGAACTGCTCCAGAATGGGTCCTTCCCACGGGCTGCAGTTCTTCACAAACTGCTCCAGCATTGATGCATTCCAAGGGATGCAAGCCTTCAGGAACGGGCTGCTCCTGCATTTTTTACCCTTTCTTAAAGATGTTACTAACATCACTGATTGGCTCAGCTTTAACCAGCAGTCAGTCCGCCTTGGAGCAGGCTGGAACTGGCTCTGTCAGACGTGGGGGCAGCTTCTAGTGTTTTTCACCTTCCTCCCTACCCTCAGGATCCTGAACTCCACCATCTCATGGTCACTGCAGCCAAGGCTGCCTTTGACCTTCACATCCCTAACAAGCTCATACTTGTGGTTGAGTACGAGGTCCAGCAAAGCCCCTCTAGCAGATACTGAGGTGACTGAAGTCCCCCATGAGAACCAGGGCCTGCGAATGTGGACCCTCTTTTGTTGATTTTGTGATCCCTTTCAGTCACATCACTCCAGGTCCTTTGCACATCACGCCTGTCTGTCACTTCCTCACAGGGCTACTGGTTACTCTCTCCCTCCTCCCTCATTCTTGGTTTAAAGGCCTTTATATGAGATCATCCATCCTGCTGGCAAAGATACCTTTGCCCTGCTTGGTGAGGTGGGTCCCATCTCTCCCAAGCAGATGCTGATCTGCAAACAGGGTCCCATGGTCGTAGAACCCAAAACCCTGGCATAAACACCGGTTCTGCAGGCAATTATTGACCTGCATTATCAGCGCCCTCCTCCTCACACCCTTTCCCTTCACCGGCAGGAGGGACAAGAACACCACCTGGGCCTCTATGACCTTGACTACTGCCCCCCAGAGCTCTGTAGTCACTTTTGATACTGTCCAGGATTCCACCAGCAGTATCATTGGTGCTCACATGGAAGAACAGCAGGGGGTAGTAGTCAAAGGGTTGGATGAGCTTTGGCAGTCCCTCCACAACATCCCACATCCTGGCCCCCAGTAGGCAGGAAGCCTCTCTAGATGATAGGTCAGGCAGGCAGATGGGTGCCTCTGACCCCCACAGCAGGGAGCCACCCATTATGATCACTTGCTGATGATTATGATTCTGGTAGGCTTGCATGGTTTAGGGTCAGGTGGACCAGGTTCTTTGCGTATGGGCACATCTGGTTCATCTTCAACTTTGAGGATGGTGAACTTAGTTCATAGTTGTAAACTCTTTGGTGGGTCAGGAGCCTTCCTCTGGGTGCCAGAAATCACCAGCTTCCATCACTCACTGTGGTGGGTTGACCCTGTCTGGACACCAGTTGCCCACAAAAGCTGCTCTATCGCTCCCCTCCTCAGCTGGACAGGGGAGAAAAAACAACCTAAAACCAAATAAAAACCAAAAGCTTGTTGGTCGAGATAAGGACAGGGAGAGATCACTCACCAGTAACCATCACAGGCAAAACAGACTTGACTTGGGGAAATTATCTTAATTTATTACCAATCAAATCAGAGTAGAAATAAAACCAAATCTTAAACCACCTTCCCCTCACCCCTCCTTTCACTCCCAATTTCTCTACCTCCTCCCCCTGAGCAGCCCAAGGAGACGGGGAATGGGGGCTGTGGTCAGTTCATCGCATGTTGTCTCTGCTGCTCCTTCCTCTTCAGGGGCAGGACTCCTCACACTCTTCCTCTGCTCCAGCATGGGGTCCCTCCCACAGGAAACAGTTCTCCACTAACTTCTCCAACATGAGTTCTTCCTACGGGCTGCAGTTCTTCACTAACTGCTCCAGCATGGCTCCCTTCCGCAGAGCGCGGTCTTTCAGGAACAGACTGCTCCAGCGTGGGCCCCTCATGGCGTCACAAATCCTGCCAGCAAACCTACTCCAGCGTGGGCTCCTCTCTCTCCATGGGATCACAGGTCCTACCGGGAGCTTCCTCCAGCATGGGCTTCCCATGGGATCGCAGCCTACTTCAGGCGCATCCATCTGCTCCAGCATGGGGTCATCCACAAGCTGCAGGTGGATATCCGGTCCATCATGAACCTCCAAGGGCTGCAGGGGGACAGCCTGACTCACCATGGTCTTCTCCACAGGCTGCAGGGGAATCCCTGCTCCAGTGCCTGGAGCACCTCCTCCCCCTCCTTCTTCACTGACCTTGGTATCTGGAATTGTTTCTCTTGCATATTCTCACTCCTCTCTCCCAGCTGCTGTTGCTTATTTCTCCTCCCTCCCCCTTCTTGAATATGTTATCACAAAGGCACTACCACCATCACTGATTGGCTCAGCCTTGACTGGCAGCAGGTCTGTCTTGGAGACAGCTGGCATTGGCTCCATAAGACATATGGGAAGCTTCTAGCAGCTTCTCACAGAAGCCACCCCTACAGAACCACCCCTCCCCAAAACCTTGCCATGCAAACCCAATACCTTCACCTTCTCCAGAGCTTGCACTTACCTTTATACTAGGGGTGGACACTGCCTGTGTCTCTACAGTAGTAGGCGTTTGAGCCTCTTCAAGCTATTGCATCTCAGAGAACATACTATCTCCCTTTCATCTTCTCCAATGCTGTGCAGCCTTCTCACTTTCTCCTATAACTCCTCCACTTAGCAACACAGCTCCTCCAAGACAGCACATAAAGGTGACCATCTCTCCTGGCATCAAAGAGAGGCTCCAGGCAGTCCCTGCAGCCTGGGACTTGGAAGGCTGCATCCAGCACCCCAAGCTCTGTCTGCAATGAAGTCTCTGCCCTGACAGGAGCAGCAGCTCCAGCACCTGCTAAGGAAGCTGCCCTGTGGCATGTCACCATCATACCTAAGATTGTTATGCTGGTACAAATTCAGCTGATACTCCCTTCTTTGTGCTATTTTGAACAAATTGCTCCATCTGTCAGCTGTACTCTGGGACTGTTTCTTATATAGGCCTCTTCCTAGCACCAGTTAAAAGGGTGCTTGACCCTCACTAATTGGGGGTGGTTGCAACAAATGCTCCAGACACCTTTGGGTCAAGGGCAGCTGATCATGCTTATTAGAAGCTGCTAGAGCTTCCTAAGACCAATGTCCTCATGGCTGCCCTACCCCCTCTTCACCTGACAGCAGGAGGCACCCTCATGTTTCTCAGAGGGTTCCCAGGTGTTCCTTGATGATCCTGGATCTTGTCCTCAGAAGATCCAGAAGCTCCCAAATCAGAACCAAGAGACTGCTGTACAAGTTGCTGCCTCTGATGGCTGCACTTCTTGGAGACAATAAAGGCGATTCTTTGCTATTACACAGAGAAGCCTCTGTCTTGTCAGAGGATGCTAAACAGTGAATGTGTTTGGTGTTTGCTAGCTCTCTTCTAGTTGTATCATTTCCTTTACTCCTCTCTAGCAACGTCAGCTTTACTGCTGGCTGTGCTTTGTTTACCAAAACAAAAGGAAATAGCTTGTTGCAATGAGTTAATCTTATTCCCTCTGTGCTGGTTTTGGCTGGGATAGAGTTAATTTTCTTCATAGTAGCTAGTATGGGGCTATGTTTTGGATTTGTGCTGAAAACAGTGATGATAATACAGGGATGTTTTTTTATTGCTGATCAGTGCTTACACAGAGTCAAGGCCTTTTCTGCTTCTCACCCCATCTCACCAGCGATCAGGCTCTACTCTCTCCCTCTTTTGCCCCCCCATGTCTCATACACACTTCCTCTCCATCTTTTTCCCTGGACTTCTCTCTCCCCCATCTTGGCCTCTTTCTTGATCTCCCCCTCTCTGTCACTCTCTCTGCCTCCCAGCCCTCACCCTTTGACTATGTCTCTTTCTCTCTCTGCATCCCCACCTCTCTCTTGATCTCTCTTATCCCCCTCTTTTTAAGTGTCCCTTGGGTTGTCTGAATATCTCCTCTTCAGTCTTAGCCTATCTCTCTCCCTCACACTTGCCCCTCCCCCCCCCCTCCATTCACAGTCCCTCTGTAGCTCAGTCTCACCATCTCTCTAAGTCTCATGAATTTCATCAAGGGGAATTGCCAAGTCCTGCACCTGGGGAAGAAAAAAATCCATGCACCAATATATGCTGGGGGGACACCGAGCTAGAAAGTAACTTGACAGAGAAGGAACTGGGGGTCGTGGTGGACTGGGTGATGAGTTGGCCTTGACTGGTTGCCAGGTGCCCACCAAGCTGCTCTATTACTCCCGCTCCTCAACAGGACAGAGGGAGAAAGTACGATGAAAACTCATGGCTTGGGATAAGGACAGGGAGATCACTCGGCAATTGCCATCTGTCTCCATTTGTTCATTTATTGCAGGGCAACAATAAATTGTGGCAGATGCTCTTTATTAACACCCCCCCTCCTCGAAAGGGAGAAGGAGGAAAAGGGAGACTTACAAGTTGGAAAGTTAAAAAAGCTTTACTAATATTAATAATGAAAGAAATAATGCAAAATGTACAAAACTAATATTGAATTTCCTGGAGTAGCTGCAGTGCCCACAGCAAGCTGCCTGCTGTGGTGGAAGGGAGGGCTGACACCAGCAAGTCCTGGGTGATTCTACAGTAGACGGGAACTGGATTCAGGAACGCATGGACTGGAAACAAAATCAGGATCGCAGGCAGGACAAGAGGCAGGGTCCTCTTCAGAAGTCAATCATAGACCAAGAGAGCAAGACCCCCGTGATCCCCCAGCTTTAAACTGTGTATGACGTGTTTGGCATACATATTGGTCAATTTGGGTCACCTGTTCTGTCCATCCCTCCCCACAAGTATGACAATTTTATGACCCCCTCAGTTTTGGAACATAAGAGCTCTATCAGTGACCTTGGCTGCTATAGCAATAAAATATAAATATGGGCCTTTTCTGCATACCACTCCTACCATTAGCTCAGTAAAACTGTAAACAGTAGGTGTTATCAGCTCTGGAGTGGACGGTGTCTGAAAACCATGTAGCCAACTTCAGAAAAATGCAGTTACCTAGAAGAACTTAACCAAAAGGAAAATTCAGTAAAAGAGAATTGGTCTTGTTGAACCAAAACCAGGACAGACTCGAATTAGGGAAACTAATTTTATTTATTGCCAATTGGACAGAATAGGACAATGAGAAATAAGAACAAATCTAAAAACGCCTTCCCCCACCCCTCCCTTCTACCAAGGCTCAACTTCATCCCACACTCTTCTACATCCTTTTCCCTCTCTGAGCAGCACAGGGGGAAAGGGAATGGGGATTGCAGTCAGTTCATGAAACTTCGTCTCTACTGCTGCTTCCGCCTCACACTCTTCCCCTTCTCCAGCATGGTGACCCTCCCACGGGATACAGTCCTTTATGAACTGTGCCAGCACAGATCCTTTCCATAGGGTACAGTCCTTCAGGAATGGATTGCTCCAGCATGGGTCCCTGTTGTGTATTGATAAGGATCATGGCTGAAAACATTGTGGCGAAACTAGTTCAGCCAGGAGATGACACATTCAGAGCAGGGGGAACTGTGATCTTCATATCAACGACGAACTAACGAGCCACAGATCAGGCCAGCTGACCGACCGGAGATGGAGGATGTGCTGGAGAGCACATAGCCCCATCTCCTGATATGCACAGCTCGGCAAACAAAGGGGAAAAGTTGAGACCCTTTAACATAGCCTGGGACTTGTTGAAACTTGTTGATCTTTTGCAATCACCACTTCCCGCTGGATTTCTGCATGACACAAAGGGGCAAGGTGGAGACCCCTCAACGTGGCCCAGGACTTGTCCAGACTCTTTCCTCTTTCCTCTTGTCCTCTTTCGCAATCACCACTTCCCCCACCCCCAGACTTTCCTCTACTCTGGGAGCTATAAAAAGCTCACCTAAAACAGCACAGGTCAGGGGTCCTACCAGTCTCATCCAAGGGAATACCAGCTCGGCCTCACCAAGGGAATACCAGCCTACCAGCCTCACCAAGAGAATACCAGCACCCTGAGGACCCTCACTCTGAACCAGACATCAGAGGACGCTGTGCTCCTGACCCCAGCACCCTTGCCCTGGAACACCGAGGCCATACATCATCATACAAGTCCTGTCATCCACACTAGGGGACCGTAAGAGACTGGATCCCTCACTCTTTTCTTTCTTCCTTTCTCTCTGCTCTTTCCTTCTCTCCCTTTTTTTCTATACCCCCATTCCTTTGTCTCTCCTTCCATATATATATATAAAACTCTCTTTCTCTCTCCCTTACATCTTAGTTTTCCTTCCCTCTCTACCACTCTCTTTCTCTCTTTCCCTTTTAAACATATAAGGATAACACCATCTTTAAGCTCTGACGTTGATTTCTGGTGAAATTTCATATTATAGGCACTGATGGTTGCCAATATATCGCTCGTAGTAGGACTTTTGCTGTTAATGTGTTCATAAGTTCTGTTATACTTTTGCCAAGTCACCATTCGCTGTAATCAATATTCCAACAAGTACTTTTAGTAAAACTCACAACTGAATTCCCCGGAGGTAATTGTCTGTCATTCACTTCACATAACCACGCAGAATTAACCCAGAGTTAACTCACACCTGATCTCATCTGTTGAGTCAGGGCACATGTCACGTCTAGATTTAACTCATCCCTCATCCCATCTGTTGGGACGGGACAGTCCCCCATGGGGTCACAAGTCCTGCCAAAAAACCTGCTCCTGCGTGGGCTTCTCTCTATGGGGTCACAGGTTCTGTCAGGACCTTGCTCCATCATGGGCTCCTCTCCACAGGCTGCAGCTTCCTTCAGGGCTGTCCTGGTTTTGTTAAAAACAAGACCAGTTCTCTTTTAGTGATTTTTTCCTTTCAGATAACTTCCTCTAAGTGCCTTCTAAGTAACTGCACTTTTCTGAATTTTTGTCTGCAAGTTTTTCGGACTCTGTGCTCGAAACTGATAAGAGCGATCAATGGAATGCTGAAGAAGCTCATGTTTGGATTTACTACTATGACAGCAAATAATTCTGATAACATCCCATAATTGAGATGGGCGTATTTGTAAGGAGGGGTAGACAGAACAGGTGACTGAAACTGACCAACTAAGTATTCCATCCCGTAAGTGTCATAAAGAATCACAGAATGTTAGGGATTGGAAGGGACCTTGAAAGATCATCTAGTCCAATCCCCCTGCTGGAGCAGGAACACCTAGATGAGGTTACACAGGAAGGCGTCCAGGCAGGTTTTAAATGTCTCTAGAGAAGGAGACTCAACAACCTCCCTGGGCAGCCTGTTCCAGTGTTCTGTCACCCTCACTGAGAAGAAGTTTCTTCTCATATTTAAGTGGAACCTCCTATGTTCCAGTTTGTACCCATTGCCCCTTGTCCTGTCATCGATTGTGTCAAGGGTTTAAGGCAAGGCGGCAATAAACCGTGGCAGACGCTCTCTGTTATCCCCTTTTAGCTCCCGCCACCCCTTCCTTTAGATCGGAAAGATGATAAGAAAGATAAGGGGAAAGGAAGAGAGACTTAGACTTCAAGTTGGAGAGTTTTAAGGGGTTTTACTAATGCTACTAATAAATAGAGAATATATACAAAATATACAAAACCAATCTCAAGTGCTCGATGTGGAGTTGGCGTCACTCCAGCAGTGGCGGAGCTGGGTGTGCGGAGCTGGTGGCTCCAGCAGGTGCAGGCCAGGCCCTCGGAAGTCATGGGTGGGACTTCACAGCAAACCGGAACCTGGTTGCAGGGATGCAGGGCCTGAGACCTATGGATCACAGGCAGACAGACAGGGTCCTCTCTAGATGCTGGCCACAGTCGAAGAGAGCTTGACCATTGTGATCACCCTCTTATATAGGGGGTATGACGATTATGGGATGGAAACTTCTCAGTCTTTCTTAGTTACCATAGTAATAAATCTAAGCATGAGCTTCTTCAGCATTCCGTTGATTTCTTATCAGCACCGAGTACAGCATCCGAGGAAAAATATGCAGGCTAAAACTCAGAGAAGTACAGCCACCTAGAAGAACTTAGCTGAAGGAAAAATCACTAAAAGAGAACCGGTCTTGTTTTTAACAAAACCAGGACAGGTTGTCACCGAGAAATGCCTGGCTCCGTCCTCGTGACACTCACCCTTTACGTATTTAAAAACATTAGTGAGGTCACCCCTCAGTCTCCTCCAAGCTAAAGAGACCCAGCTCCCTCAGCCTTTCCTCATATGGGAGATGCTCCACTCAATCATCTTTGTGGCTCTGCACTGGACTCTCTCCAGCAGTTCCCTGTCCTTCTTGAACTGAGGGGCCCAGAACTGGACACAATATTCCAGATGGGGTCTCGACAGGGCAGAGCAGGGGGGCGGAGAACCTCTCTCGACCTTCTAACCACCCCCTTTCTAATACACCCCAGGATGCCATTGGCCTTCTTGGCCACAAGGGCACAGTGCTGGCTCATGGTCATCCTACTGTCCACCAGGACCCCCAGGTCCCTTTCCCCTATGCTGCTCTCTAATAGGTCGTTCCCCAACTTATACTGGAACCTGGGGTATACACCCTATATAAGAAGGAGATCACGAGGGTCTCACTCTCTTTGACCATGGCCAGCATCTAGAGAAGACCCTGCCTGCTGTCCCTGTCATCCTAGGCCTGAAATCCCTTGGTGTCTGCAGGGTTGTTTCTCTCATGTCTCTGTCACAGCTGCCACAGAAAATTTTTTTACCCTTTCTTAAATGTCTTATCACAGAGGCACTGCCAACATTGCTGATTGGCTCTGCTTTGGCCAGCTCTTGGTCCATCTTGTAGCTGACTGGGACTGGTTCTATCCAAAATGGGGGCAGTTCCTAGTGTCTTCTCACAGAAGTCACCCCAGCAGCCTCTCCCTCTACCAAAATCTTGCCATGTAAAGCCAATACCGACATCAACTTGAACATGAGCCAGCAATTGGTATCCTGGGCTGCATTAGGAAAACTGTTGCCAGCAGGTTGAGGGAGATGATCTGTCCTCTTTTTTTTGGCACTGGTGAGGCCACACCTAGAGTATTGTGTCCAGTTCTGGGCTCCACAGTACAAGAGAGACACGGGCATACTGGAGAGAGGCCAACAAAAGGCCACAACGATGATTAAGGGTTTGGAGCATCTCACCTATGAGGAATGGCTGAGAGAGCTGGGATTGTTTAGCTTGGAAAAGAGAAGGCTCAGGGGGCATCTCATCAATGTATATAAATACTTGAAGGGAGGGTGAAAACAAGATGGAGCCAGGGTCTTTTCAGTGGTGCCCAGTGACAGGACAAGAGGCAATGGGCACAAACTGAAACACAGTGTGAGGGCGAAAAATCATGGACTCCACACAATCCAATATGAATTCAAGCAAAGACATTTATTACAGAAACAAGTCTCCTTATATATGCAGTTATTTCCGGATCATGCGTCCACGCTCCAAGCGTGCATTAGCTGATTGGATATTGTCCATATTCACAAGCTGTCCATGCACCCGAGTCTCACTGCTAATAGGTCTGTTGATTTACATCTTGTTGAGGCCCTGTTATTGTAGAACTGCCTCACTCCCACAGCAGGTCCTGTTTTCAGCTTTCGAGCTGGCCTTGAAATTCCTTTTGGGCGTGGCTAGTTCAGAAATAAATCTCCATCTAATAGAAACCCATCCACACAACAACCTCAAGAAAATCCCTCAAATCTCCCACAACACAGGAGGTTCCGTCTGAGACTCGGGAAACACTTTTTCACTGTGAGGGTGACTGAGCACTGGAACAGGTTGCCCAATGGGGTTGTGGAGTCTCCCTCCTTGGAGATATTCAAAATCTGTCTGGAGATGGTCTTGGGCAACCGGCTCTAGGTGGCAGTGCTTGAGCAGGGGGTTTGGACCAGGTGACCTCCAGATGTCCCTTCAAACCTCAAACATTCTGTGATTTGGTGAACATGCACATGAGGATAATAAGGTAAAGACCCTAAGTGATTCCCAAAAAGAACATGCAAACCAGAAGAGCTGGTCAATGGGACTATGAATTCCAAACCAGTTTTTGAGGTGTCTCACAAAGTCTGTGTGTGTGTGTGTGTGTGAGGGGGGGGAGATCCCTTTGCCTACAGCTGTGGGCAATGTTAAGCTGTGAGATCATTATGGTATGCAGGCTGATCCTATATATGTTTCCTTGTCCTTAGGACACTGCTGCTTGGGTATGCAGAATCCTGCAGTCAGTCCCCCATTCCAAAGTTATAGACTAAAAGTAGTGCTATTTAACTGATCTAAATAACAGTGTCAATAATATCTCTTGTGCTGGGAGTCTTGTAGTGCTTACAGATGTGAGGAACCTGACAGATGGTGTGAAGGGGTTTCATTAGAAGGAGATATGTTGTTGAATTAGTCAGGCCCAAAGGAATCTCAAGGCCACTTCGAGAAACTGAGAACAGAATCTGCTGTGAGAAAGAGGGGCGTTTCTTCATTAACAGGGCCTCAGCATGGCGTGAGTCGTCGGACCTATCATCAGTGGGGCTCCAGCGTGTGGACTGCCCACGATACTCATTTAGCGAATCCATGTTTGGAGCGTGGATTCGTGACTAGAGAATAGTTGCGTATATAAGGAGACATGTTTCTGTAATAAATGGCTTTTGCGTGATTCACATTGAATCGGAGTGCTGAGTCCTTTATCGTTCCAACAAGATGGAGAACTGATAAGCAGAGCAAACAAGCTACATAACAAACTGAGGTAGTCTATGCACAGGAAGGTCATGTGGCATCCCCTTGTTTGAGGATCTGCTACATGTCAATATATGCATCCTCCTCCTATCTGATGTGAAAGTAGGTTAGGAGTTTTTAAAGACAAATAACAGTCTTTGATATCTGTAATGGTTTTGTGTGACAAGGCTTGGGGGGGGGGCTACAGGGGTGGCATCTGTGAGAAGATGCTAGATGCTTCCCCTGTGCCTAATAGAGCCAATGGCAGATGGCTCCAAGGTGGAGTGTGGCGGATTCACTCAACCACCCCCCCCACCAGCCAAAGCAGCAGCAGTTTGGTCCAGGTTCCAGAGCAGGTAAATGCCTGAGCCATAGCCAGGCCAAGAGCTCCTTTTAGGAAACCCACAAGGAAACAGAACAGCACACTGAACAAAATAAGTTGTGGGTGCAGAGTCTCATACATACCTTTCCCACTGTATGCAATTTGACTATGTGCCAACCACTTTATAAATATGACAGCCTGGGTGAGTCTACTTTGAGCTCTCCCTGCTAAATAAGTGGGCTGTGTGGCGATGGTTTTACTAATCACAGGTCAGTGGATGAGCCCAATTTAAGTTTCACATCAATCATTTAGCTTAAGTAAATGCATACTAAATGTGATGAATCATCTAGAATTATATGGTTGTGTGATTTTTGATATACTCTCTGCTTCATGTTACATAGTAAGCTGAAATTGCTGAAATCTTAAGCTGTAAAGTACTGCTCATATTTACCAAAAGCAACTACAAATGACACTGAACTCCTGCAAGATAAGGACCAGTTGGCACTTTGCTGGGAAGAACGGAATCGACTGGGGAGAAAAAAACAACTTCAAGGCTAATGCAAATACATTACACAAATCTGCAAAATGGGTCCTGTTTTGTACTTGCCTGAGAAGAAAAGGATTTATTCAGACAAAACAGCACCTTCAAGGCTATAGACTATAAACAATATCTACAGCTGAACAAAACAAAGGCCCATATGAGATCAGTGAAAAAGATCCCATGAGAAGCAAGAAGACCCCAGACTCAAATATTGCTATTGGACTGAATAATGATGTGAGAGTTCTCCCAGCTATCTGCAAAATATTTCATCTCACTCTTCATCCTGGTTGGGTGGTCTGGGGGTCTGTTACACACCACCCAACCAGGATGAAGAGGCAGATCAAATATTTTGCAGGCAGCTGGGAGAAGTCTCCCAATCGTTAGCCCTTGTTCTTATGGGGGACTTCAACCTACCAGATGTCTGCTGGAAGTACAACACAGCAGAGAGGAAGCAGTCTAGGAGGTTCCTGTGGTACATGGAAGGCAACTTCCTAACACAGCCGGTTAGTGAGCCTACTAGGGAACGAGCTCCACTGGATCCGTTTGTAAACAGAGAAGGGCTTGTGGGCAAAGTGTTGGTTGGAGGTCGCCTTGGGTATAGTGATCATGAAATGACTGAGTTTTCTATTCTAGGAGAAGTTAAAAGGGCGGTTAACAGAACTGCTACTTCAAACTTCTGAAGAGCAGACTTTGACCTGTTTAGAAGGCTGGTTGGCAAAGTCCCTTGGGAGGCAGTCCTGAAGGACAAAGGAGTCGAGGAAAACTGGTCTCTCTTCAAGAAAGTAATCTTGGAGGCACGGGAGCAGACTGTTCCCATGTGCTGGAAGGTGAGCTGGTGGGGAAGAAGGCTGGCCTGGCTGAACAGAGAGCTGCAGCTGGAACTCAGGAATAAAAAGAGAATTTATAACCTTTGGAAGGAGGGGCAGGCTACTCAAGAGGAATACAAGAATTCTGTGAGGTTATGCAGGGAGAAAATTAGAAGGGCCAAAGCCCAACTAGAGCTAAACCTGTCCACTACTGTAAAAGGCAACGAGAAATGTTTCTATAAATACATAAGCAACAAGAGGAGGGCTAAGGAAAATCTCCATCCCCTGATGGAGGTAGAGGGAAACATAGTGACAGAAGATGAGGGAAAGGCTGAGATACTAAATGCCTTTTTTGCCTCAGTCTTTAATAGTCAAAATAGTTGTACTCCAGGTACCCAGCCCCCTGAGGCAGAAGACAGGAATGGGGAGCAGAATGAAGCCCCAATAATCCAAGGGAAAATGATTAGCAACCTGATACACCACTTGGACACCCACAAGTCTATGGGGCCAGATGGGATGCATCCAAGGGTGCTTTGGGAGCTGGTGGAGGTGATCACTAAGCCACTTTCCATTATCTATCAGCAGTCTTGGCTAACTGGGGAGGTCCCAGTTGACTGGAAGTTGACTAACGTGATGCCCAAGAAGGGCCGGAAGGAGGATCCGGGGAACTAAAAATATGTCAGTCTAACCTTGGTGCTGGGGAAGGTCATGGAACAGATCATCTTGAGTAACATCACACGGCATATACAAGAGCACCGTGTGATCAGGCCCAGTCAACATGGGTTAATGAAAGGCAGGTCCTGTTTGACCAACCTGATCTCCTTCTACAACAAAGTTACCCACCTAGTAGATGAGGGAAAGGCTGTGGATGTTGTGTACTTAGACTTCAGTAAGGCCTTTGACACTGTATCCCACAGCATTCTCCTGGAGAAGCTGGCAGCTCATGGCCTGCATGGGTGTACTCTTTGATGGATAAAGAACTGGTTGGAGGGCCAGGCTCAAAGAGTTGTGGTGAATGGAGCCAAATCCAGTTGGCGGCCAGTCACAAGTGGTGTTCCACAGGGCTCAGTATCGGGGTCAATTCTGTTTATTCTCTTTATCAATGCTCTGGATGAAGGGTTTGAGTGCACCCTTAGTAAGTTTGCAGACAACACCAAATTGTGTGGGAGTGTTGATTTGCTGGAGGGTACAAAGGCCATACAGAGGGATCTGCACCAGCTGGATCACTGGGCTGAAGCCAATTGTATGAGGTTTCACAAGGCCAAGTGCTGGGTTATGGTTGGACTCGATGATCCTGCTTTGCTTCCCCAGGTGCCCCTCCATAATAAGTTTTTGGCCCTGGATCTTGAAGAAGAGGTAGGTGAGGATGCGGTGCAAGGCCCACCTACAAGGTCACATAGAAAGAGGCAGTTGACTCCACACCTCGAGACTGCCTCAGATAAGAAAGAAAGAAGGGTGACTGTAGTAGGCAGTTCCCTTCTGAGAGGGACAGAGGGCCCAATATGCAGGGTTGAACTTCATTATAAGGAAGTTTGTAGTCTACCCAGAGCCCAGGTCAGGGATATCACCAGGGCACTCCCCAACCTGGTGCACCCAACAGACTACTACCCACTGCTGATCTTCCAGACAGATGGGGAGGAAGCTGCACCCCGCAGTTTGAGGGGAATGAAGAAAGATTTCAAGGCCCTGGGATGGATGGTGAAAGACTCTGAAGCTCTTGTGATTTTCTCTTCCCTTCTTCCATTTTTGGATGATGACATGAGATGGAACAGAAAAATTCAGTTCATAAATGATTGGCTACAAGACTGGTGCTACAGGCAGTGCTTTGGATTCTTTGATAATGGCTGGTTTTATATGACACCAGTCTGGACAGTGATAGGTGGGACAGGTTTATCTCGCAGGGGCAAAAGTATGCTGGGACAGGAATTGGTAGGGCTCATTTGGAGAGCTTTAAACTAGATTCGAAGGGGGATGGGGTTGTAGCTGGGCTTGCATCAGTGGTGCAGCACTCTAGAATTGATGAAGACTGGGAGGCCTCCCATACCCCTAGGGTGAAATCAGTGTGCTCAGGTCACTCCCTGAAATGTCTGTACACCAGTGCACATAGCATGGGGAATAAGCAGGAGGAGTTAGAAACCTGTGTTCAGTAAGGAGTTTATGATCTAGTGGCAATTAAAGAGACATGGTGGGACAGCTCACATGACTAGAATGTGGTCATGGATGGCTATGTCCTTTTCAGGAAATACAGGCCAGCCAGGCGTGGTGGTGGAGTTGCTCTTTATGTGAGAGAGCAACTACAATGTACTGAGTACTGTCCAGGCACAGATGAGGAGCAAGTTGAGAATCTATGGGTGAGAATTAAGGGACAAGCGTGATACTGTTGTGGGTGTCTATTACAGGCCACCAGGTCAGGGAGAGGAAGTTGATGAGGCCTTCTAGAGGCAGCTGAGAGCAGCCTCACAGTCACAGGCCCTGGTTGTTGTGGGGGATTTTAACTTCCCTGATGTTTGCTGGAAGGACTACTCAGCCAGCCAGCCACAGTCCAGGAGGTTCCTCCAGTGCCTTGACGATAACTTTCTGATGCAAATGGTGGAGGAGCCGACGAGGAGAGGTGCACTGCTGGACCTCATCCTCACTAACAAGGAGGGTCTGGTTGAAGCAGTAAAGGTTGAGGGCTGTCTTGGTTGCAGTCACCATGAAATGGTGGAGTTCAGCATCTCCTGTGGCAGGAACAGAATAGCAAGCAGAATTGCAACCCTGGACTTCAGCAGGGAAAACTTTGGCCTTTTCAAACAATTGCTAAGGGAAATCCCATGGGTGAGGCTGCTTGAAGGTAAAGGGGCCCAAGATGATTGGTTAGCATTCAGGGATTGCTTCTACCAAGCTCAAGATCAGAGCATCCCGATACGTAGGAAGTCAAGGAAGGGAGCCAGGAGACCTGCGTGGTTAAACAGGGAACTGCTGGGCAAGCTCAAGTGGAGTTTATAGATCATGGAAGGAAGGGCTGGCCACTTGGGAAGAATATAAGGCTGTTGTCAGAGGATGTATGGAGGCAACTAGGAAAGCTAAGGCCTCCTTAGAATTAAACCTGGCGAGAGGGGTCAAGGACAACAGGAAGAGCTTCTTCAAATAAATGGCAGATAAAACTAACACCAGAAACAATGTAGGCCCATTGATGAATGAGGTGGGTGCCCTGGTGACAGAAGATACAGAGAAGGCAGAGTTACTGAATGCCTTCTTTGTCTTTGTCTACTCTGCCAGAAGCTGTCCTTAGGAGCGCCATGCCCCTGAGGCCCCAGAGGAAGTCAGGACAATGGAGGAGTTTGCCTTAGTTGATGAGGACTGGGTTAGGGAGCAAATAAGCAATCTGGACATCCATAAATCCATGGGTCCAGATGGGATGCATCCATGGGTGCTGAGGGAGCTGGCTGAAGTTATTGCTAGGCCACTCTCCATCATCTTTGGTAAGGTGTGGGGAATGGGACAGATGCCTGAAAACTGGAGGAAAGCAAATGTCACTCCAGTCTTCAAAAAGCGCAAGGAGGAGGACCTCGGTAACTATAGACCGGTCAGCCTCACCTCCACCCCTGGAAAGGTGATGGAACAACTTACTCTTGGTGCCATCTCAAGGCATATCAGGGATAAGAGGGTCATTAGGGGCAGTCAACATGACTTCACCAAGGGGAAGTCATGTTTGACCAATCTCATAGCCTTTTATGAGGACATAACGAGGTGGATAGACGATGGCAGATCGGTGGATGTGGTCTACCTTGACTTCAGTAAAGCATTTGACACAGTCTCCCACAGCATCCTCACAGCTAAACTGAGGGAGTGCAGTCTGGACGATCGGGTAGTGAGGTGGACTGTGATCTGGCTGAAGGAAAGAAGCCAGAGAGTCGTGGTCAATGGGGCGGAGTCCAGTTGGAGTCCTGTATCTAGTGGAGTGCCTCAAGAGTCAGTACTGGGTCCAGTACTATTCAATATATTCATCAATGACTTGGATGAGGGAATGAGTGTACTATCAGCAAGTTTGCTGATGACACCAAGCTGGGAGGAGTGGGTGACACGCCAGAAGGCTGTGCTGCCATCCAGCAAGACCTGGACAGGCTGGAGAGTTGGGCGGGGAAAAAATTAATTAAATATAACAAGGGCATGTGTAGAGTCTTACATCTGGGTAGGAACAACCCCAGGTTCCAGTATAAGTTGGGGAATGACCTATTAGAGAGCAGTGTAGGGGAAAGGGACCTGGGGGTCCTGGTGGACAGCAGGATGACCATGAGCCAGCACTGCGCCATTGTGGCCAAGAATGCCAATGGCATCCTGGGGTGTATTAGAAGGGGGGTGGTTAGTAGGTCGAGAGAGGTTCTCCTTCCCCTCTACTCTGCCCTGGTGAGACCACACCTGGAATATTGTGTCCAGTTCTGGGCCCCTCAGTTCAAGAAGGACAGGGAACTGCTGGAGAGAGTCCAGTGTAGGGCAACAAAGATGATTAAGGGAGTGGAGCATCTCCCTTATGAGGAAAGGCTGCGGGAGCTGGGTCCCTTTAGCTTGGAGAAGAGGAGACTGAGGGGTGACCTCATTAATGTGTACAGATATATAAAGGGTGAGTGTCACGAGGATGGAGCCAGGCTCTTCTCTGTGACAGCCAATGATAGGACAAGGGGTAATGGGTGCAAACTGGAACACAAGAGGTTCCACTTAAATTTGAGAAGAAACTTCTTCTCAGTGAGGGTGACAGAACACTGGAACAGGCTGCCCAGGGGGGTTGTGGAGTCTCCTACTCTGGCGACATTCAAGACCCGCCTGGACACATTCCTGTGTAACCTCATCTAGGTGTTCCTGCTCCAGCAGGGGGATTGGACTAGATGATCTTTTGAGGTCCCTTCCAATCCCTAACATTCTGTGATTCTGTGATTCTGTCAAAGGCACGGTGGTAACTGCAAGCAGGGATGTTGCTGTTGCTTCCTCTGGAAAGTGATACCTGTAGTGTTCTCTTTTAAAAAGGCCATGATGTTTTCAGGAAAGACAGTGCTGTTTGGGAGGTGTAGCTGTATGAGTCAAAAAACGCATGACTGGAACAGGGAAGAGCGACTTCTGGGGCAAGTGGGGCAGTTGACAGCCAGCAGAGGCAGGGATTCTGCAGCAAGTAGGGGTATGGCACCTGTCACTGCTTATCTTGGATAAACATACTTACAGTATGAGTTACTTTGATATCAGCAGCAAAGCCAGCTAACCTAAAGCTGTCTTCGAGGCCAGAGTCATAACATATATTGAGATATCTCCTTCTCTTCCTCTTAAAGGAATTTCAGCTTGCAAAGTGTCTGGGACAAAACTCACACAGAGATATGAGACCTCTGGAAGTTAATAACTCCTCTGGAAGAGTTTACACTTGGGAAGAGCACAGTCACTTGCCTTCAGCAAAATAAGCATCTCCTAGGGGCAGTGGATGGTATATAAATGTTAGGGTTTCAGGCAAGTAATTGGGTCTCTGACTAGACCTTGGCCTGAGGTTCAGCTAACTGAACAAAATGTGGTAAACTACTGGTCGTGACATGAGAAATTGCTGGACATGACATATAACAGAGTGAGAAGCTGCCAAAAGTTAAAGGCAGCACTGTGAGGGATGGCTGGATTGCACAGGTGATTAAGGGAGAGCTATGTGAGAGATGGACAGACTTCACAGACGCATTGGGGGCCTTTTGGGGAGTCAAACCTTGCAAGACCAGCAGTGCATGGGTAACTATAGCAGTAATAGCATATAAAGCTGAGACTGCCCAGGGATGGGTATCAGAAATACAAAATTAGGGTACACATGCAGCAAAACTGACCAGTGGGGGAAAAACAATTTGTGATGTGTTATTTATTTAGGAGGAGACTAGGGTAGAGAAAAGGAGGTATAAGAGCTGCAAAGGGAGGTTCCAGGCAATTTTGTAGCTGCTTAATGGGTAAAATAGTCTGACCTGTCTGTCAGTCAAGCTGTTTAGCTATGGAAAACAAGGACTCTGCAGTGCCTTGTTCTATCATGTTTTTTCCCTTTCCTTCACTGAGCATGCACTGAATATCAGGAAACAATTGCAGTTACTTGGGAGACTATGTATATGTGTGCATATGTACACTCAGAGAACACATCACCCAGTGGTATGCAGCAATGTGCAAGATAAGTTAAAATTCCTCTCATGCAATGTTTGACTTCTAAAGCTTGGTTCCAAATTAGCCATTACCATGGTAATGAGTCAATCTGTTTTTAACAGTTTTTGTACTCCCTATTAGTGGATGAGCAAGCAACTTTGCAATGACACCCTTATCACCTCTTCTATAGCTATCATCAGAAGAGTTGGTCTTATTTATGGCAGTTATTATACAGCTCTGCCAGCGTTCTGCTCTTTTGAATTCCCACGACATCATATTCAGTGGAGGCAAATCTCTTGCAACTTCAAAGGGAAAAAATAAAATGGACACCTTGGCAGCAACTGCCATTAATGTTAAAAGTCCAGCTTAAATCTGAAACTAATGCCAAGTTACCTCCTGGACGTAAGGTCTTGGAGAATCAGGTCTAAATTTCAAGGTGAAAAGTGGGCCTTCTGATAATTTTGATGGTTATATCTCAGGCTTGGAGAACCCATACTATGTTTAAAAGAAGAAGAGCTCAAAATACCCCCTGGTGGAGATATAAAGGACATTCAATACACATCTTTGGTGCATTCTGCTCTCCCTTGCTCACTGTTATGTTTCCCCTGTTATTGAATCTTGTCAGTGGCAAATATCTGTAAACATTAACATTGATACTAGTATTAATCTTATTACTAATATTATTAGTATTAATACTAATACCACATAATGAAACCAGATCAGCTGTCTACTTTGCCCACTCTCCAAAAGTGGCAGATAGGTGTAGTAGAGTCAGAGCAATGCAAACATGCGTGCTACTTCCCCCAGTAGTCTACCCACCTCCACCTATTTTCAACTCAGAGATTTCCTGACCCATATGTGATTGCTATAGACTTAGTAATCCTCAGTAGAGTTATTTTCCATGGACTTGTGTGATCTCCCCTTGAACCTATGAAAACATTTAGAATCCACAACTACTTCTGTCAAAGAGTTCATCCAGTTCACTATCTATTGCATAACAAACCACATCCTCTTGTTTCTTTTCAACACAGCTCATGCTAGCTTCATTTTTTGTGTTGGAAGAGTTAGTGAACAGTCCTTATTTACAAGCCTCTCATGATTTTATTGAACTTTGACATATCTACCTTCCATTGTCCTTTTTTTTAGACTGGCAAATGTGGGAACGGCAGGATGTGCAGTTCCAGCTAAATAGCCTTGGACAGGGTATCCAGAAGCATATTTTTTTTAAGTGTAAGGAGTGATCTTGGGTCGAAAAAACCGCCCCCATATGTATGATGTGTGAATGTTGGGCCTGGGCATGTGAATGAGTAGGTTGGAATGCCGCTCACAAGATATGCATGGGAACGTGACTGAAAACAGTCACGAGTGTGGTGTGTTTAGAATAATATTTTTTGAAAAAACTGTCTAACCTCTTAGTCCATGCCCATATCTGTAAACCTATAAATTGAGAACTGTTAATAAAAATCAGCTCAACCTAGCTCAGCTCTGCTCAGCTCTGCCTAGCTCTTCTCTCGCTGCTAACAAGAATTCTGTGTCTGTGCGTCTGTCTGTGTCTGTATGTGTCGTTCCTCACCGCCACAAATGGTGCCCCATGTGAGTGTGTGATGCCTATGAGGCTCTTCATCGAGCAGTGTGTGTGTGGCGGTGACCACGCAATCCAATGGGTGAGTAAATTTTCCTTGTGGCCACTAATCCCTTAGTGTAACAGGGAAAGCAATCCTCATTGAATGAGAGACCTGCGGGATTGCGTTAGTAAAAGAACAAGCCACTTTCCCTGTACATAAGCTATATCCGTGAGTTTTACAATACATATTACGTGCTTCTGTGTATTGCCTTTCTGAAAATCAAGCAGATTGTCAGGAATGTGAGTTGTTTTACTGACAGTTGTTACAGTTTCTTTGCGGTATTTTTTGTTTAAGTGCACTGTAAGCCTTCTCCCCCCTTCTCCCACTTGCTCTATAAGCCGCTCTGTGCTTCCCCCTCCTCCCTCCTTCTTCTCATGGTTTTTACTTACAAGATGAGGTTGGGAATGATTGTTTTCAGTCATGTTCCTAAGAAATTGGTATTGGGAGGTGTTTTAGAACATAGGAAAGCACTTGTAAATAGGAGGAAGGAGGATCTTGTGAAATATTGTAAGCAATGGTGGCTGCTATGTAAGTCAGAGAATAGAACCTTGAAGTATAACACTTTGTTGCAATTAATGTTGTTTTTAAAGCGAGAAAAGCAGGACAAAAATAAATCTCTACAAGAGATCATTAAATCATTGCAGACAGTTTTACAGGTGAAACGGTTTGAACTTCAACAAGCTGAGAGAGAATTAATTGATAACACACAAGTCATAGAAAACTTTCTGAAGTCTGCAAGATGCTTTCCTTATTAACCTGTTTTCTTTGTAGATATCTGTTTAAGCATATTACAGTTTTAACTGTTAAATGGTACAGTAAGTTCATAGACTGTTAAATCACGAGAATCCATTGACTCAAAGTGTACATTTTGTGATTATACAGAAGACCATGAGTAATTCAGTTCTTTAGTGTGTGAATATCATGATAAGATTTTGTGTGTAACAGCTGTTACTTTTCTTTCTAGCATGCTAACTTTATTCCAGCATCCAGACTTGGGCAACTCTGTGATAGGCTGTGTCTCATCTCAGTGTACTAAATTTGGCTTTTTTGTATGCACACCGGATAAAGAATCCTGTTTTTGGGATAACAGTTGTAGCACTCCAGATGAGACACTAATAAAAGCCTTGCCCAGTCCAGTTTGTTAGGGCAGCGGGGGGGGGGCGGGTGCCTGTTGGGCTCTAGCACGTATTGACCTGTTTTGTCAGGGAGACCCAGAGGTACCTCTACCTGGGTGAGCAGTAAGCAACTCAAAGGTGCAATGCTAAAATCGAGATATTGTCTTGAATAGTATAATTGTGATCCATTTGCATATTTGAACTTGGTATTTGGTTTACATATCTGAGCTCAGTATTTTAATTTCCATATTTATATTTGGTACCAAAAGAATTTTGTTTGGGGAGATAATTACAAAATGAGAATTGGTTCCAGTACCACCTTGCTCCCCCTTAGGATGCATCCTTACACATTAGAGTAACTTTGTGGGGGAATCCTCTGATAAAAGAAAACTTGAAATGATATTGTACTTAAATGTGGCTTGAATGTGGAATTCTGGGTTTTAGTGCTATATTGCAATTAATGTTGTTCTCCAGGACTTAGGAAAAAATGGGATGAAGTACAGTACTGTAAGTTAATTTGTTCTTATTGTTATCCAATAATTTTGAGACCACAAAAGAATTTAAGTTGTTAAACTCTGATTCACATTGAATTTATGTGCTAGTTGGAGGTATGGGAAATAAAACTAAATGCTATGATGGATGTGAACTTGAAGAGGTTGTTGTTTAAAAGTTGCTAGAATATTACCTGATGTGGATCTGGGAAAATTAATCAATTGATGGTTAATATGCTGTTTATTGACATCTGTAAGAAATTGCAACAGGTAAATGGGGCTGAGGAATGTAACTATTGCTCAGCTAATTAGAATTGCATATAGAGTGTATTATGGCTGGAATGAAATGGGAAAATTAAAAAGCGAAATATCCCAGACCTGTACAGCTTGAACATAAATTTCAGACCTGTGTCAAACTGCGAGATATACGTAGCTCCCTGGCAGTTCCCACGCAGATCTCAATTAGCACCAGTGATTACGCCACCTGCGTGGCCTTGCCTGTATCTAAACTGCAGCAAGAAGAGAAAGAAAAAAAAAAAATTGAAAAACTTGGCTGCCCGCTGCTAAAGCGGTGAAAGGGGGGTTTTCTCTCCCCCCCCACTGCAGTGATGTTGCCGTTGGAGAACTGTAACAATGAAGCAGTCTAAGGGTGAAATTTAAAGGCATCCCCAGTGGATCTGTAGTCCTAATGAAGCTGGGAAATTAAACCACAAACTTTTTTTAATAGACTTATTCTGTGTTAACTAGTTGTAAGAGACCTTTTAGTAAATTCACCATGGTAGTTTTTGAGGTCATGGCACAGAAAGAAAGAAAGGCCTTTTTTTGAAACCAATGGAATGCCGAATTTGGAACAAAGTTTTACCATATGAATTCTTGTATTTGCCAGAAAGCCCTATACCTCTCTTGGGTCAAGATTTGTTAAGTAAGTTGTAAGCTCAAATAATGTTTTCTGAGAATTCTGTTCAGTTGCATGCCCCATAAGAAGATGCTTGGAAGGTGCAGATCTCCTTGCTGCAAGCAAGAAATCTCCAAGAAAATTTTGGATGCTGTATTTCCACTAGTATGGGCAGCCAAAGTATCGGTAAAGCCAACTGTGGCAGGATGCAAACCCCCCCTCTCTCCAACCCCTCCTTCAGTATGGAAGGAGTAGGCAACAGCTGCTTTTGTTTGGCCCCAGAGCACCCTGGCCCGGGGCCATTAGTGCATGCACACTGTGGACCTCCTGTTGTATTAGTTGCTCCCCCTTAATAATGTTCCTCAACTGATATCCGAATCTCTATTTAAGTAACTTTTGGAGTGCTAAAACCCTGTTTCTCACCAGTTTAATAAAAGTTTTTTTGGACCCTGTTGTCCCTTAAACTAACTTCGAGGTACCTCCGTGACACCACCACTACACTGATAGAACTCAAACAGGACTTCGATCTGGTAAGGAAAAACAATATCCAATAAACATGAAAGGGGCAGCTAATGAAGTTACAACAAAACACAAGTACTATGATGGCAGCAGCAGGACCCTCACTCCAATTAACACTTCCTTAGCCTATTCAGCTATCATCTCCTGCAACAGTGCAGCAACAATGACACACACTGGGTAGGTGGTACATGGATACCACCAGAAGGTCAATTACTGGAAAAAAAGAATTGGATTAAATTTAATCAAATGCAACAGTATTTTGTTGAGACCTCTCCTGTATGTATTTCTAAGAAACCAATTAACGAGTGTTTGTCAGAGAAGTTTCGTCTGTTTTACCAGTGATGGGGGATGGAGGGGTGGTTCAGAGCAATTTGGCTTTTGCTTCCCTTCTGGGTCTTAACGTGTAAGGTTTCTAAAGTAACCACAGAAGATGTTTTGAGTTTGTACTGGGTCCCTTGTAATTTAGAGGCACTAGCATATCAGAATTGTACAGATTACTAATTGGTAAAAAACAAAAAAAACCAACCAAACAAAAAAATCTTTCAATGCATTTGTTTTCCTTGTTAGTATGGCTAACTAGCCTTCTCCAATATTTGATAACAGCGATAGTTGTTGTAATTTGTACTGTTCTATTCTACTGTAGGTTGATTTGTAATGATAATGTATAGCAGGAAACTGACACATAAGGTATTATGATCCACAGTGGGCATTCAAACTCACCAACAGAATGCCCCCTTTTGACTTTGGAGGCAAGAGGTGGCTGCACCACCACTCCAAAGTAGCCTGTCAGATGACTGTGGTCACAGAGTGGATTGTGTGGCAGTTGCACATCCCCCTGAGATCTGGAGCCTTCAATGGGGCCGTTGATGGTTCTTTAGTACTTTTTGTACCCCACCGTGTCTGTCCCCATGTACAGACCTAGGGTGGTACCAAGGTGCTGTCAGTCACATCCTCCCCTGCCATGGGGCAGGGTGACTTCACCTCTACCAGCTGGTGGGACAGGAGGGGTGGGACCCTCGGTCAATTGACAGGGTCCTCAACAAAGGACGTGCCCAGAGAAGCTGCGAAGCTTCTGGACTATGTTGTAATGCCTACAGGCAGATCTGACCAGACTATAAAACGGGGTTCCCGCCAAAGACACCCTTTGAGTGGTCTTCTCGGAGACTGTGCGTGCATCTTTGTTTGCATCTTGGTGTGCGTCGTTCCTCATTGCCGCAGTATGAAGATTCATCTCTATTCCCTGTGATTTATACAGCTGTTTGATTACTCTTGGTGCAAAATGGGTACCCCTGTATGGCTCAGTTGACTCTGGAACGCCATACCTGGGTATAATTTCTTTCAGTAAGCCTTTTGTAACTCCTCCTGTATCATCTTCTTTTCTTGGGAAGTGGCTTCTACCCACTCTGATAGATGATCCACTATCACTAACGAATGTTTGTATCCATTTGTAGCCGGCATATCTGCATAGTCTATTTGCAATCTCTGAAAATGAAAAGAGGCTGTCATGGAGGGACCCCAAAGTCAGTTTTAGGTGGACAACAAGTTGCAAAAGAGACTTTATTCTGGCCGGAAAAGTACAGCCAATGAACCAACCAAAACAGGGTTTATACAATTAGTTAGCACTCCGATAACATAAGATAAAGGTTCGGATATCAGTTGAGGAGATTATTGGGGTGCAGCAAATGAGAATAATGAGGATCCACAGCGTGCATGCACGCACACACAAGAAACGAACCAGAGCCCTCTGACTCCAGGGTAAACTGTCACTTGCCTGGGTTAGGCAAGGATATATTCAGTAAATTATCACTCACCCAAATGAGGAGGTGAGGCGCTCCCAGTCCTGGGAAGTTTCCTTAGACGGCGTTCCCGTCTAAGGGGAGGACTCTGGCTCAGCAGACCCACTGCTCTGAGAAGAGCACACAAAGGGAATCTTCGTCGGGAACCCCAATTTATTGTCTGATCAGATCTGGCTGTGGGCATTCCAGAAACTTCTCAGCTTCTCTGGGCCCCTCCTCTGCTAACGACCCTGTCAACCAACTCTGGGTCCCACAAAAGAGCCATTAACTGCCCCACTGAAGGCTCCAGTTATCAGAGGGGGATGTGCAACTGCCATATCAGTTCTCCTGCTAACAATGGCTGCTGTGTGGACTTTGCCTGCTTCTCTAGCCAAACCAGCCCCCGCCTCCTGAAAGCTATTGTTATGAGGGTCTCTTCCACCCAGAAACAATAGCCGCCATCCAGAAGAATGTGTTCTTACCTGCAGCCTCAGTTACACGTGTCCCTCGCCTGTTCCCTCAAACAATGGCCAACGAAAAGGAGCATGCCCAGAAGCTCGCCAAGGGTCCTGAGGTCACCCAATGGACCAGAGAACATAAGCGTTGGCAAAAGAAAGCGTGCCGCTTTACAGGCAAATTAATATAGTAACACTGCTTGATTGAACCATAACCCCTTGGCATTTTGGTCACCTTAATTTTGCGCTCTGAGATCAAGGTAAAAGAACCATCACGAGTCCATCGCCGAACGGACCGTGACATTTAATTGGCGACGAGGATGGGATTCTGGGAAAACAGAGGGGTGTAGGCAGTGTGTGGTCTGCACCAGGGGAAAGACGTTTCATCTCAGCTGCAAGGGAGGCGATTCAGATTTCCCGCACACCATACACGCCTTGGTGTAAAGCACCCCAAACTCGCGTTGAGGGTTCTGTTTCCCGGAATCTAACACAAAAGATCTCAAAGTGCAAAAGGGGTGTTGTTCTCATGCTGATGAGTATTGTCTGCTAGGGAGAGTGAAGGGGAAATCTTGTGTGTTTGTGTAGTTAAGTTTGGTCCTCCCATAGCAGATTTCTAGACCTCTTCAACCACTCAGGAAAGAGAAGGGTGACGCAGCTGTTGCTGTGGTTTTCGTAACTAAGTTGTGCCCTCCTAGAGTGTGTACCACCCCTTCATAGTAAAAATGACCGAAAAAGCTGACAATCAAGGTTGTTGGTTAGCAAAAGACCGGGACTCATTCTACACGCTTTTAGCAAAGTATGGAGCCCGACCCTCTGTACCCGGAGAAGACTGGGCTCGTGACAATTGGACTAATTTGCAAAATGTAGTAGACTGAGTGATTTCTTTGCAGGCCAAGTCTAAGTTTAGATCAAATAAGGATAAAACTGTTGTCTGCGCTGTTCTAGGAGCCAGCCTAGTAGCAGCAATAGAAGATCGCTTTATGCGACGCAGTAATGAAAGTAAAATTATAGAATCACTTGAAAATCTGGTGCAGGTTTTACAAAAAAACAACCTCCAGTTTAGAACAACAATTAGAAAACTGCTTCCAACAATTAGAAAAGGAGAGGGAAGAAAACTGCTCATTGAAAGCCACTCTGAAAGAAAACACGGGGAGGAGGAGGGAGCGGGAGTTAGAGGAAAAAAATATCCGACACATAAATCAAATCTACCCTCAGAAAGAATTGGAGGACTCAGGAAAACGTTATGACGAATTCCCACATGTGAGACCCTTAGTTAAAACAGAATACTTTTATGCAAATGAGGAGGACACTGACTCTCACATTACAACTAAGCAAACACCTTACACT
Organism: Patagioenas fasciata; assembly: GCF_037038585.1. Lineage (NCBI taxonomy): Eukaryota > Metazoa > Chordata > Aves > Columbiformes > Columbidae > Patagioenas > Patagioenas fasciata. The sequence goes on from NC_092559.1 coordinate 48,570,898, forward strand.
GCCACGGAGCTGGCCAAACTTAGAAAATAATACGGTCGCCTCCCTAAAGAATCTGAAACTGAATATGTGTGGTGTGTATCCCTGACTGGGGGAGACCAAATTCAGTTAAGTGAACAAGAGACAAATGGATACTGGGGGCATGGAGTCTTCTTAACAACTGGTGACAGACGTGCCCCATGGTCTCTAACCCAGCGAGCTGCTTACTGGGCTGGAGGGTTAAACCCCTTAGATAGGAGAGAGCCCTTAGCGATTACTGGCACACCTGATCAATTGTTAGAAAGTGTACACAAAGCAGCCTGCTTGCAAATGATACATGAAAGGAAATTAATTCCTGAATGTGAATCCCCAATGATGTTGCCAGTATATCCAGACATGATGACTCCCTTAATAAGGGGACTTCCAGAGTCACTAAAATCTACTGGAATCAACCTTCAAAGGACAATCACACTAATGAGCCCAGTAGAGAGATTGGAAAATGTGATTAGGAACCAAGGTGACAGAAGAGGAAGCCAGAGGGAAGGAACTAATACTAGCATGGATGCCTCTTTCACCCCTCCCCCAGCTTCCCCCCAACAACCAAATACTCAGAAGGTGTGGATGTGGGGGGAAGTAGCACAAGAATTGATAGATTACAATAGGAAATATGGCCCAGTAAAAATCCTAGAAGAGAGGTCGAGAGGAATCCGTCATATTGAAATCAAAAAGCTGCCCCTCTCCGCCAATGCTGCTGCTATTACCAGTATCCCAAGAAAAGAACATCCATGCAATAAAACGACAAAGGGAGAACAGCCTAGAGCCCGACAACAATGGTGGGTTTTGGGAATCAAAAAGGGAGTTCCCAGAGACATAATGGAAGGCTTACCCCTTGATAAACTCAGTAAACTAGTATCAAGGTGGCAAAATCCAAAAGAGCCTTCACAGAATGTAAAAGAAATCCTACCTGTTGTGCCTTCAGCTCCCTCCCCCGCCGAGGATAAAAGTCTCTCCCAGAATCAGGAAAACTAGAACCTCCATTCCTTAGTAGTGGGCTGGGAAATGGAGGATGGATTTATATCCGACAGCTCACACATACCAAAGGGGGAGATTTGTTAATCACAGCTTCAGTGGGCCCTAAGCGTGCACCTGTAACTTTTTTAATCGACACCAGTGCACAAATTTCTGCTCTAAGCGAAGTAGATGCTGATAGGTGTGGAGTTTTTCCCTCAAAGCGACGTTTCTGTGTCCTTAACGCTTTAGGGTCAGCAGAAGTTATGAAAGTTGCTTGGGTAAAATTGTTGTTGCCAGGAAATGAGAACACAGTCACTATTAAGATGGTGAATGGTGATATTCCCAATAGTTTGCTAGGTATGGATATCCTCAAAGGCAGACAGTGGGAAGATACAGAAGGATTGTTGTGGACTTTTGGAATGCCACCATTGTTACATCTAAGGCTATTGCAAGTTGCACCGGCACTCCCGCATAGTCAGGTTACAAATGTAAAACAATACCCATTGCCCCTTGGTGCCAAAGAAGGCATAAAACTGGTCATACAAGAAATGAGAGAACAAGGAGTCATAATTAACACGCACTCTCCTTTTAACTCTCCAGTGTGGCCAGTTAGAAAGCCCAACGGGACGTGGTGACTTAAAATAGATTTTTGGCGGCTGAAACTGCCGCAGTCCCCAATCTGGCTGAGCTAATAACTATGATACAGGAAAAAGCTCATCCAATCATGGCAACAATAGATGTCAAGGACATGTTTTTCATGATACCGTTGCAGCCAGAAGACAGAGATCGTTTTGCTTTCATCTGGGAGGGACAACAATACACTTTCACCCGACTTCCCCAAGGGTACAAACATTCTCCCACACTAGCTCATCATGCTTTAGCTCAGGAGCTAGAAAAAATACCCAAACCCGAAGGCATAGCTGTTTATCAGTACATTGATGATATTCTTGTGGGTGGAAATGAAGTGACAGAAGTAGGGGCAACCCAACAAGAAATAATTACACATTTAGAAAATCTGGGTTTGCAAATTCCCCCTGAAAAGGTTCAAAAGCCCTCACAAGAAGTAAAATTCTTAGGAATCTGGTGGAAGGGGGGAATGACCTGCATCCCGCCGGACACTCTTGCTTCCTTAGATCAGATTAAAATGCCTGAATCAAAAAAGGATTTGCAGTATGTTTTAGGGTTGTTGGTTTTTTGGAGGAAACACATTCCAGACTTTTCTATCATTGCTAGACCTCTTTACGACCTGTTAAGAAAAGGGGTAAAATGGGAATGGACAGTTTCTCAGGAAGAAGCTATGCGATTACTGATTTTTGAAGCAACAGCTCACCAAGCCCTTGGTCCTATTCACCCTACAGACCCTTTTCAGGTTGAATGGGGGTTTGCTTTATCAGGCTTGTCAGTTCACATATGGCAGAGAGGCCCTGAGGGTTCAACCCGACCTGTGGGATTTTTCTCCCGGGGTTTTAGGGATGCAGAAAAGAGATACACAGCTTGGGAGAAAGGTTTGTTTGTTGTTAGTCTGGCTCTCGTAGAAGTAGAGAAGATTGCACGACAGCAGCCAATCGTGTTAAGAGGCCCATTTAAAGTCATTAAAACAGTCACTTCTGGGACCCCTCCTCCTGATGGGGTAGCCTAAAAGGCCTCAGTACGAAAGTGGTATGCTCAGATTGAACATTATTGTAACATTTTCTCAGTATCTGAAGGAGCTTTAAAAAATCTAGCTATACAAGAAATGGAGAGCTTGGATGAGGACCAAGACAAACATGCCTCAGTGATTCAAGTCGCACCTCCCTTTTCGCATGATGGGTCAGTTAGTGCTTGGTTTACTGACACTTCTGCTAAAAGAGAAGGAAAAGTATGGAAATACGGGGCAGTCACACTCCATACTTCTTCCGAAGAACAGATTATAACAGAGGGAGAGGGTAGTGCACGAGTAGGTGAATTAATTGCAGTATGGAGTGTTTTCCAACATGAAGCACAAACTACTACCCCTGTACGCATTTATACTGACTCTTATGTCGTGTTTAAGGGCTGTACCGAGTGGCTTCCTTTCTGGGAACAGAACGGATGGGAAGTTAATAGGATTTCAGTGTGGCAAAAAGAAAAGTGGCAAGAAATCTTAAGTATTGCTAGAAAAGGAAACTTTGCTGTGGGCTGGGTGGCTTCTCATCAGGTAGATGGGGGATCTGCAGGTGAATGGAATAACCGGGCTGATGAGTTAGCAAGACTGGCCCCTGTACAAAAGGATCAAATTTCAGAAGATTGGGAATGCTTGTTAGAATGGTTACATGTAAAGCGCAAACACACCGGAGCCAAAGACCTGTACCGTGAAGCTCTGGCCCGAGGCTGGCCTGTCACCAGGGAAATGTGTAAAACCTGCATATCAGCCTGCGAACAATGTCAGAGATGGCTAGAAAGGCACCCTTTAGAAGATAACCCTCTGCAATTAAGGGAAGGTAAAGGTCTGTGGGATGCCTGGCAGGTAGATTACATTGGCCCCTTTAAGAAATCAGGGGGCAAAGCATTTCGTACTGGTGGGAGTAGAAATTACATCAGGATTAGTCCAAGCAGAAGCTTTTAAAAAGGTTACAGGTGAAAATACTGTGAAAGCATTGCAAGAATGGTTTGGAACTTTTCCAAAGCCGCAAGAAATACAGTCTGACAACGGTTCCCATTTCACTGCTAAAATCGTACAATATTGGGCACAAAGCAAAGGGATCAAATGGACTTTTCACACCCCATATTACCCACAGGCTAATGGAATTGTAGAAAGAACAAACGACCTCCTAAAACGGCTTTTGAGACCTCATGAGGGTAATTGGAATACTCGTCTGTGGCAAGCTGTCACAGGGGTAAATGACCGGTGGGGGGTAAATGGATGCCCCAAAATCACCACCTTCTGTCCAAAAGCCCCTTCCTTGATTCCTTCCCTAAAGGGACCAAATGATTCCAAATTACAGAAACGTGGTGGGACAGTTCACATGACTGGAATGTGGTCATGGATGGCTACGCCCTTTTCAGGAAAGACAGGCCAGCCAGGCGTGGTGGTGGAGTTGCTCTCTATGTGAGAGAGCAACTGCAATGTACTAAATTCTGCCCAGGAGCGGATGAGGAATGAGTCGAGAGTGTATGGGTCAGGATCAAGGGACAGGCTGGCAGGGGTGATACTGTTGTAGGTGTCTATTACAGGCCACCAGATCAGACTGAGGAAGTTGATGAGGCCTTCTATGCGCAGCTGAGAGTGGCCTCACAGTCACAGGCCCTGGTTGTGGTGGATTTTAACTTCCCTGATGTTTGCTGGAAGGACCATTCAGCCAGCCAGCCACAGTCCAGGAGGTTCCTCCAGTGCATTGATGATAACTTCCTCATGCAGATGGTGGAGGAGCCGACTAGGAGAGGTACACTGCTGGATCTCATCCTCACTAACAAAGAGGGTCTGGTCGAAGCAGTAAAGGTCGAGGGCTGCATGGGTTGCAGTGACCACGAGATGGTGGAGTTCAGCATCTCGTGTGGCAGGAACAGAATAGCAAGTAGAACTGCAACCCTGGACTTTGGCAGGGCTAATTTCGGCCTTTTCAAGCAATTGCTGGGGGAAATCCCATGAGCAAGACTGCTTGAAGGAAAAGGGGCCCAAGAGAGCTGGATTGCATTCAGAGATTGCTTCTTCCATGCTCAGGATCAGAGCATCCCCACACGTAGGAAGTCGAGGAAGGGAGCCAGAAGGCCTGCGTGGTTGAATAGGGATCTGTTGGGTATGCTCAAGCAGAAGAGGAGAGTTTACAGGTCATGGAAGCAGGGACTGGCCACTTGGGAGGAATATAAGGCTGCTGTTAGAGGATGTAGGAAGGCAGCTAGGGTAGCCAAGGCCTCCTTAGAATTACAGCTGGCGAGAGGGGTCAAGGACAGCAAGAAGAACTTTTTCAAATACATAGCAGATAAAACTAATACCAGAGGCAATGTCGGCCCACTGATGAATGAGGTGGGTGCCCTGGTGGCAGAAGACACAGAGAAGGCAGAATTGCTGAATGCCTTCTTTGTCTCTGTCTACTCCGCTGGAGGCTGTCCTGGGGAACCCTGTACCCCTGAGACCCCGGATGAAGCCAGGTTAATGGAGGAGTTTGCTTTAGTCGATGAGGACTGGGTTAGGGAACAATTAAATAGTCTGGACGTCCATAAATCCCTGGGTCCAGATGGGATGCATCCGCGGGTGCTGAGGGAGCTGGCTGAAGTCATTGCTAGACCGCTATCCATCACTTTTGCCAAGTCTTGGGAAACGGGAGAGGTGCCCGAGGACTGGAGGAAAGCAAATGTCACTCCAGTCTTCAAAAAGGGCAAGAAGGAGGACCCGGGTAATTATAGACTGGTCAGCCTCACCTCTGTCCCTGGGGAAGTAATGGAACAGCTTATCCTTGGTGTCATCTCAAGGCATATCAGGGATAAGAGGGTCATTAGGGGCAGTCAGCATGGCTTTACCAAGGGTAAGTCATGCTTGACCAACCTCATAGCCTTTTATGAGAATGTAACAAGGTGGATGGATGATGGCAGAGCGGTGGATGTGGTCTACCTTGACTTCAGTAAAGCCTTTGACACAGTCCCTCACAGCATCCTCACAGCTAAATTGAGGAGGTGTGGTCTAGACAATAGAGTAGTGAGGTGGGTTGCAAACTGGCTTAAAGAGAGAAGCCAGAGAGTGGTGGTCAATGGTGCGGAGTCCAGTTGGAGGCCAGTATCTAGTGGAGTGCCTCAGGGGTCAGTACTGGGGCCAATATTATTCAATATATTCATTAACGATTTAGACGAGGGAATTGAGTGTACTATCACCAATTTTGCTGATGACACTAAGCTGGGAGGAGTGGCTGACACGCCAGAAGGCTGTGCTGCCATCCAGCGGGACCTGGACAGGCTGGAGAGTTGCGCGGGGGATAACCTGATGGAATTTAACAATGGAAAGTGTAGAGTCCTGCATCTGGGCAGGAACAACCCCAGGTTCCAGTATAGGTTGGGGAATGACCTATTAGAGAGCAGTGTAGGGGAAAGGGACATGGGGGTCCTGGTGGACAACAGGATGACCATGAGCCAGCACTGTGCCCTTGTGGCCAGGAAGCTAATGGCATCCTTGGGTGTATTACAAGGGGGGTGGTCAGTAGATCGAGAGAGGTCCTTCTTCCCCTCTACTCCGCCCTGGTGAGACCCCATCTGGAATATTGTGTCCAGTTCTGGGCCCCTCAGTTCAAGAAGGACAGGGAACTGCTGGAGAGGGTCCAGTGTAGGGCAACAAAGATGATTCAGGGAGTGGAGCACCTCCCTTATGAAGAAAGGCTGAGGGAGCTGGGGCTCTTTAGTTTGGAGAAGAGGAGACTGAGGGGTGACCTTATTAATGTTTATAAATATATAAAGGGTGAGTGCCACGAGGATGGAGTCAGGCTCTTCTCAGTGGCAAACAATGATAGGACAAGGGGCAATGGGATCAAGCTGGAACACAAGAGGTTCCACTTAAATTTGAGTAAGAACTTCTTCTCAGTGAGGGTAACAGAGCACTGGAACAGGCTACCCAGGGAGGTTGTGGAGTCTCCTTCCCTGGAGACATTCAAAGCCCGCCTGGACACATTCCTGTGCGACCTCACCTAGGCGTTCCTGCTCCAGCAGGGGGATTGGACTAGATGATCTTTTGAGGTCCCTTCCAATCCCAAACATACTGTGATACTGTGATCCAGCCCATTACCCAGGACAGCCAGTCCTAGTAGAACTCCCCACTGTGGGAAGAGTACCACTGGTATTAAAAACCCCTTTGAACACAAAGTCATGGGTAGCTTCCGATGCCCTGGGCAAGGAACATCGGATAAATACCCGCCGGATAATTTCGTCATTTTAATTATTTTTGCCTCAAAGAGGCGAGCCCTGTTTGTTTTCCTTTTTGCAGGAGAACTCCGAGGGACACAGAGAATAACACGAATCATCCAAGAATCGAATTGAAGGCCTAGTTTGTGAAGATGACCAGTAGTGCAATTAAGTTGCTAATACTTTGCTACATCTTTTCACTTACCTACTATAGTAATTGAATGCGAGTGGGATAGTAAAGAATTAAGTTAGAGATCTAACTAGTGTGTTGGAGACAGGATCGGAATTCTTAAATGGTATTGATTCAAAAATATTAATGAATAAATTAGCTACCAAAAGTAAATGTAAAAGACCACAAATTGTGGTACATAATAACCTTTCTTTGGCTCTCAGTTGTATTCAGGCACAACTGTGGATGCAATCTGTGGCTGCCTCGATCATAAGGGAAGGTGAAGAAGGCACTTTTCCTACTGAAATTTGGAAAATTGTTTGGGACAGCGCTACTGAATTTGAGAGAGAACTCCAATCCTGGTGGACTTTGGTAAACTTTACCTATAACCCCATCATGAACACAGCCACAACCTTTGTGTTAACCATATACATAATGCTACAATATACATAATTTACCCAATCATTGCATTAGGGTTGAACCACAATGGAACTATGCTCTATCCTTTCGAGCATAGAGTATGGGTCCGAAAAATAGATGAAAAATGGCAAATTGTCAATTTAGAATCTTGCATTGTGCGAGAACAGCAAGGATTCATCTGCGAAAGTAATACAATCAGTGCTCAAGACATTTGTCTGGACACTGAGCAGAATGTTTGCCACTTTGAGGTTCGTCCTGACAATCGAGAAACGGTATTAGTGTACATTGGCAAAGGTTGTGTGTGCTTGAGGACCACTTGCAACTCTGTATTAGTAGATGCAGTGATATTAGAAATAATTCAAATATTTGTGTTTGTGATTTTGTTAAGATTAATGGATGTGATTTTTCTTATCTCACACCAGTTATATCTCATCAACTTATACAATCTAATTACACACTGATTCAAGAATTACTGCCTACACCTATTGGGATGAATCTTATATTGATAAAGCAATTGTTGCAACACCAAGACCTGATCGAGATCCTGGAAGAAGTTCGAGAAAATGGACAGTAAACCTTGATAACCGTTCATCACAATGCTGAAGAAATTCACCGTGTGTTAAGAAGAATAGAAAAAGATGCAGAACATAAGTGGTGGAACATGCTTTTCGGGTGGTCACCGACTGCTACAGGCATCCTGAACAAGTTGTGTCACCCCGTAGTTGTTCTCTTTGTATTAGTTTTGATAGGTTTTGTTATGTCCGTGGTACTGTATATTTTAAATTGGAAAATGGTAAAGCGTTTGACACGTTTAACATCTGTGATTGATGCCCACAATTTGTTTAGTGTACCTTCCAATGTAGACATCCCTAAATTCATTGATACAAAGCAGATCGCGTGACAAATCACTTATCTTTTCCTTTCCTTTTTCTTCCTTCTTACTTTCTGTCTCCCTTTGAGGATTGCGTTGTTGCCACGAGTTCCCGTTGACAATGCTCAGGCACCGGGTGGTGTGAGAGTCGGTCTGAAGATGAAGCAGTATTTGCCTGAACATCGCCATCAAGAACTTAGAGAACTGAAGCTGAGACCAAAAGAACAGATGGACAATGACTTGGAGAGAGGCCCGAGGAGAAGCATTGTGTTGCACTGTTTCTCTGATATGGGGTGGGTCCTGCTAGCAATGACTGTTGTGTGGACTTTGCCTGCTTCTCCAGCCAAACCAACCCCCGCCTCCTGAAAGCTATTGTTATGAGGGTCTCTTCGACCCAGAAACAATAGCCGCTATCCAGAAGAATGTGTTCTTACCTGCAGCCTCAGTTACACGTGTCCCTCGCCTGTTCCCTCAAACAATGGCCAACGAAAAGGAGCATGCCCAGAAGCTTGCCAAGGGTCCTGAGGTCACCCAATGGACCAGAGAACATAAGTGTTGGCAAAAGAAAGCGTGAATCTTTCGAGCCTACACAGTATGAGCCTGGGCTGCGAAAACCATGGGAACAAGGGGGGGTGGTGAAGAAGCATAAAAGGTGACTCCAGAATGGACACCATTGAAGATCTTCCCACCAGAGGATCCCGAACCACAATGGAGGACCGGCAGGACTCCACGGGACCCGGAGACCAGAGGAATGCTTCTGGAACTGGACTGGTGATAAACACAACCTCATTTCTCATCTTTTCCTTTACTTTTCCCCATTTCTTTCCCCTTTCTCTTTCGTACTCTCTGTCTCTATCGTGTGCCACTTTACAGGCAAATTAATAAAGTAACACTGCTTGATTGAATCATAATCCCTTGGCATTTTGGTCACCTTAATTTTGCGCTCTGAGATCAAGGTAAAAGAACCATCACGAGTCCATCGCCGAACGGACCGTGACAGCAGCCTGTTCCAGTGTTCTGTCACCCTCACTGAGAAGAAGTTTCATCCCAAATTTAAGTGGAACCTCCTGTGTTCCAGTTTGCACCCATTACCCCTTGTCCTATCATTGGCTGTCACTGAGAAGAGCCTGGCTCCATCCTCGTGACACTCACCCTTTATATATCTGTAAACATTAATGAGGTCACCCCTCAGTCTCCTCCAAGCTAAAGAGACCCAGCTCCCTCAGCCTTTCCTCATAAGAGAGATGCTCCACTCCCTTAATCATCTTTGTTGCCCTACGCTGTACTCTCTCCAGCAGTTCCCTGTCCTTCTTGAACTGAGGGGCCCAGAACTGGACACAATATTCCAGATGGGGTCTCACCAGGGCAGAGTAGAGGGGAAGGAGAACTTCTGTCGACCTACTCACCAGCCCCCTTCTAATACACCCCAGGATGCCATTGGCCTTCCTGGCCACAAGGGCACAGTGCTGGCTCATGGTCATCCTGTTATCCACCAGGACCCCCAGGTCCCTTTCCCCTACACTGCTCTCTAACAGGTCGTTTCCCAACTTATACTGGAACCTGGGGTTGTTCCTACCCAGATGCAAGACTCTACACTTGCCCTCATTAAATTTTTCCCCACCCAACTCTCCAGCCTGTCCAGGTCTCTGGATGGCAGTACAGCCTTCCGGCGTATCAGCCACTCCTCCCAGCTTTGTGTCATCAACAAACTTGCTGATAGTATACTCTATTCCCTCATCCAAATCGTTGATGAATATATTGAATAATATAGGCCCCAGTACTGACTCTTGAGGCACTCCACTAGATACAGGCCTCCAACTGGACTCCGCCCCATTGACCACGACTCTCTGGTTTCTTTCCTTCAGCCAGATCACAGTCCACCTCACTACCCGATCATCCAGACCGCACTCCCTCAATTTAGCTGTGAGGATGCTGTGGGAGACTGTGTCAAATGCTTTACTCAAGTCAAGGTAGACCACGTCCACTGCTCTGGCATCATCCATCCATCTTGTTATGTCCTCATAAAAGTCAATGAGGTTGGTCAAGCACAACTTCCCTTTGGTGCAGCCATGTTGACTGCCCCTAATGACCCTCTTATCCCTGATATGCCTTGAGATGGCACCAAGGATAAGTCGTTCCATCAGTTTCCCAGGGATGGAGGTGAGGCTGACCTGTCTATAGTTACCCGGGTCCTCCTTCTTGCCCTTTTTGAAGACTGGAGTGACATTTGCTTTCCTCCAGTCCTCAGGCACCTCTCCCATTTCCCAAGACTTGGCAAAGATGATGGAGAGCGGTCCAGCAATGACCTCAGCCAGCTCCCTCAGCACCCGCGCATGTGTGACAACCTTGAAGCACTCCCCCCTTGCTTAACAGAACAAAGACCTTGTTATGTCTTAAACGTCTGTTTTTTGTTACTTTGGGAGGAAGAGATAGATGACACCTCATCTTATCTTTCCCGAAGTTTTATGGCCATGGAGGCAGACACCTTGGAAGATAAGGACAGTTAATAGTGTTGCTGTAAAAGGTCTCATGGCCTAATTGGGATGATAGAGATGAACCATCTGTCGGACAGCCAACTACCAGAAGAAATCATGAACCAACAGCTACCCCTGATGGGTAAGACAACTCACTTCTAGTCAGTACTGTGAACTTTCCCCTAGTTTGAAGACCCCAGACCCATTTCCAGAAGAGTCTTCCTAATTAGCATGAAGAGGGAGCAGAGGGAGGAGACGAACCACCTTCTCCTATCTCGCATGTGAATGAACTGGGTTATAAAACAACCTCACGTAGGATACAGGTCGGCGGCGTGTAAATCTTCAACGTGTCCCCCCCATCAGAGGTCGTCACGGGACCGATGTACCTGTGGAGTGGTGATATCTTACTCTCCCTCTCTGTCTCTCTCTCTCTCTCCCTTTCTCTTTCTGATATATTAGTTTTCCTCTTCACTCTCTCTTTCTTCCTTTTTCTTAAACATATAAAGTAATACCATTGTAAGTTCTGCTGCTAAAGTCTTGTTAAGCTTTGCATTACAGTTACTAACTGTTGCCAATCCACCGTTTTTAGAAGGGCTTTTGCTGTCAATGTATTGATAAGTTTTGTGGTACTATAACATACTTTTTCCAAGTCACTGATTGCTGTAATTTGTATATCATCATGTGCTTTTAGTAAATTCATAATTGGACCCCCGGAGTGATTGTCTGTCATTTACTTCGCATTGCCGCACAGAATTACCCAGAGTTAACTCACACCTGATCTCATCTGTTGAGTCAGGGCGCGTGTCACGTTCAGAGTTAACTCATTCCTCATCCCATCTGTTGGGACGGGACAGGGTGCATCCAATCTGGACCCATGGATTTATGGATGTCCAGATTGCCTAACTGCTCCCTAACCCAGTCCTCATCAACCGAGGTAAACTCCTCCATTGTCCTGCCTTCCTCTGGGGCCTCAGCGGTATGGGGCTCCTCAGGACAGTTCCCGGCAGAGTAGACAGAGACAAAGAAGGCATTCAGTAACTCTGCCTTCTCTGTGTTTTCTGTCACCAGGGCACCCACCTCGTTCATCAGTGGGCCTACATTGCCTCTGGTGTTAGTTTTATCTGTCACGTATTTGAAGAAGCTCTTCCTGTTGTCCTTGACCCCTCTTCGCCAGGTTTAATTCTAAGGAGGCCTTAGCTTTCCTAGTTGCCTCCCTACTCACACATATGGCAATTAAGAATCCATATACACACTGTATATCATTAGGTACTTCTGTCCAAACATGTTGAGTCACAGATAGCAGTTGTTTTAGTCTCACTATTCCAGCATCGTACAGTAGTTGGAAAAAATAAAATCTAATTATACTACCATGAAACAGAACATTTCTAGCACTATTTTTCTGGATTCCTGAAAATTGGCACAGCGGGAAAAATAAGCCGAATCAGGTGTCACCAACTAGTTCACAGACAGATGAACAGCAATAGAAAGGACAGGGGACATGTCAGACTCACAAATAATGTAAACATGTAAGATTTACAATTTCCAGTGTTTGCTCTAGCAGTAAAATTAGTGCTAATAGTTATCCAATTTTAAAAGACTTTTTAAATAAAGTAACCTTCCTCTCTTAGATCTCTCATGTCAGTATTTCAATGAACCAATCAGTGGCAATCTGTGGCATCTCCTTGGGATGATTATACATGGTTACTTTTGGTGTGAGAATTGTGTACAAGAGCAAATCTCTGACTTCGAACCAATCCAAAACTCTTGACAATTCCAAACTTATTAGCAGGAAAAGAACCCTTCTGCATTCCTCAAGACAAAGAGCAATAGAATAGTCTCTGTAAATTCACAGTACTGTAAGAAGATGCTGCAAGAACACCCTCTCCCAAGCCCATCAGGGACAGCAATGCCCTCTTCCTCCCTGATCAAAAAAGAGAAAAGTAAAAATTTGGGTTGGTATGCTTTTCAATTTGACATGTGTCCGAGAGTGTCACAGTCCAGTCTACCCCTCTGCATTAGCATAATCAGATAAAAGCAAAACTTAAAGTAATGTATAGGTAGGGCAAATAGTTTTTCTGGATTTTAGTAAGGCTTTTGATACTCGAAAGAGTTGTTGTGAATGGGGATACATCTTGCTGGCAACCAGTCATCAGCGGTGTTCCTCAGGTCTCAATTCTAGGGACAGTTCTGTTCAATATTTTTATCACTGATCTGGATGCAGGAGTTGAATGCACCATTAGCGAGTTTGCTGACAATACCAAACTGCGAGGTGCTGTTGACTCTCTCAAGGGACAAGAGACCTTGTAGAGGGATCTAGATAGATTGGAGCATTGGGTATGACCAATAGGAAACTAAAAATTTAAAAGGTCAAAATGCCAGATTCTGCACCTCAGACAGAATAATGCTGGACACAAGTATGAATTGGGAAGGAGTGGCTGGAGAGCAGCCCTGCAGAGAGGAATCTGAGGGTGCTGGTCGACAGTAGGTTCAATAAGAGTTAGCAGTGTGCCCTGACAGCCGAGAGGGCAAAACGCATCCTGGGGTGCATCAAACACTGTTGCTTTCCATGCGAGAGATGGAACCTGACACACCAATATGATGTTCACAGAGTTCAACTTTATTGTCCGACTGAGCTAGATTTATACTAAAATCTGCCCTGTCCATGCGCCTTGCAACAATGTGATTGGTTACAACACGCGCTATACAGTAACGTGATAGGCTGCATGCACTGTCCACGCGCTCTGCATGCGCGTGTCGGCGATTGCTCATTGGTTGTTACCTTCTTATAGGGTTCCTTTTGTTTTTTTTGTCTCTGGTTTCACCTTCCAGCCAGGCTGGCGACAACCCCATCTCCCCAGGGGGGGTTCTGCCACTACATCTCCCCCTCTTTCATTTAATATAATGTTAACAACATGCCGTATCATGCTTTGAAGACAGTGCAAAATACAGAGTAAGAACATTAAAGCTAATACAATTAAATAGAAATAAAAGATACTTAAGGCAATTCCTCACGAACTCTGTCTACACTGAGCAGCAAGTCCCAGCAAGCAGCACCCTGGACCCAAAGAGAGAAAAGAGGAAAAAAAAGGCAGAAAGGCTCAGAGACCTCTGCAAAACAGCAAAAGGCTATACTAAATGTCCCAAACCAAACTCCCCCTGACTCTGACAAAAAGAGCAAAGAAGGAATGCGCAAGAGAGGGAGAGCGCGCCCGAGAGAGCAAGAGAGAGACCAGAAGATCCCAACTCTCCTGAAATATGAAGCATGACATTAATGGGATGGAATACTCTTATTGATCAGTCTGGATGTCAGTCAAGGTCTGCCCCATCTATGCCCCCCTTCCTCGATGCCTCACGCCTATGGGCAGAGCACTAAGAACATCCTTGGCTCTCAGACTAGAGCAATTAAAAACATTAGCTTTGTGCTAGGGTGTTATCTCTTATTATCAAACTAAGTCCAAATAATGACCGTGCTAGCTAAGAAACAGAAAAGTTTCTAACTGAATGAAGAAAATTAACTCATTTTCAGTCACACCAGCACACAAGTGCCTAACACCTAACAGCTGTGAACCTTGTTCTTATTAACTTAGTAAATGCCTAAAATGTATGACCCTTATTCATATAGACTTATTACTAATTGCTGATTTTAGGTATCAGGGAAACCTCCAACTAGATATAATTTTCTCACCATAGCTACAATGCATCACTTCTCTGAATTAAGAACAGTCATGAAAAATGTTCATTAAGAATGTTCTCTTCTCCAGAGTGAACAAGCCCAACTCTCTCAGCCTTTCTTCATAAGAAAAGTGTTCCAGCCTTATAATTATTTTTGTGGCCCTCCCCGGACCTGCTCTAACAAGTCCATGACTTTGTTGTACTGGGGACCCCAGAGCTGGATGCAGTACTCCAGGTGGGGTCTCACAAGAGTGGAGTAGAGGGGCAGAATTATAGAATCATAGAATGCCCTGAGTTGGAAGAGACCCACAAGGATCATCAATCAAGTCCAACTCCTGTCACAGAATCACAGAATGTTAGGGATTGGAAGGGACCTCAAAAGATCATCTAGTCCAATCCACCTGCCGGAGCAGGAACACCTAGATCAGGTTACACGGGAATGTGTCCAGGCAGGTTTTGAATGTCTCCAGAGTAAGAGACTCCACAACCCCCCTGGGCAGCCTGTTCCAGTGTTCTGTTAGCCTCACTGTGAAAAAGTTTCTTCTCAAATTTAAGTGGAGCCTCTTGTGTTCCAGCTTGATCCCATTACCCCTTGTCCTATCATTGGTCGTCACCGTGAAGAGCCTGGCTCCATCCTCGTGACACTCACCCTTTATATATTTGTAAACATTAATAAGGTCATCCCTCAGTCTTCTCTTCTCCAAGCTAAAGAGACCCAGCTCCCTCAGCCTTTCCTCATAAGGGAGATGCTCCACTCCCTTAATCATCTGTGTTGCCCTACGCTGGACCCTCTCCAGCAGTTCCCTGTACTTCTGGAACTGAGGGGCCCAGAACTGGACACAATATTCCAGGTGTGCTCTCACCAGGGCAGACTAGAGGGGAAGGAGAACCTCTCTTGACCTACTAACCACTGTTGCTTTTTCCATACGAGAGACGGAACCTAACACACCAATGTGATGTTCACAGAGTTCACTTTATTGTCGGACCGGGCTAGCTTTATAGCAAAGCTGCCCTGTCCATGCGCCTTGCAACAATCTGAGTGGTTGTAAGTCGTGCTATACAGTAACGTGATAGACTGCATGTACTGTCCACGCGCTCTGCACGTGTGTGTCCAGCGATTGCTCATTCATTGTTACCTTCTAATGGGGCTCCTTTAGTTTCTTTTGTCTCTGGCTTCACCTCTCAGCCAGGCTGGTGACAACCCCATCCCCCCCGGGGCGGGGGGGGGGGGGGCCCTGCCACTACATCTCCCCCTCTTATTTAATACA
Source organism: Patagioenas fasciata (assembly GCF_037038585.1). Classification (NCBI taxonomy): domain Eukaryota; kingdom Metazoa; phylum Chordata; class Aves; order Columbiformes; family Columbidae; genus Patagioenas; species Patagioenas fasciata. The sequence continues at coordinate 48,586,600 of NC_092559.1, forward strand.
ATATTAACAATACGCTGTATCATGCTTTAAAGACAGTGCAAAATACAGGGTAAGAACATTAAGGCTAATACAGTTACAGTTAACAAGAACAGACCTGTTTTCAGTATTCCTTTTAACCAAACAAGGCATCCAACCCAAAAAACCCAACATCTTCTGTTATTTTCTTGTTCTGCAAATCTTTTATCGTTTTATCTTTTAAGTTCAAACAACACATACAATCAGACTCTTCATAACTGTGACCATGGCCAATAACAAAAATTTAATCGCTGCTGTGTTTTACAAAGTGGTATGCTCAACATTGGCTACATCCGTTGCTAAAAGTGATAATACCTCTGAGGTTAAGGGTTGTCATCACTGCAATCGGTTTCTTCTTTGTTAGCTAGCCAAGGTCTCACCCACTTTGTCAGGATCCACAAATTATGGTTACCTGTAGAAACACAAGCATATCCCCTTCCCCAGGTTATTAATGACATAGGACCTTCCCATTGTTGTGTTGTCAGATTAAACACACTAACCTTAGGTACATTTTCGGAAAAATCTTTGACATTTTTGATATGGTGCATAACAACCGGTTCCATTTCAGTCTCACTTTTAGGATTAAGCCAGTTCAGCACATACAATGCCTCTTCTGGGCTCACGTCAATTCCCCCTTGTTTTTGCAAAACAGACAGAAGATTTTTCTATGTGTGGTGTGCACGCTCAATAATTGCCTGGCCAGTAGAATTATAAGGGACTCCGAACAGGTGTTGTACCTTCCACTGGACGAGGAAGGTTGCAAGTGTGTCAGAACGGTATGTGGGACCATTATCTGTTTTGATTTGTGTAGGAACACCCTTGACAGCAAAAGCTTGTAATAAATGACACTTTACCGCTTTTGCATTTGCTGAGGTCAAAGCTGTAGCCCACAACAGTCCTGAACAGGTATCTATGGACACATGAATGTACTTTTGTCGGTCAAACGGTGCAAATTCAGTAATATCAGTTTGCCATAACTGACCTGGCTTCAAGCCCCGAGGATTTACTCCCTTTTGTTGCAGAGGCACTATGCGAGCACAATCAGGACAAGCTGCGATAATGGATGGAGCTTGTTCCTTGGTAAGAGTAAACTGTTTTCGGAGTGATGCTGAGGACTGATGGAAGAACTCGTGAGCTTTTCTGGCTTGTTCAAAAGGAGATACATCTGTCACTGCCACGAGTTTGTCTATAATGTTGTTTCCCTCAACTAGCCCACCTGGTAGGTTAGAGTGGCTTTTTATATGCATTATAAATACTGGCGCTGTTCTATAATCTAACACGTTCCACAAATCTAATAATGCCTCAAACAACAAGAAGTTGGAAACACGCTGCAAAAGCGCTCCATGTATTCTTTGTACAGCTCCCACAACACAAAGAGAATCTGCTACCAGATTAATTGGGCAGTTATGCCATTTTTGTAACGCCGCTATCACCGCTTGTAATTCTAAAATTTGAACTGATCCTTCAGCTGCAACAATCTGTGAATGCCATTGACCGTTCTCAAACCATACAAAACCTCCTTTGTATAAGCAACTACTCGCATCTGTGAAAATAGTTATGGCATCTAATGGATGCTCACTAACAATTTACATAGGCTCCAAGGGGAGGTTAGTTTTAAATATGGGATACGGTGGATAATGATTGTCCACCTGCACTGGAATCCAGGCAAGAGCTAAGGCAAGATCATCATGTTTGAGAAGGATCTGTTCAAACAGATTGAGAGAAATGGGGATCACAATTTTAGCAACATACAATCCAGACAAGGTCAGATATCGGCTTAGTCCTTTCACTACCACTTGGGCAATGGCTTCCCACCTCGGAATGGTGTTTTTTTGTTTTTGTTTAGAAATATCCATTCTAATACTAACAACGGATCCTTTTCTTCCGTGCTCCACTGGGCCAAAAGTCCTGCCACCTCCTTATTGGTATTATAGACATAAAGAGTAACAGGCAATTCTGATCTTATCCGCTGAGCAGTATTCTGTGAAATTTTTCTTGAAATTTGCTCAAGCGCATTTTGTGCTTCTGGTGTAAGGCACCGTGGTTCTTGGGGGTCTCGTCCCCCACGAAGGAGACTAAACAACAGTTGCAAATCTGTATTTGTAATTCCCACAACATTTCTTATCCACTGCAACTCCCCTACCAACTTCATTGCATCGTGAAGGGTTGCTACCTTTGCTTTCATAGTAAGCTTCTGAGGTCTAATCATGGCCTGGGTTAGCTCATATCCTAAATATTTCCATGGTGCGGTTCGCTGTACTTTTTCTGGTGCCACAACCAGACCCCACTGACATAATTGCTTTGTCAACTGAATTGTTGTATCCTCACTAATTTCCTTTTTATTGCACAAAAGGATATCATCCATATAATAATAGATGATCATCTGAGGGTGTTGTTGCCTAAATGACTTTAAAGCCAAATCTACATACCATTGGCAAATAGTAGGAGAATTTTTCATTCCCTGAGGTAACACTACGCAATGATATATTTTCGTGGGAGCTTGATGATTAAGCACTGGAACAGTAAAGGCAAACTTTTCACAATTCTCTGGGTGTAATGGGATCGTGAAAAAACAATCCTTCAAATCAATGACAATTATATCCCAATCTTTTGGAAGCATGGTTGGGGTAGGAAGACCTGGTTGCAGTGCCCCCATATCTTTCATTACTGCATTAATTGCCCTGAGGTCCTGTAACAAACGCCACTTCCCTGATTTCTTCTAGATAGTAAAAACAGGTGTATTCCATGGGTTGGTGGAAGGGACCAAATGTCCGAGACGGAGTTGCTCTTCAACCAACTCCTCTAAATGCACGAGCTTTTCTTTTGGTAATGGCCATTGATCCACCCAGACAGGATCATTTGTTTCCCAACTCAGCTTCATACAAGGCTGGGTGTTGCTCGCTGCAATGGCCATTATCAAAAAGGCGACTGCATGACTATTCCCCACTGAGACATTGCATCCCTTCCTAATAATGCAATTGTCGTGTTCAGAACATAAGGTCGTACCCATGCCTCTAAGCCCTCGACCTCTTCTCTTATCTTAACCATATGTGTGCTGATGTGGGTAGGGGTGGCCCCCCCAATCCCCACTACCATGGTGTTTACTGCTTCTAAAGGCCAACACGGAGGCCAATCAGTGCAAGGGATAATTGTCACATCTGCACCTGAATCAAAAAGCATTCTTTTTCTCCTAATCTCACTTCCAGGCCCATATATGGAAACTAACCGAGATGGTTTGTCCAAAGTCAGTTTTTCTGTGAAAGCAACCACAGGGGCTCCGGTAGAGCCAAAACCTTTCTGACCTCTTTCTGCATATAAAGCCTTTGGGACACATGCTCTGAAGGGTATCAATTGCGCTATATGGGTCCCCTGTTTAATAGTCACAGGGGGTGTTAAGACTTGCAACATAATGCCTATGGGTCCAGCATAATCGGTGTCTATTAATCCAGGCAAAACAAACAATCCCTGTCTTGAAGCAGAAGAGCGGCCTATTAAAAGCGCACTCAGCCCATACCCTAGGGGCCCCGTTACTGTAGATGGAACAACATGTACAGACTGGTCTGTTATTGTGACATCTGTTTCCACGGCGATGTTGACACCTGCGCTTCCTGAGGTTGCTGCCCTGAGCAAAAACAACCATGGCTGTTCCCCCTCTTGGCTGGTGTTGTGGTGTCATCACGCCCCAGCCCCTGGCTCTGGCCCTCCCGTTTCCCAGCAGCGGTGTCCCATCTTTTTTAAATTTTGATCGACACTCCACTGCTTGGTGTCCATACTCATCACACCGACTGCACGTGCCATCAAAGTGCAAATAATCGAGGGGAGCTGGTGACTGACTACTACCATTACTAGGTCCCCCTCTCCAAGCGTACTGAGGGCAATTTCTTTTAAGATGTCCTGTCTGTCCGCAAGTAAAACATGCTAGGCCATGAGAAGAAGGGCTTCGGCCTTTCATTGCAGGCTTAAGTGCTGAAGCCAAGGCTGCAGCATGAGCTAGAGCATGTATTTTTGCCTTTTCTGCTTCCTGTTGCAAAATCAGTACCCATGTACAAGCTTCCACCATCTCTGCCAGAGAAGCAGTTTTTCCCAAACCGGCTAATATCTGTTGGCATTGGGTGTTTGCATTCATCATGGCCAAATCTTTCCCCACAGCAGCTTTTGCCTCTGGAGTCAGGTTAGGAGAAGCATCTATAGCTTCTTTTAAACGGTCCACAAAATTCATATAGGGTTCCCCAGGATCCTGCTTTATTGTAGAATAGGGTGGCACAGGGGTACCTCTATTTGGCAATTCTTTCACTGCCGCCAGAGCAAGCCCTTGCGTTTGCTGCAAAATCCTTGGATGAAGCGCTGCCTGAGTGGCACCATCCGCATATTGTCCATGACCCGGTAATTGGTCCATGCTAGCTAACCGCAATGGATCATCAGCTGGTAAATGAACATTTTCTAATACTGCCAATTCCACCTTCCCCTGCCACTTGTCCAAGAACAGCAGATACCCCGTTGGGGGAATTAATAACTCCATTAATGCGCGAATATCTGTTGGAGTTAGTACTCGCCCCTTGAAAAATGAATCGATTAGCTGCATCACATGCTTATTATCCATACCATATTGCATAACTGCACTTTGCAACTGCTTAACCGTTTTCCAATCAAAGGGCGACCACTGCCTTTGCCCTCTGTTATCTACATATACTGGCATTGCTGTAATACTACCAGGTAACATAATCCCTTCAATGGTTGCATCCCTGATTACCCCTTGCCAGCATTGCCCTGCATTATAAGAATGATCTCGAGGAATATCTCTACCCTGATGCACAGGGGCAGCACCCAAATTATCATTACTGTCACTGCTATACAATTCCCTTGTGTTTCCCTGTGGATCAGTAAGTCGACGCATATTCGCGAACCGATCTGCTGACCCAGTCTCCAGCCCTTTTCCATATCGCGCTCTCAAATATTCATCTGCTTCCCTTATTGACCACATCCCATCTTCTACACATTGCTTTGCCCATGTTTGTATTTGCTCCTTTTTTATTCGGAGCTCCTCAGGAGTGAGGTCCAATTCCGCCCCTCCTGTTCCTGTTTTCCCCGTTTTTCACATTCCCTGCCAATTGCCTCCAACCCATCCTTAATTGTATCTGACGCCTTTTTATATGCTATTACCCGCGAAGTTTTACTTGTACCGCCATCTAGCCGCTTCATTGCTTTTAACACTTCTTGCATCTGAGTCTTCTGCCGTTTCAGTAAGTCCTTTAAGCTCTTCTCTCCTGGAAGTCAGGGTGATTCTGTGGTGGTCCATCCTGGTGCTCCATCAAGTCCTCCGGCAGAGGCACGTCAGCTGGATTAACTTGTCCTGGCTTGTTGAAACTTACTGGTTGCTGCCTTTCATCGTCAGAAGCAGGCAATGGCTCAAAGGGTGCAGAGGGTATAAGCGACTCGCCGCCTCCCCAAAACTCCAAGTCTGATACGGGGCATACCAGCGCATTGACTTTTCAGAGTTCTCAGAAGAGGGGCAGCTCGCGGCGGGTGGGGGGACGGCACACACTTCCGGCTCACTCCCCTGAGACTTCCTCCATCACCTGCCTGATCTCCCGCCACGGCCCGGCGAGGTCGCAAGCCTCGCGGCTCCCCCTTGTGACAACCTCCCATAGTTCAGTCCCTATGTCCTCCCATGTACCGGGAGAAAAAAACTCGTCTGTCGATCGGACACACCCCTTCAACTGGGCGAATAAGAAGAGACGCTCCACCGCGTCTTTTTCCAAGTATCTTCCTGTTCATGCAGCCAGCTGCAGAATACTTATCATTATTGCTTTTTCTTCCGCGGATGCCACATTTGGTGCCCTTAACAAATAGATATGAGGCCCTGGACCCAGAAAATCAGGCAGAGAACAGCCAAGAAGATCTGCCCTTGAGAGCCTCCTGGATGGACCTCATCTACAAAAAGAATTACAACTGCAGCTATAAGGAAAAAACAAATAAGGGTGGTTGTAGTTGGCGACTCCCTTCTGAGGGGAACAGAGGGCCCTATATGTTGCCCAGACCCATCCCACAGGGTGGTATCCTGTCCTGTATCAAAAATAGCGTGGTCAGCAGGACAAGGGCAGTGATCCTTCCCCTGTACTCTGCATTGGTGAGGCCACACCTGGAGTATTGTGTTCAGTTCTGGGCCCCTCAGTTCAGGAAAGTTATTGAAGTGCTGGAGCGGGTCCAGAGAAGAGCAACAAGACTGGTGAAGGGACTTGAGCACAAGACATATGGGGAGAGGCTGAGGGAGCTGGGATTGTTTAGTCTGGAGAAGAGGAGGCTTAGAGGTGACCTCATCACTCTCTAGAACTACTTGAAGGGAAGTTCTAGCCAGGTGGGGATTGGTCTCTTCTCCCAGGCAGTCAGCAATAGGACAAGAGGGCATGGGCTTAAACTCTGCCAGGGGAAATTTAGGCTGGATATTAGAAAGAAATTCTTTACAGAGAGAGTGGTCAGGAATTGGAATGGCCTGCCCAGGGAGGTGGTGGACTCACCGTCCCTGGAGGTTTTTAAACTGAGATTGGACATGGCACTTAGTGCCATGATCTAGTAAATGGACTGAAGTTGGACCAAGGGTTGGACTTGATGATCTCTGAGGTCTTTTCCAACCCAGTCAATTCTGTGATTATGTGATTCCCATGCTGCCTGATTCCCCGTAGGTCTACTTTCCGCTTTTCTTCGAGCATCCGGCTTATCTTCGCTGGCCCGGTGGCCCTCTTGTGTCTTCACTTCCGGTGATCTTCGATACGAAGTATTGCATCGGGGTCACCAAAATGTTGCTTTCCATGTGAGAGACGGAACCTGACACACCAATATGATGTTCACAGAGTTCAACTTTATTGTCTGACCGGGCTAGCTTTATACCAAAAGCTGCCCTGTCCACGCGCCTTGCAACAATGTGATTGGTTACAACACGTGCTATACAGTAACGTGATAGGTTGCATGCACTGTCCACGCGCCCTGCATGCGCGTGTCGGCGATTGCTCATTGGTTGTTACCTTCTTATAGAGTTCCTTTTGTTTCTTTTGTCTCTGACTTCACCTTCCAGCCAGGCTGGTGACAACCCCATCTCCCCAGGGGGGGTTCTGCCACTACAAAACACAGCATAACCAGTTGGTCAAAAGAGATGATTATCCCTCTGTATTCAGCATTGGTGCAGCCTCACCTTGAATACTGTGTGCAGTTCTATTCTATATTCTATTCTAAGTATATTTATACTCAAAAATACACAAAAATGGTAAAGTACCTACTTCCTGTCCCCACAACAGAAGACATTAATTAATTGATAGGCAATTATGGCCACACATTTGTCAGATATTTCAGCATCATATGTCATAAAGTACTTCTTTGGACCATGTCAACACCTCAACTAAGATGGGAATAAAGATTGATTACAGAACCATGTATATTTAAGAACATAAAGGACTAGCTCGCATAGTATAGTACAAGGGGGAGAAGGGGGAATGGAACGGACCAACTACCACCAGCCTGGCAGGATTTCAGTTAGCTTTTTAACTTTTATTAACAAGCATATAATATTATTTGGCAAAACACTGGATACAAGCATCACTATCGTAAAATCAAAACATTAAGCAATAATCCCAAAAGGCTTCTTTAGACCAAAACTAGCCACCAATAGTACAAAAATCACACTGGAAACAGCATAGAAACAGTATAAAAAAGTAATGTCTCAAGTGAAACCAAGTCAAAAAATATGGCCTTACATTGTGATAATTTCAGTTTCTTTATTATACCACATATCGATGATAAAGGTTTAGTGATTGTACTGGTTTATTGTCCTTTAACCTTAATGTTTTTTTCAGAAAAAAGAATAAAATATTTTTGTCCAATTAAATTACTTGGATAAAAGAACTTTATTAAACCAATGCTTTTTAACTTAAAAGATACAGAAACACCAGTCCATCCTTCAAAAAGTAGGATTCCATCTTGCAGACACACATTTAAGCAATTTTGTCCAAATGAATGATTCCACTGCTTTCAGTTAAACCACCTAAGTTAGTAATAAAGTTGCCATTGTAAGAGTTTGCAGAATTGTCCTTTTAGCCCCTATCTTGCAATCTGACCTCAGCAGATCATGGTGGCTTCAAAAGATTTCAAGAAGCCTTGAGGATCCACTCAAGTGGCTCGAACAACAACAGAGTTTTAAATTTGCGTATAGGCATATCAAACTCCATTGTAAAAATATGACTGTTGGCTTCCCACAAAAGACAGGTTCCTAGACAGTGTCTGTACATGATGACAGATTTTGATGAAAACAGACATTAAATTATTTTTCCATGCTCTCTTTGTACCTTTAAAACAGACAGAAGTCAATACCTCTCAATTATAGTTAAGTGAATCTTATGCAAAGATTCTAGAATGTATGGCATTTTTTCTTGTTATTAACTTCAGGCAGAAAAACTGAAGCATAGATTGTATTAACATCTCTGGTGAAATGTCCAAACTGAATCAATTACCTGAGGAAATGCAGAAATTAGATTTTTCTGTAAAATTCAACCTTATGTACTAAACACATTTCTTAAGTACCACTGAGAAAACACATTTATGAAGATTAATGTGTTATCATACAGACTAGTTGACTCTTTCCGATTATACTTAACTCAGTGGTAAGATTCCTATACCCTGTTTCCCTGAAAATAAGACCTACCCCGAAAATAAGCCCTTGCATGATTTTTCAGGATTTTTGAGGATGCTCGAAATATAAGCCCTACTCAAAAAAATAAGCCCTAGTTACAGTTCATTTAAAAAGTCAATTTAAATAGTGTCCAGGCAGCTGTATGTGTAAAAAAGTAATAAGTTCTGGAGCAAAAACTAATATAAGATCCTATCTTATTTTTTGGGAAACAAGGTAATTGAAAAATAGGCTAGCTGTATAGTTCCATTTACCATTCAGTACGAAAAAGTGAATCTCCTAAGACTAATTATGCCATTATAACAACAATAGAGCCAAATACACTTTCAAAGGTTCAGTCTATTGAAAAAAATCAGTATAATCATAAATGTAGCCTCATTTTTGCAGTCCCACATTCTCAGAGGTGACAATGTTGTGTATATTATTGCACAACCAATAAAAATAAATATTCTCAGGTTAGATGGCACGCAAAGATACCAGACATAACAACGGCACAAAACAATTTCAGATAGGTTGCATCTTTTGCATATTACTTCTACAATTCATATTGAAGTTTCTTGCTAGATCATCCATTTTAAAATATTGCCAATGGGTAGTTCTTCCACTTAAAGATCTTGCAAACCCATACAATTCCAAACTTCATTCTTAAAAAAACAACAAACCACAAATGAAAATCCCAAGTAAAACCCCACTGAATGTATTTATGAAAATCCCTATGTTGCTTTTCAATCTAGAAGTAGATACTAAATTTACAGTTTAAACATATGTCTTATAAATGCATGTTTCTGACCATTTGCACAAAAGAATAAGCAAAGCTCTTTAGCCATACATAGCAAAGACATACAAATAAAGGCCATTCAAACCTAATAGAACAGGAAGAAGCTGTAAAAACTTTTTACAGTTTTATATGCCTGCAAATAAAGCTGGACCTTTGAAACTAAAAAGTACTCTAATGATAAAATAAACCAGAATGCTTAATACAATAAATAATTTTTATAAAGTTAATTTTTCCAAGCTCCCAAATCTTATTTAAATGTAATATTATATATTTTTCTGTGAATTACCTATTTTTAATGAAAACTATCTAGTGAGACTCTGAGCCTGGAATAATTTAGTCTCATTGCTGCTGAGAATAATGCTACAAGATAGCTTTTTACTGCAATTATTTACCAGTGTAAGAGGCTGTAAAAATCACTTCACAGTAATGTTATCTTAATTAAGATCAAAATAAATTAATCATGATCTCATCAGTATTGAAAAAATATCTATACTGAGCCCAACTTTCAGATTTAAAAGTTAAAAAAAAAAAAGAGAGAGAAAGAAGTCAGTACTGTTTTAGCCAATATAATCATGACATTAAATCAAGTGTTTCTAAAGCTTCAAAGAAGTAAAACACAACTTTGACTCCAAGGCTTGCCTCTGACTTGAATTCAGTTCTAGTCTATCCAGTCTTTCCATAAGGCTAGAAAGCAAACAAATAGTGCAGACACCATCCCACCCCTCCCCATGGGAAATAGTTTTTGTAATGAAGATATCTATTGTGACATGATGTGAACAATAGGGTTCTGGTTGTTTTTTGGTGTTTTTTTTTTTTTTTTATTATGAGCAGTCACCAGCTATAAGTGTTACACTGGTTACAGGTACATACCTATATAAACAGATTTGAATATATTGATATAGCACCGTAACAAATTTGAGTGATTCCAAAGGTAGTTACAAACTTGCAAACATATATTCTATACTATAGAGTGTTAGAGAAAGATTTAGAACCAAATGGCAGAGAGCTTTATGAATTTATGTTTGTAACTACTAACCTCTTTCAGTTATAGAGCTACACAGGGAAACACTAAAATCCCGATAAACTTCAACAGCACTGCATCAACATCTGATCTTGCAATAAGGTTCCACACTGTACACATACTGAAGTAGACCAATCACAAATATATTTATTAAACCTTTAGACTGTAGCTGAACAATGAATTAGGCATTTACATGGTCTCTGGGCTTGAGCTCTGTGTCTGTCTCAGGTACATTAGAGGTTCATGGAGGATGGGTGCTTATAACCGTATTTGCAGTCTTTGGAAGCCTCACCAACTGGAACTAGTCCCTGATTTACACTGGGAAGTATACAATGATAGCTCCAGAAAGGCCTATTATGTTAACTTACATATACATCCAAATCATCTGCATTCACTGTTCTGTGAAAAACTACCAAAAATAGAGACTAATTAGATCTCATCCTCTTCTGTAACTTCTGTTAATGCTAAAACCAGATAAAAGCTAAATTGTAGGTAAGCGAGTCCAGAAACAGTACAGCAAAAACAGAGCAAACTTCTAATTCCATCGCATACACATTAAATAAGTCAGGGGTGTCAAACTCATTTTCACTGGGGATCATGTAGGAGTAGTTACATTTATACAGTCCTAAAATTACATTCGGTCCTTTGAAGGCAACCGCGAGACTGACACGGTCCCCAGTGAAAATGAGTTTGACACCCCTGCTCTAAGCTTTGACATAAAGAAGTCATGTCTAACCCAGGTGTTCAAATGTATTGGTCTCACATCATCATTTTCAAAGATGGCTCTACTCCATTGGCCTTACTGTGGCTCTCTTGACCATCCCCATAGTTCAATACACTTTTTCTTTGCATTTCTTTTAGTTTCTTCACCATTTACCACCTTTGGCCATAAACGAAAACAAGGGCCCCATTTCCTAAGACAAACAAGAGAACTTAGATCTTCCCTCTGGCAACAGCAGAACTACAAAAAGAATAACTGAAAAGTTCAATTAAGAAAAGCATGGAAGATGCACAGAGCAATGTAGCTATTGGAAAACTCAAGAAGAGGCAGTAGGATTTAGAAAACTTGAATAAGCCTCTTATGAGATCAACCTGCTATTATCAAGTAATGTTAAGCAATGCTTTCTTGCAAAGTAGGGGAGCACAGCTGGAAGAAGCAGGACAGTGCTAACAGGCATACTGATTTTCCTAGCCATTGACATTTTATGGAATAGTGTGTTTGATATAACTGCCATTTTCAGCTGACAGGAAAACTCAGTTGAAGGCTGCCAATAATACTACTTATATTCTTTTCAGTTACTTAAGACTCCATGTCGGATACATTCACATCCATGCTATATATAATGCTATGCAGCATACAGCTTGCAGAAGTCACTTTCAACTACTATCACATTTTTATGAAGCTGAATATTTAAAAAAGCCTTTCAATTGGTGTAGTCAACACTGCTACTGCTAAGCACTACAGAAAGTGGATTCTCTAAGGTGTGCACATCTGTACACAGACACACATCCAGATAGGGTACTTTGCATCTCTCAGGGCTTGACACAAACAAAATTATCAGTTAAGGCCAGATAGTGCCCCTGTAATCTAATCTGACCTCAAAGATAAATAGTAATTGAGCTACAAACAGCTATGGTTTCATATAGAAAACAGTAAAAGAAACACAGAATTGGTTTGTAATTACCTGAAGAATTTTTAGCTAGTGAAATGGAAACTTGTGCAACATCAACAAAAGGTGCCATAATTTTAACAGCTAATGAAATAGCAAATACTCCCTAAATTAAGATTTTATTTTTGCAAGCTCCAATGACATATTTGCTTTAAAACAATTTCACAAGTTCAGCACTTATTAGTATTTCTTATGATCAGATGTAATTTATGCCATGGCAAAATATTAAGGCATATTAAAAAAATCAAGTGGACTAATTTCAAATCAACATGCAAAGGGAGGATATTAAAACACTACTGAAATACAAAATAAAGAACAAACACTGTGCAAAACTAATGAAGTAATTGGATCTCCAGGTTTTTAGAAAGTTTTTAATGCAGCATAATAAATATCAACAGTCACTGTATCATTAGGTATGTTGAATGCTCTGTAGAATGGCTTCATTAAAGCTGACATAACTGGGTATACTATATAAAACAAGAACACCTCAGAAAAACATACTGAAACAAGCTGTAAAGTTAAAAGTCAAAAATATAAGTAAATATAGTAATTTGGCATTAAAAGCAAAGTTTAAATCTCTCCCACACCATTTTAACTTATTTTTGTGTAACTACAAATAGATGAATCAGACTGACTTCCATGGAACTGTGAAGTGTTTTCACTACCTGTAAACTCAGTGCTAGTAGAATCGTGTTGAGTTGCGATTTATTTCATTTGTACAAAAATAAATATATATATATTTTTGTCCAAAAATCCATGCAGCACATCCCTAGAAATATTCAGGACAGTCTGCTATAGAAGCACTACGATCTTCCAAAATTATTCTGCTGGTTCATGTCACATGAGAATTAAGTGCTGCACTAAGGTGCCAGATGACAGTCTCTGCAAAAAAACTGTCCAGAAGGAAAATACAGTTCTCCTACAGCAAATCCATTTTGGGTCTGTAATGTAGCAGTAGAGGTGCTTTCTGTAAGACAGAATCATCAGACATGTTAAGGGGTAAAACCAAAAAGAATTCATATACTTTAAAAATAAGACTTATCTGTTTAACAAATTAAAGCTTAGAGAGACTATCAGAGTAGCTATATTCGAAAATTTCACCAAGATACCCCACCTACAGAGCCCCTGCCAAGAGAATCCTTCTACTTTTGTTTCAGCAATTGATCATCCTAAGAGTAGCTAACTAACACTAGGTCTGGACATCTACATTAGAACCTGTTCCCAGCAGGAGCCAATTGCAGACTCACAGACCCTTGGGGAAGGGCATAAGAATAGGGCAAGTAAATAGCAATAGTCTCCAGAATGCTCCCCAATCTCAAACAACTCAGGAATTTCCTAAGCCAGATATAGAGCCTTGTATTAATAGTCCTCACCCAATAATTCTTCTGTGAATTTACCCATTGCTTTTTTAAAGCTATGTAAACTTTGAACACCTACATCATCCTGCAGTACAGAGTTCTACAGTTCAAGTTTACACAACATAAAGAATGGTTATAAAAGCCTCTTATGCATGACTTTGTGTGAATTGGTTCATGTGTGGATGGAGCAATAGTTACCTGAAAAGAGCTGGCCAAAGAGAGGAAAAGTATATGCCTAGAATCAGTATGTTTGAAGTTGAAAGAGACTTGTGGAGTTCATCTGGTCCAACCCCCTCACCTAGAGCCAGTTGCCCAGGACCGTATTCAGATGGCTTTTGAATATCTCCAAGGAGGGAGACTTCACAACATCCCTGGACAACCCCTTCCAGTGCTCAGCCACCCTCACAGTCAAAAAATGTTTCCTGATGTTCAGAGGGAACCTCCTGTATTTCAGTTTGTGACCATCATCTCTCATCCTGTCACTGACCATCACTGAAAAGAGCCTGGCTCTGTCCTCTTATACAGCATCAAGGCGTTCTGTTTCTCACACTGACCCATCAGCGAGTATGCTGGGGATACACAAGAAGTTGGGAGGGGACTCAACAAAAGCTGTGGGAAAGAAGGAAGAAGAGGGGGGATATTTGGACCATTATGCATGAGGAAGCCCTGTTTTCCTGGAAACAGTTAAACAGCTGCAGGTCTGCAGGAAGCAGTGAATGAATTCCTTATTTTGCTCTGCTTCCACGCACAGTTTTGCTTTTCCTATGTGCTAGTTTGACTGAAAGTGAGTTAATTTTCTTCATGCAGTCAGAAAATGTTCTTTTTCATAGCTAGCATGGTTGTTGATTGGTTTTAGTCTGAGAACAAGAAGATAACACCCCAGGGCAGAGTTCATCTACAAGAAGGACTGGAAGTACGATCCAGGAAACTACAGAACTGTCAGTTTAACCTTGGTGCTGGGCAAGGTCATGCAGCAGATGATCTTGAGTAACGTCACACGGCACATACAAGAAAAACAAGTGATCAAGCCCAGTCAGCATGGGTTTATGAAAAGCAGGTCCTGTTTGACCAACCTGATCTCCTTCTACAACAAAGTTACCCACCTAGTAGATGAGGGAAAGGCTATGGATGTTGTGTATTTAGACTTCAGTAAGGCCTTTGACACCATATCCCACAGCATTCTCCTGGAGAAGCTGGCAGCTCATGGCCTGCATGGGTGTACTCTTTGATGGATAAAGAACTGGCTGGAGGACCAGGCCCAAAGAGTTGTGGTGAACAGAGCCAAATCCAGTTGGCGACTGGTCACGAGTGGTGTTCCCCAAGGCTCAGTATTAGGGCCAGTTCTGTTTAATCTCTTTATCAATTATCTGGATGAGGGGAATGAGTGCACCCTTAGTAAGTTTGCAGATGACACCAAATTGGGTGGGAGTGTCAATCTACTGGAGGCTAGGAAGGCCATACAGAGGGATCTACACCAGCTGGATCATTGGGCTGAGGCAAATTGTATGAGGTTTAACAAGGTCAAGTGCCAGGTCCTGCACTTGGGTCATAACAACCCCAGGCAGCGCTACAGGCTCGGGGAAGAGTGGTTGGAAAGCTGCCTGGCAGAGAGGGAATCTAGTGGTGTTGATTGACAACTGGCTGATTATGAGTCAGCAGTGTGCCCAGGTGGCCAAAAAAGCCAACAGCATCCGGGCTTGTATCAGGAATAGCAGGACTAGAGAAGTGATTGTGCCACTGTACTTGGCACTGGTGAGGCCCCACCTTGAATACTGTGTTCACTTTTGAGCCCCTCATTATAAGAAGGACATTGAAATACTAGAGAGAGTGCAGAGGAGGTCAACGAAGCTGGTGAGGGGCCTGGAGCACAAGTCTTATGAGGAGCGGTTGAAAGAACTGGGGCTGTTTAGCCTGGAGAAAAGGAGGTTGAGGGGAGACCTTATCGCTGTCTACAACTACCTGAAAGGAGGTTGTAGTATAGAGGGTTGTCCTGGTTTTGTTAAAAACAAGTTTCTCTTTTAGTGAATTTGCCTGCCAGCTAAAGCCTTCATGTTAGCTGCATTTTCCTGGAGAACCCAACACATGTTTTGGTTAAACCTAGCAATGGAATGCAAACTTATTGATAAGCACGGATGGACATCTCGCGAGAGGGGCAACGAGAAAACTGATGACCGAGAGACTGACCAACGGTGTATAACATTCCATTCACGTGAATACTTCATATAAAAGTGGGAGATCACGAGGATCTCGCCCCTTGTCCCTTTTTCCCTTTTTTCCTCATGGCTGACATTAGGAGAGGACCTTGCTGGTCGTCCCTGCGAACTGAGGCCTAGTGAGAGACTGAATCCAGCTCCGGTTGGCTACAGAGTCTAATCCAGGACTTTGGGTGCTGGCTCTGCAGTTGCTGAGACTTACAAGATTGGTTTTGTATATTTTGTATTATTTTCTCTATTCTTATTAGTATCATTAGTAAAACATCTTTAACTTTTCCAACTCTCTTCTCTCTGTCCTTCTTTCCCTCCCGATCGCCTGTCCTGAGTGGGAAGGGGGGAGAGGGAGGGGCAAAAGGGGGAAGTGGGGGGAGAGGAGGTTAATAATACATCTGCCAGGGTTTGATTGTCACCCCGCAATCCTAACCCTTGACAGATAATTGGCGCCCAACGTGGGGCAAGAGAAAGGGGTAAATTTGGAGATTTTTGGCTTTTCTACTGCTCTGACGTGCCTTTCAATTTTCTTGGCATGGTGCCAACTCATAGAGTTGTGATACTTGCGCGTCTGTTTGCTTTGGATATTATTTAGTGATATTAAGGCAAAGTGAATTACATTGATTTAAAGATGTTATGGCAAAAGTTGTATCAGTTATTTTCTACATTGTGGTCGCTGATCCCATATCTGTGTTTGTGTTTCTTTCTGTATCGAAGTATTCATTATATAACAACAAGAAACTGGACAGCGGTCATGATGATATTGTGTGGTATGGCACTGGTTTATTTCATTATGCTGCAGCCGCTAATGAATTTCTACTCGCTTCTGCTTTACCTTGAAAAACCTCCAGGAGAGATTAAAGAGCAGAATGGCTCTATATTTGCTAATTGGTCAAGCGAATCTTTAGAAAGGCTGACTAACAATACTTCTGTGTTTTCGCTGGGACAGTTTGCAAATGTTTTAGAGAACTTTGAATATCCTTGGAGCTTTGATAGAACTGTGATGGTGTTATCTGGTTTGCTGAATGTGTGTCAGTTTGTGTTACTGTTAAGAGAAATGAGGTTCAATAGGAGGTTTGCGTCTCTTTTTAGTCCTGAGATTTGCGGTGCGTCTTCGGAAGCTTTAGCAAAAAGCACTCCTAGCCGCTCGAGAAAAGGCAAAACAGCCAAAGCTGCTGCTGCAGCCACTGCCCCCCCAACCACGGCTTCACAGGCTGAAGCTACAGCTCCTCCGCAGAGCTCCTCTGCCAAGGTCGCTGCAGATAACGTTACTTCTCCAGCCTCAAAGGCTAACAAGGCAGCCCCCCCTTCTTCACACACTGGTCACTGTTGCTGCTGTAACCACAGCAATCACTGTGACAGTCATTCAGACTCTGAAAATGAATCAAATGATGGTGAACCCATATCAGCATCAGTTGCTGGTTGTAAGAAAGTCTCTAGAAAGACTACCCGTGCAGCAGGTGATGGCACAGGGCCAACATCAACCCAAGAGGCATCATCAGGACAGGGTGGAGATGAAGTGACCACCACTCGGTCCTTTTCTCCAGGTGAGCTGAGAGATCTGCGAAAAGACTTTAGTCGTCGTGAAGGCGAGAATATTTTAACCTGGCTGCTCTGATGCTGGGACAATGGGGCAGAAACAATTGAATTAGAAGGTGGTGAAGCCAGGCAGCTGGGATCTCTGTCAAAAGATTCCACCATTGATAGGGCAATTTCAAGAGAGTCTAATGCCACTACTCTCTGGACCCGACTCCTGGCAGCTATGAAAGTCAGATTTCCCTACAAGGAAGATTGTATATCCAAGTTAGGGAAATGGAATACTATGGAGAGAGGTATCCAGTTCCTGAGACAATTAGCTGTGCGAGAGATCATCTATCTAGGACCAAACAGCCAAGAGGGGACAGACCCAGATAGAATCAATTGTACAAAATCTATGTGGCGCAGATTTGTACAAAGTGCACCACCTGCATATGCTAAGTCATTGGCAGGAATGGTCTGGTCAGCTAGAGGTGTACAAGAAATTAATGAAGTGATTGAGCAGCTCCGGTACTTTGAGGACAGCCTTGCTGGTTCTCTACGGGCTTGTGTCTCTGCTGTGGAGAAACTGTGTGAAAAATCTGATGATCGGTTTGAAAAGCTGTTGCAAGAAATCAAAGAGCTCAGAGAAGACTCGTACCGTTCACGACCTGCACAAACCTATGTTTCAGCTGTTAGGAGAAGGCGTTTCCAATCTCGAGAGAGAGGGCAGAGACAGCCCACAAAAAGAGGTTCACTGTGGTTCTTCCTACATGAGCAGGGAGAAAACATGAATAAGTGGCATGGAAGGCCTACCTCAGAACTTCAAGAACGAGTACGTGAGATAAAAGGAAAAACTCCTAGGAAGGTGGCTGCTCCAGTTTACAAAAGGAGCAGAAGAGATTCTGATGCTCTTGAAGGAACCTCTAATTCACACCCAGAGACTGTGCAAAACAGGAATTAGAGGTGCCCTGCCTCCAACCAGGTGGAGGAAAGGGATAACAGAGTTTATTGGACTGTACAAATACTATGGCCTGGTACAACACAACCCCAGGAGTACAAAGCTTTAGTGGACACTGGTGCTCAGTGCACAATAATTCCTTCTAATTATAAAGGAACGCAATCCATCAATATTGTTGGAGTGACTGGGGGATCCCAGGAACTGACTGTTGTAGAGGCTGAAATGAGCCTAACTGGAAATAACTGGCAAAAGCATCCCATTGTGACTGGTCCAGATGCTCCGTGCATCCTTGGCATAGACTACCTCAGGAGAGGGTATTTTAAGGACCCAAAAGGGTATAGGTGGGCATTTGGTATAGCAGCTGTGGACACTGAGAAAATTGAACAGCTGTCTTTTTTGCCTGGTCTTTCAGATGACCCTTCTGTTGTAGGACTGCTGATGGCTGACGATCAGCAGGTGCCAATTGCTACCACGACGGTGCATCGCCAGCAATATCGCACCAATCGAGACTCTTTGATTCCTATCCAGAAGCTGATCCGTCAATTGGAAAGCCAGGGTGTGATCATTAAGACTCGCTCACCTTTTAACAGCCCAATCTGGCCAGTGCATAAGCCTAGTGACGAGTGGAGACTAACTGTAGACTATCGTGGCCTGAATGAAGTTACACCACCACTGAGTGCTGCTGTGCCTGACATGATAGAACTGCAATTTGAACTGGAGTCAAAGGCAGCCAAGTGGTATGCTACAATTGACATTGCTAATGCATTTTTCTCTATTCCTGTAGCAGCAGAGTGCAGGCCGCAGTTTGCTTTCAGCTGGAGGGGTATCCAGTATACATGGAATCGCTTGCCCCAGGGGTGGAAACACAGCCCTACCATCTGCCATGGACTGATCCAGACCACGCTGGAGCAAGGTGAAGCTCCGGAACACTTGCAATATATTGATGACATCATTGTATG
Source organism: Patagioenas fasciata (assembly GCF_037038585.1). Lineage (NCBI taxonomy): Eukaryota > Metazoa > Chordata > Aves > Columbiformes > Columbidae > Patagioenas > Patagioenas fasciata. Next base: position 48,605,755 of record NC_092559.1, read on the forward strand.
GGGCGACACAGCGAAAGAAGTCTTCGAGAAAGGTGAGAGAATAATTCAGATTCTTTTGGATGCTGGTTTTGCCATAAAACGAAGCAAGGTCAAGGGACCTGCACGGGAGATCCAGTTTTTAGGAATAAAATGGCAAGATGGCCGTCGTCAGATCCCAATGGATGTGATCAACAAAATTGCAGCAATGTCTCCACCTACTAATAAAAAGGAGACACAGACTTTCTTGGGCGTTGTAGGTTTTTGGAGAATGCATATTCCTGACTACAGCCACATTGTGAGCCCTCTCTATCATGTGACTCGTAAAAAGAACCAATTTGAGTGGGGCCCTGAACAACGACAAGCCTTTGAACAAATTAAGTGTGAGATAACTCATGCGGTGGCCCTTGGACCAGTCCGAACTGGACTAGATGTTAAAAATGTGCTCTACACTGCAGCCGGAGATAATGGACTTACCTGGAGCCTCTGGCAGAAAGCACCAGGAGAAACCCGAGGTCGACCCTTAGGTTTTTGGAGTCGAGGATACAAAGGATCTGAGGCCAACTATACTCCAACTGAAAAGGAGATACTAGCAGCATATGAAGGAGTTCGAGCTGCTTCAGAAGTGATGGGCACTGAAGCACAGCTCCTCCTGGCACCTCGACTGCCGGTGCTGAGCTGGATGTTCAAAGGGACGGTTCCCTCTCCACATCATGCAACTGAAGTTACATGGAGTAAATGGATTGCACTGATCACGCAACGAGCTCGAATTGGAAGTCCCAACCGTCCAGGGATATTAGAAGTGATTACAGACTGGCCAGAAAGCAAAGACTTTGGGATGTCTCCAGATGAGGAGGAAGTAAAACGTGCTGAAGAAGCACCACCATATAATACGCTTTCAGAGACTGATAAGCAGTATGCACTGTTCACAGATGGATCCTGTCGTCTTGTAGGAAAACATCGAAAGTGGAAAGCTGCTGTGTGGAGTCCCACACGACAAATTACAGAAGCCACTGAAGGACAAGGTGAATCCAGTCAGTTTGCAGAAGTGAAAGCCATCCAGCTGGCTTTGGACATTGCTGAACGAGAGAAGTGGCCAATACTTTATCTCTATACTGACTCATGGATGGTAGCAAATGCCTTGTGGGGGTGGCTACAGCAATGGAAGAAAAGCAACTGGCAGCGCAGAGCTAAACCCATTTGGGCTGCCACACTGTGGCAAGACATTGCTGCTCGGCTAGAGAGCCTGCCTGTGAAAGTTCATCATGTAGATGCTCATGTGCCTAAAAGTCGAGCCACCGAGGAACATTTAAACAACCAACAAGCAGATCAAGCTGCTAAGATTAAAGTAGCTGAGGTGGACTTGGACTGGCAACATAAAGGTTAACTTTTCCTAGCTCGGTGGGCCCATGATGCTTCAGGGCATCAAGGTAGAGATGCAACATACAAATGGGCTCGTGATCGAGGGGTGGATTTAACTATGGACACTATTTCACAGGTTTTTCATGAATGTGAAACTTGTGCCGAAATCAAACAAGCAAAACGGTTAAAACCTGTATGGTATGGGGGGCGATGGTTAAAGTATAAGTATGGAGAAGCTTGGCAGATTGATTATATTACACTTCCACAAACACGTCAAGGTAAGCGTTATGTACTTACAATGGTGGAAGCAACCACTGGATGGTTGGAAACATATGCCGTACCTCATGCTACAGCCCGAAATACTATCTTGGGCCTTGAGAAGCAAGTCCTTTGGCGGCACGGTACGCCAGAAAGAATTGAATCAGACAATGGTACTCATTTCAAAAACAGTATTATAGACAATTGGGTCAAAGAACATGGTATTGAGTGGGTATATCATATTCCATATCATGCACCAGCCTCTGGGAAAATTGAAAGATACAATGGTTTGTTAAAAACTACACTAAAGGCACTTGGTGGTGGAGCCTTTAAAAACTGGGATTCACTTTTAGCAAAAGCCACTTGGTTGGTCAACACTAGGGGATCAACCAATCGAGCCGGGCCTGCCCAATCAGAAATTCTACGGACTGTAGAAGGAGATAAAGTCCCTGTAGTAGACATGAAAAATATGTTAGGAAAGGCAGTCTGGGTTACTCCTGCCTCAGGCAAAGGCAAGCCCATTCGTGGGATTGTTTTTGCCCAGGGACCTGGCAGCACCTGGTGGGTGATGCTTAAGGATGGAGAAGTTCGGTGTGTACCTCAAGGGGATTTGATTTTAGGTGAAAATATGCAATGCTGAACTGTATGATGTGAATTGCCGCACTAACAATGTTTAATAAGTGTCTTTCTGATCAAGACAATGGTGATGAAACTAGAGCTAGCTTCTTCGAGTGGCGCCCGACACCTTCTTCGACGTTGGTGTCCTTAACCCACAAACAGTGGTCATGAGATGCACTTGTACCATCTTTCCTGCCCTGGGAGACTGTTGTGACAAAATGAACTTAATGAACTTTTCAAAGGATGGTCCACTGATTAATTACTCCTGTGTATATATGTACATATGTGTATATATATATATAGTAGTAGTGATTAGATTGTATTGATAGATTGTATTGATAAGGTTTAAGTATCCAGTGAATGTCATATTATAAGGGGTGGAATGTCCTGGTTTTGTTAAAAACAAGTTTCTCTTTTAGTGAATTTGCCTGCCAGCTAAAGCCTTCATGTTAGCTGCATTTTCCTGGAGAACCCAACACATGTTTTGGTTAAACCTAGCAATGGAATGCAAACTTATTGATAAGCACGGATGGACATCTCGCGAGAGGGGCAACGAGAAACTGATGACCGAGAGACTGACCAACTGTGTATAACATTCCATTCACGTGAATACTTCATATAAAAGTGGGAGATCACGAGGATCTCGTCCCTTTTTCCCTTTTTTCCTTATGGCCGACATTAGGAGAGGACCTTGCTGGTCGTCCCTGTGAACTGAGGCCTAGTGAGAGACTGAATCCAGCTCCGGTTGGCTACAGAGTCTAATCCAGGACTTTGGGTGCTGGCTCTGCAGTTGCTGAGACTTACAAGATTGGTTTTGTATATTTTATATTATTTTCTCTATTCTTAGTAGCATTAGTAAAACATCTTTAACTTTTCCAGCTCTCTTCTCTCTGTCCTTCTTTCCCTCCCGATCGCCTGTCCTGAGCGGGAAGGGGCGAGAGGGAGGGGCAAAGGGGGGAAGTGGGGGGGGGAGAGGAGGTTAATAATACATCTGCCAGGGTTTGATTGTCACCCCGCAATCCTAACCCTCGACAAGGGTGTTGGTCTCTTCTCACAAATAACAAGTGATAGGACGAGGAAATGACCTCAAGGTGTGCCAGGGGAGGTTTAGATTGGATTTTAGGAAAAAATTCTTCATGTAAAGGGTTGTCAGGCATTGGAACAGGCTGCCCAGGGAAGTGGTGTAGTCACTATACCTGGAGGTGTTTAAAAGGCATTTAGATGGGGTTCTTAGGGACACGGTTTAGTGCTAGAGTTAGGTTAGGTTATGTTTGGACTCGATGATCCTGAGTGTCTCTTCTAAATGAAATGATTCTATGATTCTACCATTCCCTCAGGATCAGCTGTTCAGGACCAGGGTGCTCTCTTCTGGGGACTGGCTGCTTAGCACAGATGGAGTTTGTGAGGAATTGCATTGAGTATCTTTTCCATTTTATTTTCCATTTTATATATATTATTAGTAGTAGTGGTATATTAGTATTATTTTGTTATGTTATTAAACTGTGTTTATCTCAATCCATGAGTTTCTCCCTTCCCTTTTGATTCTCTCCCCTATTTGGGGTGGTAGGGGTGGGAGTGAGTGAGTGCCTATCGGGGTTGTGATTGCTAGTTTGGGTTATATCACAACACCCTATTAAATGGTCTTTATCTCAATCCACAATTTTTCTTACTTTTATCCTTCCAATTCCCCCATCCCCCTGGGAGGGAGCAAGCAAGTGGCTGTGTTGTGCTTATCTGCCTACTGGGGTTAAACCACAACACAGAATTCTTCCAAGCAGGTCTTTGAACAGACCAAAGCCTGTAATCCTGCCATTTACTTTGTTCCTTTCTTTCAGCACAAACCCTGACTGCTCCCTCCCTCATTGCAGCTGCAGATTCATGCTCTTGTATCTCTAGGATCTTAGAGAAAATCCTGTCAATCTCCTTTTTATCACCTTTGACATCATGCAGCCTGCTTACCTCCACCCTGCAGCTCCTTTACTTTGCAACAGAGATTCTCTACTAACACACATCTTCTGCAGACAATGGCACCATCTCCTCCTACTCCAGTACTCCCTGCAACCAAAAGGCTGAAGAGATGCATCTTCCTCTGGAGGTCAGTCTAAGTCAAGACCTCTGATATTCTAGGGCAGGGGTATCAAACTCATTTTCACTGGGGGTCACATCAGCCTCGTAGGAGTAGTTACATTTATACAGTCCTAAAATTACATTTGTCCCTTTGAAGGCAACTGAGAGGCTGATGTGGGCCCCAGTGAAAATTAGTTTGACACTCCTGCTCTAGACCCTTTACCAGCTTTGTTGCCCTTCTGTGAACTCACCCCAGCGTGTCAATGTCATTCTTGTAGCAAGGGGCCCGAAACTGAATACAGTATTTGAGGTGCGACCTCACCAGTGCCTAGTACAGGGGTATAATCACTTCCCTAGTCCTGCTGGTCACACTGTTTCTGATACAAGCCAGGATGCTATTGGCCTTCTTGGCCACGTGGACACACTGCTGGATCATGTTCAGTCAGATGTCGACCAATAGCCCCAGGTCCTTTTCTGCTGGGTAACTTTCCAGACACTCTTCCCTAAGCCTATAGCACTACATGGGGTTGTTGTGACCCAGCTGCAGGATCCAACACTTGGCCTTGTTGAACCTCATACAATAAGCCTCAGCCCATCGATCCAGCCAGTCCAGATCCTTCTGTAGAGCCTTCCTACACTCCAGCAGATCAACACTCCTACCCGACTTATTGTCATCTGCAAACTTACTGAGGGTGCACTCAATTCCCTCACCCAAATAGTTGATAAAGAGATTAAACAGAACTGGCCCCAATACTGAGCCCTGGAAAACAGCACTTGTGACTGGTTGCCAACTGGATTTAACTCCATTCACCACAATGCTTTGGGCCTGGTCATCCAACCAGTTTTTTATCCAGCGAAGAGTATGCCTGTCCAAGCCATGAGCAACCATTTTCTCCAGGAGAATGCTGTGTGAAACATTGTCAAAGCCTTTCCTAAAGTCTAGGTAGACAACATCCACAGCATTTCCCTCATCCACTAAACGGGTTGCCTTGTCATAGAAGAAGATCTGCCTTTCATAAACCCATGCTGATTGGGCCTGATCACCTGGGTGTTCTGTATGTGCCACATGATGGCACTCAAGATGATCTGCTCCGTAATCTTCCCCGGCACTGAGGTCAGACTGACAGGGCTGTAGTTCCCTGGATCCTCTCTCCGGTTCTTCTTCTACATGGCTGTCACATTTGCCCACTCCCAGTCAACTGGGACCTCCCTGGTTAGCCAGGATTGCTGATAAATGATGGAAAGTGGCTTGGTGATCACCTCTGCCAGCTCCCTCAGCACCCTTGGGTGTATCCCATCTGGTCCCATAGACTTGTGCATGTCTAAGTGGTGGAGCAGGCTGCTAACCCTTTCCCCTTGGATTATTTGGGCTTCATTCTGCTCCACATCCCTATCTTCCACGTCAGGGAGCTGTGTAACTGGAGCACAACTGGTCTTACTATTAAAGACTGAGGCAAAGAAGGCATTAAGCACCTCAGTCTTTTCCTTGTCCTTTGTCACTATGTTTCCCCCCGCATCCACTAAAGGATGGAGTTTCTCCTTGGTCCTCCTTTTGTTGTTCATGTATTTACAGAAACATTTTTTTTGCCTTTTACAGCAGTAGCCATATCAGCTCTAGTTGGGCTTCAACCTTTCTAATTTTCTCCCTGCATAATTTTGCGACATCCTTGTAGTCCTCCTTGAGTGGTCTGCCCCTTCTTACAAAGGTCATAATAAGATAGAGAAGGTATTACGAAAAAATGTGTGATTTCTCAGACATTGGCAGGACGTGATATCTATTGTGTACTGACCAGCCTTTCCTTCCAGCTCCCCTGGCAGAAATAGGGATGAATCAGGTTCTTTCAGTAGTGGATGAATTATGAGAATTAACAGCCCAAATGTATTCCTGCTGTCACAACAACTGTCCACGCAGCAAAATGCAGGGAAACCTCCCTGGAATCAATGGGTAGAGATAACTGTGTGTTATGAAGTATTAGGGACTAGGTTCAGGAGAAAAGGGAAAAAATTCTTATATGGATCAAGAGAAAACAGGGACTTAGAGTAATTGTGAAGATGGACAGTAGAGAAGAGGTTGCAGAGAAATAAGGATTAGAGAAATAGGTAAAGGAAACAGCGACAATAAGATTAGTAAATCAGAAGAAATTGACCAAATCTGTGTAAGGCTGTGGAAAGCGTTAAAGGATTCAGGAGAAAATATGGCAAAATGGATTAGGAAGAAAACATGGGATAAGTTAAAAAGAGTGATACAACAGTTGAAAAGAAGAGCTGTAGCACCAGTATACCTCAGTGCTCAAGCTCCACATACCTCAGTATTTTGTATCAAGTAGAGAAAAAAATACATTGTTTTCCTGGACAGAGGAGCATGAATCAGTTTGTCTAAAAATTTTCCTAAAGAATCTATTCAAAAAGAAAATATGAAAGCAACCTTTTCAACAGGAAGAAAAAGGCACTAAATATTATATTATTAACCTAATAATAGGGCAGTGAGCTGTTGATATAAAATATGAGGTTGTAAATGTGCTGGTTTTGTTGGGACTGATTTAATTTTCTTCATAGTAGTTATAATCTTTTAGTAGCTAGCATAGTCTTATGTTTTGGATTTAGTATGAGAACAATTTGATAACACACTGAACTTCCTTGGGACAGAGTTAATGCTTTCTTTCTAGTAGCTAGACTGTTTTGAACATGGTATGAAAAGAATGTGAGAATTCACTAATGTTTTAGCTATTGCCAAGGAGACCAAGGACTTTTTCAGCTTTCCAGCTGTAGGTAGACATAGCAGCTGGGAGGGGTCACAGGACAGCAGCTAGACTGACAGCCAGGTTGGTCAATGAAATATTCCCTACCATTAGCTTCATGCTCCATTGTGATGGATGAACTCAACCCCCTCCAACCAAACCAGCAGCAGTTTGGTATAGGCTCCAAAGGAGGTAAATGCCTGAACTGCAGCCAGGCCAAGAACTCGTTTTAGGAAACCCACGAGCAAACAGAACAGCACAGTGAACACCAATAAGTTGTGGGTGCAAGGAGTCTCATATATACCTTTCCCACTGTAAGCAATTTGACTAAGAACCAATCACTTTATTCCTTAAATATGACATCTTGGGTGAGCCGACTTTGAGCTCTCTCTGCTAAAAAAGCGTGGCTGTATGGCGATGATCTTTTACTACTCACAGATCACAGGGTGAGCTCAATTTAAGTTTCATATCAATCATTTAGCTTAAGTAAAAGTGTATTAAATAGAATGAATCACTTACTATTACAAAGGCAAGCATAGGGGAGGAATAACCCCAGGCACCAGTACAGGTTAGGGGTAGACTTGCTGGAAAGCAGCACTGCAGAAAACGATGTGGGAGTTCTGGTCAACAACAGGTTGACAATGAGTCAACAATGTGCCCTTGTGGCCAAGAAGGCCAATGGTATCCTGGGGTGCATTAAGAAGAGTGTGACCAGCAGGTCAAAGGAGATTATCCTCCCCCTCTACTCTGCCCTGGTGAGGTTGCATCTGGAGTACTGTGTCCAGTTCTGGGCTCCCCAGTTTAAGAAGGATAAGGAATTACTGGAGGGAGTCCAGCAGAGGGCTACGAAGATGATTAGGGGTCTGGAGCACCTTTCTTTTGAGGAAAGACTGAGAGACATGGATCTGTTCAACCTGGAAAAGAGAAGGCTGAGAGGGGACCTTATTTATGCTTATAAATATCTCAGGCGTGAGTGGGTGTCAAGAGGATGGGGCCAGACTCCTTTCAGTGGTGCCCAATGATGAGGGGCAATGCGCACAGACCGAAGCATAGGAAGTACCATCTGAATATGAGGAGAAACTTCTTTGAGGGTGACAGAGCACTGGAATAGGCTGCCCAGAGAGGTTGTGGAGTCTCCTTCTCTGGAGATATTCAAGACCCACCTGGACACATTCCTGTGCAATCTACTCTAAATGTATCTGCTTTAGCAGGTGGGTTGGACTAGATGATCTCCAGAGGTCCCTTCCAACCCTAACCATTCTGTGATTCTGTGTTGTGTGATTTTTAATGTACTGTCTGCCTCATGTTAAGTGAGCTGAATTTGCTGAAATCTTAAGTTGTATGTTGCAAAGTCCTGTTTGTATTCACCAAACTTGTATCTACTTAATGAAAACAAAAGCAGCTACAGGTCATCACAGACACCTGTGAGATAAGGCCTGTTTTGCATTTTGCTGGGAAGAAATAGAATTCATTCAGACAAAACAACACCTTCAAGGCTGACACAAAGTGGCTATGGACTTTAAACAATATCTACAACTAAACAAAACAAAGGCCCATCTGAGATCAGTGAAAAGGATCCAATGAGAAGCAAGAAGACCTCAGACTCAAATATTGCTTTTGGACTGAATCATGGTGTGAGGGGTGGGTAAACAGTCTGTAAGGGAATAAAAACCCAGGGATTTCTATGCTTGGCTGGGACCTCTGCCAAGGCACCCAGCTCGAGCCAACTCTGCTGCTGTACTACTCCATTAAATTATTTATTTCTGTGAACTTGGATACCTGAGAGTTTGCTTTGAGAGACCTAGGATCCAGACTTCAAAGTGACCTGACACCAGTCCCCTGGAGGGGAGATAAGCAGGTTGAGATGCAGAATGATTAAACTATGAAATCCTAGCAAAGCGATATAAAAAATTGGGTGTACACATATAATCCTTTGGGCATAAATACATATAATCCTTTACCTGTTTTCCCTTACCTTCTGTGCCTCTTTGATATGAACCACTGATCAAGTCTAGGGCTAAGTTTGGATCTAGGCGCACCTAGACTTCTCTCTGAGAAGGAGTTTAGAAAGCCAAGGGGTCCATTCTGAACCTTGTGACTCAACGCGAGGTCCTCCCTGTACCCTTTCACATCTTCTGTCCCCATAGAAATCACTCTAAAACAACTCTCACCTGATTCTGCTTGGCATATTTCCTCCATGCAGTAAGCAGTAGAGTGAACCTTGCCATCGAAATCTTAAGTCACACTTTAAGTGATCTAAACAGTGCTCGATGTCAAGCAGGACCCTAAATCACTCATCCACAACATCTGTATATAGCTGGAGCTGGCTTTTCCATCTCGTTAGTTTTTGGCCTTTTGCTCTTTTGGTCTTCTGTCTTTTGCCTTTTTGCTCTCTTTTTGGAATTGGCTGTTTGGGACTGAGGCTCTCTGTTTTCTGGGACTGGCTGTTCGGTGCAATTGTGTTTGCGTACTAACTGCTTTCTGGATCTCCGCTCTTCCAGGATCAGCTGTATGGGACTGGTGTTTTTGAACAATTGCCTTGTGTATCACTTATATGTATATATTGTTGTTGTTATTATCATTATTGGTTTTTGTTTGTTTTTTCTGTCTTATTAAACTGCTCTTATCTCAGCCCTTTTGATTCTCTCCCCCATCTCACTTGGGGGGGGGGTAGTGAGCAAGCAGCTGTCTGGTGCTTGGTTGCCAGCTGGGGTTAAACCACGATAGTAAATAATAGCAAATAACCTCTTATTTTAGGAATTGACTGGATAATGGAACATGGAATCTTAATTTTTATAGTGATATTTTGTAGAAATATAAAGGAATACAGGAAGCAGGGAAAGACCAGTATAAAGATTCAAGAGAATAAATACAAACTTTAACTGAAATAGATAAAGAATTCTGGAAACAACAGGTCCCATGACTATGGCAGAAAAAAATCCTACAGCATGGAAAAAAATAAATGACCAAGTTGAAACAGTGGGACTCTCAGTTTGTCCCCCTTATACAATATCCATATCCTAAAAAAGCTAGTACTGCTCTGGGAGAAATCATTTAGGAGTATTTAGAACAAGGTGCTTTGTGATAAGTTATAAAGTCACATGTCAGGGTACAGTGAGGGCCATCTGCTCCCTAAGGGATGAGGAGCCAAATGCAATCACAAGGCCAACAAGGCAGGGGCCTTGCTGGTCAGAGCCCTCACAGTACCTGAGCAAGGTGAGCGAGGTAGACACAAGGATGGTAAACAAGTTCAACTAAGAGTCCAGATCATCAGCAAGTTCATGGTGATGAGGCAAGTCCAAGCTCAAGCCAGGAAGTCAATCTGCAGGTTAGTGTCAGGATCAGGTCCCATGAGAGTAACCAGAGTCAGACAGTGATCACCAAGTAGGTCCATAGTAACGAGGCAAGGCCAAGGTCAGACTAGGAAATCAGTCTGCAGGTCAGGGTCCAGATCATTGGGGTCTATGGCCAAGCACAGCTGTGGCTGACCTGGAGCCCAGTACTCCTATGACATAGGCAGGGACTGAAGGCTCATGTCTGAGCTGAACTGGGGCTCCTGGGCAGAGGATATGGAGGCCTCAAGTAAGGCTGATCAGGACCATTAAGACCTACTAGTGCCCTCAGGGGCTTGACAATATAATTCTCCATTATGGCCTGTTAAAAAGGCTGATAAAGATCTTGGAGAATGATGGTATCCTACTGTCAGATAAATAAGTTCATCCTGAGGATGGCTCCTTTTGTAGTATGCATGTCTAAAATTATTGCTAATTTACAAGAAAATATCAAGTGGTTTTCAGTTATACATCTGTTTCATTGTCATCTGACTTACTGAAGAATCAGTTAAGAGATTTGCTTTCACATTTAGAGACAAATTATATACCTTTACTTAGGTACTGCAGGGGTTTTACAAAGTAGAAACATTATGCAGATAATATTCTAGTGATTGAGCTACAGAAGTGTAAGAGACAAGTAGCTGAGTTTTAAGATTAAGAGACCAAATAGGATTTAAACTCAACTTGAATAAGGCCCAATTAGGGCAACCCCAGGTAAACTATTTGTGAATTGTAATTGGAGAAAAAGAAAGCTTTGCTGGTATCAGGAGACCATTATGGAAATTACTGAGAAAGAATCAGGAATGGAACAGGAACAAGGAATATGATGCTTTAACTAAATTGAAAGAAGTTGCTTTAAAAAGCTCTGGCTGATTCCATGGGAGCAGTACTATTACAAAAATACAAAATGCATACTCTTCAGAGGGCAGAACATAAATTATCTGGCTGTGAGAAAGACTGTTTAGCAGCAGTCTGGGCTATAACAGTCTTTAAGACTTTCATCCTTGACAGTCCAGATATAATACAATTGCATTAGGTGTCCATGGCAAAGTTTTGGAAGTGTGGAGGCTGCACAGGTAGTCTCTGTGAGAAGAGACCAGGAGCTGCCCTGTGCTGGACACAGCCGATTTCAGCTGGCTCAGCAATAGACCCACCACTGACAAAAGCTGAACCAATCAGCGAAACTAGCAGTGCCTCTGTGAAAACATATTTAAGAAAGGTCAAAAATGTCAGACAGGCAGAGGAGAGGAAAAAAAAAGTGAGAAACAGCAGTATGAACACCAAGGTCAGAGAAGAAATAGGAAGGGGAAGAAATGCTCCAGGAGCTGGAGCAGAGATTTCCCTCCAGCCCATGAGAGACCATGCTGGAGTAGGTATTCCCCAGAGCAGATAATCACATGGGAGCCCATGGAGGACTCCACACTGAAGCAGCTGGATATTTCCTGAAAGTATTGTGGCTTGTGGAGAACCCATGGTGGAGCATATTTTCCTGACAGGACTGTAGTCTGTGGAAGAGACCATGCTGGAGGAGATTTTTTCCTGACAGACTGCAGCCTGTGGAGAGGACCTGATCTGGAGCAGGGAAAAAGTGTGAAGAGGAAGGATGGGCAAAGGGGATCTGTTATGTACTGACTGTAACCCCCCCATCCACCCCATGCTGCTTGAGGAGTTGGGAATGAAGGAGTGAAGTTAAGCCTTGAGGAAGGTAGTGGAGGTGTTTATTTTTTGTTGTTGTTTTTGTTTCTCACTATCCAAATCTATTTTAATTGGTAATAAAGTAAATTATATTAAATTAATTTTCCCCAAGTTGAGTCTGCTTTGCCTGTGATGGCAATTGGTAAGTGAAATCCCTGTCTTTATCTTGACTTTTTTCATCCTATTTTCTCCCCTTGTCCCGTTGAGGAGGGGGGCTGCATGAGTGGCTGGGTGGGCGTTTGACTGCTGGCCAAAGTTAACCCACCACACCAATTTATGGAGCTAATATTAATGAGCTGGGGGTGGTGGTGGTGATGGAGTACTGTATGACTATTACAACAACCAGATCTGAATAAGGGGTGGATCCCAGTTGTGAACAAAGAGCAATTGCTCAGGGAAGAAGAACTATGCATTGATGTGCATGCCCTTTAAAGGAACCTAGTAATAAACTAAAGATGTGGTTCACTGACAAGAGTGCTAGGTATGAACAAGGACAAAGAATAGTCCAATATGTTGCTGTTATTAAAATGGGAGAATAAATAGCAGGAAAACTGGAGAAAGGATGTACTGAGTTTAGCTGGGACTATGTGGGTACTCAGTTGCTAGACAGGGTCAATATACAACAAAATATTATCTCAAACAGCAGAATTATAGGCTATGACAGAAGTTATTAAAAGACAGCAATCCTTTAAAGAGAACGCATTATCTCTCTTTATCGACAGTGATTATGTTAATAATGGAATAAAATAATAGACTTACGACTGGGAGAAAGGGGGATGTGATAGCAAATGATAGTAATCAACCTTACAAGATGTCTTCTTTCATAGAACAGAACAGGCACAGGCCTTCACTGGCCTTTTGGAACAGGACAGGCCTTAACTGAAGAACAGAACAGACCTTAACTGAACAACAGGACAAGGCCTTTACTGGCCGCTGAATTTGTTATAGTTGATTTAACATTAGGATAGCAACCAGCCCTGTAGCCATAGAACTCTTGTAATCGGTAACCAAACTCTGTTCTTAAAGCTGACATAGATTTATGGTATATTCTTATAAGGCAGGTAACTGTAACCGAGCCTTATTCTTAAGGTGGACATAGATTTACGATATATTCTTTTAAAGTTGGTACCGTAGAAAATAACTGATAATTGTAGCATCTTTTAGATAGAAAGTTTGTGTTAGAATAGGTGTAGAATATGCTAATGGTTGTCAAGGATGAAATGAATATGTATGTGACTAACTTGTATAATAAGGTATGGTCTGAATCAGCTGTTGGAAGCCAGCTTTGGGTGCGAACCCCTGGTTTCCCAGCGCTGAAATAAAGCACCGCATATAACTACGTCCGTGGTTATGTGTCCTGATTGCTAACAGATGGAAAGCAGACAATAGAAGATCAATGGTGATGGAAGAAAACCAGAGGATTATTTTACAAGCTCAGAGAGACAGTGAGAAAAATATATAAGCATGTTAAAGCACATGAGAGATTGAAAATAATACTGAGAAACAGTTTAGTGGTAAAATAGATCAATTGACTCAGGATAATTGCTGCAGTTTAAATCAGGAAAAAGGTAAAAATAAGAAGACATGGATACTAGGGTTGTCTGAAAGAAAGCAAAGCATCTTAGATTGTCATAATATGTTACATGAAGGAGTACAGTTCACTCTCATTCAATAAATTTATTAATATATTTGACTACAAATGAAGCAAGAAATTGAATACATAATTAAAAAGTGCACAATACAAAAGCAAACTGTAATGATAAGAAAGCAAACTAGTAAAACTAAGATGCCACCTCCGTTGCATCAGAGAAGCCTTGGAACCTGGCAAATACTGCAAATGGATTATATAGATAAACTTCCATGAACTAAAGGAGGATATCAGTATGTCCTTGTGTACTGGTTTTGGTTGGGATAGAGTTAAATTTCTCTATAGTAGCTTGTATGGAACTATGTTTTTAATTTGTGATGAAAACAGTGTTGATAACACACCAATGTTTTATCTATTGCTGAGCAGTGCTTCCATAGCATCCAGGTCTTTTCTGCTTCTCATACCACCCTGCCAGTAAGTAGGTTGGAGGTGCACAAGAAGTTGGGATGGGACACAACTGGGACAGTTGACCCAAACTGACCAAAGGAATATGACATTGTGCTCCGCAATAAAACAGCATGGGTGGACATTGGCAGGGGCTGCAATTGCTCAGGGATGGGCTGGGCATCGGTCGGTTGATGATGAGCTTTCTTTTGAATAATTTATTTTTCTTGGGAGGGGGGGTGTGTATTTCTCTTTGTGTTCCTCCACCCACAACTATTTAGTTGTGTTTGTTCTGAGGATCCAAAGCCCAGCTCTGATGCTACACAAAGCTGCATATCCTTGGGACACATATCTGAGAAAACCTGCAAGAAGATAAGAAGGGCAAAACTAGGGAGAGTCTAGTTGAGAACTTTTGGTCGGATCAAGCCACTAATATCAACAGTAAAAGTTAGATGAAACTGGTTTGATTGTTACAATCATGTGTTAACTTTTTCAGTAGTGACCATGTTAACACATGATTGTAACGATCAAATCATTCATGTACTGGGGCATTATATGACAATTATATTAGAATACCTAACTAGATATTGTAAAATGTACATCTTTAATAGAATTGGGAAAGATCTTCCTTAAATGTAATCTTATTAATGATACATACTGGTTAAAGATAACATAAGTGGTTAAAGGGAAAACTAAAGATGGTCAAGAGAGACTTCAGGGTCTTGGGATGACTGGTCAAGTGATCAGGAGCACAAGTAGTGTTCTCCTCTGTCCCCACAGTTGCAGGATATGATGAGGAAAGATACAGGAAGACCCAGCAGATCAATACCTGTCTGCAGGACTGCTGCCACCGGCAGAATTTTGGGTTTTTTGATCATGGGTCAGCTTATATGGCACCTGGTCTGCTAGCAACAAATGGGATGGACCTGTCTCAAAAGGGGAAAAAGATCCTGGGGCAGGAGTTAGTGGGACTTATTGAGAGGGTTTTAACCTAGATTTGAAGGCAGAGGGGGAGGAAACCAGATGTGGCAGAGTCCTGATTGACCAAAATGGCTACACCTCAAAAGAGGACATATCAGAGCCAAGGATCTCTACCAAGAAGCCCATGCTAGAGGCTGGCCAGTAACTCAAGAAAACTGTCAAAACTGTATCTCAGCCTGCAGCCAGTGTCACAGCCGTTTAGACAGACACCCTCTAAAAGAAATATTGGTCCTTTTCAAAAGTCAGAGGGAAAACAGTATGTACTAGTAGGAGTAGAAATAATATCAGGATTAGTTCAAGCAATGGCATTTGCTTGAACAACTGAAGAAAATACAGTGATCGCTTTGGATTGCTGGTTTGGCACTTTTCCCAAGTCACAATCTATCCAATCAGATAATGGTTCTCATTTTACCTCCAAAGAGGTCCAAAATTGGGCAAGCAAAGAAGGAATTGCGTGGGTTTTCCACACTCCCTATTATCTGGAAGCTAATGGGATAGTAGAGAGAACTAATGGCCTTCTCAAATGCTTCCTAAAACCACAGGAAACTGGGTGAGCAAACTGCCTGCAAGAAGCTGCAACTCATGTAAATAGCTGGTGGGGTAAGAATGGATACCCAAAAATCACAGCATTCTGCCCTGAGCCACCAACTATAATCTCAGCTCTTTCTGGTCCTGATCACCCCAGGAATCCATCATACTACCCTGGTTAACCTGTGTTAGTAGAACTACCCATGGTGGGAGAAGTACCACTGGTCCTTAAAGAGCCATTAAACAAATATGCCTGGAAGGCAAAAGATGCTCTTGGAAAGGAACACAAAATCAACACAAGATGGATTATACCTTCCTTTTAATATTTCAAGCCCAGTTCTCTTAGGACCGAGCATACTCTCTTTTCTTTTAACAGATGAAATCCGTGGGACTGAATCAAAACCACCACTGCAAAGAAGACTAATGCTAATCTCAGATAAATTTTGTTGGTAATTCTCAGAATGTATCATGTACTATTTCAGGTATTACTTTTGTCAGCCACTTTCTCCATCCTTAGTATCTCGGCAAACCTCCAGTATGATATCTCCAATCATGAACGGGAAAATGAGTTTATAACTCTGGGTCATCACATAGCTTGTACATATAACCTCACCAATTGCTGGGTATGCGGAGGACCATTAGATCTGGAAAGCTGGTCATGGACCTCTGTCCCCATCGCTCCCAAATGGCTTGTGAGCAATTATAGTATAATTGGCAACAATACCTTTTGGGAAGAAAATGCACCATCACCCTGGCTAATACGATATCCAGCTCTGGGTCAATATTGTCTGAATCAAACCCCAAAAGATGGTGTTTTTATAGGAATCAGTAAATGCAATTGGACTTATATGTGCGATGATCACTGCATTACTCATGACTGTGTACCAACTGACTGTTCTAACATTAACCTGCGCTCAGCGAATATTCCCAAGGAGAAAAAACAGTATTGCAGGCTATATAACACCAATGACAATTCCCTATTACCCTGCATAGGGAAATGGGCTTGGGTGAATTTCTGGATACCAGAAATGATTTGCCATTTATTGGTCCTCAAACAATGAAACAACAAATTATGGGGGAATTAAAGTTAGGTGTAAATGGATGAATGAAATTGGTGCCTGGTCTTGCAAAGCCAGAGATCTTATCCGAAATCAGACCATTCTACAGTCTACTCCATTAGGAGGAACTGACTCACCTTCAGAACCCACAGACAGGTGTGTTTGAGAATGGTGTTCAAGCCTTAAAAGGTCATTATTGGATTTGTGGTCAGTATGCATACAAACTACTGCCAGCAAATTGGACCGGCGTATGCTATGTCGGAGTAATCCGTCCCTTATTCTTTCTGCTCCCTGGAACTGATGATAAAGACCTAGGTGTCCGGTTGCATGATGACACACAAAACAAAAGATCCGTTAATACTGCTCTGACAAGTGGTTCTAGCCAAAAGTGGGGGAAAGATGACTGGACCCCTCAACAGATCATTCAGTATTATGGACCTGCCACCTGGAACCCCTATGAGTGGTTTAACGGTGCTCGAGAACCTATTTATAACCTAAATCACATTATTCAATTACAAGCTGTTTTAGAAATAATTACCAATGAAACTGCTCATGCCCTGGACCTATTGGCAGACCAGGCCACACAAATGCAAACAACAATTTTGCAGCACTGCATGGTTCTCAAATACCTGTTAGCAGAAGAAGGAGGTGTTTGTGGTAAATTAAATGATTCAGGTTGTTTAAAAATTCATTACAACAGTGAAGTTGTTAAACAAATAACCACTGGAATTGTTAGTAACAGAATCAATTTTACAAGATGTTCCCTTCTGGAACAGGTGCAAAACTAATTCATCCTTTGCATATCATGTTTTACCTAATAAAGGATTTGAGTATATTCTTATCTTATCAACCTAGCATTTATCTTAGCCCAAATATGCCTAGAATGAGAAGAAATATATACAGTATCTCTGGAAATTAAGCTAGTCAGCAGTTATGCAATTATAGAGTAGTGCGCATGTGCAGTACCCAAAGGTGAAAAGGACAGAAGCGATGAAGACTACTTACTTCATCCTGAAGACCCCCTGAAAGACCACCAGAGGACACCGCGCATGATCAAAGTAGTTCCAAGGTGTTGCAATCGATGTTGCAATAAATGTTGAGTAACTATTACATGTTCTAATGATCCTAATGAATATATGAATATGTATGTGAATGGACTGTATAAATACGGTGCAACTTAAACTGACTGCTGAAGTCAGCTTTGGGTGCGAACCCCTGGTTTCCCAACGCTGAAATAAAGCACCGCATATAACTACGCCCGTGGTTATGTGTCCTGATTGCTAACAGAATAAGGAAGTTAGCCCATGTTCCCATCCAAACCTGGAAAAGTCAGGAATTTGATCCATTCTCATGGCTTCCGGGTATCCTACGGGTTAAACGCGTTTTGTTTTATATATCATATGGCTTAGCTATGTCAATCTTTTTACCATGCATTATTCCATGTTTAATACAACTAATCCAACACCTTGCGGTTAATTCACAGTTTGCAGCTGCTTCCTCACCAGACAATGCCAAATATGTGCAGCTGGTATACCAATCAAAATCTTCAACTGTTGAAACTGTATAAGCAAATGCTCTTTTCCCACTCCACTATCCTCTCCTTCTATCGCCGCCTGAAGACCACGAAGACAACACTCTGCAATCACGATAACAATCTGCAATCAAAATAGCAATCTTTGAACCACAGGGTGGTGTAAGAGATAGTGGCTCTTAGCATACAGTTTGAGTGTGTGTGAGAGATGGTGGTCCTTAACACACAGCATAAGTGTGGAAGGCTGAGATATTGTGAATTATTTGTCTCAAAGCTTGCTTGCTAAAATAATATGCTTAAGGCCTGCTTGTTATAGAAAAATGTTTGTTCACGCTGCTTGCTTAATTGGGCCTGCTGTAAAGGCCTAAGTACAGTGAGTTAAAGTGCAAAGTGCATGATCACTGTGAATTGCTAAAACTCAAAGAATGCTTGAAGCTTGTGTAAGCTCAAATGAAGCTCCAGTGATATCAGCCACCAACATCTGCGACCAGGCCTGCAGTGTGCTCAGGCAACACCCACCACCAACTGCCATAAAATGACCAGGTTACGACTTGCAAGTGTGCCCATCCACCACCAGGACCAAAACCTGTCACCTGGAACCGGTGGACCTGAGACCTGAGCGCCGCCAGCACCTACTGGGATCTGGACTCTGTTACCAGAACCTGGACTCTGATACTGGCACAACCTGAGACCTGCAAACTGCCAAGTGTTACCAGGACTTGAGACCTGCAAACTGCCAACACTACTGAAGCCTGAAACCTGAGAGCTGCCAGACAGGAGACGATGTTTGGATCCCTGGCAGTGACTATCTCTTGCTTATCTCCTGTTTATCTTCTTGCATGCTTGTTTAACTTTCTTCCTAATTACTCCACCCCTTCTCCTCTGTTGCTGTAGCTTTAGGTGTGAAAATGAAATAGATTGTCTTTACTCTGTCTTTAGGCACAAAAATAAAACAAGATTGTTTATTGGCATCTGACCTCGTTTGTGTCTTAATCTCACTGCTGGAATCATTTTTGAACCTTCCTGAGTCTGAAATTGGACCGGGATCCCACACAGAGGCACACCCAAGGGTGACATGCCAGCATCTGAGGGTAGTGCTAATGAGACCCTTCAGTCTGCCGACCCAGTGGAATCAATGGCTCAGCTGAAGTGCACCTATACGCATGCACGCAGCATGGGCAACAAACAGGAGGAGCTGGAAGCCCTTGTGAGGCAGAAAAACTATGATTTAATTGCCATCACAGAAACATGGTGGGATGATTCTCATAGCTGGAGCGCTGCAATGGATGGCTTTAGACTCTATAGAAGGGATAAGCAAGGAAGGAGAGGAGGTGGGGTAGCCATGTATATTAGGGAGGGTTTTGATTGTCTGGAACTTGAAGGTGACAAAAGGGAAAAGGCTTAAGGAGATATTAGTATATCTGTTAAGAGACTCTGTTGTATGGTTAATCACATTTGAATGGATAGTTTTATTAACTGTGATAATAATAAAATAATGTAGAATAAAATGTTTATGCTTATAATGATTATACAGCTAATGAAACATTCTGTGATTATGGATCTGGATCTTGAAGAAGAGGTAGGTGAGGATGTGGTGCAAGGCCTGCCTACAAGGTCACATAGAAAGAGGCAGTTGACTCCACACCTCAAGACCACCTCAGATAAGAAAGAAAGAAGGGTGACTGTAGTAGGCAATTCCCTTCTGAGAGGGACAGAGGGCCCAATATGCAGAGTTGACCCTCATCATAGGGAAGTTTGTAGTCTACCTGGAGCCCGGATCAGGGACATCACCAGGACGCTCCCCAATCTGGTGCACCCAACAGACTACTACCCACTGCTGATCTTCCAGACAGATGGGGAGGAAGCTGCACCCAGCAGTTTGAGGGGAATGAAGAAAGATTTCAATGCCTTGAGATGGATGGTAAAAGAGACTGGGGCTCAAGTGATTTTCTCTTCCCTCCTTCCAGTTTTGGGTGATGACATGGGACGGAATAGAAAAACTCAGACCATAAACAATTGGCTACAAGACTGGTGCTACAGGCAGGGCTTTGGATTCTTTGATAATGGCTGGTTTTACAAGACACCAGTCCAAACAGTGATATGTGGGAAAGGTTTATCTCGCAGGGTCAAAAGGATGCTGGGACAGGAATTAGCTGGGATCATATGAAGAGATTTATACTAGACTCGAAGGGGGATGAGGCTGTGGCTGGGCTTGCATCAGTGGCGCAGCACTCTAGAACTGATGAAGACTGGGAGGCCTCCCATACTCCTAGGGTGAAATCAGTGTGCTCAGCTCGCTCTCTGAAATGTCTGTACACCCACTCTCGCAGCATGGGGAATAAGCAGGAGGAGTTAGAAACCTGTGTTCGGGCAGGAGATTATGAGCTGGTGGCACCAGAAGCAATGTAGGCCCACTGATGAACGAGTTGGGTGCCCTGGTGACAGAAGATACAGAGAAGGCAGAATTACTGAATGCCGCCTTTGTCTCTGTCTACTCTGCTGGAAGATGTCCTGAGGAGTCCTGTACCCCTGAGGCCCCAGAGGAAGTCGGGGCAAGGGAGGAGTTTGCCTCAGTTGATGAGGACTGGGTTAGGGAGCAGTTAGGCAATCTGGACATCCATAAATCCATAGGTCCAGATGGGATGCATCCGCAGGTGCTGAGGGAGCTGGCCGAGGTCATTGCTAGACCACTCTCCATCATCTTTGCCGAGTCCTGGGAAACGGGAGAGGTGCCTAAGGACTGGAGGAAAGCAAATGTCACTCCGGTCTTCAAGAAGGGCAAGAAGGAGGACCCGGGTAACTATAGACCGATCAGCCTCACCTCCATCCCTGGGAAACTGATGGAACAACTTATCCTTGGTGCCATCTCAAGGCATGTCAAGGATAAGAGAGTCATTAGGGGCAGTCAACATGGCTTCACCAAGGGGAAGTCCTGTTTGACCAACTTCATCGCCTTATATGAGGCGATGAGGCGATAACGAAGTGGATGGATGATGGCAGAGCGGTGGGTGTGGTCTACCTTGACTTCAGTAAAGCATTTGACAGTGTCCCACAGCATCCTTACAGCTAAACTGAGGGAGTGCGGTCTGGATGATCGAGTAGTGAGGTGGACTGCGAACTGGCTGAAGGAAAGAAGCCAGAGAGTCATGGTCAATGGGGCGGAGTCTAGTTGGAGGGTTGTATCTAGTGAGTGCCTCAAGGGTCAGTACTGGGGCCGGTATTATTCAATAT
The DNA here is from genome assembly GCF_037038585.1 of Patagioenas fasciata. NCBI lineage: Eukaryota > Metazoa > Chordata > Aves > Columbiformes > Columbidae > Patagioenas > Patagioenas fasciata. Next base: position 48,627,162 of record NC_092559.1, read on the forward strand.
ATTCATCGATGATTTGGATGAGGAAATAAAGTGTACTATCAACAAGTTTGCTGATGACATCAAGCTGGGAGGACTGGCTGACACGCCAGAAGGCTGTGCTGTCATCCAGCGAGACCTGGAGAGGCTGGAGAGTTGGGCGGGGAAAAATGTAATGAGATACAACAAGGGCAAGTGTAGAGTCTTGCATCTGGGTAGTAACAACCCCAGGTTCCAGTATAAGTTGGGGAATGACCTATTAGAGAGCAGTGTAGGGGAAAGGGACCTTGGGGTCCTGGTGGACAGCAGGATGACCATGAGCCAGCACTGTGCCCTTGTGGCCAGGAAGGCCAATGGCATCCTGGGGTGTATTACAAGGGGGGTGGTTAGGAAGTCGAGAGAGGTTCTCCTTCCCCTCTAGTCTGCCCTGGTGAGACCACACCTGGAGTATTGTGTCCAGTTCTGGGCCCCTCAGTTCAAGAAGGACAGGGAACTGCTGGAGAGAGTCCAACGTAGGGCAACAAAGATGATTAAGGGAGTCGAGCATCTCCCTTATGAGGAAAGGCTGAGGGAGCTGGGTCTCTTTAGCTTGGAGAAGAGGAGACTGAGGGGTGACCTTATTAATGTTTATAAATATATAAAGGGTGAGTGTCACGAGGATGGAGCCAGGCTCTTCTCAGTGACAACCAGTGGTAGGACAAGGGGTAATGGGTTCAAACTGGAACACAAGAGGTTCCACTTAAATTTGAGAAGAAACTTCTTCACAGTGAGGGTGACAGAACACTGGAACAGGCTGCCCAGGGAGGTTGTGGAGTGTCCTACTCTGGAGACATTCAAAACCTGCCTGGACACATTGCTGTGTAGCCTCATCTAGGTGTTCCTGCTCCAGCAGGGGGATTGGACTAGATCATCTTTTGAGGTCCCTTTCAATCCCTAACATTCTGCGATTCTGTGATTCTGTGAAACGGAATGAAAATTGACAATACCGTAAGTTTAACTTAGGTATCAACAGGGAGAGAAGTGTCATAAAGGACTGTTTGAACACCTATCTAGAAGCCACTGGCATGTCAGCATGACACTGCTTCTGAGTACACAGCTGGGGTTGGTCTCCCTGATGTTTCTCCAACTGGATAACTATGGCTGAGTGTGTGAGGGAATACATTAATACACTGTATAAAGTTATCTGCTGTTAATAATAGCCTGATGAAGTTTGCCAATGATACCAAACTGAGTGAAAAAGTGAACACTTCAGAAGGGAGAGGCACCCTGAAGGAAGACCTGGATAGGCTTAAAGAGTGGGGTAACAAGAACCTTATGAAGTTCAACAAAGGACAAGTTTAAAGTCTTGCACCCAGGAGAGTTGGGTGGGGAATAACCTGATGAAATTTAACAAGGGCAAGTGTAGATTCCTGCATCTGGGCAGGAACAACGCCAGGTTCCAGTATAGGCTGGGGAATGACCTATTAGAAAGCAGTGTAGGGGAAAGGGACCTGGGGGTCCTGGTGGACAGCGGGATGACCATGAGCCAGCACTGTGCCCTTGTGGCCAGGAAGGCCAATGGCATCCTGGGGTGTATTAGAAGGGGGGTGGTTAGGAGGTCGAGAGAGGTTCTCCTTCCCCTCTACTCCGCCCTGGTGAGACCCCATCTGGAATATTGTGTCCAGTTCTGGGCCCCTCAGTTCAAGAAGGACAGGGAACTGCTGGAGAGGATCCAGTGTAGGGCAACAAAGATGATTAAGGGAGTGGAGCATCTTATGAAGAAAGGCTGAGGGAGCTGGATTTCTTTAGTTTGGAGAAGAGGAGACTAAGGGGGAACCATGTTAATGTCTATAAGTATATAAAGGGTGAGTGCCATGAGGATGGAGCCAGGCTCTTCTCAGTGGCAAACAATGTTAGGACAAGGGATAATGGGATCAAGCTGGAACACAAGAGGTTCCACTTAAATTTGAGAAGAAACTTCTTCTCAGTGAGGGTGACGGAGCACTGGAACAAGCTGTCCAGGGAGGTTGTGGAGTGTCCTTCCCTGGAGACATTCAAAACCTGCCTGGACATGTTCCTGTGTGACCTCATCTAGGCGTTCCTGCTCCAGCAGAGGGATTGGACTAGATGATCTTCTGAGGTCCCTTCCAATCCCTATCATACTGTGATACTGTGATATCACTCAATCATGAGTGCAGCCCAGGCTGGGATCTACCCGACTCTGTGGAAAGGGACCTGGTGGTCCTGGTGGACAAGAAGCTCAGTGTAAGTGAACAGTGTGCTGCTGCAGTAAAGAACGTCTGCATCAACAAGGGCATCACCAGGAGAGACAAAGAAGTCATTATCCCACTCTACTCAGCGCTTGTCAGGCCACACCTAGAATACTGTGTTCAGTTTTGGTCCCCGTTATACAAAAAAGATGTGGACAGGCTGGAGAGGGTCCAGAGAAGGGCTACAAAGATGATCAAAGGACTGGGAAGCCTGCCATATGAGGAAAGGCTGAGAGAACAGGGTTTATTCAGCCTTGAGAAAAGGCAGCTTAGGAGAGACCTTATCATCATGTCCCAGTATTTAAAGGGTGGCTACAATGAAGATAGAGACTCCCTTTTTACAATGAGTCACATAGAAAAGACAAGGGGGAATGGGTACAAATTACTCCTGGAGAGATTCCGATTGGACACAAGAGGGAAATTTTTCACAATGAGAACAATCAGCCATTGGAATAATCTCCCCAGGGAAGTGGTGAATTCCCCAACATTAGACACTTTTAAGATTCAGCTGGCAAGGATGCTGGGCCATGTTGTCAAGACTGTGCTTTTGCCAAGGAAGGCTGGACCAGTTGATCCTTGTGGTCCCTTCCAACCTGGTATTCTATGATTTATAAAAGCTGTTATTAATGAATATTGGTTGTGATCTGTTGTGGCAGGATCCAAACCCCCCTCTCTCCCCCTCCCTCCTTCAGTATGGAAGGAGTAGGTACATCTCCCTCTCTCTCTGCTGTTTGAGGCTAACAGCTTCTTCTGTTTGGCCCCAGAGCACCCTTGCCAGGGCCATTAGGAGAAGGGAGTGCCGAGGCGCCAGGGAGTCGCTGGGCGCCTGCGGCCAGTGTGGGGGATGCTTGTAGGCTTCAGGAGCACCCCACGGCCAGTGTGGGGGTGCAGAGAAGCTTCTGGAATGCCTACAGTCAGATCTGATCAGCCTATAAAAAACGGGATTCTCGTCGAGACTCCACCCATTGTCGCGGGTCTCTCGGAGCACGAGCGAGATGCTGCCGCCGAGAGCCCCCCTCCCCGGGATGGAGACTCTGCTTGCCTTGCCGCCACGTGTGTGAGTAAAACTTCTTGCAGGATTACACATACACACGTGTAACTTTCCGTGCTCAATATGAGCACGTGTAAAATTAATCCTCACATAATCGCGGGTGTATTTTCCTCCCGTGCTTCCACATAAGCACATGTAACTTTCCGTGCACATTTGCATGCGTACTTTCCGTGCTTAATACAAACACGTGTAACTTCCGTGCGCATTTGCACGCGTACTTTCCGTGCTTAATACAACACACATGTACTTTCCGTGCACATTTGCATGTGTGACTTTCCGTGCTCAATACGAGCACGTGTATAAATTATTTCCTCGCACAATCGCGAGTGTATTTTCCTCCTGTGCTTCCACATAAGCACGTGTAGTATTCCGTGCACATTTGCATGTGTAAGTAAATTAACCCTCACAGGATTGCAAGTGTATTATAAATTTACCCTCGCAGAATCGCGAGTGTACTCACTTTCCATACTCACTACAAGTACGTGTATCTCTTTAAAAATAATCCCGCACCCTGTTCAGGCAAGTGTGTACTCCTCCCAGACTCAGAGACGGTTCCAGCATTGTTTTGGTGAAGCCACGTGCATGCACTCTGTGGACCGCCTGTTGTACTAGTTGCTGCCCCTTAATAATTTTCCTCAACTGATATCCGAACCTGTATTTAAGTCACTTTTGGAGTGCTAAAACCCTGTTTCTCACCGGTTTAATAAAAGTTGGTTTGGACCCTGTTGTCCCTTAAACTAGCCTCGGGGTGCCTCTGTGACATCTGTGTCTCCCCCAATTCAATCCCCTATCAGAGTAAATGGAATTTACAACAAAATCACTTCCTTTTGTTCAGTCTAAACCTCATACCTATGAGTTTCACTTGATACCCTTCACCTCTTTCTCCAAATAGACATTTACAGTTGCTGCCTTTTCCATGCCACTCTTGACTTTAGAAGTCTTCATGATACAGGTAAACAGTGGATTTATAGAGAGGCACAGCAGTGCTCTTGTTTAGCTCTCTATTCTTTTCCTAATAATTTCTAGCTTTTCTTCTGGGTTTTTCTTAAACCATTACTGAGCCGATATCTTGATGTGTAACCCTAAAACCTGATTTCTGTTTGATGGCAGTCTACTCAGACCCCACCGTTTTTATATATAAAGTTCAGATACATTTTTTTCCCCAGCATGCATCTCTACATTCACCCATATTGAACTTTAGGTGCCCTTTTATCACCTGGTCATCCAGTACTGTAAAAGCCTCCTGGAACCTTTAATCACCAACATTTATCTTTACTGTCTTGAATAACTTTATTAGTGCCAGTGTCACTTCACTATTTAACCTCTTTTCCAGGTAGTTCATGAATATGTCATAACTGACCACAATCTCCTACCTTCTATTTCCCAATCTGAAATTAATTATTTCTTCACAGACAGATAAAAATTGCCTACCTGTTCTCATTCATCCCTTCTATTTATGCATCCAAATGTATTACATCTTTCTATAATACCACAATATTATCCTAGAAGCTTGTGTTGTGTTGCATGTCCATTATGAACACTAACCCCTCTTCAAAGTTATCACTCCCAAATGGCACACACCCTGATACTCTTGATGTGACTTGTATCCTAGATCTTCAACTTGATATTTCATCATACTTACAGTAATTTTATTTGGGTGGCCATAAATAACCAGTGATAAATTATGCTCAGTATGAATCCCCCATCATTTACTCTTCAGCTCTAAGTTTTGTTGTATGGGGTCTTGGTTTTGTTTTATTTACATAAACTAACATCAGTAACCCAGAGACCCACTCAGTTGCTTTCCTCAGCCTTGTTTATGCCTACTAAACATTGCTACAAGCATCTTGAACTGAAGTCGGGAGCACCTCCTTTAATGAGTATATTCAGCCTCTCTCTTCCAAATTACAGAATACAAATGTATTGAATATTTGTCTCTTCTGCATTGTAACTAGTTTAACAATCTACACACAGTAATATTAGTTGTATCTGACTGACATGGCTGAGAAAAATGTCATTCTCAATGGCTTCAGCCTCCTTTACCTTATATATTTTTAATTACTATTAAATTGACATCTGCCATCAATGTCCCCTTTTCCTTAGTGGCACATTTTACATTTTCCCCTATTTTTCTCTTTTGAGTTAAGAAAAAAATATATTTTTTAAAAATAGTTTATTACACATTTTAAAATAAATATTTTAACAATTTTGAAGCTATTGCAGTATAGGCCTGCATGATGTATGCTTTATGAACTTTGTTCTTTAGTCAGCTAATGATTTACATGGAACATGAAAATTTTGATGAAAAGCAGTTGTGTCATACCTTAAATCTCCATCTAGTAACAACTACAAACTTGAGCGTATGGTCCTTGCCAAGAATCTCTTCATTGCATAATATATCCAGCTGATGTAAAAAGAAGAAATAATTAATTTATTGAGACACAGAACATGGCTTTGAAACAATACATTTCAGATAACTCCCAATAAAAAGATCAAAGAAACAGAACTCAATTCTCATGTAAAGACAGCTTTGTCCTTTGACATGCTATGAAAATTGTTTACACAGTACTCAGCAAGTAACTTTCTACTTTGAAAATACATTTATAAAAGGCTATTCCCTACTTATAGATCAGTGTTAAGGACTTTTTTTGCAGACACTTTATACTTGGTTTTATTTTTCTATGTTGGCTTTGAAAGAACTTGATCATGCACATGATCTTAGCCTATTTGACTGCAAGGCAACGTACTGAAAGGGTAAGTCACCATGGAAGTGGCATATGTTAATGGTACTTTACCAGAACCTGAGAAAGCTAAGAATACGCATGCAGTCCACTAACATGGCTTAGCTGACAGACAATAAGTCAAATCAGAATTTGTGTATAACATTCAATCAAGTGTTCGCATCCTTAGGGCCTTATTCCTCAAAAGATATTTTTTACTGGACATACCAATACTCTGTTTCCACAAAAATGCCATGTGCCCTTAAAGGGAGAGGGAGGACTCCTGAAACACAAGTACTGTTGAATGAACATTCATACATTTCATTAAGGGCCAAGTAGGTTGTAAAACCAGAGATTGCTGCAGTGGAATAGTAAGTTTAAGCACAAAAGAAAAAGGTGTAATTACTAAGAAAGCAATCCAGGTTTCTGAAAGGTGTTAGGAATTTTAACACAGATGCTAGATGGGCCAACTACAGGTGACATACAGCTGGATCTACTACTCACCAAAAAGGAAGAACTTTCTGGGGAGATGAAAATCAATGGCAGCCTTGGTTGTAGCAACCATGAAATAGTGAAGTTCAAGATCCTGAAGGGAGCGAGGAAATCAAGTAGCGGAGTACAGATCCTGGGCTTCAGTAGAGCAGAATTTTGCTTTTTCAGGAAGCTGGTAAGTGGGATCCCATGAGAGGCAGCTCTGAAGGGCAAAGGAGCTCAAGAGATCACAAGTCTTTAAGGATGTCCTCCAAGCACAAGAACAGTCCATCCCAATACTCAGAAAAATGAGTAGATGTATCAGGAGGCCAGTTTGCCTAAAGGGAGTTCATGAGAAAAAGGACATATACAGGAGATGGAAGTGAGGGCAGGCTACAAAGGAAGAATATAGAAACACTGCCCGGATATACAGGGATGATTTGGGGAAAGTCAAAGCTCAGCTGGAGCTGAAACTGGCAAGGGACATCAAGGGCGACAAGAAAAACTTTTCCTGCTACATTATCAATTAAAGTCTAAACAAGGAAAATGTGAGCCTACTGCTGCATAGGGTGGGAAATTTAGTGACAGTGTCTGCAGATAAGGTTGAGGTACTCAATGCCGCCTTTGTGTTGGTGTTCATCAACAAGGTCTCCCATGCCTTTTTGTGCCTAGAGACAGGGTTCAAGGAGGAGACAAACTGCCAGTAGTAGAAGAGGACTGAGTCAGGGATCTATTAAGAAATCTCAACCCACACTAGTCCATGGGACCAGATGAGATGCATCCAAGGGTGCCACAAGAGTTTGCTGATGTCATTGCAAGGCCACACTGTCATCACTGAAAAGTCACAGAGATCAGGGAAGGTACTCGGTGACTGGAGAAACATTGTACCAATCTTCAAAAAGGGCAAGAAGGACTATCTAGGGAACTAAAGGCCAGTCAGTCTCACTTTGGTAATCCCTGGGAAAGTCATGAAGTGAGCCCTCTTGGAAGCCATTTCTGGGCACATAAAGGCAAAGGTAAATCCATGCTGGCTATTCCAAATCACCAAGGGAAAAAAATCATGCTTGACCAACCTGATTGCCTTCTTTCATGAAATTACTAGATCCATGGATGCGGAGACAACAGTGGATGTTGTCAACCTTGACTTAAGCAAGGCTTTCAGCACCATCTTTCACAGCATCCTTGTATCCAAATTGGGACATTATGATCTGGATGGGTGGACTACCTGATGGGTGAAGACCCAGGTCAATTGTCAGGCTCAGAGGGCAGTGGTTAATAGTTAATACTCTACACAGAGGCCAGTGACATGCGGAGAATTGCAGGGGTCTATCCTGGGACCTGTGCTGTTGAAAGTCTTTTTATCAGTGACCTGGAGGAGGACACAGCATCCACTTCATCAAGCTTGTGGATGACATCAAACTGGAGGAGTGTAGCTGACACACTTGAGGACAGGACTGCCATTCAGAGGGACCTAGACAGGCTAGAAGGATGGGCTGATGAGAATCTCAAATTCAACAAGAATAACAGCAAAGTAATGAGATGTTACAAGCTGGGTAGCAGCTCTGCTGAAAAGAACCGGGGGGTCCTGGTTGAAAGCAAGTTGAACATGAATCAGTAGTGTGCTCTGGCAATGATGAAGCCTAACAGGATACTGGGGTGTATCGACAGAAGCACAGCCAGTAAACTGAAGGAAGTCAATGGAACAATGTTCAAGTGGAAACCAGTAACGAGTGGTTTCCCTCAAGGTTCTGTACTGGGACCAATACTATTAAATATCTTCATCGACATAGCCAGTGGGACTGAGTGCACTCTCAGCAAGTTTGCAGATGACACCAAGCTGAGCAGTGCAGTTGATTCACTAGAGGGATGGGATGCCATCCAGAGGGAACTTGACAGGCTTGAGGAGTGAGCTCATGAAGTTCAACAAGGTCAAGTGCAAGGTCCTGCACCTGGGTCGGGGGATCAATACAGACTGGCAGATGAATGGCTTGAGAGCAGTCCTGCAGAGAAGGACTTGGGGGTACTAGTGGATGAAAGACCGGACATGAGACTGGATGGCAACAAAAATTATCATAGGGCTGAACATCTCTCCTATGAAGAAAGGCTGAGAGAGTTGGGGTTGTTCAGCCTGGAGAAGAGATGGTTCTGGAAAGACCTTATTGTGGCCTTTCAATATATAAAGGGGGCTTATAAGAAAGATGGAGAAAGACATTTTGCCAGGGCCTGTAATGACAGGACAAGAGGCAACAGTTTTAAACTGAAAAGAGGGTAGGTTAAGATTGGATGTAAGGAAGAAATTCTTAACTATGAGGATGGTGAGACACTGGAACAGGTTGCCCAGAGAAGTTGTGGATGCCCCGTCCCTTGAAGTGTTCAAGGTCAGGTTGGATGGGGCTTTGAGCAACCTGATCTAGTGGAAGATGTCTCTGCCCATGGCAGGGAGTTTGGACTAGATGATCTTTGAAGGTCCCTTCCAATCTTCCATTTTATGATTCTATGATTTTAAGTGATCATTCCCATTTACTCAGCACTCATTAGACCACATCTGGAATGCTGCATTCAGTTTTGGCCTCTCCAGTACAAGAAAAAAGTTGATTAACTTGAGCAAGTTCAGTGGAGGGTCACCAAAATGGTCAGCGTGCTTGAACACAGACCCTATAAGGAGAGGCTGAGGGAACTAGGTCTATTTATCTTTGAGAAGAGAAGGCTTAAAGGGGACATCGTTACAGTCTTCCAATACCTGAGAGAAGCCTATAAAGAAGATAGAGCTAGGGTCTTTACTGAGGTGCATGGTGGGAGAATGAGACAATGGTGATCAATGGAAACAGAGTAAGTTCTGACGGGATATAAGGAGGAAAAAAAAAATCTCAGCAAGGATAATTAAGCACCAGAACAAGTTGTCCAAAGAGGTCATGGAATCACCATCCTTGGAAGTTTTCCAGAGATGGAAGTTTGAGAGTCAGGCTGGATAGAGGGGGACTATGACTAATATCAACAAAGAGGGAACAGAAGCTATGTTTTCACATGCCTGTCATTATGTGTTCTGGTTTTAGAATCTGAAATAACACAACTTGCAGAGGATAGAAAAACCCCTTTCTTCCCTTACCCTCCACCATTATTTCTTCCCATGAACAGTTCAATTATGTACTCCCTGCAGGGAAGGTAGCACCAGCTGATACTGCACAAGGCTGAGTTTCACTCAGAGTAGAGAAGCAGAAGAAAGTATATGCGCTGCTTTCCATTAAATCAGTCTTTTGGTAGCGTCCAAGTGTTATAATCCATTCTCTGCATTAAGTGAAAAATTTCTGCTAGGGCAGCATATCCCTTCATTTAAGACCACCAAACAAAGCATCTTGCAGGAGTCAGTTTTAACACAGGTGGAAAACACATAACCAAGCCTTTTGGTATGTTTTAAAACAGATCATGAAACAACATACTGAGCTACACTGCCAAATCTGTATAAAGCCAAGAACCACTAAGAGCTACATCTCCATTGTATTAGAGGGGGAGAAAAAAAGGGAAGATAACCAGTATCCTTAAATTAAAAGGGAGGGAGGTAAATTTGGAAAAAAACCTATTTGTCTGCATTCAGCTCCTCAACCTAAAAAGCCATTTTCTGTTCCTTTACATTAGGAAATAGAGTGAGCTCCAGTTTTGTTTTGCTTTGTTTTGGTTTTTTTTAATCTGTTTGGAAGGAACGACACTATTTTGAAAATAATCCATAAGATTTTCATTTGCAAAATAATTTTTAAACATTAAAACATTACCTCATTAAAAGAAGAAAGGTTAAGTTTTTTAGCAATGAACTTCTTTAGATGCAAGACTGTTGCTTGTGCTGAGCAGCGGATCCATTTTCGTTTCAATCCACGTAATTTGCTGCTATTGCATTCCAAGCAGATGCTTACCTTCAGGGAAAAGCAAACACAGGGCTAGTTGACAGAATTTCCTGCAGTTCCCATTATGTATTTCACATGCAGCATTTATTAGGTCAAAAAAAGGTGAAAATGTTGAATCCCAGTATTGTTTAAAGTGAAATGCATGCCGTGTCATTAAAAAAAAGATTGTCTAGTATTTTGTCAGCTTACTGTTAAGCACCATTCAACTCAAAAAGGATCTGGACAAAAGTTTAAGGCAGAACTTTAGAGCTGCCTTGTTCCAGAGCTTTATTTTAACTGCAAAGGTCACTACTAGTTCAGAAGAAGCCTAGGTCAAGGCCAAAGCAAAATATCATTATAAAAACCTGTCAGGACCCTGAGGTAATTTCCCTCCCCCCTGGAAGTTTGGTTGCCTGAATTCAGGGCCAATTTTGATAAGCAGCTGTTTGACCATGAAACTGTTGTGAAAAAATAACTGTTTGAGAAAAAGCTTGAAGAATTTTCAGCGTGAGCTCGCTCCATTCCACTTAGCAGCATTATTAAAGTTGAAGCACCCTCCCTTGGTTGGTCCCCCTACATGAGTTACATTGCAGCCATGCCCATGCATGGCCTTGACCCTGAGCCACAGATTAGACTTCCTGGTTTGACCTTGGACCTGTTTCATCATTATGGTCTATGGCTTGGTGATCACTGGACTGTGTATGACCTCGGTTACTGTTGTCTCTGGACCTGACTTTAATTTGCTGATTTCACTTTCTGGCTTAACCTTGGACCTGCCTCATCACTAAAGATTTATCTGGTGATCACTGGACTATGGCTGAATCTGGTTGCTGTCACCAAAGCTGCTATGCACTCCTTATTCAGGTATTGTGGGACTGCACTTCTTGTTGGTGAGGTCAATGCCCTGTCTGACTTGCTCTTAGCTCCTGTGTGGCGGCTGCAACCTTCCCCCCCTCCTGGGTCACTCAACTACCTGGCTACCAGGGCACTCAGGCATGATTTGGGGAAAAGAATTCACATTGTGTGAGTATGGCGAGATGGAGCACTGAGGCACTGTGTTCCATACCTCTGCCAAGAACAATTCCCCATTGTGTAAGCGCAGTGAAATTGGGAAAACTGAGATACAAGTGCAGTGAGTCAAGACACAAAGGCACGCCCTCCATGATCTTGGAACTCCTGCCGTATGGGAATAGACGCCCTTTCTGCCTGGGAAAGGTAGTGACCATCAGTCACTTTTGACAGTTTGGTACACCTGATACCTGGGACTCAGCCTGAGCAAAACAGTACCAGAACTATACCATCTGGAGAGTTCTGGATGCTGCCGGAATATTACCTCATCCTAAGAGTGGCTACAGTGGAAAAATACTGACTCAAGTCAACAATCTCGTGATCCTATAAATAGCAATCCTAAAGTGAGGCCCTTTGAGCTCTCCTGGATCACAGCGGGCTCTGACTCAGTATCTCCCTCCAAGGTGGGATGCCCCTCACAGACACTGTGACAAACCGATGCCACAAAGCCATGGACAAGGACAGATTTCTCGAGTTTCAACAAATTGCCCATTGAGGAATGCCAATGCACTAAAGTGAGTAATTTGCTTAACTCAAGAGGAAAATTTTATAGCTGTACCTCCACATATATACCACATACATATGCACAAATCTATAAATTAGTGTGTGTGGATATATTCAAATATCCATGGATTAATGCGCACAAGTATGTGTGTGTTTATAGATTTGTATATAAGCTTTTAATCATATATCTGTGTGTGTCTATATGTAAGTGATTTAACTTTCTCTTTTGTAAGTAGTGTGACCCTTGACATCATCAAATCTGTAATCAAGTCGCTGTTTTAATTATAACAAATCCCATTGAATTGTTTTAAAATAATTTTGAATTGTTTTAAATCATTTTGTTAATCAGCTGTTATCAATTTTAATGACTGTTTCTAATCTAACCTCTGAATCCAGTAACACAATTTAATATTTAAGGCATGTTTTAAAAGAATATTTTGAACTTTAAAATTTACTGATGCAGATGATGTAACGAATTTTTGAAGTTCAAAAGATTATATGGGAAAAATGGCCTTTTGATCTCTGTGCTTCAGTTCCCTCTTCTCAATCATCTATTTTCTTTATCTAGTCTAAGCTCTTTAGTTTAAGATTTATTCTGTGCACTTAAATTATCTAGTAGAAAGCACAACCCATCTGAATATTACCACTGCACTATCATTAAATGGAAAATTAATCCAAATTTAATTCACTTTGGACACAGCAGGGAAACATAAAGGCAATGAGTTGTATATTCCAATAGCAAGTTTCATACTCAAACAGGTTTTGTGTTTAAAACTTGAAACTAAATGCTAAGTTAAAAAAGACTTTTCATTCTAATTATTGAAACATATTCAGTCCTGATGCACTGGAGTGGCATGGGAGTAGACTCTCAGATAATGGTCCCAAATGACTTGAAATCTAGTTGAGATGAAAGCCAACAGAGAGTTTAGCCAGTATTCAGGAAACTCAGAAATATTTATAACTATCAAACCTTGATGAAATTCTCAAAACCAAATTTCTCCACAGCTACCTAAATAAAAATGATGAAGCTCAAGTTTACACAAAAGCATGGGAGAACACTATATCTTGTCTCTGTCAGAGAGAAAAGTTTATAAAAGAAAAATAATCATTTAAAGTGGAAATACAAAATAAAACTAAGGAATGCCCTATATCAGAAGTACGCCTACCTGTTCATCACTTCGATGATAGTCATTATCTTCTTCTGTTTTTTCTTCAGAAGTTTCTTTGTTTGAATTTTCATCTGGTTTAGTTTCACCTTTCAGAAGAAAGCAGAGCATTACAGTAATTAAATTACACATATCGGATGACAGGTAATCCTGAAACAAAGTCAAGACTATAAGAGCAACTGTGGAGTTCTTTTGTTTGGGTTTGTTTTTGTAAGTAATTAGTCTTGTCAGAGCATGATCAGCTTCTCTTCTAACCAGGAAAAAAGTTGGAAAGCAGTTTTATTCTTGGTAGTAGAGATGTGGACACTAATCCAAAGGTTCCTAGAAAATCAGTTCAAGACACCTTGCTACAAGTTTCATTCACTATTCTGTAAAACTGATATATGCTCTCCTCACAATCACAAATTTGAGAATTCCTTTGCCCTTGGATAAATACACACACACATACATTTTAAGTATAACCACCACAGCATTTCTATCACAAAATTACACTTAACAACAGCAGTTTCTGAAGTTAATGTAATTCAGGACTGGGATAAAAAGTAACCTTTTCTTATTATAGAGTTCTTGCATATTATAGATACGACTGAAGATCTTCACCAGGAACACAATACAGCCAGATAAAAGAACACATTCTATAAACAAGTGTGATGCAAAACAATGCTATGGTTAGATGGTGAGTTCTTGTATATAGTACAATATATAAGCACAAGAAAGACTGGTACAATATTATACAACAGTTATGAGTGCTAATAAATATTAGCTAGACACCTATCTCTGACAGATCCTTTCAGCAGCTTAATGGCAGCCTGAGCCCCCATCCCAAGACAAAATAAACATAAGACCATTTACCATTGTGATGTGAAGCTAGATGTTGCTTTGCAGAGCATGTCTCCCCTTTGATGTCCCCTGGTACTTCCATACCCAGTTTGTGATAGAATTCCCTCTGCTTTTTCATTTCCGCTGTTTAAAATTGTAAATATTAGTTATGCAATAATGTTCTTGCACAATATCAAGGTATTCCAAACCCCTCCTCTGTTCTGTAAAAGAAGCTTGTCAGGCAGGAAGTGGTATTAGCACTTTTTGCTACTTCTCTACTCTTGCTGCCGTAATCAAGTTACCCTGGATCTTATTCTTGAGAGGCAGAATACTACCAAGTCATTTGCAGAGCTATTATGACAGCATTCTGTTATTACATATAAAATAAGTTTTAAATACCGTACCATACTTTGTGTTTTTCCCCTTCAATATTTCTGTCAAAATATTGATTTTTAATTTTTATCCATATTTCTGATTTTCAATATCCTAGAAACAATTTTAAAATAATCTCTTTACCCAAATTTGCTTATAAATGTCCAATAATGTCCTCACTTGACACCTTAATTGGACTGAAATAGTCTATTTAAAAGTAGAAACACATAACTGAAAAATAATACTGAACAATTACTATAAAGCATTCTTTTAGTTCATTATCAAAGTAAATTATAAGAACACAAATGCAAAGGCACCTGCTAGCAAATGATTTAAGTACATCTTAGGAGAAGAAAAGTTCACTGAAACTAAAATTTATGCTACACTAGTGTTCTACCTCTGAGAACTCTGCAAAGCTGTCAAAAAAGAAATGAATATGCACAGAGTTTATTAAAGAAGAATGTATGCAAATTATAGAATGCCAACATGAAAAAGTTGTAGTGCTATTTAGGTTTACATAATGTTACTTTTTCCTGAAATAACACCAGCATTTTAATTTCTGAAGTTTTTTCAGTAACACTGCTAGTACAAGTCTAAAATTAAAAAAAAAAAAAAAAACACAAAAAACAACCAAACAAAAAACCAACCAAACAAAGAAAAAACAAAACAAAAAAAACACCACAACAAACAAACAACCCCCCCCAAACACTGAAGTACAGAGGAAATGTAATGCTAGAACTTGAACAAGCAAGGATGGTATTTTTCATCCCTCCATGAACACTTCCTCTTTTCATTAATGTAAAGGAATTATGTGTAAATCTAACATTCAGTAAAAATAGGTCATACCAGAACACTTACCTTCTTGGAGGCCTGGCACAAGTTTGTAAACAATATCTTGCATTGTTCTATCATGACTAGCAGGGAAATAAAAAGAAAAATTGAAGGTTTAAAATAGCCATCTTGATTCAAAACATTTCTCTTTAAAAGATTCAGTATTAAATCAACTCTACAAATCTCTAAATGTTATAAGAAATAAAAATATTTATCCTGGACAACTGAAATATCAAACATGAGATAACAGTAATAAGAAAGGAATGCAGATAAGGTTCAGGCTAAGACAAGAACTGACAAAAGGTAAACTGACAAAA
Source organism: Patagioenas fasciata (assembly GCF_037038585.1). Lineage (NCBI taxonomy): Eukaryota > Metazoa > Chordata > Aves > Columbiformes > Columbidae > Patagioenas > Patagioenas fasciata. The sequence continues at coordinate 48,642,581 of NC_092559.1, forward strand.
GTTTAACAGAAATGCTAGGAAGGATGCTATAAACGATGGTCTTTACGATACAAAGGATGGCATCCTGTGACAGATGTATATACCTGCATGTGCATTAGTAACAGAACTCTCAAAATTCCTTGGCAATTTTGACAAAAGCATTTTTTTTAATTTTCTGTTTGCAGACACTAGACACTTTTCTGTTTCTAGAAACTAGACTGTTTCTTATCCCTTTTAATTAATCTCTCATGTTTCTAGGTTGTTTAGTTATTCATACTGGGCTTTATAAAAACATGAGGAAAAAAAAGAAAAAAAACAAGAGAACAAAGGAAAGAAAATTTGTGTTTGCTCTTATAATCCAGCATTTTACCTAAGAGCAACATCATGTAGCTCAGAATCCCATCTAGCTAAGAAGGGTGGACAGACATAAGGAAGGAAATGGTGGGGAAGCAGGACTGGTTAACATTTTAAACACATTTTCAACTGAAGTTTAACCACAAGCTGCTATTTCCTGGATTACTCTAAAACAAGTCATTGCCTGAAAGGACCAGAACATTACCCTGACTTCCAAACTATAAATAAAATCCAATACAAGCTAAATTGTCAGCCTCAGCTGCTACCAGGGCTTTAACCCCAGAAGAGTTTACAATACCAAACTCCAGCTTTTGACTCTCAGGTTAGGATTTTTAAATGTCACAGATTACAGGAACATCTCCAAAAACATTTCAATCTAAATGAATTATTTTAGCCATCAGTATGAGAGCAGAGATGAGAATTTAACAGCATTCTTAATGATGAAACATGAGATGTGTTTGTTTTACCTATTCCCCAGATGAATTAAATCACAGATTCTTATAACTAAGGCATAATACAAAGTTCCTCACTATTAATTCTTTATTGAAGAAACCACAGACTTCTAAAAGCAGGTTGGACAAAGGCTATCTGTTTTAATCTTTAAGGGGCAGTATTTTGTAACTAGCTCAAGGAAAATACTTATCTAGGAGGGCATCTTCATTTTTGGAAGGAGTAGAGCAAAGAACCCAGACTGAAGAAGGAGATCAGTTTTTAAAAAGACATAGTAATGTGCATTCAGTGTCCACAAACAACTGTCAAATCCACTTCTAACTACTCAATTTGAGGTTATAATCCCAGGCCTCTCTTAGCATTGAAAACAGGTTTCTGAACCAATACACGGATTTATTCCTGTAGCTTTACAGAGGACAATCATGTTGTCTTAAGTGCCATTTGTTTCTTCTTGCCTACTGGCATGGATTTATCATTACTGTTTTGTTATATTTCAAAATACACTCCAGTACAGTCTCTACATCATTCTTGGAAGGTATAAGAAAAACCTATCTTATTTCTGACTCCTGAAGACTCAGTTTTGAACAATTCAGAAAGTTTTTTATAGGACATGCACATTTCTCAGTGAAAGTGGAAAAAAAAGAATGAAATTAATTTTCTATAGCCACTTCTTCAAAAGCTGCACTAGAACTGAGATGTGCACATTCGAAGTAGTGTCACAAACAAAAAGAAACTTTGTATTGAGGTAGACAAGAGTCTACACAACATGCAGAAGCTATTGTGAACATAGTCTCAACATTTATATCAATGAAAGTTGCTATGGTACAAATCTCTAGTGAAGATACAGCCAAGTCAGGTGGTATAAACATTTCACTGATACCTTTAAAATTTTTAAAATGAGAGGAAACTGTTGAAGAAAAAGAAAGGTAATGTACAAATACACATAAAATACACTGAAAAATAAGGAAATTATGATATAATACCCCATTCATTTTAGGTCACACAGTAAGGGAGCCCTGGTATGGGAATGGAAAGAAGTAGGCACAAATCTTTCACACACTTTTCCATTCAAGATGTTGAAGCCACTACTCTAACTTTTCTCCTACCAACTTTCTCATCTGCACCTATGAACTAAACAGTTATTTGAAAGACTAAATCAACAATAATGCTGTGTATTTGCAAAGTCTTTGAATATACCCTCTCAGTCGCTGAAAAACCACTGTTCAACTGCCAGTCATTGTTCTGAAGTGTAATTCATGTAGATGTTCCATATGTGCAACCTCTATGATCCAGGCATACAAAACAAGAAGCAATTAAATCTCATTAAACTTCACTCAGAAATTAAACAATAAAGTCTATTGTGTTTGTCTGACTCAAAAGAAAAAGATTTGCTTCATAAGAACTACAAATTCACAGCAGAATTCAATACCTTACCTCTTTTATATAAATCTTCTATCTTCTAATGAGGCTTCTTTATATATATTTAAAATACTGATAAGCAAAAAAAATGTAGAGAGAAACTGTGCTGTATTTGAAAAGTTTGTACAGACCACAGAGTAACTAGTTGTGCTTTTCCTTTCATACTGCACACTTACCCAATATACTGTAATGGATGGCTCTGGTGTATAACAATCCGACATGTTGGACAGGTGTTATTTTCCTCCAAATACTTCACCAAACAGCTTCTACAGACTAATAACAAGAACATAAATAATTAAAAAGAAATAAAACAAGATGTAGTTTGAAGAAACTTGTGAGGTAGCCAGGGATATCTGAATGCTTTTCTGACATCCTTGGGCTGTGCCTGTGGAGGGACCAGCTGCCAGGCAAAAGGTCTTGCAAGAGGAGAGGGCAAGAGTTGGGTGGTGCTGGCAGTCCCTATGGTCGGTTCAAACCCCAGGAAGATGCATTAACCAGCCCCTAGGGAGTGCTAGTGACCAAGAGTGTGGCACTGGTTGGGAGTACTGTCAGCAGTTTTCATAAAAAGGGCAACACACTGTCAGTTGTTGGACTGATGCCTGTTCTGCTCACCTGTAGGCTTAGGCTACAGCCCTGATGGTCACCCCAACTAACTGGTGGCTGTGCAAGCCTACCCAGAAACTTAAGGTCTCCAGGGAATTAGAATCAGAAGGATGACATCTTTCAAAAGAATTACCATTCTATAAGTAAGTGGGCCATTTTTCTTCTGAGAACTATAAGAAGACTGTGACCTGCTGAGAGAAAATGGTGTCCACCCACTGCAACTGCAAGGTTGAGGCTGAAACCCAAACAAAAGTACTACAGCCTACCTATGCTGATGTCTCCACCCAAACAGACCTCCCAAGAACTGAAATAGCTGTCCAGACCTCAGGTTGCATGGAGCTGCAGCACCTGGAAGTCGCCCTAACACCTGAAGGCAGTGACAAATGTCATAGCTGCAAGTGTTCCCAGCTAGAACTCCTCAAACAAGTAGCTATGTTACAAGAGGAGCTCAACAGGCAGCACAGTATCCAGGAATGTGAGTGAGAGACTGATAGGTGGTATTGTGTGCTGTCCCAGGCTGAGTGACAGTCCAGCCTTAAGGTTGTGAAAGGGGAAGGTGAGCCTGAATCCAGCCTTGAGCTGACACAAGAAACTCACAAAATGAAGGAGACTGGACTCGTCTCTGCTTGCGGCAGAAGGAAGAACCTTCCCCTAAAGTGTCCTTGCATAACAGAGACAACACTCTGGGTTTGGAGAACAAACACCACATGAGTAATGGACAAGAAAAAGCCAACCAAAGTTGATCCAACCACCCAACCACATTAGAACCAGTGCCACCAGAAAAGCACATTAAATATTAGTATTATAATTGAAGACTCCTTACCGAGATGCACCAAAGCACCCATTTGCCATCCAGACAATTTCTCTAGAGAAGTTTGCTGCCTACCAGGAGCTCACATTCATTATGTCACTGAGAGGCTTCCCAGCCTGATGAATCCTACAGATTATCATCTGCTCCTACTATTCCACATAGGGTCCAATGATACTGTGACAAGGAAACTTAGAACCATCAAAAGAGACTATATGTAACTCAGAGCAATGTTAAAAGGATCTGGAACACAGGTGTGTTCTCTATCCTCCCAGTCAGAGGAAGGGGTTCAGGAAAGAGGAGAAGAACTGAACAGGTGAATGCCTGGCTGTGTGGCTGGTGCCGTACTCAAGGTTTTGGCTTCTATGACCATAGATGTATCTTTGAGAAGCTGGGTCTATTAGGAGCTCATGACATTCACCTGACCAAGTGGGGCAAGAAGGTCTTCACCAACAAGCTGGCCAGACTTACAAGGAAAGCTTTAAACGAGATTTAGTGGTGGAGGAGGATAGAGTTTTGAGCACCAGACAGGAGCCAGGGGTTGCTGGTGTATTAGGAACCAACAGGGAAATATCTGTGAAATGCCTCAAAGGAATTAGGGCATGTTCCTCTGAAAAGGTGACAAGGTAGGTAGCCTAACTGAAGTGCCTCTATACCAATGCACACAGCATGGGTAACAAAGAGGAGGAGTTGAAAGCCACTGTGCAACTAGAAAGTTATGATCTAATCACTGATGCTGAAACATGGTGGGATGAATCACATGACTGGAGTGCTGTCATTGATGACTACAAACTGTTCAGAAGGGACAGGCAAGGAAGGAGATATAGGGAGGTTTCCCTCTATGTAAAAAAAAAAAAAAATATGGACTGACTGTACAGAGCTGTATTTGAAAAATAGCGTAGAACAGACTGAGAGCTTATGGGTAAAAATTAGGGGCCAAGCCAACAAAGGACATCTTGTGGTTGGTGTTTACTACAGGCTGCCCAACCAACTACAGGCTGCCCAACCAAGGGGAGCCTGTTGATGAAGCATTCTTACTTCAACTACAGGAATCCTCATGCTCACTGGCCCTGATCCTGTTGAGGGACTTCAATCACCCTAACATATGCTGGAAAAGCAGCACAGGAAGGTATAAACAGTCCAGAAGACTCCTGGAGTGCGTTGAGGATAATTTCTTAATCCCCATGATAGAAAGCCCAACCAGAGGAGAAGGGTTACTGAACCTCTTGCTCATCAACACAGATGAACTAATCAGAGAGGTCAAGACTGATAGCAGCCTGGGCTGCAGTGATCATGCCCTGGTGAGATTCACAGTCCTGAGGGATATGAGCCAGGTGAAGAATCTTAGGAGAGCAAATGGTAATCTCTCTTCCCACATCTCTCAAACCCCTAAACTTCAAGGCATGGACTGGGGGAATGAAGAATTTCCCTTCATAGGAGAAGATCAGGTTTGAGACCACCTGAGGAACCTGAACATATGCTAGTCTGTGGAACTCAACGAGATGCACCCTGGGGTCCTGAGGGAATTGATTGATGCAGTTGCCAAGGCACTCTCCATCATATTTGAAAAGTCATGGCAGTCAGGTGAAGACCCCAGTGACTGGAAAAAGGGAAATATCACATCCATTTTTAAAAAGGGGAAAAATGAGGACCCTGGGAACTACTGACCAGTCAGCCTCACCTCTGTGCCTGGTAAAATCATGAAACAGATCCTCCTGGAAGACATGTTGAAACGTATAGAAGGCAGGGAGGTGATTAGAGACAGCCAACATGGCTTCAGCAAGGGCAAATCATGCCTGACTAATATAGTGGCCTTCTACAATAGAGGGACTGCATCAGTGGACATCATCTACCTGGAATTCTGTAAGGCCTTTGATGTGGTCCCCTACAACATTCTTGCCTCAAAACTGGAGAGATATTGGTTTGATGGATGGACTGTTAGATTGTGGCAGTTGCACATCCCCCTGACAGATTCGAGATCCGGAGCCTTCAATAGGACAGTTAATGGCTCTTTAGCACATTTTGTGCCCCACTGTGCCTGTCCCCATGTACACACCTAGGATGGTGCTGACAGTCACATCCTCCCCATCCCCATACCTGGGGGCAGGGCAACTTCACCTCCACCCAGCTGGGGGGGCAGGAGGGGTGGGAACCTCAGTCGATTGACAAGGTCCTCAACAAAGGAGGTGCCCAGAAATGCTGAGAAGCTTCTGGACTAAACGTAGTGACCACAGCCAGATCTGACCAGGCTATAAAATGGGGTCCCCACCAAAGACCCCGTTTGAGTGGTCTTCTTGGAGCAGCGGGTCTGTGAACTGGAGCCCTCCCCTTAGACTGGGACACCATCTAAGGAAACTTCCTGGGATTGAGAGCGCCTCACCTCTTCCTATGGTGAGTGGTTATTTTCCTCTGCTGGATATATCCTTGAGTGAGTCCTTGCCTAACCCAGGCAAGTGACTGTTTCTTCTGGGTACCCCTGAGTGAAAGAGTCCTCTAGTTTTGTTTCTTGTGAGTATATGCATGCACACTGTGGATCCTCATTATTCTTATGTTGTCGTACCCCAATAATTTCCTCAACTGATATCCAAACCTGTATTTTACATTGTCAGAGTGCTAAATAATTGAATAAACCTTGTTTCTAGTCAGTTTATTTCCTACACTTTTCCGGCTAGAATAAAGTCTGGTTTGGAACTTGTTGTCCACCTAAAACTGACTTTTGGGGTGCCTCCGTTACATAGATGCATAAGGAATTGACTGGATGGCCACATCCAAAGCATTTCAGTTAATGGAATAATGTCCAAGTGGAAACCAGTAATGAGTGGTGTCCCTCGAGTGTCTGTACTGGGACCAATACTGTTTAATAACTTCATCAGTGACACAGACAATGGGATTGTGTACACCCTCATCAAGTTTGCAGATGACACCTAGCTAAGCAGTGCAGTTGATTCACTAGAAGGATGGGATGCCATCAAGAGAGACCTTGACAGACTTCAGGAGTGGGCCTATTGTGAAACTCATGAGATTCAACAAGGCCAAGTGCCAGGTCCTGCACATGGGTCGGGGTAATCCCCAACATCGTTACAGGCCAGGAGATTAATGGATTGAGAGCAGCCCTACGGAGATGGACTTGGTGGACGAAAAACTGGACATGAGTTGGCAGTGTACGCCTGCAGCCCAGAGAGCCGATCATATCCTGGGGTGCATGAAAAGAAGCGTGGTCAGCAGGTCAAGGGAGGTCATTCTCTCTTAAGTGCTGGATTTTGCATCTGGGACATGGTAACCCTGGCTGTACAAACAGACTGGGGGACAAGATGCTGGAAAGCAGCTCTGCAGAGAGGGATCTGGGAGTTCTGGTCGACACCAAGTTGAACAGGAGCCAATAGTGTGCTCTGGCAGCCAAGAGGGCCAACCGTGTCCTGGGGTGCATCAAGCACAGCACTGCCGGCCGATTGAGGGAAGTGATTGTCCCGCTCTACTCTGCACTGGTGTGGCCTCGCCAGGAGTACTGTGTGCAGTTCTGGGTGCCACAGTATAAAAAAGATATTAAGCTACTAGAGAGCGTCCAGAAGAAGACTACAAAGTTGGTGAAGAGTTTGAAGAGGAAGCTGTATGAGAAGCAGCTAAAGTCACTTGATTTGTTCAGCCTGGAGAAGAGGAGACCTCATTGCAGTCTACAGCTTCCTCACAAGGGGAGGAGGAAGGGTAGGTGCTTAACTCTTCTCTTTAGTGACCACTGACAGAACTAGAGGGAATGGCAGGAGGATGTGCCAGGGGGTGGTTTAGAGTAGACATTAGGAAAAGGCTCATCACCCAGAGGGTGGTGGAGCACTGGAACAAGCTCCCCAGGGAGGTGTCACAGCCCCAAGCCTGACAGTATACAAGAAGAGACTGGACAATGGCCTCAGACACATGGTGTGAACTGTGGAGTTGTCATATGCAGGGACTTAGAGTCTTATGTCTGGACAGGAACAACCCCAGGTTCCAGTATAAGTTGGGGAATGACCTATTAGAGAGCAGTGTAGGGGAAAGGGACCTGGGGGTCCTGGTGGACAGCAGGATGACCATGAGCCAGCACTGGGCCCTTGTGGCCAGGAAGGCCAATGGCATCCTGGGGTATATTACAAAGGGGGTGGTTTGTAGCGGCACGGCTCCCACCCCCCCGCCCCGGGGGGATGGGGTTGTCGCCAGCCTGGCTGAGAGGTGAAGCCAGAGACAAAAGAAACAAAAGGAGCCCCATTAGAAGGTAACAATGAATGAGCAATCGCCGGACACATGCGTGCAGAGCGCGTGGACAGTACATGCAGCCTATCACGTTACTGTATAGCACGACTTAAAATCACATTGTTGCAAGGTGCGTGGACAGGGCAGCTTTGCTATAAAGCTAGCCCGGTCCGACAATAAAGTGAACTCTGTGAACATCACATTGGTGTGTCAGGTTCCATCTCTCACATGGAAAAAGCAACATTTTGGTGACCCCGAGGTGATACTTCGTATCGAAGAAGATCGTGGGAAGTGAAGACGCGAGGAAAAGCCACCTGGACGGTGAGGATTAGCCGTGTGCTCGAAGAATAGCGGAAAGTAGGCCTACGAGGAATCAGGTGGCATGGGAAACGTGGCATCCACGGAAGAAAAAATAAGAGTGAAAAGTATTCTGCAGCTGGCTGCACGAATAGGAAGATTTTTGGAAAAAGACGCGGTGGAGCGTCTTTTACTATTCGCCCAGCGGAAGGGGTGTGTCCGATCGACGGACGAATTTTTTTCTCTCGGTACGTGGGAGGACATAGGGATTGAACTATGGGAAGTGGTCACAAGGGGGAGCCGTGAGGCTTGCGATCTCGCCGGACCGTGGCGGGAGGTCAGGCAGCTGATGCAGGAAGTCTCAGAGGAGCCGGAGCTGTGTGCCGTCCCCCCGGAGCCGCCCGCCGCGAGCTGCCCACCCTCCGAGAACTCCGAAAAATCAACACCGCTGGTATGTCCCGTATCAGATCTGGAGTTCTGGGGCGGAGAGCAAATTATACGCTCTGCACCCTTTGAGCCATTGCCTGCCTCCGATGACGAATGGCAGCAATCAGCAAGTTTCAACAAGCCAGGACAAGTTAAACCAGCCGACGTGCCTTTGCCGGAAGACCCGATGGAGCACCGGGACGGAGCACCGCAGGATCGCCCTGACTTCCAGAAGGAGAGCCGTGTGCAGAGCCTGAAGGACTTACTGAAACGGCAGAAGACTCAGATGCAAGAAGTCTTAAAAGCAATGAAGCGACTAGATGGCGGTAACAGTAAAACTTCGCGGGTAATAGCATATAAAAAGGCGTCAGATGCAATTAAGATCAATTGCTGAAACAAAAGTAGAAGGATTCTCTTGGCAGGGGCTCTGTAGGTGGGGTATCTTGGTGAAATTTTCGAATATAGCTACTCTGATAGTCTCTCTAAGCTTTAATTTGTTAAACAGATAAGTCTTATTTTTAAAGTATATGAATTCTTTTTGGTTTTACCCCTTAACATGTCTGATGATTCTGTCTTACAGAAAGCACCTCTACTGCTACATTACAGACCCAAAATGGATTTGCTGTAGGAGAACTGTATTTTCCTTCTGGACAGTTTTTTTGCAGAGACTGTCATCTGGCACCTTAGTGCAGCACTTAATTCTCATGTGACATGAACCAGCAGAATAATTTTGGAAGATCGTAGTGCTTCTATAGCAGACTGTCCTTCTGAATATTTCTAGGGATGTGCTGCATGGATTTTTGGACAAAAATATATATATATTTATTTTTGTACAAATGAAATAAATCGCAACTCAACACGATTCTACTAGCACTGAGTTTACAGGTAGTGAAAACACTTCACAGTTCCATGGAAGTCAGTCTGATTCATCTATTTGTAGTTACACAAAAATAAGTTAAAATGGTGTGGGAGAGATTTAAACTTTGCTTTTAATGCCAAATTACTATATTTACTTATATTTTTGACTTTTAACTTTACAGCTTGTTTCAGTATGTTTTTCTGAGGTGTTCTTGTTTTATATAGTATACCCAGTTATGTCAGCTTTAATGAAGCCATTCTACAGAGCATTCAACATACCTAATGATACAGTGACTGTTGATATTTATTATGCTGCATTAAAAACTTTCTAAAAACCTGGAGATCCAATTACTTCATTAGTTTTGCACAGTGTTTGTTCTTTATTTTGTATTTCAGTAGTGTTTTAATATCCTCCCTTTGCATGTTGATTTGAAATTAGTCCACTTGATTTTTTTAATATGCCTTAATATTTTGCCATGGCATAAATTACATCTGATCATAAGAAATACTAATAAGTGCTGAACTTGTGAAATTGTTTTAAAGCAAATATGTCATTGGAGCTTGCAAAAATAAAATCTTAATTTAGGGAGTATTTGCTATTTCATTAGCTGTTAAAATTATGGCACCTTTTGTTGATGTTGCACAAGTTTCCATTTCACTAGCTAAAAATTCTTCAGGTAATTACAAACCAATTCTGTGTTTCTTTTACTGTTTTCTATATGAAACCATAGCTGTTTGTAGCTCAATTACTATTTATCTTTGAGGTCAGATTAGATTACAGGGGCACTATCTGGCCTTAACTGATAATTTTGTTTGTGTCAAGCCCTGAGAGATGCAAAGTACCCTATCTGGATGTGTGTCTGTGTACAGATGTGCACACCTTAGAGAATCCACTTTCTGTAGTGCTTAGCAGTAGCAGTGTTGACTACACCAATTGAAAGGCTTTTTTAAATATTCAGCTTCATAAAAATGTGATAGTAGTTGAAAGTGACTTCTGCAAGCTGTATGCTGCATAGCATTATATATAGCATGGATGTGAATGTATCCGACATGGAGTCTTAAGTAACTGAAAAGAATATAAGTAGTATTATTGGCAGCCTTCAACTGAGTTTTCCTGTCAGCTGAAAATGGCAGTTATATCAAACACACTATTCCATAAAATGTCAATGGCTAGGAAAATCAGTATGCCTGTTAGCACTGTCCTGCTTCTTCCAGCTGTGCTCCCCTACTTTGCAAGAAAGCATTGCTTAACATTACTTGATAATAGCAGGTTGATCTCATAAGAGGCTTATTCAAGTTTTCTAAATCCTACTGCCTCTTCTTGAGTTTTCCAATAGCTACATTGCTCTGTGCATCTTCCATGCTTTTCTTAATTGAACTTTTCAGTTATTCTTTTTGTAGTTCTGCTGTTGCCAGAGGGAAGATCTAAGTTCTCTTGTTTGTCTTAGGAAATGGGGCCCTTGTTTTCGTTTATGGCCAAAGGTGGTAAATGGTGAAGAAACTAAAAGAAATGCAAAGAAAAAGTGTATTGAACTATGGGGATGGTCAAGAGAGCCACAGTAAGGCCAATGGAGTAGAGCCATCTTTGAAAATGATGATGTGAGACCAATACATTTGAACACCTGGGTTAGACATGACTTCTTTATGTCAAGGCTTAGAGCAGGGGTGTCAAACTCATTTTCACTGGGGACCGTGTCAGTCTCGCGGTTGCCTTCAAAGGACCGAATGTAATTTTAGGACTGTATAAATGTAACTACTCCTACATGATCCCCAGTGAAAATGAGTTTGACACCCCTGACTTATTTAATGTGTATGCGATGGAATTAGAAGTTTGCTCTGTTTTTGCTGTACTGTTTCTGGACTCGCTTACCTACAATTTAGCTTTTATCTGGTTTTAGCATTAACAGAAGTTACAGAAGAGGATGAGATCTAATTAGTCTCTATTTTTGGTAGTTTTTCACAGAACAGTGAATGCAGATGATTTGGATGTATATGTAAGTTAACATAATAGGCCTTTCTGGAGCTATCATTGTATACTTCCCAGTGTAAATCAGGGACTAGTTCCAGTTGGTGAGGCTTCCAAAGACTGCAAATACGGTTATAAGCACCCATCCTCCATGAACCTCTAATGTACCTGAGACAGACACAGAGCTCAAGCCCAGAGACCATGTAAATGCCTAATTCATTGTTCAGCTACAGTCTAAAGGTTTAATAAATATATTTGTGATTGGTCTACTTCAGTATGTGTACAGTGTGGAACCTTATTGCAAGATCAGATGTTGATGCAGTGCTGTTGAAGTTTATCGGGATTTTAGTGTTTCCCTGTGTAGCTCTATAACTGAAAGAGGTTAGTAGTTACAAACATAAATTCATAAAGCTCTCTGCCATTTGGTTCTAAATCTTTCTCTAACACTCTATAGTATAGAATATATGTTTGCAAGTTTGTAACTACCTTTGGAATCACTCAAATTTGTTACGGTGCTATATCAATATATTCAAATCTGTTTATATAGGTATGTACCTGTAACCAGTGTAACACTTATAGCTGGTGACTGCTCATAATAAAAAAAAAAAAAAAAACACCAAAAAACAACCAGAACCCTATTGTTCACATCATGTCACAATAGATATCTTCATTACAAAAACTATTTCCCATGGGGAGGGGTGGGATGGTGTCTGCACTATTTGTTTGCTTTCTAGCCTTATGGAAAGACTGGATAGACTAGAACTGAATTCAAGTCAGAGGCAAGCCTTGGAGTCAAAGTTGTGTTTTACTTCTTTGAAGCTTTAGAAACACTTGATTTAATGTCATGATTATATTGGCTAAAACAGTACTGACTTCTTTCTCTCTCTTTTTTTTTTTTAACTTTTAAATCTGAAAGTTGGGCTCAGTATAGATATTTTTTCAATACTGATGAGATCATGATTAATTTATTTTGATCTTAATTAAGATAACATTACTGTGAAGTGATTTTTACAGCCTCTTACACTGGTAAATAATTGCAGTAAAAAGCTATCTTGTAGCATTATTCTCAGCAGCAATGAGACTAAATTATTCCAGGCTCAGAGTCTCACTAGATAGTTTTCATTAAAAATAGGTAATTCACAGAAAAATATATAATATTACATTTAAATAAGATTTGGGAGCTTGGAAAAATTAACTTTATAAAAATTATTTATTGTATTAAGCATTCTGGTTTATTTTATCATTAGAGTACTTTTTAGTTTCAAAGGTCCAGCTTTATTTGCAGGCATATAAAACTGTAAAAAGTTTTTACAGCTTCTTCCTGTTCTATTAGGTTTGAATGGCCTTTATTTGTATGTCTTTGCTATGTATGGCTAAAGAGCTTTGCTTATTCTTTTGTGCAAATGGTCAGAAACATGCATTTATAAGACATATGTTTAAACTGTAAATTTAGTATCTACTTCTAGATTGAAAAGCAACATAGGGATTTTCATAAATACATTCAGTGGGGTTTTACTTGGGATTTTCATTTGTGGTTTGTTGTTTTTTTAAGAATGAAGTTTGGAATTGTATGGGTTTGCAAGATCTTTAAGTGGAAGAACTACCCATTGGCAATATTTTAAAATGGATGATCTAGCAAGAAACTTCAATATGAATTGTAGAAGTAATATGCAAAAGATGCAACCTATCTGAAATTGTTTTGTGCCGTTGTTATGTCTGGTATCTTTGCGTGCCATCTAACCTGAGAATATTTATTTTTATTGGTTGTGCAATAATATACACAACATTGTCACCTCTGAGAATGTGGGACTGCAAAAATGAGGCTACATTTATGATTATACTGATTTTTTTCAATAGACTGAACCTTTGAAAGTGTATTTGGCTCTATTGTTGTTATAATGGCATAATTAGTCTTAGGAGATTCACTTTTTCGTACTGAATGGTAAATGGAACTATACAGCTAGCCTATTTTTCAATTACCTTGTTTCCCAAAAAATAAGATAGGATCTTATATTAGTTTTTGCTCCAGAACTTATTACTTTTTTACACATACAGCTGCCTGGACACTATTTAAATTGACTTTTTAAATGAACTGTAACTAGGGCTTATTTTTTTGAGTAGGGCTTATATTTCGAGCATCCTCAAAAATCCTGAAAAATCATGCAAGGGCTTATTTTCGGGGTAGGTCTTATTTTCAGGGAAACAGGGTATAGGAATCTTACCACTGAGTTAAGTATAATCGGAAAGAGTCAACTAGTCTGTATGATAACACATTAATCTTCATAAATGTGTTTTCTCAGTGGTACTTAAGAAATGTGTTTAGTACATAAGGTTGAATTTTACAGAAAAATCTAATTTCTGCATTTCCTCAGGTAATTGATTCAGTTTGGACATTTCACCAGAGATGTTAATACAATCTATGCTTCAGTTTTTCTGCCTGAAGTTAATAACAAGAAAAAATGCCATACATTCTAGAATCTTTGCATAAGATTCACTTAACTATAATTGAGAGGTATTGACTTCTGTCTGTTTTAAAGGTACAAAGAGAGCATGGAAAAATAATTTAATGTCTGTTTTCATCAAAATCTGTCATCATGTACAGACACTGTCTAGGAACCTGTCTTTTGTGGGAAGCCAACAGTCATATTTTTACAATGGAGTTTGATATGCCTATACGCAAATTTAAAACTCTGTTGTTGTTCGAGCCACTTGAGTGGATCCTCAAGGCTTCTTGAAATCTTTTGAAGCCACCATGATCTGCTGAGGTCAGATTGCAAGATAGGGGCTAAAAGGACAATTCTGCAAACTCTTACAATGGCAACTTTATTACTAACTTAGGTGGTTTAACTGAAAGCAGTGGAATCATTCATTTGGACAAAATTGCTTAAATGTGTGTCTGCAAGATGGAATCCTACTTTTTGAAGGATGGACTGGTGTTTCTGTATCTTTTAAGTTAAAAAGCATTGGTTTAATAAAGTTCTTTTATCCAAGTAATTTAATTGGACAAAAATATTTTATTCTTTTTTCTGAAAAAAACATTAAGGTTAAAGGACAATAAACCAGTACAATCACTAAACCTTTATCATCGATATGTGGTATAATAAAGAAACTGAAATTATCACAATGTAAGGCCATATTTTTTGACTTGGTTTCACTTGAGACATTACTTTTTTATACTGTTTCTATGCTGTTTCCAGTGTGATTTTTGTACTATTGGTGGCTAGTTTTGGTCTAAAGAAGCCTTTTGGGATTATTGCTTAATGTTTTGATTTTACGATAGTGATGCTTGTATCCAGTGTTTTGCCAAATAATATTATATGCTTGTTAATAAAAGTTAAAAAGCTAACTGAAATCCTGCCAGGCTGGTGGTAGTTGGTCCGTTCCATTCCCCCTTCTCCCCCTTGTACTATACTATGCGAGCTAGTCCTTTATGTTCTTAAATATACATGGTTCTGTAATCAATCTTTATTCCCATCTTAGTTGAGGTGTTGACATGGTCCAAAGAAGTACTTTATGACATATGATGCTGAAATATCTGACAAATGTGTGGCCATAATTGCCTATCAATTAATTAATGTCTTCTGTTGTGGGGACAGGAAGTAGGTACTTTACCATTTTTGTGTATTTTTGAGTATAAATATACTTAGAATAGAATATAGAATAGAACTGCACACAGTATTCAAGGTGAGGCTGCACCAATGCTGAATACAGAGGGATAATCATCTCTTTTGACCAACTGGTTATGCTGTGTTTTGTAGTGGCAGAACCCCCCCTGGGGAGATGGGGTTGTCACCAGCCTGGCTGGAAGGTGAAGTCAGAGACAAAAGAAACAAAAGGAACTCTATAAGAAGGTAACAACCAATGAGCAATCGCTGACACGCGCATGCAGGGCGCGTGGACAGTGCATGCAACCTATCACGTTACTGTATAGCACGTGTTGTAACCAATCACATTGTTGCAAGGCGCGTGGACAGGGCAGCTTTTGGTATAAAGCTAGCCCGGTCAGACAATAAAGTTGAACTCTGTGAACATCATATTGGTGTGTCAGGTTCCGTCTCTCACATGGAAAGCAACATTTTGGTGACCCCGATGCAATACTTCGTATCGAAGATCACCGGAAGTGAAGACACAAGAGGGCCACCGGGCCAGCGAAGATAAGCCGGATGCTCGAAGAAAAGCGGAAAGTAGACCTACGGGGAATCAGGCAGCATGGGAATCACATAATCACAGAATTGACTGGGTTGGAAAAGACCTCAGAGATCATCAAGTCCAACCCTTGGTCCAACTTCAGTCCATTTACTAGATCATGGCACTAAGTGCCATGTCCAA
Organism: Patagioenas fasciata; assembly: GCF_037038585.1. Lineage (NCBI taxonomy): Eukaryota > Metazoa > Chordata > Aves > Columbiformes > Columbidae > Patagioenas > Patagioenas fasciata. Next base: position 48,658,291 of record NC_092559.1, read on the forward strand.
TCTCAGTTTAAAAACCTCCAGGGACGGTGAGTCCACCACCTCCCTGGGCAGGCCATTCCAATTCCTGACCACTCTCTCTGTAAAGAATTTCTTTCTAATATCCAGCCTAAATTTCCCCTGGCAGAGTTTAAGCCCATGCCCTCTTGTCCTATTGCTGACTGCCTGGGAGAAGAGACCAATCCCCACCTGGCTAGAACTTCCCTTCAAGTAGTTCTAGAGAGTGATGAGGTCACCTCTAAGCCTCCTCTTCTCCAGACTAAACAATCCCAGCTCCCTCAGCCTCTCCCCATATGTCTTGTGCTCAAGTCCCTTCACCAGTCTTGTTGCTCTTCTCTGGACCCGCTCCAGCACTTCAATAACTTTCCTGAACTGAGGGGCCCAGAACTGAACACAATACTCCAGGTGTGGCCTCACCAATGCAGAGTACAGGGGAAGGATCACTGCCCTTGTCCTGCTGACCACGCTATTTTTGATACAGGACAGGATACCACCCTGTGGGATGGGTCTGGGCAACATATAGGGCCCTCTGTTCCCCTCAGAAGGGAGTCGCCAACTACAACCACCCTTATTTGTTTTTTCCTTATAGCTGCAGTTGTAATTCTTTTTGTAGATGAGGTCCATCCAGGAGGCTCTCAAGGGCAGATCTTCTTGGCTGTTCTCTGCCTGATTTTCTGGGTCCAGGGCCTCATATCTATTTGTTAAGGGCACCAAATGTGGCATCCGCGGAAGAAAAAGCAATAATGATAAGTATTCTGCAGCTGGCTGCATGAACAGGAAGATACTTGGAAAAAGACGCGGTGGAGCGTCTCTTCTTATTCGCCCAGTTGAAGGGGTGTGTCCGATCGACAGACGAGTTTTTTTCTCCCGGTACATGGGAGGACATAGGGACTGAACTATGGGAGGTTGTCACAAGGGGGAGCCGCGAGGCTTGCGACCTCGCCGGGCCGTGGCGGGAGATCAGGCAGGTGATGGAGGAAGTCTCAGGGGAGTGAGCCGGAAGTGTGTGCCGTCCCCCCACCCGCCGCGAGCTGCCCCTCTTCTGAGAACTCTGAAAAGTCAATGCGCTGGTATGCCCCGTATCAGACTTGGAGTTTTGGGGAGGCGGCGAGTCGCTTATACCCTCTGCACCCTTTGAGCCATTGCCTGCTTCTGACGATGAAAGGCAGCAACCAGTAAGTTTCAACAAGCCAGGACAAGTTAATCCAGCTGACGTGCCTCTGCCGGAGGACTTGATGGAGCACCAGGATGGACCACCACAGAATCACCCTGACTTCCAGGAGAGAAGAGCTTAAAGGACTTACTGAAACGGCAGAAGACTCAGATGCAAGAAGTGTTAAAAGCAATGAAGCGGCTAGATGGCGGTACAAGTAAAACTTCGCGGGTAATAGCATATAAAAAGGCGTCAGATACAATTAAGGATGGGTTGGAGGCAATTGGCAGGGAATGTGAAAAACGGGGAAAACAGGAACAGGAGGGGCGGAATTGGACCTCACTCCTGAGGAGCTCCGAATAAAAAAGGAGCAAATACAAACATGGGCAAAGCAATGTGTAGAAGATGGGATGTGGTCAATAAGGGAAGCAGATGAATATTTGAGAGCGCGATATGGAAAAGGGCTGGAGACTGGGTCAGCAGATCGGTTCGCGAATATGCGTCGACTTACTGATCCACAGGGAAACACAAGGGAATTGTATAGCAGTGACAGTAATGATAATTTGGGTGCTGCCCCTGTGCATCAGGGTAGAGATATTCCTCGAGATCATTCTTATAATGCAGGGCAATGCTGGCAAGGGGTAATCAGGGATGCAACCATTGAAGGGATTATGTTACCTGGTAGTATTACAGCAATGCCAGTATATGTAGATAACAGAGGGCAAAGGCAGTGGTCGCCCTTTGATTGGAAAACGGTTAAGCAGTTGCAAAGTGCAGTTATGCAATATGGTATGGATAATAAGCATGTGATGCAGCTAATCGATTCATTTTTCAAGGGGCGAGTACTAACTCCAACAGATATTCGCGCATTAATGGAGTTATTAATTCCCCCAACGGGGTATCTGCTGTTCTTGGACAAGTGGCAGGGGAAGGTGGAATTGGCAGTATTAGAAAATGTTCATTTACCAGCTGATGATCCATTGCGGTTAGCTAGCATGGACCAATTACCGGGTCATGGACAATATGCGGATGGTGCCACTCAGGCAGCGCTTCATCCAAGGATTTTGCAGCAAACGCAAGGGCTTGCTCTGGCAGCAGTGAAAGAATTGCCAAATAGAGGTACCCCTGTGCCACCCTATTCTACAATAAAGCAGGATCCTGGGGAACCCTATATGAATTTTGTGGACCGTTTAAAAGAAGCTATAGATGCTTCTCCTAACCTGACTCCAGAGGCAAAAGCTGCTGTGGGGAAAGATTTGGCCATGATGAATGCAAACACCCAATGCCAACAGATATTAGCCGGTTTGGGAAAAACTGCTTCTCTGGCAGAGATGGTGGAAGCTTGTACATGGGTACTGATTTTGCAACAGGAAGCAGAAAAGGCAAAAATACATGCTCTAGCTCATGCTGCAGCCTTGGCTTCAGCACTTAAGCCTGCAATGAAAGGCCGAAGCCCTTCTTCTCATGGCCTAGCATGTTTTACTTGCGGACAGACAGGACATCTTAAAAGAAATTGCCCTCAGTACGCTTGGAGAGGGGGACCTAGTAATGGTAGTAGTCAGTCACCAGCTCCCCTCGATTATTTGCACTTTGATGGCACGTGCAGTCGGTGTGATGAGTATGGACACCAAGCAGTGGAGTGTCGATCAAAATTTAAAAAAGATGGGACACCGCTGCTGGGAAACGGGAGGGCCAGAGCCAGGGGCTGGGGCGTGATGACACCACAATACCAGCCAAGAGGGGGAACAGCCATGGTTGTTTTTGCTCAGGGCAGCAACCTCAGGAAGCGCAGGTGTCAACATCGCCGTGGAAACAGATGTCACAATAACAGACCAGTCTGTACATGTTGTTCCATCTACAGTAACGGGGCCCCTAGGGTATGGGCTGAGTGCGCTTTTAATAGGCCGCTCTTCTGCTTCAAGACAGGGATTGTTTGTTTTGCCTGGATTAATAGACACCGATTATGCTGGACCCATAGGCATTATGTTGCAAGTCTTAACACCCCCTGTGACTATTAAACAGGGGACCCATATAGCGCAATTGATACCCTTCAGAGCATGTGTCCCAAAGGCTTTATATGCAGAAAGAGGTCAGAAAGGTTTTGGCTCTACCGGAGCCCCTGTGGTTGCTTTCACAGAAAAACTGACTTTGGACAAACCATCTCGGTTAGTTTCCATATATGGGCCTGGAAGTGAGATTAGGAGAAAAAGAATGCTTTTTGATTCAGGTGCAGATGTGACAATTATCCCTTGCACTGATTGGCCTCCGTGTTGGCCTTTAGAAGCAGTAAACACCATGGTAGTGGGGATTGGGGGGGCCACCCCTACCCACATCAGCACACATATGGTTAAGATAAGAGAAGAGGTCGAGGGCTTAGAGGCATGGGTACGACCTTATGTTCTGAACACGACAATTGCATTATTAGGAAGGGATGCAATGTCTCAGTGGGGAATAGTCATGCAGTCGCCTTTTTGATAATGGCCATTGCAGCGAGCAACACCCAGCCTTGTATGAAGCTGAGTTGGGAAACAAATGATCCTGTCTGGGTGGATCAATGGCCATTACCAAAAGAAAAGCTCGTGCATTTAGAGGAGTTGGTTGAAGAGCAACTCCGTCTCGGACATTTGGTCCCTTCCACCAACCCATGGAATACACCTGTTTTTACTATCTAGAAGAAATCAGGGAAGTGGCGTTTGTTACAGGACCTCAGGGCAATTAATGCAGTAATGAAAGATATGGGGGCACTGCAACCAGGTCTTCCTACCCCAACCATGCTTCCAAAAGATTGGGATATAATTGTCATTGATTTGAAGGATTGTTTTTTCACGATCCCATTACACCCAGAGAATTGTGAAAAGTTTGCCTTTACTGTTCCAGTGCTTAATCATCAAGCTCCCACGAAAATATATCATTGCGTAGTGTTACCTCAGGGAATGAAAAATTCTCCTACTATTTGCCAATGGTATGTAGATTTGGCTTTAAAGTCATTTAGGCAACAACACCCTCAGATGATCATCTATTATTATATGGATGATATCCTTTTGTGCAATAAAAAGGAAATTAGTGAGGATACAACAATTCAGTTGACAAAGCAATTATGTCAGTGGGGTCTGGTTGTGGCACCAGAAAAAGTACAGCGAACCGCACCATGGAAATATTTAGGATATGAGCTAACCCAGGCCATGATTAGACCTCAGAAGCTTACTATGAAAGCAAAGGTAGCAACCCTTCACGATGCAATGAAGTTGGTAGGGGAGTTGCAGTGGATAAGAAATGTTGTGGGAATTACAAATACAGATTTGCAACTGTTGTTTAGTCTCCTTCGTGGGGGACGAGACCCCCAAGAACCACGGTGCCTTACACCAGAAGCACAAAATGCGCTTGAGCAAATTTCAAGAAAAATTTCACAGAATACTGCTCAGCGGATAAGATCAGAATTGCCTGTTACTCTTTATGTCTATAATACCAATAAGGAGGTGGCAGGACTTTTGGCCCAGTGGAGCACGGAAGAAAAGGATCCGTTGTTAGTATTAGAATGGATATTTCTAAACAAAAACAAAAAAACACCATTCCGAGGTGGGAAGCCATTGCCCAAGTGGTAGTGAAAGGACTAAGCCGATATCTGACCTTGTCTGGATTGTATGTTGCTAAAATTGTGATCCCCATTTCTCTCAATCTGTTTGAACAGATCCTTCTCAAACATGATGATCTTGCCTTAGCTCTTGCCTGGATTCCAGTGCAGGTGGACAATCATTATCCACCGTATCCCATATTTAAAACTAACCTCCCCTTGGAGCCTATGTAAATTGTTAGTGAGCATCCATTAGATGCCATAACTATTTTCACAGATGCGAGTAGTTGCTTATACAAAGGAGGTTTTGTATGGTTTGAGAACGGTCAATGGCATTCACAGATTGTTGCAGCTGAAGGATCAGTTCAAATTTTAGAATTACAAGCGGTGATAGCGGCGTTACAAAAATGGCATAACTGCCCAATTAATCTGGTAGCAGATTCTCTTTGTGTTGTGGGAGCTGTACAAAGAATACATGGAGCGCTTTTGCAGCGTGTTTCCAACTTCTTGTTGTTTGAGGCATTATTAGATTTGTGGAACGTGTTAGATTATAGAACAGCGCCAGTATTTATAATGCATATAAAAAGCCACTCTAACCTACCAGGTGGGCTAGTTGAGGGAAACAACATTATAGACAAACTCGTGGCAGTGACAGATGTATCTCCTTTTGAACAAGCCAGAAAAGCTCACGAGTTCTTCCATCAGTCCTCAGCATCACTCCGAAAACAGTTTACTCTTACCAAGGAACAAGCTCCATCCATTATCGCAGCTTGTCCTGATTGTGCTCGCATAGTGCCTCTGCAACAAAAGGGAGTAAATCCTCGGGGCTTGAAGCCAGGTCAGTTATGGCAAACTGATATTACTGAATTTGCACCGTTTGACCGACAAAAGTACATTCATGTGTCCATAGATACCTGTTCAGGACTGTTGTGGGCTACAGCTTTGACCTCAGCAAATGCAAAAGCGGTAAAGTGTCATTTATTACAAGCTTTTGCTGTCAAGGGTGTTCCTACACAAATCAAAACAGATAATGGTCCCACATACCGTTCTGACACACTTGCAACCTTCCTCGTCCAGTGGAAGGTACAACACCTGTTCGGAGTCCCTTATAATTCTACTGGCCAGGCAATTATTGAGCGTGCACACCACACATAGAAAAATCTTCTGTCTGTTTTGCAAAAACAAGGGGGAATTGACGTGAGCCCAGAAGAGGCATTGTATGTGCTGAACTGGCTTAATCCTAAAAGTGAGACTGAAATGGAACCGGTTGTTATGCACCATATCAAAAATGTCAAAGATTTTTCCGAAAATGTACCTAAGGTTAGTGTGTTTAATCTGACAACACAACAATGGGAAGGTCCTATGTCATTAATAACCTGGGGAAGGGGATATGCTTGTGTTTCTACAGGTAACCATAATTTGTGGATCCTGACAAAGTGGGTGAGACCTTGGCTAGCTAACAAAGAAGAAACCGATTGCAGTGATGACAACCCTTAACCTCAGAGGTATTATCACTTTTAGCAACGGATGTAGCCAATGTTGAGCATACCACTTTGTAAAACACAGCAGCGATTAAATTTTTGTTATTGGCCATGGTCACAGTTATGAAGAGTCTGATTGTATGTGTTGTTTGAACTTAAAAGATAAAACGATAAAAGATTTGCAGAACAAGAAAATAACAGAAGATGTTGGGTTTTTTGGGTTGGATGCCTTGTTTGGTTAAAAGGAATACTGAAAACAGGTCTGTTCTTGTTAACTGTAACTGTATTAGCCTTAATGTTCTTACCCTGTATTTTGCACTGTCTTTAAAGCATGATACAGCGTATTGTTAATATTGTATTAAATAAGAGGGGGAGATGTAGTGGCAGGGCCCCCCCCCCCCCCGCCCCGGGGGGGATGGGGTTGTCACCAGCCTGGCTGAGAGGTGAAGCCAGAGACAAAAGAAACTAAAGGAGCCCCATTAGAAGGTAACAATGAATGAGCAATCGCTGGACACACACGTGCAGAGCGCGTGGACAGTACATGCAGTCTATCACGTTACTGTATAGCACGACTTACAACCACTCAGATTGTTGCAAGGCGCATGGACAGGGCAGCTTTGCTATAAAGCTAGCCCGGTCCGACAATAAAGTGAACTCTGTGAACATCACATTGGTGTGTTAGGTTCCGTCTCTCGTATGGAAAAAGCAACAGTGGTTAGTAGGTCAAGAGAGGTTCTCCTTCCCCTCTAGTCTGCCCTGGTGAGAGCACACCTGGAATATTGTGTCCAGTTCTGGGCCCCTCAGTTCCAGAAGTACAGGGAACTGCTGGAGAGGGTCCAGCGTAGGGCAACACAGATGATTAAGGGAGTGGAGCATCTCCCTTATGAGGAAAGGCTGAGGGAGCTGGGTCTCTTTAGCTTGGAGAAGAGAAGACTGAGGGATGACCTTATTAATGTTTACAAATATATAAAGGGTGAGTGTCACGAGGATGGAGCCAGGCTCTTCACGGTGACGACCAATGATAGGACAAGGGGTAATGGGATCAAGCTGGAACACAAGAGGCTCCACTTAAATTTGAGAAGAAACTTTTTCACAGTGAGGCTAACAGAACACTGGAACAGGCTGCCCAGGGGGGTTGTGGAGTCTCTTACTCTGGAGACATTCAAAACCTGCCTGGACACATTCCCGTGTAACCTGATCTAGGTGTTCCTGCTCCGGCAGGTGGATTGGACTAGATGATCTTTTGAGGTCCCTTCCAATCCCTAACATTCTGTGATTCTGTGACAGGAGTTGGACTTGATTGATGATCCTTGTGGGTCTCTTCCAACTCAGGGCATTCTATGATTCTATAATTCTGCCCCTCTACTCCACTCTTGTGAGACCCCACCTGGAGTACTGCATCCAGCTCTGGGGTCCCCAGTACAACAAAGTCATGGACTTGTTAGAGCAGGTCCGGGGAGGGCCACAAAAATAATTATAAGGCTGGAACACTTTTCTTATGAAGAAAGGCTGAGAGAGTTGGGCTTGTTCACTCTGGAGAAGAGAACATTCTTAATGAACATTTTTCATGACTGTTCTTAATTCAGAGAAGTGATGCATTGTAGCTATGGTGAGAAAATTATATCTAGTTGGAGGTTTCCCTGATACCTAAAATCAGCAATTAGTAATAAGTCTATATGAATAAGGGTCATACATTTTAGGCATTTACTAAGTTAATAAGAACAAGGTTCACAGCTGTTAGGTGTTAGGCACTTGTGTGCTGGTGTGACTGAAAATGAGTTAATTTTCTTCATTCAGTTAGAAACTTTTCTGTTTCTTAGCTAGCACGGTCATTATTTGGACTTAGTTTGATAATAAGAGATAACACCCTAGCACAAAGCTAATGTTTTTAATTGCTCTAGTCTGAGAGCCAAGGATGTTCTTAGTGCTCTGCCCATAGGCGTGAGGCATCGAGGAAGGGGGGCATAGATGGGGCAGACCTTGACTGACATCCAGACTGATCAATAAGAGTATTCCATCCCATTAATGTCATGCTTCATATTTCAGGAGAGTTGGGATCTTCTGGTCTCTCTCTTGCTCTCTCGGGCGCGCTCTCCCTCTCTTGCGCATTCCTTCTTTGCTCTTTTTGTCAGAGTCAGGGGGAGTTTGGTTTGGGACATTTAGTATAGCCTTTTGCTGTTTTGCAGAGGTCTCTGAGCCTTTCTGCCTTTTTTTTCCTCTTTTCTCTCTTTGGGTCCAGGGTGCTGCTTGCTGGGACTTGCTGCTCAGTGTAGACAGAGTTCGTGAGGAATTGCCTTAAGTATCTTTTATTTCTATTTAAATATATTTATTTACTAGTAGTGTATTAGCATTTTGGTTTTTTATTAAACTGTGTTTATCTCAATCCAAGTTTCTCCCTTCCCTTTCGATTCTCTCCCCTATTTGAGGGGGCGGTTGGCGGGGAGGGTGAGTGAGTAGCCATCATGGTTGCATTGCTAACTTCGGTTAAAACCACAACAACTTGTTAGGAGTTAAGTCACAAGAACGGTATTTGTTAAGATAAGCAGAAGGAGGTTAGGAGACAATGCCCTTGCTCTCGGAAGATAAGGTGACACCAGTGGAGCAGGTTACAAGCTGAATAACAAAGGGATGTAATGCATATGCAAAGGATTTCTTGGAAATGTAATGAATATGTATGATCTGTGTGGATATAGCCTGTGTCTGGGAATTGTTGGGGGGGGTGGGCCCACTAGGCAAAAAAGGTGGGGGTGGGCCCCCACTAGGCAAAAACTATTCCTGTGGGAGCCAACGTGTCAATAAAGGATGCTTGCTTCTAAAATCGTAAATTGATTTGGTTTTAGAAGTCTTTTTTAATTAGCTGATTTACAGTATCATCCCAACAAAACTTGCTTAAATTTGGAATACAGTGCCATTCCCAGTTACCAGAATAGCATTTCAAATAGGTCTATAGCATATTTACTTGTACTGTTCAGGTTTCATAAAGGATGTCATGGACACTGCATGCCATTAAGATACCTAGCCAATTTGCTGTTTATCATGGATGCATGTAGAAGAAAAATGTGTTATGATAATAAACCTTTGGCAAAAGAGTAATTTATTTTTCCTCAAGTCAGATGCTTTGAATCATTTTAATCAAATGCAATTTAACTTTTCACTTTCACAAAATACACTACAATTAGACTTCAATCAGGAAATTAAATGAGGAAAGGTCTTCAGTATACAGATAAAAACTGTTAAAATGGATACTACAGAGCAGTATGCTTTTGGAACTGTTTCTAAGTCTATACACAACCAATTCCCTCATTTTAACCAGTACTACTGTTTTTTCACTAATAATAATACATTACAGTATTAAGTGTTTTCCTGACTTGAAGTTCTAAACAAATTCCAGCTCAAATTTCAGAAATTAAAAAAGCTCAAGTTATCTAGATTATATATTTTTTTATTATTAAAAAAGGTTAAACATATTTTCCTTAAACAGTGATTCCTTTAATTATAGGCAGCCTTACAACAGCCCTTATGGTATAAGGCAAGAGAACTGTAGCGGTAGTGCCATCTACCTCTCAGACATGATGGTATGTTTGAATAAACAGCAGTTAAAGCAAAAAAACCCATTACATTTGCTTTGCTTATATATTGTATTTACATATTTAAGATGAAATTACTGTTGCTGGTACAGGTTATTATTGGACCAATCCTAGTAATTTTGCCCACTAAACCCAGATCTTGCATTACAGTCTGCTCCAGTGGAATATACTAGCAGATCCAGTTGCAAAGGTGGGGCACTAACCTGTTTAAAACAAGTAAACAAAAGAATCAAACCCATTTTCTAAAACCAATAACTTCTCACTTGCTATCAGTAGATCCTCCAGTTTTGAATAAAGAGATACCAAGCCCTCCTAAACTAAACTCAGCACAAGGTCAGCTCAGTTTGTCACAGACAAACTAAAAGGTACAAATGAAGAAACGAAGTGGGAAAACTCACTTTTCCTACAGCTCTTCTTTAAAATGCTTCTCCCCACCCTTCCACCCATAATATGAGGCTATGTCTCCCCTCAGAATTAATACCATAAGGATGAAACCAAAAGCAACAAAACTTTCTGAAAACATACATTTATAAGGGAAGTTCCACAAGACACACTGTAGGTTTACTCTAAAAATGCATTTCTGAGAAATGACACAACCTATATGAACACACATACTTGCAGTGCATGTTTCAGGGTCACAAATAAACAAATAAATTAATTTTAGAACAATGTAAAAGTGACCCTCTAGCAAGATTTTTTTTTATTGTTAATGGCAGCATTACATAATTTGGGACAAAATAAAGCAAAAGCTTAGGGTTCTAAATGCTTTACTCCAAACAGAACATCAAGAAACTTGAGAGATTTGGAACACATGGAAAAGGGATTCAAGAATGAGCTAAAAAAGGAATGAGAAGAAAACCAAGAAAAGCAAATACATTAAACCTAATGAACAGCATCTAGGAATCAAATGCAGTGGAAAAAATTAGCTCTGGCACATCTGAAACATCATATTATCTCTGTAAAACATGGCACATTTCTTCTAATATTCAGCAGAAAAACTACATTCATAAACATATACATTACTATTTACTATACATGGTTTCAAGTTTGTTTTCCTTATTTTTCTCACAAAACTATATTTTTGTTGAAAAATTATAAGTGCATAGCAAAGCTTGCATTATTCTGGCTGATACACAGTAAAACTTTAAACTTCAACTAAAACTGTTGAAACATCTAGAACATCGAGTAACAAAAACAATTTTAGCTTACAGCATTATATTCCTACTTACAAGTATGTAAGCATTCTGTTACAGTGGTGGCATCAATCAGGTATCCGTTGCATAAATGACAGGTTATATGGACATTAATGTCCCAAAGCTTAATCTTTCTAGTCATCATCTTTGGTATCTATAAAAAAAAAAAAAAATCACCCATACATTACATAGGAACTCAGATGTACTGATGAGGTAAAAGTAGTTTCAAAATAAATGAGTAACTATAATTCACCTTAAAGATATGCTTATGTAGATAGCTTCAGGCTCTTTTATACTTACATATATATTTTGAGTACTAAACTTTTAAAATATTATAAAAATGAACGGTGAAATAATTGAAATCTACACTATTTTATATGTCAGGTTTTCAGAGTGGATAAGTCCTAGTACATTATTAACACTGACCAAGTGTGGTGAGTTAGCCTTGACTAACTGCCAAAATCCCACCCAGCTGTTTAGTCACTCCCCCTCCTCAGCAGAATAGAGAGAGAAAGTAGAAAGAACAGGAATGAGAAAGCTCATGGTTCGAAATAAAAACAGGGAGATTGCTTACCAATTATGGTCACAGGCAAAACAAACTTGGCTTAGGGAATATTAATTTATTGCCAACTAAAATAAAAATGTAATTACTAAGGTGGGTAGTGGGAAACAAAAACACAAACATTAAACCAACACCTTTCCTCCCCTACTTTCCCATGCTCAACTTCACTCCTTCACTCCAGACTCTTCCACCCCACCCGCCCTGGAGCTGCACAGTGGGGATAAGGGTGGGGGGTTACAGTCAGTACATAATGGTTTCTCTCTGCTGCTTTGTCCTTCTCACACTTCTGTTCTGTTGTGGGTTCTCCACAAGCAGCAGTTTCTTTAGGAATATCTATCTACTCTGTCATGGATCCTCGACAGGCTGTAGAGAATATCTGCTCCAGCACCATGGAGCACCTCCTCCTCCTTTTTCTGACCTTGGTGTTGACTTTGATGTTTCTCACTCTGTTTCCTCCTCCTCTCTCTGTCCGGTGCTTTCTGCCCTTTCACAGAGGTGCCACAAACTTTCCTGATGGGCTGAGCTTTGGCCTGTGCTAGGTCCACTGCCAAGCCAGCTTTGCTGTTTTGACTGAAAGAAAGGTAATTTTCTTTATGAAATTAGAAATTTGTATTTTTCATAGCTAGCACGGTTGTCATTTGGATTTAGTTTGAGAACAAGAAGATAACACCCCAGGACAGTTATGTTTTTCTTCAATTAACTTTCCAGTGTTTTTGTTGGAACAAAGAGAATGTAAGAGCTTACTGTTACCTTTGTTGTTGTCTGGGAGCCAAGGTCTTCCTGAGCTCTCTGCCTGCAGGTGAGAGGCAGCTAGGAAGGGGGGCATAGATGGGACAGACCTTGACTGACATCCAGACTGATCAATTAGAATATCACAGTATCACAGTATGTTTGGGATTGGAAGGGACCTCAAAAGATCATCTAGTCCAATCCCCCTGCTGGAGCAGGAACGCCTAGGTGAGGTCACACAGGAATGTGTCCAGGCGGGTTTTGAATGTCTCCAGGGAAGGAGACTCCACAACCTGCCTGGGTAGCCTGTTCCAGTGCTCCGTCACCCTCACTGAGAAGAAGTTTTTTCTCATATTTAAGTGGAACCTCTTGTGTTCCAGCTTGATCCCATTACCCCTTGTCCTATCATTGTTTGCCACTGAGAAGAGCCTGGTTCCATTCTCATTGCACTCACCCTTTATATATTTATAAACATTAATAAGGTCACCCCTCAGTCTCCTCTTCTCCAAACTAAAGAGACCCAGCTCCCTCAGTCTTTCTTCATAAGGGAGGTGCTCCACTCCCTTAATCATCTTTGTTGCCCTACGCTGGACCCTCTCCAGCAGTTCCCTGTCCTTCTAGAACTGAGGGGCCCAGAACTGGACACAATATTCTAGATGGGGTCTCACCAGGGCAGAGTAGAGGGGAAGAAGGACCTCTCTCGATCTACTGACCACTTGTTGATAGTACACTCAATTCCCTCGTCCAAATCGTTAATGAATATATTGAATAATATTGGCCCCAGTACTGACCCCTGAGGCACTCCACTAGATACTGGCCTCCAACTAGACTCCGCACCATTGACTACCACTCTTTGGCTTCTCTCCTTAAGCCACTTTGCAACCCACCTCACTACTATATTGTCTAGACCACACCTCCTCAACTTAGCAACTAGGATGCTATGGGAGACTGTGTCAAAGGCTTTGCTGAAGTCAAGGTAGACCACATCCACCACTCTGCCATCATCCATCCACCTTGTTACATTCTCATAAAAGGCTATGAGGTGGGTCAAGCATGACTTACCCTTGGTAAAGCCATGCTGACTGCCCCTAATAACCCTCTTATCCTTGATATGCCTTGAGATGGCACCAAGGATAAGCTGTTCCATTACTTTCCCAGGGACAGAGGTGAGGCTGACCAGTCTATAATTACCCGGGTCCTCCTTCTTGCCCTTTTTGAAGACCGGAGTGACATTTGCTTTCCTCCAATCCTCGGGCACCTCTCCCGTTTCCCAAGACTTGGCAAAAATGATGGATAGCGGTCCAGCAATGACTTCAGCCAGCTCCCTCAGCACCCGCAGATGCATCCCATCTGGACCCATGGATTTATGGATGTCCAGACTATTTAATTGCTCCCTAACCCAGTCCTCATCGACTAAAGCAAACTCCTCCATTGACCTGGCTTCATCCGGGGTCTCAGGGGTACAGGGTTCCCCAGGACAGCCTCCAGCGGAGTAGACAGAGACAAAGAAGGCATTCAGTAATTCTGCCTTCTCTGTATCTTCTGCCACCAGAGCACCCACCCCATTCATCAGTGGGCCTACATTGCCTCTGGTATTAGTTTTATCTGCTATGTATTTGAAAAAGTTCTTTTTGCTGTCCTTGACCCCTCTCGCCAGCTGTAATTCTAAGGAGGCCTTGGCGATCCTAGCTGCCTTCCTACATCCTCTAATAGCAGCCTTATATTCCTCCGAAGTGGCCAGCCCCTGCTTCCATGACCTGTAAACTCTCCTCTTCTGCTTGAGCATACCCAACAGATCCCTATTCAGCCACGCAGGCCTCCTGGCTCCCTTCCTTGACTTCCTACGCGTGGGGATGCTCTGATCCTGAGCATGGAAGAAGCAATCTCTGAATGCAATCCAGCTCTCTTGGGCCCCTTTTCCTTCAAGCAGTCTTGCCCATGGGATTTCCCCCAGCAATTGCTTGGAAAGGCCAAAGTTGGCCCTGCTAAAGTCCAGGGTTGCAATTCTACTTGCTATTCTGTTCCTGCCACATGAGATGCTGAACTCCACCATCTCGTGGTCACTGCAACCCAGGCAGCCCTCAACCTTTACTGCTTTGACCAGACCCTCCTTGTTAGTGAGGATGAGATCCAGCAGTGTACCTCTCCTAGTCGGCTCCTCCACCATCTGCATGAGGAAGTTATCATCAATGCGCTGGAGGAACCTCCTGGACTGTGGCTGGCTCAATGGTCCTTCCAGCAAACATCAGGGAAGTTAAAATCCCCCACCACAACCAGGGCCTGTGACTGTGAGGCCACTCTCAGCTGCCCATAGAAGGCCTCATCAACTTCCTCAGCCTGATCTGGTGGCCTGTAATAGACACCTACAACCGTATCACCCCTGCCAGCCTGTCCCTTGATCCTGACGCATACACGCTCGACTCGTTCCTCATCCGCTCCTGGGCAGAATTTAGTACATTGCAGTTGCTCTCTCACATAGAGAGCAACTCCACCACCACGCCTGGCTGGCCTGTCTTTCCTGAAAAGGGCGTAGCCATCCATGACCACATTCCAGTCATGTGAACTGTCCCACCACGTTTCTGTAATTGCCACCAGATCATAATCTCCCGACCGAACATAGGATTCTAACTCCTCCTGCTTATTCCCCATGCTGCGCGCATTGGTGTACAGGCATTTCAGGGAGCGAGCAGAGCACACCAATTTCTCCCTAGGGGCATAGGAGGCCACCGGGTCCTCATCCGTTTTAGAATGCTGCCCCAGTGGGACAAGCCCAGCTACAACCCCATCCCCCTTCTAGCCTAGTTTAAAGCTCCATGCCATTAGCATCATGCTTCATATTTAGGGAGAATCGGATTTTCTGGCTAGGGAGACAGAGACCTGTTCTGGTTCTGCTCCACTTCGGTTGAGTTCTGAGTTCCTTAGTTTGGCCTTTTGCCATTCTGCCATTTTACAGTGAGCCTCTGGGCCTTTCTGCCTTTTTCCCTCTTCCCCCAGGACCAGGGTGCTCTCTTCCTGGGACTGGCTGCTTGGTATGGACAGAGTTCATGAGGAATTGCATTGAGCCCCTTTATTTTCCATTCAATTTTCCATTTAATATATATTAGTAGTAGTAGTAGTGTTATATTAGTATTATTTTCTTATTTTATTAAACTGTGTTTATCTCAATCCATAAGTTTCTTCTTACCCTTTCGATTCTCTCCCCTGTTTGGGGGAGGGGGGGCGGGGAGGAGAGTGAGCAGGTGGCTATTATGGTTGTGATGGCTATTGTGGATGTGATTGCTATCTTGGGTGAAACCACAACACCAGCTATGTCCAGCAAAGGGCAGTCCTGGACCTCTTCCCACAAAGGCCACACCCCTGCAGTCTGCCCCCCTTGCCACTTACATCCAATACACCAAGGGATGCTGATTTAAGACCAAATCCTATTTTACTCATCTAAGTAATTTCAGTCAAGCTAGTAATTAAGACATCTGAAACTGAAGAGATCCTCCTGTAATTGGCAAATTGCAAAATCAAAAGGAATATGTCTGATTTGACAAATTCGGGTTAACCAAACTAAATGTCAGCCTCTCATCTCCTTATGGTTAGAGCATGATTTTGAATCCATATCTGAAAAAGAGATCTGAAAAGTAAAATAAACCAGGTTTCTTAAGTGTTTAAAATAAAATTAAATAAACATGACAAACTAAACTCCTTGTCCCATCAGTAGAGCTACACCCTGTTGTACTCAGAAATGTGAAATACAGAGCTTTTCCCCCCTCCTTCCCAAATTAAAGGATGCTACAACCACCATTAAAAGGAAAGCAATCAGAATTTTAAAATTAAATAGCTTGGGGTTTTTTTTGCAACATTGCCCATCACTGGTAAACACAAACTGACTACAAAATGCATGCTTTCAATAACAAATATACTCCTACCTTTTAAATATACATTATCTTTCTACTTATGGAATCTCAAAAAGAAGAGTAAAAAAAAAAAAAGTCACTTCTGTGACAGCCTTGAAGCAACCCCCCATCCTTTGCAAAACAAAAGACTCATTAACAGTATATGTTATGCCTTAAACAGCTGTTTTTTGCAACTTTAGACAGGAAAAGATAGGTGGCTGTGAAGGCAGATACTCTATCTTTTCTCTTTCAAGGTCTCTGTGAAACGAAGGCATAATTTTTTGAGAGTAAGACAATTAACAGTGTTCCTTCCTGAGGCCTATCAAGGTCTCGGTCCTCATTCCTGGTTAATTGGGATGACCAAGATTGGTCATCTAGTGGACAGGCAACCTCTAGGAGAAATCACGAACCACCAGCTACCCCTAATGGACAAAACAACTCAATTCTGGTCAGCACTGCTACCATTCCTCTAATTTTTTGACCACCGACTCATTTCTGGAACAATCTTCTTAATTAGCATGAAGAACGAGCAGAGAGAGGAGATGAGCCGCCCCTCTCCTATCTCGCATGCAAATGGACTGGGTTATAAAACTTTCTTACTTGGGACACTTGTGTGCGTGTGTGCTGCACAGCATTAACAAAGTTTTCAACGCATCCACCCCCCTCCAGAGGGCGTCGCTGGACCGACCGACCTGTGGCACGGTGATTATCTTCTGATATCTTAATCTACCTCTTTTCTTTTCCTCTCTCTCTCTTTCTAACTTTATTCTGGGCACATAAGAGTAATATCGTTGCAAGTTCTGCTATCAAAGTCTTGATAAGTTTTATGATATAGTTACAAACTTTTGCCAAGTCACTATTCACTGTAATTCCACTGAGTGTTTTTAGTAGATTCGTGATTTAATTGAACCTCTCAGGTGATTGTCGTCACTTTCTGTTACTGCGCATAGTATTCAGAGTTAACTCATCCCTCATCTCACCTGGTGGGATGGAATAAATTCACACTGTGCTAGGAAACTAAGTAACCTTTAACTCTCAAACATATAATTTTCATAAATATACAGCCAAGGATTATGATTCAATTTTCCTAAACCTTCCCTCCCCCTAATTGTAACTGAATACTTAGATTTATGTCCTGTTTATTCTCAGAATATATGCAACGTTTTTCATTCCTTTTGTTTAAAATACAAGAGACGATAAATTAACCAGGAAGCAGATACATTCTGATCCCACAAAAAACCCTTATGGGGGCAGTTTTAAATATGATAAAGAAACCACCTGCTTATACATATATATCAAAATAAAAATTGCACTGGTAGCATAAGATGACAGCATTATATTTAATTAAAACAGGAGGTTAAACTGGTTTACAATCCATTACACTTGGTTCCTACACTGCAGTTTACCAGATTACACTTGGTTAGTAGATAAATCTTGCTCTCCAGTAAACTGAGTAGGCATGGCTCACAAATACTTGTTTTAACTGAGTTTGTTCTGGAATACATTTCAGAATATGAATAGTGGAACATTTTTGTACAGTATGCAAAGCTTCAAACAGGAGACCTGGACAGGCTGGAGTACTGGGCAGAGAAGAACCTAATGAAGTTTAACAAGGGCAAGTGTAGGGTCCTGCACCTGGGGAGGAATAACAGGCACCAGTACAGTTTAGGGGTGGACCTGCTGGAAAATATCACTGCAGAGAAGGACTTGGGAGGCCTGGTTGACAACAGGTTGACCATGAGTCAACAAAGTGCCCTTGTAGCCAAGAATGCCAATGGTATCCTGGGGTGCATTCAAAAAAGTGTGACAAGCAGGTCGAGGGAGGTTATCCTCCCCCTTTACTCTGCCCTGGTGCATCTGGAGTACTGCATCCAGTTCTAGGCTCCCCAGTTTAAGAAGGATAAAGAATTACTGAAGGGAGTCCAGCGGAGGGCTACGAAGATGAGTAGGGGTCTGGAGCACCTTTTTTATGAGGAAAGACTGAGAGACCTGGGTCTGTTCAGCCTGGAGAAGGCTGAGAGGGGACCTTATTTATGCTTATAAATATCACAAGGGTGGGTGGGTGTCAAGAGAATGGGGCCAAACTCTTTTCGGTGGTGCCCAATGATAGGATGAGGGGCAATGGGCACAGACTGAAGCATAGGAGGTACCATCAGAATATGAGGAGAAACTTCTTTACTTTGAGGGTGACAGAGCCTGGAACAGGCTGCCCAGAGAGGTTGTAGAGTCTCCTTCTCTAGAGACATTCAAGACCCACCTGGACACATTCCTGTGCAATCTACTCTAAGTGTACCTGCTTTAGCAGGTGGGTTGGACTAGATGATCTCCAGAGGTCCCTTCCAACCCTAACCATTCTGTGATTCTGTGAGTATGACAAGATGGTAACCTGAACCCTAAGCATGTTAAACATAGACAAGGATTAAGGTAAATAGACTAAGTGGTAAACTAAGCATAAAGATCTATCAGACGCCAAAGTTTCAAACTAATGTGAAATATATTAGCACTGAAAAAGGTAATTACATTCCATTATAAACTACTGAAGTGCATCTACACTGTATGATATATAAGAGTAACTGAAGACTTCTGGGTCTTAGGGCTAAATAGTAAAAGAGACAGAACCCAAATTTGTTTTATGGTGTTTGAGATTTTATTAACCTAGTAACTAGCTGTCAAAGAAGAATGAAAACATTATTTGTTTGCACAGTATATCAAATAGATCAGAACCTATGCCAGGGAACTCAATTACTTCTTTTCTAAACCTTATTTTATAGCTAGGTTTCCATGCAACTGAAGAGCAGCCACATATTTAGCAGTTTCAATATAGCAAATGAGATTTCCAATTTAAAAAAACTGTATGAACTACACACATTTCTATAGCACAGGAAAACAGCTATTTATGGCCATTGTTCAGAAATATTTAGGAGAAGACTTAAGCCAGGGGTGTCAAATTCATTTTCACCTGGGGCTGCATCAGCCTCACAGTTGCCTTCAAAGGGCCAAATGTAATTTTAGGACTGTATAAATGTAGGCTTAAACTGTCATTTAAACCACTAGCCAAATAGGAAGTGAACCCTTCTGAAGACAATGGAAAGCATAACTTCTAATAGGTAAATATAGTTAAGTCTAAAAGTATACCTAAAATGGCAAACACCCAGGCACAAAAATTAAATATAACACTAGTTATTTGACTATGCAGGAATTCAGCCAAAACAATGAGTGTGCACAGATAACCAAGGAGTGAATCCAAGTATTAACCAGGATAAGTATCACAAAAATGATCAGAGCGCTGGAACACCTCTCCTGTGAGGACAGGCTGAGAGAGTTGGGGTTGTTCAGCCTGGAGAAGGTTTCAGGGAGACCTTATTGTGGCCTTTCAGTACTTAAAAAGGGCCTATAAGAAAGATGGGGACAGACTTTTTAGCAGGGCCTCTTAGGATAAGACAAAGGGTAATGGTTTTAAACTACAGAAGGGGAGATTCAGGCTAGACATGAGGAATAAATTTTTTACAATGAGAGTGGTAAAATACTGGAACAGGTTGTCCAGAGAGGTGGTAGATGCCCCATCCCTGGAAACATTCAAGGCCAGGATGGATGGGGCTCTGAGCAATCTGATCTAGTTGAAGATGTCCCTGCTCATAGTAGGGGGGGTGGACTAGATGACTGTGGCAGGATGCAAACCCTCCTCTCTCCCCCTCCCTCCTTCATCATGGAAGGAGTAGACAGATCTCCTTCTCTCTCTGCTGTTTGAGGCTAACAGCTTCTTTTGTTTGGCCCCAGAGCACCCTGGCCAGGGCCATTAGGAGAAGGGAGTGCCCAGGCGCCAGGGAGCCACTGGGCACCTGCGGCCAGTGTGGGGGATGTTTGGAAGCTTTAGGGGCACCCCACAGCCAGTGTGGGGGTGCAGAGAAGCTTCTGGAATGCCTACAGTCAGAGCTGATCAGCCTATAAAAACGGGACTCTCGTTGAGACTCCGCCCATTGTCGCGGGTCTCTCGGAGCACGAGCGAGATGCTGCCGCCGAGAGCCCCCCCTCCCCGGGACGGAGACTCCGCTTGCCTAGCTGCCACGTGTGTGAGTAAAACTTCTCCTCGCAGGATTGCGAGTGTATTTACTTTCCGTGCACATATGCACGCGTACTTTCCGTGCTCAATATGAGCACGTGTAAAATTAATCCTCGCATAATCGCGGGTGTATTTTCCTCCCGTGCTTCCACATAAGCACGTGTAATATTCCGTGCACATTTGCACGTGTATTAACTGTCGCAGGATTGCGAGTGTATTATAAATTTACCCTCACAGAATCGCGAGTGTACACTTTCCGTACTCACTACGAGTACATGTATCTCTTTAAAATAATCCCACACCGTGTTCAGGCAAGTGTGTACTCAGAGACGGCTCCGGCATTGTTTTGGGTGAAGCCATGTGCATGCACTCTGTGGACCGCCTGTTGTATTAGTTGCTGCCCCTTAATAATTTTCCTCAACTGACATCCGAACCTGTATTTAAGTCACTTTTGGAGTGCTAAAACCCTGTTTCTCACCGGTTTAATAAAAGTTGGTTTGGACCCTGTTGTCCCTTAAACTAAACTCAGGGTGCCTCTGTGACAATGACCTTTAAAGGTCTCTTCCAACCCAAATGATTCTATGATTCTATGAATACTTATGAAGAAACTCCCCATCTGAATAGATGTTTAACACAGGATATTTTGCACATTCCTGTATGGCATTTGTTAACATCTGTCACCTCAGATGGGGTACTGGGTTAGTTGAACCACAGGTCTGTTCTGGTGAGAAAGTACCAGCACTATATGACCTACCACCCAACAAATGTTTGTCATTTACATCATATAAAATAAATCAGTTTTTATAAAATCACCACAAATGTATTTTTCCTGTAACCATACACACACTCAGAAGTACAGTGTTGTAGGGGGAAAGCTTTTGAATTATGTCTAATTAAAATATTAGAAGGAAACAGAACAAATATAATAATTACAAAGCTATTAATGTTGGAACTATTTTGACACAACATCATAAAGGCATATCAAAAATAATCCCCTAAACTCTAGTGTTAAACAATCTTAATTTCACTTACACAATCACGAATACACTCCCGGACTTGTGCTGATGTTTGCTCAAAGTTATTTCTATGTCACCAATAGTGAATTCAATATTTATTGAAGCTTAAGATTTTACATTTGTCTAAATAGTTTACTAATTCCATATGAAATATTATTAGTTTTGTAATTATCAATCAACTAAACAAAACAGTTAATCCTTCTTCTACTGATGGGTTCCCATAAAAGCACTGAGACAGATTTATGTTCAGTTTCAATAGTCTTTAAAAGTTTCAGCATCTGTCTTTAGTGCCTAGCTAACAGTCTCAAAGGCCTAAATTAACCCAGCATTCACATCTATCACAAAAAGTAGAATAAAAGCAGACTTCAAGCATTTTATAGATCTGCTTGGAAGAATCCTACGGGACATGGCCCTAGAGAGAAGAGGGATTCAGGAGAGCTGGTTTATAATGAAGGATCACATTCTCCAAACTCAAAAAAGGTCCATTCCAACAAGTAGGAAAGCAAGGAAAGGTGGCAGGAGGCCTGCATGTGCAAGGAGCTCCTGATTGAACTCAGACATAAAAAGGAAGCGTATAAGAGGTAGAAGCAGGGGCAGGGTACTCAGGATGAGTGTAGAGATTGCAGGGCATAAGAAGACTTTGTTATGGTAACCCAGGATAGTTCACCTCCCCCATCCGAGTATGTAGAGTCCCAAGCTTATCTTATCTCATTGTTACGGTAACCTGGAATAGTTTGCCCATGTAAGGGTATGTGCAGATGAGGGAGAAGCATCAACGTGAAGGCCAGCTGTGTATCTCAGAATTTGTACAACAGTGCCTGCATTACATCAGTGAGTTTGCTAATGAGCAAAACAGGACATTGCATATGTATTATATGTTAATCAGCACAAGTTTTGTTATCCACCCCCTTGAGCTTCACTCCTGAGCAGGGTTCCACTGTGTCAGGTCCCCATTTGATTAGCGTCAGTGTCCTGAGGCTTTCACTGTGGTAATGCTATACTTTCATTAAAGCCAAACCTTTCACTTGCCAAGTGTTGTGCCTCGCCCCTGAGGGATCCACAACTGCTTTTTGCTCATAACAGAGATGCTGTCTGATCTTGCAGGGATGGGGTTAGAAAAGTCAAGGCCAACCTGGAGCTGAATTCGGTAAGGAGCGTGAAGAGCAAAAAGAAAGGATTCTACAAGTACATATACAGCAAAAGGAAAACTAGGGAAAACATGGGCCAGCTGTTGAATGGAACAGGGGAACTGGTGACAAGGGACATGGAAAAGGCCAAGGTACTCAATGCATTCTTTGCCTCAGTCTTTATTGATAAGACTGGCCTTCAGGAATCCCAAGCCCCTGAGACCAGAGGGAAAATGTGGAATAAGGAAGAATTACCCTCGGTGGAGGAGGACATAGGGAAGCACTTAAATAAACTGGACATACATAAATCCATGGGGCTTGATGGGTTGCACCCACAAGTGCTGAGGGAGCTGATATCATGGTGAGGACACTCTCAATTATATTTGAATGGTCATAGTGAATGGGAGAGGTTCCTGAATGCTGGAAGAAAGTAAATGTCACTCCTATCTTCAAAAAGGGCAAGAAGGAAGATCTGGGGAACTACAAGCCAGTTAGCCTCACCTCAGTTCCTGTGAAGGTGATGGATAAAATCCTCCTGGAAACTGTTTCCAGACACATGAATGCCAAGAAGGTGATCAGGAATAGTCAGCATGGATTTACAAAAGAGAAATCATGCTTAACCAACCTGATAGCCTTTTACAATGAGGTGACTAGCTTGATGGATGAGGGGAGAGCAGTGATTGTTGTTTACCTTGACTTTAGCAAGGCTTCTGACATCATCTCACATAATATCTAATCTGTACTTTGTCAGCTCGTCTGTGATGATAAGTGGACAGTGAGGTGGACTGAAAACCAGCTGAATGGCCAGGGTTGTGAATGGTAAGGGTTGTGAGCAGTGGCACAAAGTTCAGTAGGAGGCAAGTCAGAAGTGGTGTATGCTAGGGGTCAATACTGGAGTAAATACTGTTTAACATCTTTGTTAATGACCTAGATGCTGGGACACCCTCAGTAACTTTACAGACAATACAAAACTGGTAGGAGTGGCTGATATGCCAGGGGGCAGTGCTGCCATTCAGAGGGACCTTGACAGGCTGGAGAATTGAGCAGAGAGGAACCTCATGAAGTTCAGCAAGGGGAAATGTCAAGTCTTATTCCTGGGGAAGAATAACCCCAGGCACCAGTACACACTGGGGGCCAACTGCCTAGAAAGTAGCTCTTCACAGGACCCTGGGGTTCTGGTGGACAACAAGTTGACCACGAGCCAACAATGCGTTCTTGTGGGAAAGAAGGCCAACAGTATACTGGGCTGCATAAGAAGGAGTGTTGCAGGCATGTTGAGGGAGGTGATCCTTCCTCTCTATTCAGCACTGATGAGGTCACATCTGGAGTACTGTGTCCAGTTCTGGGCTCCTCAGTAAAAGAAAGATATGGACTTACTGAAGCAAGTCCAGTGCAGGGCTACTAAGATGATTAAGGGACTGAAGCATCTTTCATATAAGGACAGGCCAAGAGAGCAGGGACTCTTCAGCCTGGAGAAGGCTCAAAGGGGATCTTATCAACATGTGTTAATACCTTATGGGAGAGAATGAAGATCAGGAGGGGAGTCAGACTCTTCTCAGTAGTACCCAGTGACAAGGCAAGAAGCAATTGGCACAAATTTAAACATGTGAAATTCTGACTGAACAGAAGAAAATACTTTTTTTTTTTACTGTGTGTCACGGTTTCTCTTATCCCCATACACTCTCTCTCTCTGTACGGTCTCATTTCTCCCCATACGGGCCACCAATTAAATCTGTCACAGTTTAAGGCAAGGCAGCAATAAACTGTGGCAGATGCTCCCTGTTATCCCCTCATTTCCCGCCACCCTTCCTTTAGATCGGAAAGATGATAAGAAAGATAAGAGGAAAGGAAATGAGACTTAGACTTCAAGTTGGAGAGTTTTAAAGGATTTTACTAATGCTACTAATAAATAGAGAATATATATACAAAATACACAAAACCAATCTCAAGTGCTCGATATGGAGTTGGAGTCACTCCAGCAGCAGCTGAGCTGGGTGTGTGGAGCTGGAGTGGCCCCAGCAGGTGCAGCTCAGGCCCCCGGAAGTCATGGGTGGGACTTCACAGCAAACCAGAACCTGGTTGCAGGGATGCAGGGCCTGAGGCCTGTAGATCACAGGCAGACAGACAGGGTCCTCTCTAGATGCCGGCCATGGTCGAAGAGAGCGTGACCCTCGTGATCACCCTCTTATATAGGGGGTATGACGATTATGGGATGGCATACTTCCGTTGGTCAGTTTTAGTCTCCTGTTCCATCCACCCCTCCTCAAACACGCCCCTCTCACAATGGAACATGGGAAAACTGATAAGTCTTTCTTGGCTACCATAGTAATAAATCTAAACATGAGTTTCTTCAGCATTCCTTTGGTCTTCTTATCAGCACCGAGTACAGCATCCTAGGAAAAATATGCAGATTAAAACTCAGAGAAGTGCAGCCACCTAGAAGAACTTAGCTGAAAGAAAAACCACTAAAAGGGAACTGGTCTTGTTTTTAACAAAACCAGGACACTGTGAGGGCAGGCAAACACTGGCAGAGGTTGCCCAGAGAGGCTGTGGAGTCTCCATCCTTGGAAATATTCAAAACCTGACTGGACACAGTCCTGGGCAACTGTCTCTAGTTGACCCTGCTTGAGGACTAGATGATTTCGTGAGGTCCCTTCCAACTTAAATGATAAAGTGAAAGGCATGTTTACCAGTAGCTAAATTTCTCTGGACAATTCCACTTAAAGTAACATTCATCTGCTCAGACTACTGACATTTTCTGCACAGGTAATTAACCTGATATGTGGCAGATAAGGACCAGCACTATACAGTAAGCTAATACAAAGTCTGAAAAAAAATTTTTATTAGAAAGACTGAGATTATCCATCTTGCTTTAACTAACCCTATTCCCTAGACAAATCCAAGCTTTCCTCTTAATTCCTTCTACAAGTCTGCGGGGAATGAAGAACGATTTCAAGGTCTTGGGAAGGATGGTGAAAGACTCAGGGGCTCAAGTGATCTTCTGTTCACTCCTTCCATTTTCAAGTGACGATGTGGGACGGAATAGGAAAATTCAGTCTCTAAATGGTTGGCTCCAAGACTGGTGCTACAGGCAGGGCTTCAGATTTTTTGATAATGGCTGCTTTTATAAGACTCCAGTCCGGACAGTGTTATGCGGGAAAGGCTTATCTCGCAGGGGCAAAAGGATGCTGGGGCAGGAATTAGCTGGGCTCATTTGGAGAGCTTTAAACTAGGCTCGAAGGGAGATGGGGTTGTAGCTGGGCTTGTCCCACTGGGGCAGCATTCTAAAACGGATGAGGACCCGGTGGCCTCCTATGCCCCTAGGGAGAAATTGGTGTGCTCTGCTCGCTCCCTGAAATGCCTGTACACCAATGCGCGCAGCATGGGGAATAAGCAGGAGGAGTTAGAATCCTATGTTCGGTTGGGAGATTATGATCTGGTGGCAATTACAGAAACATGGTGGGACAGTTCACATGACTGGAATGTGGTCATGGATGGCTACGCCCTTTTCAGGAAAGACAGGCCAGCCAGGCGTGGTGGTGGAGTTGCTCTCTATGTGAGAGAGCAACTACAATGTACTAAATTCTGCCCAGGAGCGGATGAGGAGCGAGTTGAGAGTGTATGGGTCAGGATCAAGGGGTAGGCTGGCAGGGGTGATACTGCTGTGGGTGGGATAAGAGGGTCATTAGGGGCAGTCAGCATGGCTTTACCAAGGGTAAGTCATGCTTGACCAACCTCATAGCCTTTTATGAGAATGTAACAAGATGGATGGATGATGGCAGGGCGGTGGATGTGGTCTACCTTGACTTCAGTAAAGCCTTTGACACAGTCTCCCACAGCATCCTCACAGCTAAGTTGAGGAGGTGTGGTCTAGACAACAGAGTAGTGAGGTGGGTTGCAAACTGGCTTAAGGAGAGAAGCCAGAGAGTGGTGGTCAATGGTGCGGAGTCCAGTTGGAGGCCAGTATCTAGTGGAGTGCCTCAGGGGTCAGTACTGGGGCCAATATTATTCAATATATTCATTAACAATTTGGACGAGGGAATTGAATGTACTATCAGCAAGTTTGCTGATGACACTAAGCTGGGAGGAGTGGCTGACACACCAGAAGGCTGTGCTGCCATCCAGCAAGACCTGGACAGGCTGGAGAGTTGGGCGGGGGATAACCTGATGAAATTTAATAAGGGAAAGTGTAGAGTCCTGCATCTGGGCAGGAACAACCCCAGGTTCCAGTATAGGTTGGGAAATTACATATTAGAGAGCAGCGTAGGGGAAAGGGACCTGTGGGTCCTGGTGGACAGCAGGATGATCATGAGCCAGCACTGTGCCCTTGTGGCCAGGAAGGCCAATGGCATCCTCGGGTGTATTAGAAGGGGGGTGGTCAGTAGATCGAGAGAGGTCCTCCTTCCCCTCTACTCCACCCTGGTGAGACCCCATCTAGAATATTGTGTCCAGTTCTGGGCCCCCCAGTTCAAGAAGGACAGGGAACTGCTGGAGAGGGTCCAGTGCAAGGCAACAAAGATGATTAAGGGAGTGGAGCACCTCCCTTATGAAGAAAGGCTGAGGGAGCTGGGTCTCTTTAGTTTGGAGAAGAAGAGACTGAGGGGTGACCTTATTAATGTTTATAAATATATAAAAGGTGAGTGCCACGAGGATGGAGTCAGGCTCTTCTCAGTGGCAAACAATGATAGGACAAGGACTAATGGGATCAAGCTGGAACACAAGATGTTCCACTTAAATTTGAGAAGAAACTTCTTCTCAGTGAGGGTGACAGACCACTGGAACAGGCTGCCCTGGGAGGTTGTGGAGTCTCCTTCCCTGGAGACATTCAAAACCCGCCTGGACACATTCCTGTGCGACCTCACCTAGGCGTTCCTGCTCCAGCAGGGGGATTGCACTAGATGATCTTTTGAGGTCCCTTCCAATCCCAAACATACTGTGATACTGTGATATTATCTTTCAAAAAAAAAAAGAATCATAGAATGTCCCAAGTTGGAAGGGACCCAGAAGGATCATCGAGTCCAACTTCTGTCCCTACATATGACAACCCCACAGTTCACACCATGTGTTTGAGGGCATTGTCTAGTCTCTCCTTGAACACTGTCAGGCTTGGGGCTGTGACACCTCCCTGGGGAGCCTGTTCCAGTGCTCCACTACCCTCTGGGTGAAAAACTTTCTCCCAGTGTCTAATCTAAACCTCCCCTGGCACATCTTCCTGCCATTCCCTTGGGTTCTGTCATTGGTCGCCAGAGAGAAAAGGTATGTGACAAAAGGTAAAACACCCCCTACTCCCAATTTGGAATGCAGGCAACAGACTATAAAAATCCCATCTTCCTATCCCTTAATCAGCAAGCGCTTTGTCCAAAAGAAAGCCAAAAGTGAATTTGAAAACTTCTCCAGAGCAAGTAATTCAATCTAATTTTGAATTTAAAAAGGAAAAAGAAATACCTCTGAACAGTAAATATGTATGTCCAGTATACTTAAGTTGTAAGATGGCTTGTAACATTCAAACACAACTTATTATGCCTTCTAATAATTCAAACAATAATTGTAACTGAGAGGAGTCCTATGGCCATTGTTAAACAAGAGACAAATTTGAAACAAATTATCCCAACCCTCCTGACTATCCACTAACCTAGTGCCCAGATTCTTACCTGCATTCAAGTTTAAATGCATTTTGTTCCAAATAAACAGGAAGTGCCCATGTAAAGCTCAGTCTATTTAAAATCGCAAAACAGATGTAATCACATTGTTCACCCCTATTAAGCAAGGAATCAAATGTTAATACTTCATGCATTGGTCTATTCGAATGATATGAAAGACAAATTTCTTATCACTTGGACTGTTTTCAAGTTGCACTGAGTACTTGAGGAAAACAATATCTAGTCATAGTTACATAGAAATCAACTCTACTTAATTAAGATAGCACGATCACAGCATTTAAACCTTGCTGCTTTCACAACTAGCAGAAAAAGATTAGCGGTGAAAGTAGTTGTAGCTTTAAGTTACAAGAACAGAGTATAAGTTTACCTTTGCAAAGCATCATCTAGACTCAAGTCTTGTTGCATCAAATTCTTATTCTTAATTTAAAAAAAACAAAATCACATCACATTCAGCCTTCTGGATTAGAGACTGATTTATAAACTCACTAGAGTGCACTGGAGCTATACGGGAAACACACACCTATATATTAACTGAATATGTTTTTAGCTTGGCTTTCTTTAGTAACAATGCTTATGTGACTAGTCAGTGCGTACAAGATGCATGCCCAAGAATTTCTGAATCTTTCATATGATTGCAGTCAAGTTCACAGGCAAAAATCTCATAGATATTTATGTTCTTAAATAAAAGCAAACAGCCATAAAGGAGGGACCAGGACTCAAACATTTGCAGTTTTACCTTCAGCTTTTGTATGTCTGTTTTCCACAATTGAACACAGCAAATCTCAGCTGCCACCAAACCTCTATCCAAAATACTGTTTTGTAGCGATTAGTGGAGAGTTACAGAAAAATCTTAGCATAACTTGTTTAAAAAGTTAGTCACAGCCAATCAAGATAAATCTGTAGGATACAAAGCTTCACTAGCTCTGCTACTCAGTTACTTGTTTAAATAATCTGCTAAAACAGGAAGTCTTAGACAAACTGAGAAGTACTGTAAATAACTGTCTGAAATTCTTTATCTACTGCATAATGGCATTTGATCAGAAACACCTTAACCCAGCCAGTGAGAATCAGCATCATAACATGATCCCTTACACTCAAATCCATTATTGGAAGAGAGGAAACTACTCTCCACTCTAATTTCACAGTTTTTAAATGATGAAACTCTTCTCAGATAGTTTATACCTCTTTAAAATTAATTTGCATCCCATTTATTGAAAAAGAAAGCAGGAAACACGAAATGTGAAAAATCAGCCCTTTCCTAGTTAGATCACTCTTTAGGACCCTTGCAAACAGAGCTTAGAAGCCAGTGAAACAAGCAGCTCTGTGATGAGCTGAAGAGCTGTTCTTAACCTCCAAAATAAGCACTTTTCACTAGGAACCATTCTTTAGACAGAACCAAAAAATCCACATTGTGACTACTTAAAGAAATAGAAGACCTTATAAAGTTTCAGAGACCTGACTCAATCCTGAAAAGAAAGAAAAGTTTTCTTTTGATAGCTCAAGTATTCAGCCAAGGAATGGAGTAGAGGAAACTATAAAAGCATTTGGAGTACTCTCCCATTTTAAAGAAAATCCACAACAGGAGAGGGTGGAAGGGGTTAGACATGTCAGTCAAGTATCCTCATTCATGCTATATTTTCTCTGCTAAGATAATGTCTTGTTAAAATTACCAACCCAAAGGATAAGCAGCATATTACAGACCTCTTCAGTAAAGTTATGCCACTAACAAAACAGGTTTGAAGAAGCAGCTTTCAGAGATTACAGTAAAGAAAACTTAGAGTAGACTCACAGAAACAGATGACAGGCAGAGACCCCTCCTCAAAGGAGTGGTTTTATCATTAGCACATATGCTAGTCAGGAATATTTTGGGCTACATGAGGCATACCTCTTAAAATTGCATTTATTTTCAGTCCGCCATCCAGGGACCTGAAAAGATATAAAAATCATCTAAAAGTTAGCATCCAAAACTCCTTAAAATCCAGCAACACATAGAAATCTTAACTTACTAAGCTCACCTAACACTACCTACATGTATTAATTCAGAACAACTCAAAGGAAAAAAAAAAAAACATTCATTTTTGATAAAGAAAATGAAAGCCTGCCAGAATTAGAAGAAAAAGGAACTTCAGGAAACACCCATATAACATCATCTATGAAAGGACAAGCTTACCACAGAAAAGTAAAAAACAGCCCAAAATTCAAGCAGTCCTGATATAATGTGGTGGGAAACATACAAAAATTTAAAAAAAATAAAAATCAATTATCTGTTGTACTGGGTCTGGCTGGGATGGAGTTAATTTTCTTCATAGCAGCCTGTATGGTGCTAACCACCAGCACAAAGTGGATTGCCCAGGACTTCAGCTAGCTGGCATCTCCATCCCTCCAAAGCCACTTCTGACAATCACAACATGCACAGTGTCATCCACAGACAGCTTGGAGCCCATCATGGATAGCAGAGCTTATTCAGGAGGAAGAGAACTGTGGCAGTGCAGTACTGTTTTGGATTTGTGACCAAAACAATTTTGATAACACATCAATGTTTTAGCTATTGACTAACAGTGCTTACACAGTGTCAAGGCCTTCTCTGTTTCTTACTCTGCCCCAGAGCGCATAGGTTGGGAAATGCAAGAAATTGGGAGGGAACACAACCAGAACAGCTGATCTGAACTGACCAAAGGGATATTCCATGCCATGTAACAATATGCAACAGCAACAAAATCAGAGCGGAGGGTGGTTTTGTGTAAGTACCCATTGCTCAGGGACTGTCTGGATATCAGTCTACTTGTAGGAGGTGGTAAGTGATTGCCTTTGCATCATCATGCTGTGTGGTGCTTAGCTGCCAGCTTGGGTCAACCCACCACATCTGCACAAATGAGAATGACAGAAGAAAATGACTGCTCTGTTAAAAAGATTTGTGTTTGAAGATCCACAGCAAGCAGTATTATTCTCAAAATCTATTTTAAAGTATCTGCTCTCCATTTCATTTTCAAAAAAAATTCAGATGGAAATCTGCCATATCTCCAAAATCTTCATATATTTTCCATCACTTTCCAAACAGAGCATAATCACATGAACATATTAGCTTATAAAAATTGTCTTCAATTTGTCAAAGGTAATTCACACAGGAAATATCCAGATGTTATATAGTGTCCTGGTTTCAGCTGGGATAGAGTTAATTTTCTTCCTAGTAGTTGGTATAGTGCTGTGTTCTGGATTTAGTATGAGAATGTTGATAACACACTGATGTTTTAGTTGTTGCTAAGCAGTCAAGGCCTTTTCTGCTTCTCACACCGTTCCACCAGCAAGTAGGCTGGGAATGCACAAAAAGTTGGGATGAGACAGAGCTGGGACAGCTGACCCCAACTGACCAAAGGGATATTCCATACCATACAACATCACACTCAGTATATAAGCTGGGGGAAGAAGAAGGAAGGGGGGGACATTCAGGGTTATGGCATTTGTCTTCCCAAGTAACTGTTTCATGCGATGGAGCCCTGATTGCCTGGAGATGACTAAACACCTGCCTGCCACTGGGAAGTAGCGAATGAATTTCTTGTTTTTCTTTGCTTGTGTGCGTGGCTTTTGTTTTACCTATTAAACTGTCAATCTCAACCCACGAGTTTCCTCACTTTTACTCTTCTGATTCTCTCCTCCATCCCACTGAGGTGGGTGAGCAAGCGAGTGACTGTGGTGCTTAGTTGCTGGTTGAGGTTAAAACATGACATAAAGACAAACAATTAATACTGCTTCTTTATCTTCCTCCATCAAAAACAAAGACATAGTCTGCAATTATAATTTTGCTTTTATATTCCTTAAGGAGATGATAAACACTATGGCACAATGAAACTTCATGACAACAATAGACAAAAACCAGAATGCAATCCAACTGAAATATCTCTCAGGACCTCCTTCGGGTACTTTTTTTTACCACATTTAGAGAAAATTCAGATAAATGTTAAACATTGCCACACTGAAAGCAAAGTGGCATTAAAAGCCTTTGTGTTGGTACTAACAACAATAAACTTCACACAGAGAACAGAAAATCTCTTGGCTGTAGAGAAGAATGGACTTGAGGATGCATCTGCTGCAAAAGAATCCATTCCTTCAGCAAAAAATGTCCTAATTTATATTGTGGTAGTAGAAACTGAATTACAGGTTTATCATCAGAGCATTCTAAAAACATCACAACACAAGCTTATGATCAATGAAGATGTTTTCTAAAAGACATTATCAAATATCTCCCCTTACTTGGAGAGAACACAGCAACATTCTAATTCAGATGGAAGGAAAGAGTGGCGTTTATCTTCTTAAGAGGGGAAAATCAAAAAGCCAAACTTGTCCATATGCTACATGCTCTGAATGCAAAAAGACAATGATGCGTTATGAAAGCTAATAATGAAGTACACTTAGTTTTTTTTTATCTAGACCAGCTATTGGTGACTGTGCAAAGATACTAACCCTTAATACAAACAACTTCAGGACTGAGTGCTAGCATTTTAACATGCATTTTATTTTATTTACAGGAGTACCCAAACTGCTGGGGCTGCTCTTAGTTGCTTGATAGATTGGCAAATTGTAGTTCTCATCTGTACCAAATGGTTTTTTAATGCAAGACAATAAGTCTTCTCTCATGAGAGTCCAGAATAGGGGCGAACACTGTTAAGGGATGTTATAAGGCTGCTACCTCTGGCAAACTTATGGATTACTCCGGCCTGGCTGCTGGAGACAAACCCAAGGGTCTCTGTGTCCCACGCCAATGGATATGGCTGCTACTTTGCTTACATCAGCAGCAACAGGAAGGTTAGAAAAAATGTAGGTCCGCTGCTGAATCAGGTGGATGCCCTGGTGGCGGATGATACAGAGAAGGCAGAGTTACTGCATACATTCTTTGCTTACATCTTTACCGCTAAGACTGGCCCTCAGGTATCCCAGACCCTAGAGACAGGAGAGAAAGTCTGGCAGAAGACTTTCCCTTAGTTGAGAGAATCAGGTTAGAGATAGTTTAGACAAACTGGACACCCACAAATCCATGGGCCCTGATGGGATGCACCCACGAGTGCTGAGAGAGTTGGCAGATGTTATTGCTAAGCCACTCTCCATCATCTTTGAAAGGTCAGGGAGAACAGAAGAGGTGCCTGAGGACTGGAAGAAAGCCAATGTCACTACACTATTCAAAAAGGGCAAGCAGGATGACCCAGGAAACTACAGGCCAGTCAGTCTCACCTCCATCCCTGGAAAGGTGAAAGAACAACTGATTCTGGATGTCACCTCCAAGCATGTGGAGGAAAATAAGGTTATCAAGAGTAGTCAGCATGAATTCAACAAGGAGAAAGCACGCTTGACGAACCCGATAGCCTTCTATGATGGTATGACTGGCTGGGTAGACGAGGGGAAAGCAGTGAATGTTGTCTACCTTGACTTCAGCAAGGCTTTTGACACTGTCTCTCACAACATAGGCAAGATCCGGAAGTGCAGGCTAGATGAATGCACAGTGAGATGGATCATGAACTGGCTGGATGGCAGAACTCAGAGGGTTGCGATCAACAGCGCAGAGTCTGGTTGGAGGCCTGTAGTTAGTGGGGGTCCCAGGGGTCAGTACTAGGTCCAGTCCTGTTCAACCTGTTCATCAATGACCTGGATGAAGAGACTGAGTGCACCCTCAGCAAGTTTGCTGGTGATACCAAACTGGAAGGGTTAACACACCAGAAGGCTGTGCTGCCATTCAGCAAGACCTGGACAGGCTAGAGGACTGGGCAGAGAAGAATCAAATGAAATTCAACAAGGGCAAGCATAGGGTCCTGCACCTTGGGAGGAATAACCCCAAGCACCAGTACAGGTTAGGGGTTGACCTGCTGGAAAGCAGCATTGCAGAGAAGGATCTGGGAATTCTGGTCAACAACAGGTCAAACATGAGTCAACAATGTGCCCTTGTGGCCAAAAAGACCAACACTATCCCAGGGTGCATTAAGAAAAGTGTGACAAGCAGGTTAACGGAGGTTATCCTCCCCCTCTACTCTGCCCTGGTGAGGCTGCATCTGGAGTACTGCATCCAGTTCTGGGCTCCCCAGTTTAAGGACAAGGAATTACTGGAGGGAGTCCAGCAGAGAGCTACAAGGATGATCAGGGGTCTGGAGCATCTTTCTTATGAGGAGAGACTGAGAGGGGATCTTATCAATGTTTATAAATATCTCAAGGGTGGATGTCAAGAGGATGGGGCCAGATGCTTTTCAGTGGCGCCCAACAATAGGATGAGAGGCAACAGGCACAGATTAAAGCATAGGAAGTTCCATCTGAATATGAGGAGAAACTTCTTTACTTGGAGGGTGACAGAGCACTGGAACATGCTGCCCAGAGAGATTGTGGAGTCACCTTCTCTAGAGACATTCAAAACCCACCTGGATGCATTCCTGTGCAGTCTACTCTAGGTGTACCTGCTTTAATAGGTGGGTTGGACTAGATGATCTCCAGAAGTCCCTTCCAACCCTAACTATTCTTTGGTTCTGTAAAGGCACCTTATCATACATCCTTGAGATTCCTGCAGGCAAAGATCAAAGCAGTGTGGTAAACTGTATCTGCATGAATCCCTGTATAAATTTCAAAATAAGCAGGCTCATTGATCTTCACCAAGGGCTGAATTCTGCAGTGCCTGCGTCTCCACTTGTGTCACCTCTGCCAGGGAGCTTAGGTGCTGTTTCAGAGATCCCCCGGTAGTAAGGTAACAAAAATAAATTTCCTCTTTGCGTTGCATCTGTGGCCTCTGGTTGTTCCTGTAACCTGCCTGCGTTCATTCACACATTTGGCATGGTCAGCAGTCACTAAAAACAGCCTCCCCAGTCCCTGACTTTTCTTCAAACCATGGCATGTCTATGTTGGTGACTCCCTGCATTCCGGTATGGCCCAGTACGGAGCACCAGGCCCTCATGGCTGCTTTTGTGGCAAAATTGGCTCCTTCGGAGGCATGGCCTGAGATGGATGAGGGGGCAGCGATTACCCCCCAAGCAACTGAAACAGCTATGCGTGTGTTGCCGTGGAAAACGGCATTGAATCTTTCTCGCAAGTTAGCAGGAAAATTGGGATGGTTATTAGTTACTGGTCTTAGAGCTCTTGGTCATGAAGTTGTTGCATTGCAGAGTAAAATGAGAGAATTGGAATAGGAGGTTGAGATTTTACATGATGCAAAGGTGATCGCACAAGAAGTAATTACAGTTCAAGCAGAGTGCTGCTACGAGTTGCAAGATAATGTAGAGCAGTTGGTAGCGCGTATTGCTAAGGAAAAAAGGGATAAATACGGAAAAAGTTTTTTAGTTCTCAGTTTTGTGCTCTTACCACAAAATCTTGGAATCCTGAGGAATGGGATGGAAATATTTGGAGTGAATCCTCAGACTCCAATATAGAGTTTGAATTTGATCCTGACTTAAATGGCAAAGAGGTGGTGGGAGCGCAGCCCAACATACAAATGATGCGGCAGCAGGAACAAGCGGACGGGGGGCAGATCATGTGTCCTTACTCTCCGAGAGAGTTAAAGGAATTTTTAGAGATCTCTCAGCAGAAGAGTGGGGAAGGAATACTGGCATGGATTTTGCCAGTTTAGGATAGTGGAGCTGCATCTATGCATTTATTAGTGGATGAAAAAGATTTATTAAGCCCTATAGCCAATGATGATCAGATACAACGAGGATATGCCCAGCTGCAAAATGTCAGAGGTCCTGAAGAGTGAGACATTATTGCACCTATGCTATATCAATGGTTGCGTGCAACAGTTTTAAAAGTATATGCTGAACCTGATGAATTGGTGTTTTCCCTTGGAAACTGGTATACAATGGAGGTGGGTACTGATTCAGCGCGGCAGATTGGAATCGCTTATACGTGGATTACGGGATCCAATCCGGACAGGGTAGCAGTCACAAGAAGTGTTAAAATGCAGCTTTTGAGAGCAGTGCCTGCCTTGCTAAAAGCCATGATTCTGCCAGCAGTGACAAATGCTACGGGTAATATAGGTGCTCTAGCAATTACCTTGAGGGAAATTGGGCCTGTAATTTCAGAACCCTCTGTTTGGGTGGTGAATAAAGGAAAGTTGGCAAAACCAACAGGAGTTAGAGCATGGGTGATGATGAAACTAATGTGGAATGATCTTGTACAAGCTGATATCCCACAATTCGAAATAGCTGGGATCACACCCTCATTAGTGTTCTACGGATTGCAAAAGTTATTACTTATGAAAAAAGGCAGCCACTGCTAGCTCCATCGCAAACACTGTGCCCACTCCTCACCCCGCCTGCCACCTCAGTGCAAGACCAGTTTGCCTTTACCTGGCAACAAAAGCAATATACTTGCTGAGTATTGTCTCAAAGATACAAAGACAGTCCCTCCATTTGCCACCAAATGATAGTAGCTAATGTAGCACTATGGTCAGGTACTGTTACTGATTGCCATTATACTGATGATCTGTTGATTATAGCACTGTCACAACAAGAAACTGAAGCAGTTGCCAAATTTCTCAAAAGTGCATTTCCAGGACCAAGGCTGGGAAATTAATCTGACTAAAAAGCAGGGCCTTAGTACTACTATACTATTTTTAGGAATAGTTTGGAACGGAGAGATTAGAGAAATACCAGATAAGGTACAGCACACAGTCCAGCAGGTTTTTTTACCAGCCACAGTAAAACAATTACATGCCTTTTGAGGTTTTTTAGGGCATTGGAGAACTTTTATCCCTACATCTTCTGTGGAGGAGGATTCCCCTTATGAAGGGTGAATAGAAGAGCACAAAGTTGATACACTTGAGTCGCAAAAATTAGGGAAGTAGATAATATGACCTCTGCCGAGCTGCATGCTCAAGCTCCAAATGTGCATATAGCTTGTAGACATGGATCAGCTTATACCGCACACACATGGGAAATAGCTCACGATCAAACTCCTTTGTTGTTATATATTTGTAGAACATGCGCACGTCGTTGTGCTACTTGTACACATTTAAATTTATGGGCATTATGTAGGCCATGGGGAAACATAAAATGCGGGTGGTGGGTCTTGAGTGCCTGTCAGGTTGATTATATTGGCCCCCTACTCCTGTTTAGGGGGTGACAATATGTATACACTGCTGTGGATACCACATCAGAACTAACTGCAGGGGAAATGGAATTATTCACACCAATGGATCGTGAAGGGGGACTGCAGCCTATTGATCTAGATGTAAAAATCCATATAACTCCAGAGAATGTTGTATGGTTTTGTACCCTGACTTCTCCTCTTATGTTACGTCCTTTGCTAATATCCGATTTTTCAGTTCTTTTATTTCAGGTATCTTCAGTGAATACCTAAGCTTTATCTAGTGGAGACAGCATTGGAACAATGTTCTTGCTGCCATAGACCCAACATCAAATTCAAGTCCAATCTGAATAAGTGCAGGCCACAGCTTTCCAGTCTGCGTGGGCAATTATTCCCATACCAGGTTGTTAAACCCAGAGTAATACTAGCTGAAGGAGCTGGAACAACAGCATATGTATTACTTGAAGGCGACAATGTTCCTGTTGATCAATTAAGTTTTGTCCTGGTGAACTTAAATTTGTTCAGCCTCTACTGTACCCAAATCATTTTACTTTAATTTTTAGGAGAAATTAACAGCTGCACATCTCTTAACAATGTGACATGACAACCCCAACAGCTGTATTACAGAATTATACCATGCTAAAAGATATTGACATAAATGTTTCTTATTGTTGTTTTCTCTGAGGAGGTAGTGGCTGTAAATGCTGCTTTGATTTTGAAGGCAAGTGTTGCTTCAACATAGATGATGAACTAGCCAGCATGGAAGAAGACATTTCACATCTTTGGGACTAATGCAGCAACTGAAACAACCTACTGATAATGCCTGGCTGAATGATTCGTTTAATTCCTTGACAAGATGAACAGGACACCTGATTTTAAGCATTATTGTAGAAATATGTTTTTCCTTTTTCTGTATGTGTTTATTGCGTGCCCCTGTAAATTGTTCTGTGCTACACCTGACAAGCCCAAATGAACAACTCCAGCTTTGCTGGCCCCAACAGAAGCAGCCTCTTGTGTGAGGGGGTGGAACGTGTGGGAATAGCATAAGAACGGCAAGGAGGATAACTGTAAATATGATCAAGCGACTGCAGCTGGGGCGTAGAAAAACACATAAATCACAAGTAGAACCTCTGTGTTTAGATAACAGGCCTGTGAAAAAAGTCATAAAGGCACCTTATCGTACATCCTTGAGATTCCTGCAGGCAAAGATCAAAGCAATGTGGTAAACTGTGCCTGTGTGAATCCCTGTATACAGGCCAAACTGAGCAAGCTTGTTCATCTTCACCAATTCTGCAGTGCCTGTGTCTCCACTTGCATGACCTCTGCCCAGGACCTTAAGTGCTGTTTCAGAGATCCCCCAGTAGCAAGGTAACAAAAATAAATTTCCTCTTTCCATTGCATCTGTGGCCTCTGGCTGTTCCTGCAACCTGCGTGCGTTGGCTCACACAACAACGGAACAAGAGTGAGAAACAGCAAAGGGAACACCAAGGTCAGACAAGGAGGGGAAAGAGGTGCTCCATGGCACCACAGCAGATATTTGCCCCTCTACTTGGCTCTTGTGAGACCTCACCTGCAGTTCTGCATTTAGCTCTGGAGCCCTCGGTACAGGAAAGACATGGACCTGTTGGAGAGGGTCCAGAGGAGAGCCACCACAATGATCAGAGCGCTGGAACACCTCTCCTGTGAGGACAGGCTGAGAGAGTTGGGGTTGTTCAGCCTGGAGAAGGTTTCAGGGAGACCTTATTGTGGCCTTTCAGTACTTAAAAAGGGCCTATAAGAAAGATGGGGACAGACTTTTTAGCAGGGCCTCTTAGGATAAGACAAAGGGTAATGGTTTTAAACTACAGAAGGGGAGATTCAGGCTAGACATGAGGAATAAATTTTTTACAATGAGAGTGGTAAAATACTGGAACAGGTTGTCCAGAGAGGTGGTAGATGCCCCATCCCTGGAAACATTCAAGGCCAGGATGGACGGGGCTCTGAGCAACCTGATCTAGTTGAAGATGTCCCTGTTCATTGCTGGGGGGTTGGACTAGATGACCTTTGAAGGTCCCTTCCAACCCAAACTATTCTATGATTCTACGATTTGTTTTTGTTTAATTTCATGGCATTGATGATTGCCCAGTGCTCCAATCTATCTAGATCCTGCAAGGTCTCTTGTCTCTCAAGCAAGTCAACAGCGTCTCCCCATTTGGTACCATCAGCAAACTTACTAATTCT
The DNA here is from genome assembly GCF_037038585.1 of Patagioenas fasciata. Lineage (NCBI taxonomy): Eukaryota > Metazoa > Chordata > Aves > Columbiformes > Columbidae > Patagioenas > Patagioenas fasciata. Next base: position 48,697,579 of record NC_092559.1, read on the forward strand.
ACTCCTGTGTCCAGGTCGGTGATAAAAATATTGAATGGAACCAGCCCTAGAATTGTGCCCTGAGGAACACCACTGGTGACTGCTTGCCAAACAGATGAAGCCCCATCCTCTGCAACCCTTTGAGCCCTGCCATTCAGCCAGTTCTTTGCCCACCGCACTGCGTATCTGCTCATTTCACAGTTGGACGACTTTTCCAGAAGGATGCTCTGGGGGACAGTACCAAAAGCCTTACTGAAATCCAGAAAAACTACATCCACTGCCTTCCTTTCATCTGCTAGGTGAGTGACCTTATCACAGAAATATATTAAATTAGTTAGACAGGACTTTCTTTTCGTGAACCCATGTTGACTGTGCCTGATGATTTCACTCTTCTTTAAATGCCTTTCAATAGAACCCAGTACAACCTTCGCTATAATTTCTCCAGGAACTGAGGTTAGACTAACTGGTCTGTAGTTTCCTGGGTCTTCCCTCACGCCCTTCTTCTGAAGTGAAATAACATTGGCTAGCTTCCAGTCAGTGATTACCTCCCCAGACTCCCAAGACCTTTGGAAGATGATCGAGAGGGGTCCTGCTGTAACATCCGCTAGCTCCTTCAGTACTCTGGGATGAATCCCATCAGGCCCCATGGACCTATGAACACTCAGCTGATACATATGGTCCCTTACAATTTCAGTGTCCACAAATGGAAAGTCACTGTTCCCGCACTCATGGTCCTTCAACTTAAAGGACTGGGCAGCCTAAAGACTATCAGAATTATTAATGACTGAGGAAATGAGAAAAAAAAAAAAAAAGGCACATTGAATGCCTCCACTTTTTCTTCATACCTATTTGTCAGGTGACCATCTTCAACAACAAGTATCAGTCCAATGTTTTCTTTAGACCACCTATTGCCATTAATGTAACTTAAGAAGTCTCTCGTCGGCCACAACACTGGCCAGTTTTGACTTCAGTTCAGCTTTGGCCTTTTGTGCCTTCTCCCTGCACATGTGGGCTACAACTCTTCCTGCGAAGCCTGACCTTACTTCCAGAGATCATTCAATTTATTTTTCCTCTTGAGTTCCACAAGGAGTTCTCTGTTCAGCTAAGGTGGTTCTTAAAAACTGACCAGCACTTGTGGACTCCTAAGCCCTCAAAGGCAGATTCCCAGGAGACTCTCCTAGAGTAGTTCCCTAAGTAGCCTAAAGTTTGCTCTGATGAAGTCCAGGGTAGCAACTTTGTTGACCTTTTTTCCCCTCACTACACAAAAAGTTTTAAACGGAACTATTCTGTGACCACTGTGGCCAAGACAGCCACCTACCATCACATCTCCCACAAGTCCTTCTCTGTTCACAAATAACAAGTCTAGGAGGGCACCTTTCCTAGTTGGCTCACTGAGTGCTCGTGACAAGAAGTTATCTCCCACAGACTTCAAGAATTTCCCAAACCTACTTGTCACAGCAGTATGGTATTCCCAGTTGATGTCTAGGAAGTTGGACTCTCCCATAAGGGCAAGAGCTACCGATCCAGAGATTTCTCCTAATTGCTTATAAAGCAATTCATCAGTGCTGTCATCTGCTACAACACCTGCTTTGTTTTCCATCTTCTTAATCCTTACTCAGAGGCTCTCAACCACATCATCACTAACTGTAAGGGCTGTACAATCCAAACCTCTTCCTTACATACAGTGCAACTCCTCTGCCTCACCTGCCTTGCCTATCCTTCCTGAACAGCCTATAGCCCTCCATACCAGCACTCCAGTTGTGGGACTCATTCCACCAAGTCTCATGAATACCAATGACATCATAGCTCTAGGAACTGATCAACGCCTTCCAGTTCATCCTGTTTCTTTCTCATGCCATGTGTGTTGGTGTACAAGCATTTCAGATGGGCTCCTAAGCCCTCAGTGCTCCCTGGAGCAGTGTAAACGCTCCCATTAGCACTGCCACCCTCAGGCGATGCCATGCCAACACTTGGCTTACTTTCATCTCTCCTGTTGGTATCCCCTTTGCCCCATCGATTCTAGTTAAAAGCCCTCTCAGTCAGTCCCACCAGCTTATGAGCAAAGAAGTTTTTCCCCTCATTGGGACAGGGGGATCCCGTCAAGCCCCAGCATATCTTGTGCCTCGAAGACTCACTCTTCCATGGTTATAGAAACCAAAGTTCTGGCAGAAGCACCAGTCCTGGAGCCAGGTATTGGTGTCTTGGGCATGCTTACTTCTGAAGTCTCTCCCCATTATTGGGAGGACTGAGGAAAACACTGCCTGTGCTCTCAAATCTTTTGTCATTCTTCTCAGGGCCCCGAAATCTCTTTTGATCAACCTTGGACTTCTTGTTGCAACATCATTAGTACCTGCATGAAAGAGCCAGAGTGGGTAACAGTACAAAGGCTGTACTAAGCTCATCAGTTGATGGCAACATCCTTGATTCAGGCCCCAGGGATGTAGCAAACTTCCCTGAAAATAAAGTCTGGTCTGCAAATGGGTGCCTCCATTCTACTCAGGAGAGAGCCACCCATGACTATAACTCATCGTTGTTTCTTCACGGCGCTGGTCTTAATGTAGGTCATGTTGCAAGGGGTTGGTTGATCTGACCTTGGTGATGATGCTTGCACAGGTTCCTCCTATCTCATTATGCGCTTCGTCTACCATACCCAGAGCCTTGTACCTATTCTGGAAAGGTAACTGAAAGGGTAAGTGTCGAGATTGCAGAGTGACAATCAAACCCTGGCAGATGTACTGTTAACCTCCTCTTCCCCCCCACTTCCCCCTTTTGCCCCTCCCTCTCCCCCCTTCCCACTAAGGACAAGCGATCAGGAGAAAAAGAAGGACAGAGAGAAGAGAGTTGGAAAAATTAAAGATGTTTTACTAATGCTACTAATAAGAATAGAGAAAATAATACAAAATATACAAAACCAATCTTGTAAGTCTCAGCAACTGCAGAGCCAGCACCCAAAGTCCTGGATTAGACTCTGCAGCCAACCGGAGTTGGATTCAGTCTCTTACTAGGCCTCAGTTCACAAGGACGACTAGCAAGGTCCTCTCCTAATGTCGGTCATAAGCAGAAGGGAAAAAGAAGGAAGAGGGACAAGACCCTCATGATCTCCCACTTTTATATGAACTATTCACGTTGGTCAGTTTCTTGGTCACCTGTTTCTCGTTGCCCCTCTGGCGAGATGTCCATCCATGCTTATCAATAACTTCACATTCCATTGCTATGTTTACCAAAACATGTGTCTGGTTCTCCAGGAAAATGCAGCTAATACAAAGGCTTTAGCTGACAGGCAAATTCACTAAAAGAGAAACTTGTTTTTTAACAAAACCAGGACAGTAAGGAAGGATTCCTCTTGCAGCTCCATGCTGTAACCTGCTTTCACTCCTCCCTATCTCTCGTAATGCTGCCTTCCTCCTGGCACAAAACAGATCCTGGACCTACCTCTTGTAGCAGCCATGCCAAGTTGGCATGCATGTACCAGAGATGGCAGAGCACAGCTCCACTAGTTAATCTCCCTCTCAGGCTTTCAGATGCTCTTCAGTCCACCCACCTGCTCCTGACGCTCAGCCACCAGGCAGAGTAGTTCATCTACCTGGTCACTCTTCTCACAGACTTGCTTGCTATCAACCTCCATCTCCAGGAATATACTCACACCCACCCCCCCCCTCCCCGCAGTCTGAAGCCTGGGCGGTCACATGCTCTGACAGGAGCTCTGTCTGTGTGGCTGCATTGGTTCTATCAGGTGCTAAAAGCTCAGGAGAAGCAAAGGACACCACTTTTTGCTGGGTGGCCACCATGCTGCCACACACCTGCCCACTGCCATGTGCCTGCCCACTGTGCTAGGTCCCCTGTTGTAGGATACAGTGAAATGTTTTTCATGCATTCTGAGCTGTGTTGAACACCTCCACCTGGTCTCCCTTTCTGAACAGAGGTGCAGATTCTCTCATTTTAAATATGCCCCCATATACATTTTTCCAAAACCTCACAGAGTTTAAAGAGTTCACATCCACAGGCCTGGGTCTGACACTTCTGTGAAAGCTATGGCTATAGCTCTTTATAAACTCAGACAACACATGAATGTAGTCAAGTATCACGTGCTGTAAAATATCTTCATTTTGAGCATCCTCTTTAAACCCTCTATAAACAGAGGTTATTACTTTTGAGAAGCAAAAAGTTGAACTGAAGACGGAACAAGAGATTGAAATTGTGGAGGGGAGGACTCAGATCAAAGTCGGGTGATAAAAAAGAATGAGATAAAACAGAATGCTATTATTTTTGCAAATCTGGGACACTTACCCCCTAAGGCAGCAACCATTCGCAATGACTAAAGGAGGAAAACTCAATACTTTGGAAAATCAGAAGGGCTGAAAATGTTTTGTACGTGGGAAAACTTGTAGGAGGTTGTGATGTCAAGTTTACCCTATCCCTTCTAAATTCTACCAAAAATATATCTAAGACTGAAGACAGAGTTGTAATAAATGGGGTAGTAGGGGGAAGGAGAGATAATTCTGAATAAACTACTACTTGTGACAAAAGGAATTAAAAGTGTATGGGGAATGTTTGTATTAGTGGAAGATTCCATTTATTAGAGAGAAATCTTCATTAGAGAGAGATTTTATCTTTAAACTCTCTGTAAACAGAGGTTATTACTTCATTATAACTAATAAAGCAGTAAACATCATACTGCTTTAAGTGCTTGTTTAAAAGCTTGCTTAGAAATTTCTTTCTTCATTCTCTCTGTAACTTCTGAGACATGGGCCCCCTACTAAGAATGGTTTTTAAATCCCCAGCTATTTCAGAACCCATTTTGCCTTTTACACCAATGGCCCAGGCATAGTTTGATCATGTGTCTACCAAACACTGTTAAGAAGTACTTAACACCATTGCTTTCTTTGGAAAACTGTTACCTGTCCACCAAGTCAGCCTACCACAGAACATCAACCTCTGCGACATTCACCTTGTTCCTTCTAAAACCTCCAGAACACTATATATGTCTTCTAATACAATTTGTATCAGTAGACATGCCTATGCCACATCTACCGACACACCATCACTACACACACATGCAAAATAAAACAATGAACAATGAATTTAACCCATGCACAGAGAAATTTTATTAACAGGGCATGAGGGGTGTCAATCACCAGTCAGGCTTCTCCAGCCTCTTTCTTTTTTCCCCCTTGAACGCTGCTCTCCTTTCTTTGACTGCTGCAGGCCTGAGCAGGAATGCCAGCAGTTCACAGTACATTTCTGTCTTCTCCCTCCTCACTCAGTTGGAGCTTTTCCCATTGTCCTATGATGTTATCAATGACCAAGGGAGGAGAAAACACATATAGCACAAGCAGTCTTACAGGTAGCTGTAAACTCTCTCTGGTGGGTTGACCTTGGCTGTTCACCAGGTGCGTACCAAGCTGCTCTATCACTTCCCTCCACCAATAGGACAGGGGGAGAAAGTATGACAAAAGGCTCACAGGTCGAGATAAGGAGGAGATCACTTACCAATTACTGTCACGGGCAAAACACACACGAATTGGGGACATTAATTTAATTTATTGCCAATTTATTGTAACAAAGTAGGACAGTGAGAATCATAGAATCATTTTGGTTGGAAGAGACCCTCAAGGGTCATAGACTCCAACAATTAACCTAACTCTGGCACTAAACCATGTCCCTAAGAACCTCATCTATGCATCTTTTAAAAACTTCCAGGTATGGTGACTCCACCACTTCCCTGGGCAGCCTGTTCCAATGCCCGAAAACCTTCCCGTGAAGAAACTTTCCCTAATATCTAACCTAAACCTCCCCAGCACAATTTGAGGCCATTTCCTCTCATCCTATCACTTGCTACTTGGGAGGAGAGACCAACACTCACCTTGCTACAACCTCCTTTCAGGTAGCTGTAGAGAGCAATAAGTTCTCCCTTCAGTCTCCTTTCCTCCATACTAAACAACCCCAAATCCCTCAGCCACTCCTCATAGGACTTGTTCTCTAGACCTTTCACCAGCCTCGATGCTCTTCTTTGGACACACTCCAGCACCTCAACGTCTTTTTTGTAGTGAGTGGCCCAAAACTGAAAACAGTATTTGTGGTACAGCCTCACCAGTGATGAGTACAAGGGGATGATCACTTCACTAGTCCTGCTAGCCACACTATTCTCAATAAAAACCAGGATGCTGTTGGCCTTTTTGGCCACCTGGACACACTGCCAGCTCACGTTCAGCCAGCTGTTGACCAATACCCCCAGTTCCTTTTCCACCAGGCAGGTTTTCAGACACTCTTCCCCAAGCTTGTAGTGTTGCATGGGTTTGTTGTGACCCAAGTGCAGGACCCAGCACTTGGCCTTGGTGAGCCTCATACAATTGGCCTCAGCCCAATAATCCAGCCAGTCCAGATCCCTCTGTAGAGCCCTCCTACCCTCCAGCAGATCAACACTCCCATCCAACTTGGTGCTGTCTGCAAACACACTGAGGGTGCACTTGATCCCCTCGCCCAGACAGTTGATAAAGATATTAAACAGAACTAGCAGTGTATTAGTATTTTGTTATTTTATTGAACTGTGTTTATCTAAATCCAAGTTTCTCCCTTCCCTTTTGATTCTCTCCCCTATTTGGGGAGGGGGGAAGTGGGATAGCAAGCAGTTATCATAGTTGTATTGCTAGCTCAGGTTAAACCACGACAGGGACACACACTGAAGCAGTCTGTTCCTGAAGGACCGTGCCCCATGGAAAGGGATGGAAAGGGCCCATGCTGGAACAGTTCTTGGACTGTATTCCTTGAGAGGGGCCCCATACTGGAGAAAGGGAACAGTGCAAGGAGGAAGGAGCAGCAGAGATGAAGCTTTACAAATTGAACACAACCCCTACCCTACCATGAAGAGTCAAGAGTGGAGGTAAACCTGAGAAGAAAGGGGGGGGAGGGGAATGTTGGTTTTAGTTTTGTTTCTCACTATCCTACTCTGTTATTAATTGCCAGTGAATTAATCGTCCCCAAGTCTGTTTTGCCTGTGATGGTAATTAGGGAGTGATCTTCCAGTCCTTATCCTGACCAATGAGCTTTTAATCTTATTTTCTTCCCCTCTCCTGCTGAGGAAGAGTGAGAGAACAGCTTGATGAGCAACTGGCAGCCAGCCAAGTTTAACCCACCATAGTCATATACCTAATTCAGTAAAGAAATCATCCACACTTATTGCTTCCAAAACAACTTAAATATTTTAGCTTTACACCAGATGGGTATTATTTGCAATCTATACTTGAACCACTCAGTTCCCTAATGAACACAGTAAAACTTTTCCTCTCAAGTGCAGGATCTCAGGGGGTGGGGCAACATGCACACAGCAGCAGGCACCTGCATTTGGGGACAACATGTTCTAGGATTGGGGAGTACTTATCACGTTTAGCAAGTGGCAAGGTTATATTTGCCTGCCCTCTTCCCCCCCCCAAAAAAAAAAAAAAATTATGCTTTAAAAACTGCATACAAAAAAAAAAAAAAAATAATCAGAGATTAACCAGCCAGTACAGTGCTGAAACAAGAAGGGCTAATGTAATTACTGGCTGTATAAGTCAGGGGAATAACAAGTCAAGAGAGATATTTCATTGGTGCAGACAGAATCAGATAGATACCATATACAGCTCTGGAATCAACCCACAAACAAAAAACCCACAAACAAAAAACCATCACACACACCACACAACAAATAAACAAAAAAATTCAAAATAAAATTCAGAGACTCAAAATTACTCGGAGAGTAAATAATAACTGGGAGGTCAACTGTGGTGTGTCAGCACCTTCACAAAGTGGAAACAAAGTATTAAAAGGCTCTAGCTAAAGGCATAACAGGATTTAGGGATTGGAATCAGATGCCCATTTGCATTAGAAAATAGGTATATGCTTTCAGCAGTTAGCATGATTAACCATTTGAACAAGCAAACAAAAACCCTGTAGATCCCGCATCCTTAGAATCCTCAAATCAAGACTGGATTCCTTGTGTCTAAGACAGTTCACTTTTTAGTCCAAAGCAGTTATGTTCAATGCAAGGGCAACTGTGTGGAAGTTAATGGTTTGAAACACAGGCAGTCATACAAAAACCAACCAACCAACCAACCAAACAAAAAACACACACCACAACCAAACGACCACACACACACAACATATAAAACAAAACAAAGAAAAATCTCAGTCCCTTCTGGCCCTAAACTCTGGGAATACAATCATTACACCCCAAAAATGAACAGTTGTAGTTAGCCAGTTGGCTCATACTTTTTATCTTGTTCTTTCAGGTTCTTTTTTTTTTTTTTTAATTATTAAAGTGTTTTTATCTCAACCCAAAAGTTTCTCACTTTTACCCTTCCAATTCTCCCCCATCCCCCCTGGCAGGGGGAGAGAGAGGAGAGAGTAAGTGAGCAGCTGCATGGTACTTAGTTGCTGGCTGGAGTTAAACCACAGCAATACATAAGGGTGGGAAAAAAAAAAAAATCTCAGTTTAATTTAAAACTAAATAATTGTTCACAAGTCAATAGTTAAATCTTTGTTCCGGTAACCTAAAAAAAAGTTGCTCTTAAGCACATACTGTACAGTGCCCATTCCCCAACACACACATAAATGTTTCCCACCACACTATGCTAATCACAAAGCAAATACACCCTCAGTTTCACCTAATAATGGTAGTTAGTACCACTAAAATAAGAGTTTTTACACATTGTCAGTTTTAATGTTAGTGTCAGTCACAAGGTTAAAACATAAAATGGTTAACAGCAACCCAAACATACAAGGATATCATTAATTCCCTTCCCATTGCTTTGGACAAACTCAACCATTTTTTCATCTATAAGTAAGTCTTGAGCTCACCATACTGTCTCACACACTTATTTAGGTCCCCTATCTACCTTTATTCAGCCATCAACTTATTGTTGTTATTATTATTTTAAAGAAAACACATAAGAATTCCATTTCTTTATCCCTCTGCAAAACATAGTACAAATAATTCACAACTATGAGGAATGACAGGTTGATTGCAAATAGCTGGGGGGGTGGGTTGGGGGCAGGGTTTTGCTTGGGGTTTTTTTTATTGTTGGTGTTCACAATTGTCTTTTTGTCTTTTCAGTTTGACTTTTCTTTTTTAAAGAACCCCCTAATGATAACATGAGTCCTAAGCCACTCTCCATCATCTTTGAAAGGTCAGGGAGAACAGGAGAGGTGCCCTGAGGACTGGAAGAAAAACAGTGTCACGCCAGTCTTCAAAAAGGGCAAGAAGGAGGATCCAGGAAAGCACAGGCCAGTCAGCCTCACCTCCATCCCTGGAAACAACTCATTCTAGATGTCATCCCTAAGCATGTGGAAGAAAATAAGGTTATCAGGAGTAGTCAACATGGAATCACCAAGGGGAAAGCATGTTTGACCAACCTGATAGCCTTCTGTGACAACATGACTGGCTGGGTAGACGGGGGGAGAGCAGTGGATATTGCCTACCTTGAGTTCAGCAAGGCTTCTGACACTGTCTCCCATAACATCCTCATAGGTAAGCTCAGGAAGTGTGGGTTAGATTAGTGGACAGTGAGATGGATTTAGAACTGGCTGAATGGCATAGCTCAAAGGGTTGAGATCAGCAGTGCAGAGTCCACTTGGAGGCCTGTAGTTAGCAGCATTCCCCAGGGGTCAGTACTGGGTCCAGCCTTGTTCAACCTATTCATCAGTGATCTGGATGAAGGGACAGAGTGTACTCTCAGCAAGTTTGCTGATGATGCAAAACTGGGAGGAGTGGCTGATATACTAGAAGGCTGTGCTGCCATTCAGGAAGACCTGGACAGGCTAGAGAAATGGGTAGAGAAGAACCTAATGAAGTTCAAAAAAAGGCAAGCATAGGGTCCTGCATCTAGGGAGGAATAACCCCATGTATCAGTACAGGTTAGGGGTTGACCTGCTGGAAAGCAGTTCTGCAGAGAAGAACCTGGGAGTCCTGGTAGACAAGTTAACCACAAGCCAGCAACGTGCCCTTGTGGCTAAGAAGGCCAATGGTATCCTGGGGTGCATTAGGAAGAGTGTGACCAGCAGGTCAAGGGAGGTTATCCTCCCCCTCTACTCTGCCCTGGTGAGGCCACATTTGGAGTACTGTGCCCAGTTCTGGGCTCCCCAGTTCAAGAAAGACAAGGAAATACTAGGGAGAGTCCAACAGAGAGCTACAAAGATGATTACTGGTCTTGAACCATCTTTCTTACAAGGAAAGGCTGAGAGAGCTGGGTCTTTTTAGCCTGGAGAAGACTCAGAGGGGATCTTATCAGTGCTTATAAATATCTCAAGGGTAGGTTTCAAGAGGATGGGGCCAGACTCTTTTCAGTGGTGCCCAACAACAGGATAAGGGGCAACGGGCACAAATTGAAACACAGGAGGTTCCATCTGAATATGAGGAGAAACTTCTTTACTTTGAGGGTGAGGCTGTGGAGATCCTTAAAAAAAAACAAACAAACAAACAAACAAAAAAAAAACACCACACCCACACATCTGGACGCATTCCTGTGCAACCTGCTCTACGTGTACCTGCTTTAACAGGGGGTTTGGACTAGATGATCTCCAGAGGTCCCTTCCAACCCCAAACATTCTGTGATATTAATTGTTATTTAACTATGCCTTTCTAAATGAAGTAAGCTACTCATAGCAAATTCACTTTTTTTAACTAGCCTCTCTATACCTGGAGACAACATCTGAGAATTACATTTGCTGCTATAAAGAATAATCTCTAAAAAGAATTTGCCTCGAGTGCTTCAAAAGGAAAGTGCAATTTAATAAGTTCTTCCTATACAATGTAGGTTTAAAAAAATAAATCAAGTTCTCTGAAGTAGACATATGTATTCCTACAGACTCTTAAACTCTATGAAAAGAGACATGTTAAGAGTTTGAATGATAACAAAGCTAAAAACAAGAAACAGAAACCTGATTTGAAGAACAGCAAGTTTTTCCTCAGCTTTTCAAAACAGGCTACAGTAAGAACTGCTGCATACAGTATCTGTTTCAATCAACAATAAAACACAATGGTACATATCACAAAGGCTGGTTTTAATGTGATGCAACCCCACCCTCTCCACCCTTTGATTGCATTTACTTCATTCAGCATAGCAAGTACATTTATAACAAAGTCTGTGACCCTTGACTTTCACCTTCCCAAAATCTGTGTTTTATTAAAATTATTAATTTGCCCTAAAGACAGGACTCCAACACAAGTCCTGTACCAAGTAACAGATTCAGGAATTGGGCAGCATCTTTCTAGCTGTTATTTCAATCAGACATTCTAATCTGACATTCAGTTTTCTCTGCCCTCCCTTCAAACCTGATAGAGTACTTAACAGAGCACAAGGGGGTAGTTTGAACTGTTACTCAACTCTTTTTACCAGTAATATGAAAAATGAAACAGTTTAAACCATGGGACATTCAAGAATATCAACATACTGAAATCCATTGCATCACCAAATACTGCTGATAAAGGCTTCCATTTAGTATCTCTTTGTCAAACTAGATACCAGTCAGATCACTATCCCAATAGAAAAGGATGAAGTTATATATACACATATAAACAAAGGGGAATATTCCACACTCACATTCTTGCAAGATCTCATTACATTTGAAGCATTTTTCAAAACATGCAGCCACTTTACAGATCATATCTAGCTTAGTTTCCATGCAAATATTTTTAATGTATTCCTGAAGCATCCAACATTTTGGTCTAATATTACTTTAGTCCAGAACGATCCTTATGCACATGAGATTTCAAAGTTGGAATGAATGTTGTGTTTAAATAGCATCTGATTTTTAATTTTAACCTTCTCATCCACAACTTTTATTTTAAGAAACATCAGTAGACAATTATGTAGGACTCCTGAAAAATACCAAAACAAAACACTTCTAAAGGAACATTCTAGAGCACACATGGGTAATCAGACTTCCTAGATCTAGGTTTCTCAGTCACCCATATTTCACATCCAGAGGGAAGGGAAAAAAAAAAAAAAAAAAAAAAAAAAAAGAGACTAAACTGATTTGAAACTACGCATTCAGAGTTATGGAGTATATACAACATTTCCCAAAACAAACAAACAAAAAAAAATATGAACTGGCAAAGAACATCCAAATATTATACAACCATAGTATTCAAGGACTAAGTCTCTTACAGTTTCTTCATAGAATACTCTGAAGTGAAATCAATTACTTTGCAAAAATAGACCGACTGGCACCACATTATTCCATAGCACCACAACTCACTGACAAATTCAACATTTGCAGGAAGCAAACAGAACTTGGTAGTAGAACAAATACTCAGGGGATGGAAGCAAATGCAAACCACAAATATTCCTTTTTTAATCTACTAGTGCTACTTCAATTCCTGCTTCTCACAGGACTTGAAAACTTAAACCATACGCAGCATCAAACCCCCACATCTGCAAAACTGAAGTCATTTAGCGAGGAATACACCCACTCCATTCTGACTAGAGACAGATTCCCTCCCCCTCCCAACAGTAGGGATTTAATCAGTGCAAAACTCTTAATAGGGATGGAGGGAGCTCTCTGAACGCGACTTAGCTCTCATCCAGACCCCACCACCACCACCTCTCCACAAACGTTCTTTATCACCCTGCTGAGCTACACACTTAAGCCAACCCACAATAATGCAAGGCCTCCATACAAACCTGAGGACAAGAGTCTGTTAGCAGGATGCAGGGGCATACTAACCAGGCATCCGGAAAGAAAGAAGCATTACCACTCCTCCAGAAACCAGGAAGCTTAATAATTTGAATAGGAAAGGGAGGGGTGAAAACAGAAGGGGAGAGGGGAAAGGTAGGGGGAGAAAAAGTTAGTGGGCTTTTTTAAAGGAAAAGACACCTTTCCCCTTGGTAGGCAAAAGCTACCCTTAAGCACGAAAAAAGAAGGGGGTTTAAGGAAAGTTAAAAAAAAAAAAACCACACAACACACTATCTATTAAAATACCATCGAACCCACCGAGACAATAACTTGCATTTTCAGTATCACAAAAAGTTCAAGCACAGCCTGACCACACCCGACCCAGTGTCACGTCCCGTCCGTCCCATCCCCCAGCACCGGAGGGCGGCAGACTGACCTGTCAACAAATGGCAGCGACGGCAACAGAAGATGAACAACGCTGTGCCCAGCTGCTAAGAGAAGGGGGAGGAGCAGAAATCTTCTTTCTTCAGAGGGTTGATTCCCGTTCCCTTTTCCTTCCAGTTCCCCTTTTTTTTTTTTTTTCCTACCCCTGTCAAATAAGAGAAAAAAAAAAAAAAAAGAAAAAAAATACTGTCTTTCCTTCTTCTTCCTCCTCCCTTCCCCCCAATTTTCCGAGTCTGAGTTTAAAACAAAGAGACGGAAATAGCCGAGTGCAGACCGAATGAAGCCGAGCGTGTCATGCAAATAGCGCATGCGCACTGTGTGTACACATGCGCTCATTATATCCTTGCTACTGTCGAGATACGGGATTGGTTTCGCGTTATCCATTCTTCCTATCCCACTCCTTTATGCGTGTGCTGAAAGAGGAGCAGTGTCTTTCCAGTTCCCCCTTAAGCTCGGGATAGAAGAGACCTCTCTGCTGTACTCTGCGTTTCTCCCTAGGGTGGCCCCTGTGGGATTCCCAGCCCAGTATTGCTCCCTCGTGCATGCACACACTTTTTTCAGGTAGCATCCTTGTATGCTATCTTTTTGTCAAGATGAGGGTGACTGGGTGCAGGGTGAATTTACCCAGAAATAGCCCTTGTGCAATACATGGTTTTCCCCTGCCCAATTTAGTCGTCTTGTCACACAGGGACAGGCACCCCTGGCACTGCTTTCCCCAAACCTGTATCTTCTCCACATGCAAAGACAAGCACCCCAGAACAATCTTTCCCAAACGGGCACATTTCCGCATACAGGGACACTCATCACTGCCACAAATTATGTGATAAACAGGGACAGACATTTTATGCATGACTCTTCTAACATCTCCCTCTCATACTGGGAGGACAAATACTGTTGCAACATACAAGGAAAGATCTTACTGCCACAGCCTACCAACACCCTTATTTACACAGGAATAAACCCTGCACAACCCATCAACAGCTTTTCTCCACCAACAACCTCCACACAAAGGACTTAACAACCCTAGTCCTCTACTGACAGTGCAAAAAGGCACCAGAACAAACTCCCAACATTAAACTCACACATGCAATCCAACTTTTGTACTAGATTCTCTAGGACCCAAATATTCCCCCATCCACATGTGTAGACTTCAGAAACAGCTCACATCCTCTCCAAGACATGCTCACATTTTAAGAGTCCAGAAAATGGATGTCCAATGCCTAACAGAACCAACATTCTGTAAAGGTGAGTTGAATTTTTCAAAATAATGAGATTAATAAATAAGACTTACATTCTAGACATTTTTTATGCTTTCAGATTTCAGCGTTTAGAGCCATATCATATTCCAAAGTTCTCTCCAGAAGCATATAGGTTGTTTGTTTTTTTAACATCCTCCCACAAATAATCACATACTTCTGTAAGTTGGAGCTTTAAGAAGTCCACCAGTTACAATGAAACTGAAACAGAAGCTGGGAATGCTGGTGACAAGATATTTGCAATTTTTCATTGGGTTGCATAAGTCAAACACTCCAACTGAAAGCCCTGCTGAAAGACAAAGCATGAGGACAAATTTGCAAAGTAGGAACTGAGATTGAACTCACACCACATAGCTGAACACTAAAATTACAAAGACAAGTACTCAAAAATTAATCTTTACAGGGCAATTTGTACCTTCCCTATTATGCATGTTTTCTATGTAATCTAGATACATATCTTCACATTTATACATACACGTACAAAGATTAAGACACGATACAGTCTGCTTCCACTTTGTCTAAGAAGGCAACTAGAAACAGGATATTCAGTGTGGCACATTCCTAGAAGTTTTGCCAGCAGGTTAACAATTCACTGAGTCTTAAACGCAGTGTATATCATGACTATCATGTCTGTGCTTAGCTCTAGGAATAAAGTTATCCAGAGGTTACGATATGGTAAAAAGGCACATGCCAACACTGTAGATTTGCCATATGTAGCTTCAAGGTCTGTGCATCTGAGCAGGTGAGTCCTGTCTGTCAGATATCTAAATTCTGTTCCCAGTCTGATCACAAGAGACTTTCCAAAAATCTTTACTTAAATAGGTATATGCTACATTGCAAGGGTGGCCTCCCGCCTGCCTTCTCTATTGAGGGTTCAAGAAGCCAAAAGCAACAGCAACAAGCTATTTTAATTAAACTTTATAAACAGGGCATGAGGGGTGTCAATCACCAGTCAGGCTTCTCCAGCCTCTTTCTTTTTTCCCCCTTGAACGCTGCTCTCCTTTCTATACCTCTTCTCCTTTCTTTGACTGCTGCAGGCCTGAGCAGGAATGCCAGCAGTTCACAGTACATTTCTGTCTTCTCCCTCCTCACTCAGTTGGAGCTTTTCCCATTGTCCTATGATGTTATCAATGACCAAGGGAGGAGAAAATACATATAGCACAAGCAGTCTTACAGGTAGCTGTAAACTCTCTCTGGTGGGTTGACCTTGGCTGTTCACCAGGTGCGTACCAAGCTGCTCTATCACTTCCCTCCACCAATAGGACAGGGGGAGAAAGTATGACAAAAGGCTCACAGGTCGAGATAAGGAGGAGATCACTTACCAATTACTGTCACGGGCAAAACACACACGAATTGGGGACATTAATTTAATTTATTGCCAATTTATTGTAACAGTAGGACAGTGAGAAATAAGAACAAATCTAAAAACACCTTCCCATCCCTCCCTTCTTCCCAGGCTCACCTTCACTCCTGACTCTTCTACCTCCTCCTCCTCCTCCCAAGCAGCACAGGGGGATGATGGGGATTTCCTTATGATGTGGTCATAGACCAGACCTATTGCTAGAGAGTCAATGGCTGAAGCTTTGTTGTGGGTGTCAATAAGGTGGTTCATACAATCCATCATCATGAAGAGAGATCGGTAAAAGCCTTTCTGCAAAGTATACTTGCCCGAAATCTCCAGGGGCCTCACCAGGTATATGGTAAGGTTCAAGCTGGTGTTTCGTGGGAAGATTCTGGCACTAGCGTTGTTGGGTAGCGCGATATAGAAACCCACATCTGCCATCCTTCTATTTCCTCCCACTCCAACCCTAATCACTAGATGATCTGGAATTGGGAGGCTTCTATCCAACTGTCAAATTTCTGGGGCCTGCCATACTATTTCATCAGCAGATGTTTCTTCCTTTCTCTTTTGCTGTGATGATTTCTCAGTTTTATAGATTATGTCCTTGTCACGATTCACTTCTTGAAGTTCTTCATGGTAAAATGTCCCCTTGATTGCTTTGTGACCATCTTCTATTATGCGACACATGGTTTATCTTTTAGGTTACCCTATGTGGAATATGGAGTCAAAGATCCTTGTGGGTCCCTTCCAAGTCAGGATATTCTGTGACTTTAATTTTCAGCAGTGTTGAAAAAACAGGGGGGTAATCTTTGCAGTCCGCAATTCCCAGTGCTTGGGGAAGGCTGCTTAGTTTCACAGGTAAAAAGCTGTAAAGAGTCTCTTAAACATATACTCAGGCTGAGTTTACCGCCTTGGGTGATTAATTGCTGTGACTACACAACCTTCTCAGGTGCCCTTGCATAATAGGTATGAGGTTCTGCAAGTTGAACCTCATCTAGCTTGGAGGTGTCACCGACATTAAGTTGGCCTAAGCCTTGCGTGAAAATCACTTCCATAGAGAAAAAAAGATGGGTCATTGTCATAGAATACTCTCCCGAGGGGAAAAGAAGGCCTAATATGCAGACCAGACCCACTTAGTGAAGTCTGCTACCTCCCTGGGGCCCAGGTTAAAGATGTGAAGAGAAAGGTTCCTACCCTGGTACAGCCCTCAGATTATTGTTCATTATAGATTTTTCAGGTAGACAGCGAACTTGCAGAACCTCATACCTATTATGTAAGGGCACCTGGGAAGGTTGGGTAGTCACAGGAGACATGCCTGCTGTGCCAGGAGGAACATGTTGCCATTCCCCCTACCCCTTAAGTCACCATGTTCAGCCAGGTGGACAGAGAATAGGGAATCCTCCATATCATGCCCCCTGTCTGCCTGCCGGGCCTGTCCTGTTCTCTGTAGCTGTCTTGGTGGATGTGATGAAATTTTGTTAATGCCGTGCAGCACACACATGAACACACACACATACAAAATGACCCAAGTGAGGAAGTTTTATAACCCAGTCCATTTGCATGTGAGATAAGAGAGGGTGGCTCATCTCCGTCTGCAGAGACCAGACCTATTTCTGGAACAGAGCAAGCAAAGGGAGGAGATGAACCACCCTCTCCTATCTCACCAGTTATTATGCCTCGAGCATGACCTTGCTTTTATCTAAGAGTGAAGCAAGAAGATACACCTACTCTTACGCCAGTACCAGATGGCAGTAGTGAGCACACCTGTGCGAAGTATGCCCAGGTAGAGGAATTACTCTGCTTAGTGACAGAGCTCCGGGAGGAGTATTAATATTTTGTTATTTTATTAAACTGTGTCTATCTCAATCAATATTTCTCCCTTCCCTTTTGATTCTCTCCCCTGGTGGGGGGGGGAGGGAGGGAGTGAGCAGCTATAGTGGTTGCATTGCTAGCTCAGGTTAAACCACAACAGTATCTGTTAAAACCAGCAAATACCGATACCCCCCTTTTCTAGGGAGTTTGGAGAAATCTTTTTGCCAATGTTGTCCTCGTACATTTCTTTTTCTAATTGTTCCTATTTGTACCTCATTTACAGTATTAAGATTGTTTTACAACCATGTTTCACATTGCTGGGTCACTTGTCTCCAAATAGTATATAAATTCACTCTTACCTTTTAATTAAATCTTGGTATAGAACATCAGCTCCCCAATGACTTTTGTTGTGTTCTAATACAATTTCCCATAACATACTGCAAGGCATAGTTTACTGATGTTGGTTCGAGGAGACCCTTCCAGGATCAGAGACATTACCTTCATATCTGTCTCTGTCCTTTCAGCAGCTTGTCTCAAAGTATAATCTGCCAATTCATTTCCAATTTCCTGATAAGTGTTTCCCTTTTCATGCTCCTTGAAATGCATGATGGCAACTTTCTAGTAACAACACAGCTTCCACAATTGGAGTATCATGTTTATTCTGTTTTCTATGTGCTGTTAATAAAATTCATTCTTTTCAAATGGCTCCATGGGCTTGCACCACTCTAGAAGCATACTTTGAATCAGTCCAAATATTAATCTTCTTCTCTTTGGATAATTCTAAAACTCGTGTGACTACAGCTTCCTGGGCAGAAGTCCCTGGAGGTAAAGATTTAGCTTTGATTACCTTGTGGGTAGTTGTTACGGCATACCCATCTCTATGTACTCCATGCTTTACAAAGCTACTTCTGTTGGTGAACCAGTAGTCTTCAGCGTCTTCCAGTGGCTGTTCCTTTAAATCCGGTCTACTGGAGTAAACAGCCAGGTTCCATTGTTTCTAAGCAATAGTGGACCACAGGCTCTGAAACAGATCCACTAAGGAAAGAGGCTGGATTGACAATGTTAGTAGTGACAATATTCACATCATCTTGTTCCCCAAACACCGCTTGGTATTTCAGAGGACACTAACACAGTCATTTTCTGCCCCATAGTGAGCTTATGAGCTTCCTGTACATCGAGTGCAACAGCCACCACAGCTCAAAGACATCCAAGCCAGCCTTTGCTCACTTCATCTCATTGCTTAGGGAAGCAGACCACTGCTAGTTTACAAGATCTTAATTGCTGCACTGAAACACCCAAAGCAATTCTTTGCCTTTCATGTGAGTACAACCAAAATGATTTGGTGACATCTGGGAGGCCCAGGGCTGGGGTCTTCATCAGTTCCTTTTTCATTTGTTAAAATGCCCTCCTTGGCTTCTCCAGTCTAATTCAACTTGGAGGTGTTTTCTTTTAACAGTTCATATAACTGTAAACTCAAAGTCACAGAATCACAGAATGTTAGGGATTGGAAGGAACCTCAAAAGATCATCTAGTCCAATCCTCCTGCTGGAGCAGGAGCACCTAAATGAGGTTACACAGGAATGTGTCCAGGCGGGTTTTGAACGTCTCCAGAGTAGGACACTCCACAACCTCCCTGGGCAGCCTGTTTCCAGTGTTCTGTCACCCACACTGAGAAGAAGTTTCTTCTCAAATTTAAGTGGAACCTCTTGTGTTCCAGTTTGAACCCATTACCCCTTGTCCTATCATTGGTTGTCACCAAGAAGAGCCTGGTCCCATCCTCGTGACACTTGCCCTTTATATATTTGTAAACATTAATAAGGTCACCCCTCAGTCTCCTCTTCTCCAAACTAAAGAGACCCAGCTCCCTCAGCCTTTCTTCATAAGGGAGATGCTCCACTCCCTTAATCATCTTTGTTGCCCTGCACTGTACTCTCTCCAGCAGTTCCCTGTCCTTCTGGAACTGAGGGGCCCAGAACTGGACACAATATTCCAGGTGCGGTCTCACCAGGGCAGAGGAGAGGGGAAGGAGAACCTCTCTCGACCTACTAACCACCCCCCTTCTAATACACCCGAGGATGCCATTGGCCTTCTTGGCCACAAGGGCACAGTGCTGGCTCATGGTCATCCTGCTGTCCACCAGGACCCCCAGGTCCCTTTCCCCTACACTGCTCTCTAATAGGTCATTCCCCAACCTATACTGGGACCTGGGGTTGTTCCTGCCCAGATGCAATATTCTACACTTGCCCTTGTTATATTTCATTAAATTTTTCCCTGCCCAACTCTCCAGCCTGTCCAGGTCTCTGGATGGCAGCGCAGCCTTCTGGCGTGTCAGCCACTCCTCCCAGCTTAGTGCCATCAGCAAACTTGCTGATAGCACACTCTATCCCCTCATCCAAATCACTGATGAATATATTTAATACCGGCCCTAGTACTGACCCTTGAGGCACTCCACAAGATACAACCCTCCAGCTAGACTCTGCCCCACTGATCATGACTCTCTGGCTTCTTTCCTTTAGCCAGTTCACAGTCCACCTCACTACTCGATCGTCCAGAACACACTCCCTCAGTTTAGCTGTAGGGATGCTGTGGGAGACTGTGTCAAATGCTTTACTGCAGTCAAGGTAGACCACATCCACCTCGTTATGTCCTCATAAAAGGATATGAGGTTGGTCAAACATGACTTCACTTTGGTGAAGCCATGTTGACTGTCCCTAATGACCCTCTTAGCCTTGATATGCTTTGAGATGGCACCAAGGATAAGTCGTTCCATCAGTTTCCCAGGGATGGAGGTGAGGCTGACCGGTCTATAGTTACCTGGGTCCTTCTTCTTGCCCTTTTTGAAGACTGGAGTGACATTTGCTTTCCTCCAGTCCTCAGGCACCTCTCCCATTTCCCAAGACTTGGCAAAGATGATGAAGAGCGGTCCAGCAATGACTTCAGCCAGCTCCCTCAGCACCCACGGGTGCATCCCATCCGGACCCATGGATTTATGGATGTTCAGATTGCCTAACTGCTCCCTAACCCAGTCCTCATCAACCGAGGCAAACTCCTCCATTGTCCTGACTTCCTCTGGAGCCTCAGTGATACAGGGCTCCTCAGGACAGCCTCTGGCAGAGTAGACAAAGAAGGCATTCAGCAATTCTGCCTTCTCTGTATCTTCTGTCACCAGGGCACCCACTCCGTTCATCAATGGGCTCACATTGCCTCTGGTGTTAGTTTTATCTGCCATGTACTTGAAGAAGCTCTTCCTGTTGTACTTGAACCCTCTCGCCAAGTTTAATTCTAAGGAGGCCTTAGCTTTCCTACTCGCCTCCCTACACCCTCTGACAACAGCCTTATATTCTTCCCAAGTGGCCAGCCCTTCCTTCCATGATTTATAAACTCTCCTCTTGCACTCGAGCTTACTCAGCAGTTCCCTGTTTAACCACGCAGGTCTCCTGGCTCCCTTCCTTGACTTCCTATGTGTCGGGATGCTTTGATCTTGAGCCTGGTAGAAGCAGTCCCTGAACACTAACCAACTATCTTGGGCCCCTTTACCTTCAAGCAGCCTTGCCCATGGGATTTCCCCTAGCACCAACCTGTCATTCCAAGAAATGTCTTGAGCTCTTTTACCGTTTTCAGGTTCTGGTCTCCAGCAGATATAGCTTCTTTTTGCTCCATCCCCAGCTCTCGCTGTCCTCTGGAGATCTCAAATCCCAGATAAGTCACTTGGTGCTGTATCAGCTGGACCTTCTGTTGGGAAACTCAATACTCACCTAATCTCAGAAAATTAGTAAACTTACAATCCATTGCATGCAATCTTCTTTGATTTTTGTGACTATAAGGAGATAATGAAGTCTCATTTCCTGAAAGAGCTTCCCAGGCTTCAAGTTCCCATGCTAAGTGATTTCCGAAAATAGTAGGGCTGTTGTTGAATCCCTGGGGTAACACTGTCCAGATTAATTGGGCTTTTCTCCCATTCTGACTCTCTTTTGCTATTGCAAGACAGAAAAGGCATCTTTCAAATCCAACACAGCAAACTATTTCTGATTGTCTCATAATTTGTTATACAATGTGTAAGGGTTAGCCACTATTTGGTGTAATTTTCTTCATTACTTTCAAATCCTGCACTAACTTTATAGCTTTTATTATCTGGTTTCTTTACAGATATTCTATCAGCAGTCTAAACTGCAGGAAGTTACTGATATTTTTTTTCTCTTTCCTCTAATTTCAGAGGATATTGTTTGATTCTGACTGGTCCAGTTCCAGGTTTCAAATTAATTTTCACTGGTTCTGCATTCTTTGATTTACCAGGAACTCTTGAAGCCCATACCCCTGGAAATACTTGAGCCAATATTTCCTGAGGTATTTGGCTTTGCTTGTCAGTTTGAATCATGACCAAATTCAAAATCTCAGTTCTTTTGTCTTGAATCTTACTTCACCTCATTTGAATGTCATTATTGCTTTCAGTTGTTCTAATAGGTCTCATCTTAGTTTTGGAGACTCAGGCATATTTAAGAACGTATGAATTCCAATTTGTTTTCTCAATTTATATTTGATTTGCTGTAAAAAGAAAGCTTTCTCATGTTGGCCAGTAGCTTCCACTACAGTTACAAAATCTTTATCTCATGGTATCAATTCCTGATTCAAAATCAAATAAGATGCTCCAGCATCAATTAAAAACTCCATTTATTTTCCTTATTTCCCTAGCTTTAGTATAACCAGTAGATCTGCTAGGGTAGATTCCTCAGGTTCCTGTCAATCAAATTCTGCTATGACTGCAGACTTCAATTTTGGGCAATTCTGTCTCAAATGCGCTTCTTCTCTGCAAAAAGCACATTTTAACTGGAGTCTAGGTCAGGACTCCTCACTCTTCCTAGGAAGCCCTCCCCTATCCCGTCCTATACTACATGTTGAACAACATCATTTCAGCTTCCCCTGCACTTTGTTCTGCTCCTTTTCCAATGTTAAAACAAAAGGATCCTGTGGTGCCAAGTTAATACTACATTCTTTCTGCCACTCTGAGTGGTTTCGCAAAGTGAAAAATATATCAGCATACAAAACTTGACTCCATTTTCTTTCTTTCTTCATGAATAACATTTAAGTACCATAACTCCAAGTTTCATTAATAGGCCATTTTTCCTCACCATCTAATTTATGCAGTAGCCACTGATCATAATATTTCATCAAGGTTTCTCTATGTCCTGGTTTTGTTAAAAACTGTGAGGGCGAAAAATCATGGACTCCACACAAACCAATGTGAATTCAAGCGAAGCCAATTTATTACAGAAACAAGCCTCCTTATATATGCAGTTATTTCCTGATCACGCATCCATGCTCCAAGCATGCATTAACTGATTGGATATTGTCCATGTTCATGAGCTGTCCATGCGCCCGAGTCTCACTGCTAATAGGTCTGTTGATTTAGGTTGTGTTGCTGCCTTGTAGCTGGTGAACTGTTTTACTCCCATAGCAGATCCTGTTTTCAGCTTTCCAAGGTGGCCTTGAAATTCCTTTGGGCCTGGCTAGTTCAATAACATATCTCCATCTCATAGAAACCCATCCACAATTCCCCCTTTTTGTTCTTGAACCAGCCAGGCCCCATTTACAGTGCACAGAATCATCTTTGAAATACACTGCAACATGCGATCACATGATTAACAACATAATTACAATTACATATAATGCAGTTAAGCCTCACTTAATAAGATCAAACAACTACCCACCTATTCCCAAGCTTTTAAAACATTTGTCAAACCCTAATTCTACTACGACAATCTTATTAACATGCTGTTTTAGTATGTCTAAAGTACTATGAATAGATTCCAAAGGATCAGACAAGTTAATACAACACATTGTCTCGAATTCTTCACAACCATGACCTAGTGTTAAAAGTAAAAGATCTATAACTGTGCGATTTTGTAGAGTAGCATGCCTAATACCATCAACATCTACTATTAATAGTTAGTATCTCAGAAGTTAGATTAGCCTGTTTAAAAGACCCACAGCTTAACTTTGATATGTCTCCTAAAGCTTTACCAGCTGCTAGACTAGGGAGAAGGAGTGCAGTAGATACTATGGTAGGAATGTCTCATAATTTTACCTGATTTTTGCATTGACTATCTAAGTGTAATATCACCCTTTTGACTCTCCTGCTGTTTGCTCAAATTGCCATTCTCCACAGAAGGTACACCACCTGCTTGCTAATAGGCTTCTAGACCATCAGGTCTGTGAGCATCCATAACACTGAATTAGGATCCATGGTTTACATCTGAAACAGTCCTCACAACTTATCTCTCTCCTGTTCGTCTGCATCCGTTGAATCTTTGTTGTCTTTATTCAGCCATGGCTTGACCCATTTCGCGGGAATCCACTTCGATCCTTGACCTGTAATGACACAAGCCTAACCTTTTCCCCAAGCTATTAATTGGAAAGGACCTTCCCATTCACCTGTAACACCATTGTGCACTTGGACCTGACACTGATTTTCCCTGAGGTCTGTCAGATGGCCTTTTAAACTTGTTCCATGGCGAATCATAGGTGGAATATTGAACCCTTGGGAGAGGCGTAAAAAGTTCAAAACATACAATGCTTTGCTCAGTCTGTCATATGGAGTAGTGCAGTCACTTCCTCCAGTGCATTCACGTAAACAAAAACAAAAAACAGTTTGGATTCAGATACGTGCGTTGGACCTTGACTACGTACTCAAAATCACAAATCAAATTTAGAGGTTCCTCCTTAAAAAGCTCTAAGTAATGTAAAGCTGTGCCAAGTTCTACTAATTGGGTTGAACCTTCAGTAATTTTTACAGAATTATGCCAATTGTTATCTTCACGCCACACCACTACAGCTTTATGAGACTTCCCAGAACCATCAACAAAAACTGTGCAAGTATGTAGGATACAAGTATGGTCTGTGACCTGATGTTAAAGACTTGCAGGTTCTGCGTCAATTTACATTTAGGCATGTCAAAAGCTGTGCTGTTAAGAAAACCAGCTAGTGCAATTTACAAGGACATAGATTGCAAATAAAAAAATCAGAATAAAATTTCGCAAATGGTACATATATGACAAAAGGATCGTGGCCTATTAAGACTTAAATTAATTCCCTGCTGTCCTGCTCCGGTGCTGGGACAATGGGGCAGAAACAATTGAATTGGAAGATGGTGAAGCCAGGCAGCTGGGATCTCTGTCAAAAGATTCCACCATTGATAGGGCAATTTCAAGAGAGTCTAATGCCACTACTCTCTGGACCTGACTCCTGGCAGCTATGAAAGTAAGATTTCCCTACAAGGAAGATTGTATATCCAAGTTAGGGAATTGGAATACTATGGAGAGAGGTATCCAGTTCCTGAGAGAATTAGCTGTGCGAGAGATCATCTGTTTTGGATCAGACAGCCAAGAGGGGACAGACCCAGATAGAATCAATTGTACACGATCTATGTGGCGCAGATTTGTACAAAGTGCACCACCTGCATACGCAAAGTCATTGGCAGGCATGGTCTGGTCAGCTAGAGGTGTACAAGAATTTAATGAAGTGATTGAGCAGCTCCGGAACTTTGAGGACAGCCTTCCTGGTTCTCTACGGGCTTGTGTCTCTGCTGTGGAGAAACTGTGTGAAAAATCTGATGACCGGTTTGAAAAGCTGTTGCAAGAAATCAAAGAGCTCAGAGAAGACAGGTTCCATTCATGACCTGTACGAACCTCTGTTTCAGCTATTAGGAGAAGGCGTTTCCAATCTTGAGAGAGAAGGCAGAGGCAGCCTACAAAAAGAGGTTCACTGTGGTTCTTCCTACATGAGCAGGGAGAAAACATGAATAAGTGGCATGGAAGACCTACCTCAGAACTTCAGGAACGAGTACGTGAGATAAAAGGAAAAACTCCTAGGAAGGTGGCTGCTCCAGTTTACAAAAGGGACAGAAGAGATTCTGATGCTCTTGAAGGAACCTCTAATTCACACCCGGAGACTGCAAAACAGAAATTAGAGGTGTCCTACCTCCAACCAGGTGGAGGAAAGGGATAACAGAGTTTATTGGACTGTACAAATACGATGGCCTGGTACAACACAACCCCAGGAGTACAAAGCTTTAGTGGACACCGGTGCTCAGTGCACAATAATTCCTTCTAATTATAAAGGAACGCAATCCATCAATATTGTTGGAGTGACTGGGGGATCCCAGGAACTGACTGTTGTAGAGGCTGAAATGAGCCTAACTGGAAAAAAGTGGCAAAAGCATCCTATTGTGACTGGTCCACATGCTCTGTACATCCTCGGTATAGACTACCTCAGGAGAGGGTATTTTAAGGACCCAAAAGGATATAGGTGGGCATTTGGTATAGCAGCTGTGGACACTGAGAAAATTGAACAGCTGTCTGATTTGCCTGGTCTTTCAGATGACCCTTCTGTTGTAGGACTGCTGATGGCTGACGATCAGCAGGTGCCAATTGCTACCACGACGGTGCATCGCCAGCAATATCGCACCAATCGAGACTCTTTGATTCCTATCCAGAAGCTGATCCGTCAACTGGAAAGCCAGGGTGTGATCAGTAAGATTCGCTCACCTTTTAACAGCCCAATCTGGCCAGTGCCTAAGTCTAGTGACGAGTGGAGACTATCGTGGCCTGAATGAAGTTACACCACCACTGAGTGCTGCTGTGCCTGACATGCTAGAACTGCAATTTGAACTGGAGTCAAAGGCAACCAAGTGGTATGCTACAAGTGACATCGCTAATGCATTTTTCTCTATTCCTGTAGCAGCAGAGTGCAGGCCGCAGTTTGCTTTCACCTGAAGGGGTATCCAGTACACGTGGAATCGCTTGCCCCAGGGGTGGAAACACAGTCCTACCATCTGCCATGGACTGATCCAGACCACGCTGGAGCAAGGTAAAGCTCCAGAACACTTGCAATATATTGATGACATCATCGTATGGGGCGACACAGCGAAAGAAGTCTTCGAGAAAGGTGAGAGAATAATTCAGATTCTTTTGGATGCTGGTTTTGCCATAAAACGAAGCAAGGTCAAGGGACCTGCACGAGAGATCCAGTTTTTAGGAATAAAATGGCAAGATGGCCATCGTCAGATCCCAATGGATGTGATCAACAAAATTGCAGCAATGTCTCCACCTACTAATAAAAAGGAGACACAGACTTTCTTGGGCATTATAGGTTTTTGGAGAATGCACATTCCTGACTACAGCCAGATTGTGAGCCCTCTCTATCAAGTGACTCGTAAAAAGAACCAATTTGAGCGGGGCCCTGAACAACGACAAGCCTTTGAGCAAATTAAGCATGAGATAACTCATGCGGTGGCCCTTGCACCAGTTCGGACTGGACTAGATGTTAAAAATGTGCTCTACACCGCAGCCGGAGATAATGGACTTACCTGGAGCCTCTGGCAGAAAGCACCAGGAGAAACCCGAGGTCGACCCTTAGGTTTTTGGAGTCGAGGATACAAAGGATCTGAGGCCAACTATACTCCAACTGAAAAGGAGATACTAGCAGCATATGAAGGAGTTCGAGCTGCTTCAGAAGTGATCGGTGCTGAAGCACAGCTCCTCCTGGCAACTCACATTTAGCAAAAGCCACTTGGTTGGTCAACACCAGGGGATCAACCAATCGAGCCGGGCCTGCCCAATCAGAAATTCTATGTACTGTAGAAGGAGATAAAGTCCCCGTAGTACACATGAAAAATATGTTAGGAAAGGCAGTCTGGGTTACTCCTGCCTCAGGCAAAGGCAAACCTATTCGTGGGATTGTTTTTGCCCAGGGACCTGGCAGCACCTGGTGGGTGATGCTTAAGGATGGAGAAGTTCGGTGTGTACCTCAAGGGGATTTGATTCTAGGTGAAAATATACAATGCTGAACTGTATGATGTGAATTGCCACACTAACAGTGTTTAATAAGTGTCTTTCAGATCAAGACAATGGGGATGAAACTAGAGCTAGCTTCTTCGAGTGGCGCCTGACAACTTCTTCGAAGTTGGTGTCCTTAACCCACAAACAGTGGTCATGAGATGAACTTGTACCATTTTTCCTGCCCTGGGAGACTGTTGTGACAAAATGAACTTAATGAACTTTTCAAAAGATGGTCCACTGATTAATTACTCCTGTGTATATATGTACATATGTATATATATATATAGTAGTAGTGATTAATTAGATTGTATTGATAGATTGTATTGATAAGGTTTAAGTATTCAGTGAATGGCATATTATAATGGGTGGAATGTCCTGGTTTTGTTAAAAAACAAGTTTCTCTTTTAGTGAATTTTGCCTGTCAGCTAAAGCCTTCATATTAGCTGTATTTTCCTGGAGAACCAGACACATGTTTTGGTAAACCTAGCAAGGGAATGCTAACTTATTGATAAGCACAGATGGACATCTCGCGAGAGGGGCAACGAGAAAACTGATGACCGAGAGACTGACCAATGGTGTATAACATTCCATTCACGTGAATACTTCATATAAAAGTGGGAGATCACGAGGATCTCGTCCCTTTTCCCTTTTTCCTTCCCTTTTTCCTCATGGCTGACATTAGGAGAGGACCCTGCTGGTCATCCCTGCAAACCGAGGCCTAGTGACAGACTGAATCCAGCTCCGGTTGGCTACAGAGTCTAATCCAGGACTTTAGGTGCTGGCTCTGCGGTTGCTGAGACTTTCAAGATTGGTTTTGTATATTTTGTATTATTTTCTCTATTCTTATTAGTAGCATTAGTAAAACATCTTTAACTTTTCCAACTCTCTTCTCTCTGTCCTTCTTTCCCTCCCGATCGCCTGTCCTGAGTGGGAAGGGGGGAGAGGGAGGGGCAAAGGGGGGAAGTGGGGGGGGAGAGGAGGTTAATAATACATCTGCCAGGGTTTGATTGTCACCCCGCAATCTTAACCCTCGACACCTGCATTTCTTGATCAGAGTAACAATCAGTATATCAGTCTGTTAGAATTCTCATTATACTGTCCCACAATAGCCACAGGTTGTTTCTATGTTGTAGCTATAAATAGACAAATCTGCAAGTCCAGTCGAATGCAGTCAGCCTGTAAGGTTGTCATAAATTTATTCCTCAAAGTTTTGAACTGCATTTTGGGTGTCATATTTATTGGATATTGTTTTCCCTTACTGGATCGAAGTCCTGTTTCAGTTCTATCAGTGTAGTGTTTGCTTTATTGAAACATTGTCTGCCAATACTAATGGAAATACAGCATTCAAAATTTCCTTGGAGATTTCTCACTTGCAGCAAGCAGATCTGCACCATCCAAGCAGTTTCTTGTAGGCCATGCAACTAAACAGAATTCTCAGAAAATGTTATTTGAGCTTACAATTTACTTAACAAATCTTGACACAAGAGAGGTATAGGGCTTTCTGGCAACTACAGGAATTCCTCGGTTAAAACTTTGTTCCAAATTTGGCACTCCATTGGATTCAAAAAATGGCCTTTCTTTCTTTCTTTCTCACGGTCTTAAAAACTATCATGGTGAATTTACTAAGAAGTCTTTTACAACTAGTTACCATAGAATAAGTCTATTAAAAAAATTTTGGTTTAATTTCCCAGTTTCATTAAAACTACAGATCTGCTAGGGATGCCTTTAAATTTCACCCTCAGACTGCTCCATTCAGTATTACAACATCGCTGCAGTGGCGGGGGGGGAGAGAAAACCCCCCTTTCACGGCTTTAAAAGCAGGCAACCAGGTTTTTCCTTTTTTTTTTTTTTCTCTTCTTGCTGCAGTTCAGATGTAGCCAAGGCCACACAGGTGGTGTAATCACTGGTACGAAGTAGGAGGCTCTGGCAAACTCGTCAGTTACAATGAGCTGAGTTTATCTTGCAGCTTGACACAGGCCGGAAATTTATGTTCAAGCACAGGCCTGGGATATTTTGCTATTTTGTTTTCCCATTTCATTCCAAACATAATACACTTTATATGCAATTCCAATTAGCTCAACAGTCGTTACATTCCTCAGTCCCATTTACCTTATACAATTTACAGATGTCAAAAACCAGCATATTGAACATCAATCCATTATTCCATTTTCCTCGATCCAAATCAGTTCATATTCTAGCAGCTTTTAAATACAACCTCATACAATACCAAGTTCACATCCATCATAACATTTAGTTTTCTTTCCCATATTTCCAACTATCACATAAATTCAATGCGAATCAGAGTTTAACAACTTCAATGATTTTCTGGTCTCAAAATTACTAAATAACAACATAAGCAATTACTCTAATGTGTAAAGATGCATCCTAGGGGGGAGCAAGGTGGTATTTTAGTAGCGGAACCAGTTCCCATTTTGTAATTATCTCCCCAAACAAAATTATTTTGGTACCAAATATAAATATGCAAATTAAAATACTGAGCTCAGATATGCAAACCAAACATCAAGTCCAAATATGCAAATAGATGACAGTTACACTTATTCAAGACAATATCTCAATTTTCGTATTGCACCTTTGGACCGGTTACTGCTCAGCCAGATGGAGGCACCGCTGGGTCTCCCTGACAAAACAGGTCAGTGTGTGCTGGAGCCCAATCGGCACCTGCCCCCCCGCCGCCACAGCAAGCTGAACTGGGCAAGGTTTTTATTAGTGTCTCATCTGGGGTGCTACAACTGTTATCCCAAAACCAGGATTCTTTACCTAGTGTGCATACAAAAGAGCTAAATTTAGTACACTGAGATGAGACACAGCCTATGACAGAATTGCGCAAGTGTGGATATTGGAATAAAGCTAGCATGTTAGAAAGAAAAGTAACAGCTACTACACACAAAATTTTACCATCACATTCACGCAGTAAAGAACTAAATTACTCATGGTCTTTTGTATAACCACAAAAAGCACATTTCAAGTCAACGGATTCTCATGATTTAACAGTCTATGAACTTACTGTACCATATAACAGACAAAGACCTATTAAACTGTAATATTCTTAAACAGATACCCACAAAGAAAACAGGTTAATGAGGAAAGCATCTTGCAGACTTCAGCAAGTTTTCTATGACCTGTGTGTTATCAGTTAATTCTCTCTTAGCTTGCTGAAGTTCAAACTGTTCTGCCTGTAAAACTGTCTGAAATGATCTAATGATCTCTTGTAGAGGTTTATTTTGTCCTGTTCTTCTCGCCTTAAAAACAACATTAATTGCAACAAAGTACTATACTTCAAGGTTCTATCCTCCAGCCACTTTTCCCAATCATTTAACTTATACAGAAGCCAACAGTGATTTCGATATTTAACAAGATCATCTTTCCTCCTATTTCCAAGTGCCATCCTATGTTTTAAAGCACCTGCCAATACCGATTTCTTAGGAACATGACTGAAAACAGTCATTCATGACCCCATCTCGTAAGTAAAAACCATGAGAAGAAGAAGGGAGGGGGGGAAGCACAGGGCTGCTTGCTGTGCAAGTGGGAAAAGTGGGGAGAAGGCCCACAGTGCATTCACATGAACAATGTCATAAAGAAACAACTTTAAAAACAACCAGTAAAACAATTAACTCACATTCTTGACAAGCTGCTTGATTTTCAGAGACACAATACACAGCAGCACGTATTATGTACTGTAAATCTCGCAGATAACACACTGATAGCGAACATTAGCATTCTCTACTGCTAATTTCAACACTAGTGCTTCCTTAGCTTCTAAGTTTTCAACCTGCTTATTGATGGTCTCTTGAAGATGGTCAATAAATTGCATGTAATTCTCATTGGGACCCTGATTAACAGTCGTAAATGATTTGGCTGCTTTGTTGGTTTCAGGCACCTTTATCATAGCTTGATACTCATGGTCTGCTGACTGCCTCAGGATTTCAGAAACTAATAGCGCCTATAATTGTGGTGTGCCAATTATAACCTGAGTCCCCAGGTGCACCCCCTTTCCCGTCACGATCAGCATGACCGTATTGCCAACTGCTGGATTCACTCACTATTAAGTGATCTAATCTTTCACACAGTTCTTTTGTCCAGTTCTTATCCGGTGACACCTTCTGCTCTCTCGTGGAAGTTGGAAGGTTAAAAAGTGGTAAAGGCGGATACAGATTGGTAAGACGACTCATAGTACACTCGTTTATGACTTCAGCATTCTCAGCTTTCACAGGTTCTTTGGGCAAGTTGTCTGATTCCAATCCTTTGGACTTGTTGTTCTCACCAGGGCTGCGTAATGGCATAGGAGGCCACCTGTTTGGCATTTTTCCTCCCCCTGCCCTGGACTGCTGAGCTATCGGGGGTGCCGAAAGCACAGCAGGGGATGGAATAGGGAGGGTATCAAAGACACGAACAGGGTAAGCTTCATAGCGATTTTCAGGTTTCTTATCAGGCTGCAACACTGCAAAAATTTCGGCAGCAGCAGACCGTTCAGCCTTAAAATCTTTTAAGGTAGTAATTATAAAATTCCATGTAGTTGCTAATGATTTAGCTTCTTTATATCCGTTGCTGACCTTATCCCATAATTTCTGCCCTATATCGTCCCAAAGTTCAAGTTTAAAAGCCTTCTCGGTTTCTGCCGGGTAGCCGTTAGTTTTACACCAAACTAACACTCTACATATGTTACTTTCTTCATATTTCACCCCTCTCTTAAAGAGGATATGCGAGAGAAGACGCAATATTGCTTCTTCTTCTTTAGATATATTCTGCCCCATCTCCTCTCACCCCAGCTGCTCACCTTTTTGGGTGTCCGTTACAACGATGTCGGATCCTCTATTCCTCCTCTGTCGCTTCCGTAGAGATCAATCGGGAGGCACACAGCCCGCAGACCACGTCCCGGTCCCGGTCCAGCTGCGCCGTCCCCAGCCAGGGCTCATTCCTCACAGCAGTCGTCCTCTCGCCGTAAATTCTTCTTGCAGATCACATCGGAGTCATCACTTGCGATGGTGAAAAATCATGGACTCCACACAATCCAGTGTGAATTCAAGCGAAGCCAGTTTATTACAGAAACAAGCCTCCTTATATATGCAGTTATTTCCTGATCACGCATCCATGCTCCAAGCATGCATTAACTGATTGGATATTGTCCATGTTGACGAGCTGTCCAAACACTCAAGTCTCACTGCTAATAGGTCTTTTGATTTACGTTGTGTTGCTGCCTTGTAGCTGCTGATCTATTTTACTCTCGTAGCAGATCCTGTTTTCAGCTTTCCAAGGTGGCCTTGAAATTCCCTTGGGCCTGGCTAGTTCAATAACAAATCTCCATCTAACAGAAACCCATCCACAAAAAACAAGACCAGTTTCTCTTTTAGTGAATTTTCCGTTCAGCTAAGTTCTTCTAAGTAACTGCACTTTTCTGAAATTGGCTGCATGTTTTTGCAGACAGGATCTGATAATGGAAGCAATGGTATGGAGAAGATGCCCAGGTTTAGATTTACTGCTATGGTAGCCAAGGGTACTGATAAATTGTGCACATCCCATGAGAGGGGTCTATTTGCAAGAGGGGCCAACAGAACAAGTGACTAAAATTGACCTACTAAGTATTCTGCAGCGATTAGAGACAACACATACCAGGACGCAGACAGAGATTCACACAGAGGCAGAGATCTTTTTCAGGAAGAAGCGCTGAGCTGGGCCTAGCAGAGAGCTGACCTAGGCCTAGGCTGCCTTCTTTATTCACCATTGACAGGATTTACAGGCACGGGTCTGGACTAAGATGTTTACAAAAAGTGTTTTTCCACTGATTGTTATTAAAAACACACTAAACTCATGTGATATTTGTCTCACTTGTTTTTCCACTCATTCACAGACCAGGCCCAAGGACATTCACACATCCCAGACACTTGGGGGTGGTTATCCAGCCCAAGATACCATTCTCACGAGTCTGGGCTATAACTTTTTACAATTATGAGAAACGTACTTCAAATAATCTGTCCAAGGCCCTTTATGTGTTATTATGTTAGTATTATGTCTTCGACCATCCAAATGGTCATGTTAGTATTGATCTTTCTTTACCATCCGGGTGGCTGGAACCGCACATCTTGCTTTCCCACATTTTACTTTCCAACATTTCCCCCTTTTTTGTTTTAAACATCAGGTTCTCAGTGAGCGCAGTAAGGACCCTAGCTTTGTTCTTCTTTGCATTCTGTATCATTCTCCAGATGATTCGGAGGACTACAACAAAAAACATCACACAAGCATATCCAATTCCCACAAAAAACCCATATAATGGTATTGCACATATTTAGCACTCTGATAACAGAAAATACAGGTTCAGGTATCAGCTAAGGAGATTATTTAAATACAATATCATAAGAATAATGAGGATCCACAACGTGCATGTAGTCACTCACAAGAAACAAAACTAGAGGCCTTTTACTTCAGGGTACTCACAAGAAATAGTCACTCACTCAAATAAAGAAGTGAGGTGTCATTAATCCCAGGAAGTTTCCTTAGATGGTGTTCCTGTCTAAGGAAAGAACTCCAGTTCACAGACCTGCAGCTCCGAGAAGACCACTCAAAAAGTGTCTTTGGCGGGAACCCCATTTCATTGTTTGGCCAGATGTGGCTGTGGGCATTACAACATAGTCCAGAAGCTTCTCAGTTAGTCTGAGCACATCCTTTGTTAAGGACCCTGTCAATTGACCGAGGGTCCCACCCCTCCTGACCCAGCAGTTGGTAGAGGTGAAGCTGATTGACAACACCTTGGTACCATTCTAGGTGTATATATGTGGAGACAGGCACAGTGGGGCACAGAAGGTGCTAAAGAGCCATCAACCTCCTCATTGAAAGCTCCGGATTTCAGGGGAATGTGTACTGCCTCACAATCCAGCCTGTGACCACAGTCATCTGACAAACTACTTTGAAGTGGTGGTGCAGTCACCTCTTGCCTCCAAAGTCAAAAGGGGGCATTCTGTTGATGAGTTTGAATGCCCACTGTGGATCATCATACCTTATGTGTCATTTTCTTTTTGCAAATCAACCTACAATAGAACAGAACAATACAAATTATAACAAATACAAATATTGGAGAGAGCTAGTCAGTTATCCTAATAAGGAAAACAAATGCATTGAAGGATTTATTTTACCAGTCAGTAATCTATACAATTCTGATATGCTCATACCTCTAATTTATAAACTCAAAACATCTTCTATGGTTACTTTAGATACCTTATGCATTAAGACTCAGAATGGAAACAAAAACCAAATTACTCTGAACTACACCTCCATCTCCCCATCACTGATAAAACAGACAGAACTTCTCTAACAAACAATTGTTAATAGGTTTTGCTGTAATTTTTTAGCTGTCTCCAGGTAACATCACTGGCCTCCTTCTTCGGTCTCTTCTGTTTCTTCATTACCCTCTGCTGCAGGGACAGATGCTGCATCTCTGGTACTGGGTCCTGCATCATGTTTGTCCAACTCGTAGAAAGGTTTAACATATTTAGCAGGAAGCCACTTTGTTCCTGTTGGAAGAAGAACACAAGCATACGCCCTCCCCCAGGTGATTAGTTCTACAGGCCCTTGCCACTGACTGTTGTGCAGGGGATCCCAGTATAAAACCTTTGGTCTCTGAGACAGTGAATCTGGAACACGAAAGTGTTTTTCCACTGCTGCGATAGAGGAGGGAGGCATAGTACGATTCAAAAAATTTAAAGTATATGTTGCATTGTCTAATTGTTCTTGAGGCGTCATATTCCCCCTTTTTTGTTTTAATAACATCTGTTTCAATGTGGAATGTGCTTGTTCAATGATAGCCTGTCCAGTGGGAGAATGTGGAATACCTGTGACATGCGAAACACCCCATTGCTGTAAAACATATTGCGTGGATCTAGCAGTGTATCCAGGACCGTTGTCAGTTTTAATCTGTTGTGGCACTTCCAGCATAGCAAAACAGTGGGTCCAGTGACGCTGATCATCTCTGCTTTTCTCACTTGTATGCGCAGATGCACAAAGCATACCTGAAAAAGTATCTATAGAAACATCTACATATTTCAAACAGTCAAAAGACGAGACATATGTAACCTCAGACTGCCAGATGTCATTAGCTGAGAGTCCGCGAGGGTTAACTCCAAGGGAGGGCGAGCTTGTAAACAGACCTTGACATTCCGGGCAAGAGCAGACTATGTCTCTCACTTGCTCGAGAGTGAGACCAAACACCTTTTTTAAGGCAGCAGCATTCTGATGGAAGAAAGCATGTGAAGCCCTGGAAGACTGGAAGTGGACTGTAGCTACAGTATAAGAATCCGGAACTGCATTGCCTTCAGTTATGGGATCTGGTAAAGCTGCATGAGAGCGTATATGAGTAACAAACAGTGGGTGTTTGCAAAGCTGTAATGCAGTTTGCAAGGATACAAATATATCAAAGAGCTGCTGTTGTGAGATTTCTTTAAGAAAAGCGAAGGGGATGCACTGTAGGACCTTGACTACATACTCAGAATCACAA
This sequence comes from Patagioenas fasciata, assembly GCF_037038585.1. Taxonomy (NCBI): domain Eukaryota; kingdom Metazoa; phylum Chordata; class Aves; order Columbiformes; family Columbidae; genus Patagioenas; species Patagioenas fasciata. The sequence goes on from NC_092559.1 coordinate 48,733,399, forward strand.
ATCAAATTTAGAGGATCCTCCCTAAAAAGCTCTAAGGCATGCAAAACTGCGCCACGTTCCACTAATTGGGTTGAACCTTCAACAATTTTAACAGAATGATGCCAATCGTTATCTTCACGCCAGACCACTACAGCTTTATGAGACTTCCCTGAACCATCAACAAAAACTGTGCGAGCATTTGGGATGGGACCAAATACAAGTACGGTCTGTGGTCTGATGTCAAAGACACGCAGATTTTGAAGCAATTTACATTTAGGCATGCCAAAAGCTGTGCTGTTAAGAAAATCAGCTAGCACAATTTGCAAGGACAGAGATTGTGAATAAAAAAATCAAAATCTGCTTTCACAAAAGGTACATATATGACAGATGGATCACGGCCTACTAAAGCCTGAATCCGTTCTCTGCCTTTTTTGATCAGAGTAACAATTAATTCCAGGGGCTCAGTAATAGTTTTACAAAAAGAACTGGGCAAAAAAATCCATTCCAAGTATATTAGTCTGTTTGCATTCTCATCATACTGTCCCACAATAGCCAGAGGTTGTTTCTGTGTTGTAGCTATAAATGGACAAATCTGCAAATCCATTCTAATGCAGTTAGCCTGTAAGGTTGTAATTGTGTGTGCTACTAGCTATATTTCTTTCTGTGCCTGCGGAGTTAAAGTGCGAGGAGATGTTAAATCTGAATCTCCCTTTAGCAAATTAAACAGATGCTGGGGTTCATGGCTAGAAATTCCAAGCATGGGTCGTACCCAGTTAATTGTACCAATCAATTTCTGTAAATCATTCAATGTTTTAATGTCATTATTAATTGTCAAAGGCTGGGGTTTGATCATAGTTTCTGTTAAAATCCAGCCCAAATATTTCCAAGGAGGCACAGTCTGTACTGTTTCCTGTGTAACTTGTAAGCCATAAAGTTTCAAAGCTTGAAGTAAGTGTGTTACCGCACCTTGGAGGTAATCAGATTGTTCAGCACAAACTAAAATGTCGTCCATGTAATGATATATTATAGCCTCTGTAAATGCCTCACATGTAGGCTGTAGAGCGGTACTCACAACAAGCTGGCAAGTTGTGGGGCTGTTCTTCATACCCTGAGGTAAAACTGTCCATTGATAATGCTGCATAGACTGAACATTGTTAATGCTGGGAACTGAGAAAGCAAAATACTGACAATCGTCAGGATGTAGTGGAATGGTAAAAAAGAAATCCTTTAAATCTATAATCTGTAGTGTCCAATTACTAGGCAGCATAGTGAGATTTGGGACGCCAGGTTGTAAGGCTCCCATAGGTTGCATTACTGCATTAGTTGCACGTAAATCTTGTAGCAAATGCCATTTCCCTGATTTTTTCGGGATAACAAAAATGGGAGTATTCCACAGACTCGTGGAAGGTACTATGTGTCCTGCCTGCAACTGTTCTTGAACTAGTGAATGAGCCTGGAACAATTTTTTCCCTTTCAAGGGCCACTGGTCGACCCAAACCGGCTTGTGTGATAACCAAGTAAGTTTGAGCAGGGGTTTTAGATCAGTGACCCTTAAGATAAATTTGTGTCTGCAGTGATTAAAGTAACGTGCCATTGCCGTAGCAAATCCCTACCCCAAAGGTTGATAGCAGTCTGTAAAACATATGGCTGAATCCAAGCTGAAACTTTATCTGGGCCAACAACCTGCAACACCTGAGCACTTCTCATTGGTGGTCATGTTAGTATTGATCTTCCTTTATCATCCAGATGGCTGGAACCGCACATCTTGCTTTCCCACATTTTACTTTCCAACAGTATTCCGTCCCATCTACGTCATACACCCTATAAAGTGGGAGATCACGAGGGTTTCGCTCTCTTTGATCATGGTCGGCATCTGAAGAGGACCCTGCCTGTTGTGCCTGCAATCCAAGGCCTGGTTCCAGACTCTGCATCCCTGAATCCAGTTCCGGTGCTGCGGAGTCCAGCCCAGGACGTCCAGGTGCCTACCCTGCAGCTGCTGGAGCGCCGGCTCCCCTGCAAGCAACTCTGCACTACCCCGGGGAAATTCAAGATTGGTTTTGTATATTTTTATTATTTTCTCTATTCGTTAGTGGCATTAGTAAAGCATTTTTAACTTTTTCCAACTTGTAAGTCTCTCTCCCTTTTCCTCCTATTACCTTTCCTTAGTGGGGAGAAGGTAGGGGGGGAGTTAACAGAGAACATCTGCCACGGTTTATTGTCGCCCTGTAGTAAACTGACACTCTATTCACATTGTCACCAGGTGGTTCCCCAGTCTTTTTCCTGTGAGCTAAAATACACTGCAACGGGCTCCTTTTCAGAATACCATTACTATGCTGTCCTCCCATTAAGTTTTATACAGAACAACACAGCTAATCTTATAACAAATACAAACTAGGAGTATTAATACATATATCAACACTCCACAGATAATACTAAAAGCTTCCCACAACACACAATCCTCACAATTTGTACTCCAAGTTTATCCCACTCTCTCCAATACTTACAGTTAACACAAAGCAATTCAAGCACACAGGTCAAATCTATATAACACTCCTTTGTGTGGAGGTTGTTGATGGAGAAAAGCTGTTGATGGGTTGTGCAGGGTTTATTCCTGTGTAAATAAGGGTGTTGGTGGGCTGTGGCAGTAAGATCTTTCCTTGTATGTTGCAACAGTATTTGTCCTCCCAGTATGAGAGGGAGATGTTAGAAGAGTCATGCATAAAATGTCTGTCCCTGTTTATCACATAATTTGTGGCAGTGATGAGTGTCCCTGTATGCGGAAATGTGCCTGTTTGGGAAAGATTGTTCTGGGGTGCTTGTCTTTGCATGTGGAGAAGATACAGGTTTGGGGAAAGCAGTGCCAGGGGTGCCTGTCCCTGTGTGACAAGACGACTAAATTGGGCAGGGGAAAACCATGTATTGCACAAGGGCTATTTCTGGGTAAATTCACCCTGCACCCAGTCACCCTCATCTTGACAAAAAGATAGCATACAAGGATGCTACCTGAAAAAAGTGTGTGCATGCACAAGGGAGCAATACTGGGCTGGGAATCCCACAGGGGCCACCCTAGGGAGAAACGCAGAGTACAGCAGAGAGGTCTCTTCCACCCTGAGCTTAGGGGGTGTAGGAAATTATCATCTTGCCAGTATAGTAGGCTCAGGCAAGATCTCTCAGCAAAGCATATTTTATTAATGATTTTGCAAAACCGGGTGTTCTACCTAAAGGTAGGCACACGGAATAGGGCAAAAATCCCTTGCTTATATACCCCCTGAATCTCGGCTGCAAATTCCCTCCCCTGTTCCCTATTGGTTGGGTACTGCAGGGTTTACAGACTACCCAATGCCTGCCTCAGTTTACATATCTCATTAATCTAATTCTAAGAACCCCCTCCCCTTATTGATTTATTTCCATTGAAAGTATGAATTCCTGGCTCTCTGGCTACCCTTCCCCCTAGCTTAACTTTTAAACACAGAAATCAGTTTGCATTCCAAGATTAGCTCAAAGAGACTTAGTTTTACATTCAAGATTGATAGCCAGATGTCTCTCAGTCTTTATCAGGTTTCAGATTTACAGTTGTGAAAACAACATTCCTCCTTCGATGGCTCCTTACATGCAGTTGTGTAAAGATCATAACCATAGGGTTCTCTGTTGGAAAGTAAAATGTAGGAAAGCAAGATGTGTGGTTCCAGCCACCTGGATGATAAAGGAAGATCAATACTAACACGACCATTTGGACAGTCGAAGACATAATACTAACATAATAATATATAAAGGGCCTTGGACAGATTACTTTGAAGTACGTTTCTTGTAATTGTAAAAAGATGTAGCCCAGACTCGTGAGAATGGTATCTCGGGCCGGATAACCGCCCCCAAGTGCATGGGATATGTGAATGTCCTTGGGCCTGGTCTGTGAATGAGTGGAAAAACAAGTGAGACAAATATCACATGAGTTTAGTGTGTTCTTAATAACAATCAGTGGAAAAGTACCTTTTTGTAAACATCTTAGTCCATGCCCATATCTGTAAATCCTATAAATTGTCAATGGTGAATAAAGAAAGCAGCCTAAGCCTAGGCCTAGGTCAGCTCTCAGCTTGGCCAGGCTCTGAGCTCCTTCCTGAACAAGATCTCTGCCTCTGCGTGAATTTCTGTCTGCGTCCTGGTATGCGTTGTTCCTAATTACTGCAGTTCTCAGGATTCTTCCATACACAAGGACATGGAGGTCTGGGTTTCTGAGAATCGATTTAGTACAAATTACTACAAAACTACTTGTAATAAAAACAATTATATATATACACACACACTACAAGACACTACAAAATTACCACTAGGAAAGCAAGTGTATATATACTGCAATAGTAAAGCAAATATATGTATATTACAAGATATTACAGAATTCCAACTAGTGAAGCAAGTATATACTTATGTACCGTTACCTGTGCACATAGCTATAAATACATTATGTGAAGTGTTGCTAGCATGGCAGAGTTTATATATATTACAATACACTTGTGTAGACCAATCAAATCACCCATGTTAAGATGTGGGCTAATCAGTTACTATTGTTCATGTAATCAGCATGTGCTTGTCCCATGCAGATTCAGTGCATACTTGTACCGTGCAGGTGGTGTGGACGTATTGTCAGCAGCATGTATTAATCTTCATTGTTCTAAACTGATATCCCATGCAGGTAGAGTGGTTTTATACTGGATTCTGGTTGTTTGCTGTTCTGAGAAACTCAAGTTAATGGCTAGGTCAACATCCCCTTGGGTCACAATACTTTTCTATTGTCAAGGAGTCTGTCTTTGCCATCTGCTGATTTTGGTTCTTAAAAAGTGGGAGGCTCACTATTCTGTGGGCATGTGTGTGTATGGAGGTCTAAGTGCCATCAACTTAGAATGCATCTGACCATGGATCCTGTGTGTGTGTTTCTGGTGCCCGCAACTGTAATGAGTGAGGATGTGTATGTCAGTGTATCATCACTAGTGGATATCAAGCTGGACTAGCTGGTGAGTAGGGGAAGTGTCCTTGGAGGCAGGGGGAGTGTGTGTGGCTCCAAGAGTAAAATGGGTAGAAGACTTGAGAGATTGTGCAGGGTTGCAGGAATTGTATAAAAATAAACAGGAAATTGGAAGCAGGCAGCAGAGTCAGTATTCTGTTTAAGTAGCTCTTTGGGGATAGAAATGGTCGCTGTATTGTTTCTTTAGCAGAGAGAACTGCTAAATCAATCACACACTTTGATCTCCTTTTCCCTTTATTTTCCCATGCTTGTGTTTTGCCCTGGGAGGTGCTAATGTGTTGCAGTCCCAGTAAGAAAGGCACTCAGACTTTGTTAGGTATCATTTAAAATGCTATTTATTGGAGCTAACACTATAAGGAGAGAATAGTATAGATAATCTTACATCTCTTTAGAAGGTGGAAACCCTGAGTGGTATAGCATCAAACAAGACCCCAATTCACATGCAGCATGCTGGGCAGACCCTGTCCACAGAAGAGATTTTCTCCTTTTGGTCATTCGAGCTATTATAGGATTTCATTGCAAGAAAACAACTCTATTTATAATTTCTACTGTCAAACAGAAAGGATATTATAATGAGAACTTCTTGCTGCATTTGTAGATAAAGGCAAGGCCATGCAGATGGCATAATTGCTAGTACTGAGTGGGAGCTGCCTGCACCCCTTTTTTGAACATCCAGTGCAGTACCAGCAATCACACGTCAATGTAAGTGGCTGTTCTGTTCCTAGTATTTCAGGTGCTGCTCAAGTGCTGCTCAGTGCTTCCACCTTCATAGGTGGCAAGGATCTCTTTCTCTTGGGGTGTGTAGTTACCCTGTTTCCCCAAACATAAGACCTACCTCGTACATAAGCCCTAGCATGATTTTTCAGGATTTTTGAGGATGCTCGAAATATAAGTCCTAGTTACAGTTCATAAAAAAGTCAATTTAAATAGTGTCCAGGCAGCTATACATGTAAAAAAGTAAAATTAATTGGCAATAGAATGCAGCAAGACAGACCCTTTACCAAGAAAAGTAGACACCCCAAAAAGAATCGCACTCAAAAGACCCCACGAAACACAAAACAATAAGGGTTGGCAAGCGCCGGGCTCTCACACACAGATCAGGTAGTTCTGCTAGTGTCACTCCTGTCACAGACACGTTACGTGCTGTCAGGTCCCTTGGCGTTCCAGCTGTTCTCTTCGGCGTTCCATTGCAGCCAAATGTAGCGGTTGGCTCCCCCTAATGACCAGAAGCAGCCACAACGCTCTAATATAATGGGCTCGGGAATGGAGTGACACCAGACAGACTGTTGTTTGTGGAAAAATAAGACATCCCCTGAAAATAAGTGCTAACGCATCTTTTGGAGAAAAAATTAATATAAGACCTACACCGAAAATAAACCCTAGCATGATTTTTCAGGATTTTTGAGGATGCTCGAAAATTAAGCCCTACTCCAAAAATAAGCCCTAGTTACAGTTCATTTAAAAAGTCAATTTAAATAGTGTCCAGGCAGTTATACATGTAAAAAAGTAATACATTTTGGAGCACAAATTAATATAAGACCCTGTCTTATTTTTGGGAAAATAGGGTAGCTGAGGATCCAAAATCCCAGTGGTCAGTCTTGAATTTTATCAGGGCTCCTTTGCCACATACTCCAGGAGATTTCCACATCTTCTGAGGTAGTATATAGGATATTTTGCACTCTGCCACTGTGAGAGTCGGTCCGAAAATGGAGCAGTATTTGCCTGAACATTGCCATCAAGAACTTAGAGAAGTGAAGCCCTGACAGAAAGAACGCATGGACAATGACTTGGAGAGAAGTCCGAGGAGAAGCATTGTGTTGCACTGTTTCTCTGATTCGGGGAGGGGCTGCTACTAACAATGGCTGCTGTGTGGACTTTGCCTGCTGCTTCAGCCAAACGAGCCCCAGCCTCCTGAAAGCTATTGTTATGAGGATCTCTTTGACCCAGGGAAAATAGCTGCTGTCCAGAAGAATGTGTTCTCACCTGCAGCCTCAGTTACATGTGTCCCTCACCTGCTCCCTCAAACAATGGCCAACAAAAAGGAGCATGCCCAGAAGCTCGCCAAGGGTCCTGAGGTCACCCAATGGACTAGAGAAAGACCCCTGAATGCTGGACACGTAAGCGTTGGCAAAAGAAAGTGTGAATCTTTCAAGCCTGCGCAGTACGAGCCTGGATTGTGAAATCAAGGCGGAGACTGGCCTAAAACAATGGGAACAAGGGGGGGTGAAGAAGCATAAAAGATGACTCCAGAATGAACACCATTGAAGATCTTCCCATCAGAGGATCCCGAACCACAACGGAGGACCGGCAGGACTCCACGGGACCTGGAGACCAGAGGGACGCTTCTGGAACTGGACTGGTGATAAACGCAACCTCATTTCTCATCTTTACTTTTACTTTTCCCTGTTTCTTTTCCCTTTTCTTTTTCTTATTTTCTCTCTCTATCGCGTGCTGCTTTACGGGCAAATTAATAAAGTAACACTGCTTGATTGAATTATAACCCCTTGGCATTTTAGTTGCCTTAATTTTGCGCTTTGAGATCAAGGTAAAAGAACCATCATGAGTCCATCATCGAATGGACCGTGACAGTCGCCAGTGTAGATAGGGCCCAGGGCTACTGCCCATGGTACTTCTTGCTTCACTTGTTGGAACGCTTGCTGTTTCTTGGGTCCCCACTCAAACTGATTTCACTGGGTCATGACATACAGTGGTTTCACAAGCTGACTGTATCCAGGAATGTGCATCAAACAGAATCTGACCATTCCAAGGAAAGTTTGAGTTATCTTTTAGTTGGTGAGTTCAGCAAACATACTCATTTTTTCTACTGCTTCCCTAGGCATTTGTGGTCTTCCATCCACCCATTTTGTGCCTAGGAATTGTGTTTCTGTGACTTTAGACTTCTTGATGGTTGTATTGGTTGTGTTAGCAATCAGGACACATAACCACGGGCATAGTTATATGCGGTGCTTTATTTCAGCGCTGGGAAACCAGGGGTTCGCACCCAAAGCTGGCTTCCATCGTCAGTTTAGGTTACACAGTATTTATGCAGTCCATTCACATACATATTCATATATTCATTAGGATCATTAGAATATGTAACAGTTGCTCAACATTTATTGCAACATCGATTGCAACACCTTGGAACTACTTTGATCATGTGCAGTGTCCTCTGGTGGTCTTTCAGGGGGTCTTCAGGATGAAGTAAGTAGTCTTCATCGCTTCTGTCCTTTTCACCTTTTGATGCTGCACATGCGCACTACTCTAAAATTGCACAAATGCTGACCAGCCGAATTTCCAGAGTATAAGCTAGTCAGCAGTTGTGCAACTACAGAGGTACTGTATATATTTCTCCTCATTCTAAGCATATTTGGGCTAAGATAAACGCTAGGTTGATAAGATAAAGGTATGCTCAATTCCCTTATTAGGTAAAACACGCTATGCAAAGGTTGAATCAGCCTGGTACCCATCCCAGAAAAGAACATCTTGTAAAATTGATCCTGTTAGTCTCCTATTAAGATTGACTGTATTGATTGTATTAGTATAATCCCCTATAAAATTGATTCTATCTCTAACAGTTGTACACGGAAAGGTTGGGGGGCAGAGGCTGCAGGGGCAGCCTCTGTGAGAAGAGGTAAGGGCCTGCCCTGTGCTGGACACAACTGGTTCCAGCCAACTCTGTAACAAACCCACCACAGGCCAAAGGTGAGCTGATCAGCAAAGCTGGTCATACCTTTGTGAAAACATATTTAAGAAAAGGAAAAATGCCAGACAGGCGGAGGAGTGAAGAAAAAAAAGTGAGGAGTAATACAAACACCAAGGTCAGAAAAAAAGGAGGAGGAGCTGTTCCAGGTGCCAGAGCATGTATTTCCCTCCAGCCTTTAGAAGAGACCATGCTGAAACAGATATTCACACTGCAGCTCATGAAGGACCCCATGCCAGAGCAGTTGGATATGTCCTGAAGGCATTGCAGACCATGGAGAATCCATACTGGAGCAGATTTTCCTGAAGGACTGCAGCCTGTGAAGAGGACCTATGCTGGAGCAGGGGAAAAGTATGAGGAAGGAGCAGCAGAGAGGAACTGTTATGTACTGACCGTTACCGCCCCTCAAGTGCAGGTGGGGGGGGGATGGAATAGTTGAAAATAAAGGAGTGAAGTTGATCCTGAGAAAAAAGGAAGGTGGAGGGAAGGTGGGGGTTTTTAATCTTTATCACTATGTAAATCTATTTTAACTGGCAATAAATTAAATTAATTTTCCTCAAGTCTAGTCTGTTTTGCCCATGATGGTAATTGACACGTGACTGCCCTGTCTTTATCTTGAGCCATGAGCCTTTTAATTCCATTTTATCCCACTGTCCTGTTGAGGAAGGGGAGTGAGAAAGCAGCTGTATGTGTACCTAGCAGCTGGCCAAGTTCAACCCACCACAATTGTACACCCTGCTTTTTCAACTGCTTCTTCCTTTGTCCCCAGAGAATGATGTCACTGATGTACTGATACAGGGAACTGACAATTAACTAATTAACACTTAAAGAACTAACACTTAACACTTAAAGAACTAAACCTACCCCACATCACTAAAGACACTTAGAGAGCTAACCCTTTAACCCACATCACTATTGCCTAGCCTTGCTTAGCTCTGTGTAACTTATTGTACGAGAAACAGGACTTCACTGACGCCTTGCAAAATTAATAATCCTTGGGTGCATCCTTGATGCATCCTTGGGTGAACTAGATTACAGAAACATGGGCACAGGACAGGAGATATGCCAGTTATAACCAACTCAGCAATCTGAGCGCTAACCAGCTCATCACACTGGACCAAAAGTGAGCATGTACAGAGAAGAGGACCCGGGTTCACGATCACTGCGCAGCTGCAACCAGGAGGAGCCAGAGGTGGAGACTATGGAAAAAGTCTCCCGGAACTCATTGTAATAAGAACTGCCTTCTCGGGGACAGGTTATGATTATGTATAGGCATTCGTAAAACTTTCATGAATATGTACCACTTTACTGCATTTAACCAAGCTCACAGCTACTGTAATTTTACACACATATTAGGTGAAATGATTCCCCGTGTGTCCGGCGTCATAAATAAATACATACCTTCCTTATAACCTCAAGGGTTGCAAGGTCATTCTGGGCCTCATTTTGGCGAGCCAGCCAGGAGGGCTACCTGCTTGAACAGTTGAGAAGATCTTAGGTGCACCCCGAAGTTTTCTTTTTGGAAAGATCTCCATCTCCATTGTTCATTGCAGGAGCAGACAAAAGACCTCTGGCCACGATAGCGGATAAGGTATGTTGTGATAAAAATTGCATTTAATTGCGTTTGGTGTCAAGCCAGTAAGGCATGGAGAGACGTCTCACGCATGGCCAGAGTTCTGCAGTGGGAAAAGGTACCTGGGAAATGGGGGAGTTGCTGTCTGTTTGTGGGTACAGCCTCTAGCGATCTTGGCAGTAGATCAAGCAACTCTGAGATTTCTGCGTCTCGATTCTGAGAGCCAAGATGGACTTTTGCTAATGACTAATTTAGCAAGAGTGAAGGGTAATGCAGAAATCTTTTTTTTCAGCTGCTGAAAAAGGTAATGGTGAAAAAGGAATAATTGTTCTATAACTGCATGTTACCTTTTGTAAGTGCCCGGGCATTCCATGCATTCCATTCTAAATCCTAAAGTAACTCGTAAATCGTAAGACCAACCAGACCTGTCTGTGTGAGCTATGTGAGTGTGTGCTAATTAAAGTAATTACTGTTTATGGTGGTATGCTTTAGCCTGTGATCTGTATAAAGCAGAAGATGAGCTTAAAACACCTTGATTTAAGTCATGTGACATATGAGTTAAAATTACAGTGCGCACGATGTAAGAAAGTATATGCGGATGTGTTTTTCACCCTCCGAAATCAGGGACATAATAACAAAATGGGAACCGGTTCCGTTAAAATACTAAAATATCATCTTGCTCTTCTTAGGATGCATCCTTACACATTAGAGTAACTTAGTGGGGAAAGCTGATGAAAGAAAGTTTGAAACAATATTGTATTAACTTGTGGTTTGAATGTGGGACTATATAAATTAGTGGCAATTAAATGTTTTTCTGCAGAACTTGGAAAATAGGATGAGATATAGTACTTTAAGATAATTTGCTTTTATTGTTATCTAATAATTTTGAGAACACAAAAGGATTTAAGTTGTTAAACTCTGATCTGCATTGAATTTATGTGCTAGTCGGAGATATGGAAAAAGAACAAACTAAATGTTATGTGATTGTATTTAAGAGTGGTTTGAAAGTGGCTAGAATATGAACTGAATTGGATCAAGGAAAATAGAAATAATGGACTTATGATTAATATGTTGTTTTTCTGACATCTGCGAAAGGTAAATGGGACTGAGGAACTGTCCTGGTTTTGTTAAAAAACAAGTTTCTCTTTTAGTGAATTTTGCCTGTCAGCTAAAGCCTTCATATTAGCTGCATTTTCCTGGAGAATCAGACACATGTTTCGGTTAAACCTAGCAATGGAATGCAAACTTATTGATAAGTATGGATGGACATCTTGCGAGAGGGGCAAAGAGAAACTGGTGACCGAGAGACTGACCAATGGTGTATAACATTCCATTCACGTGAATACTTCATATAAAAGTGGGAGATCACGAGGATCTCGTCCCTTTTCCTTCCCGTTTTCCTCATGGCTGACATTAGGACAGGACCTTGCTGGTCGTCCCTGTGAACGGAGGCCTAGTGAGAGACTGAATCCAACTCCGGTTGGCTACAGAGTCTAATCCAGGACTTTGGGTGCTGGCTCTGCAGTTGCTGAGACTTTCAAGATTGGTTTTGTATATTTTGTATTATTTTCTCTATTCTTATTAGTATCATTAGTAAAACATCTTTAATTTTTCCAACTCTCTTCTCTCTGTCCTTCTTTCCCTCCCGATCGCGTGTCCTGAGTGGGAAGGGGGGAGAGGGAGGGGCAAAAGGGGGAAGTGGGGGGGAGAGGAGGTTAACAATACATCTGCCAGGGTTTGATTGTCACCCCGCAATCTTAACACTCGACAGATAATTGGCGCCCAACGTGAGGCGAGAGAAAGGGGTAAATTTGAGATTTTTGGCTTTTCTACTGCTCTGACGTACCTTTCAATTTTCTTGGCACGGAGCCAACTCATAGAGTTGTGATACTTGCGCGTCTGTTTGCTTCGGATATTATTTAGTGGTATTAAGGCAAAGTGAATTACATTGATTTAAAGATGTTATGGCAAAAGTTGTATCAGTTATTTTCTACATTGTGCTCGCTGATCCCATATCTGTGTTGGTGTTTCTTTCTGAATCGAAGTATTCATTATATAACAACAAGAAACTGGACAGCAGTCATGATGATCCTGTGTGGTTTGGCACTGGTTTATTTCATTATACTGCAGCCATTAATGAATTTCTACTCGATTTTGCTTTACCTTGAAAAACCTCCAGGAGAGATTAAAGAGCAGAATGGCTCTCTATTTGCTAATTGGTCAAGCGAATCTTTAGAAAGGCTGACTAACAATACTTTTGTGTTTTCGCTAGGACAGTTTGCAAATGTTTTAGAGAACTTTGAATATCCTTGGAGCTTTGATAGAACTGTGATGGTGTTATCTGGTTTGCTGAATGTGTGTCAGTTTGTGTTACTGTTAAGAGAAATGAGGTTCAATAGGAGGTTTGCGTCTCTTTTTAGTCCTGAGATTTGCGGTGCGTCTTCGGAAGCTTTAGCAAAAAGCACTCCTAGCCGCCCGAGAAAAGGCAAAACAGCCAAAGCTGCTGCTGCAGCCACTGCTCCCCCAACCGCGGCTTCACAGGCTGAAGCTACAGCTCCTCCGCAGAGCTCCTCTGCCAAGGTCGCTGCAGATAACATTAGCTCTCCAGCCTCAAAGGCTAACAAGGCAGCCCCCCCTTCTTCACACACTGCTCACTGTTGCTGCTGTAACCACAGCAATCACTGTGACAGTCATTCAGACTCTGGAGATGAATCAGATGATGGTGAACCCATATCAGCATCAGTTGCTGGTTGTAAGAAAGTCTCTAGAAAGACTACCCGTGCAGCAGGTGATGGCACAGGGCCAACGTCAACCCAAGGGGCATCATCAGGACAGGGAGGAGATGAACTGACCACCACTCGGTCCTTTTCTCCAGGTGAGCTGAGAGATCTGCGAAAAGACTTTAGTCGTCGTGAAGGCGAGAATATTTTAACCTGGCTGCTCTGATGCTGGGACAATGGGGCAGAAACAATTGAATTAGAAGGTGGTGAAGCCAGGCAGCTGGGATCTCTGTCAAAAGATTCCACCATTGATAGGGCAATTTCAAGAGAGTCTAATGCCGCTACTCTCTGGACCCGACTCCTGGCAGCTATGAAAGTCAGATTTCCCTACAAGGAAGATTGTATATCCAAGTTAGGGAAATGGAATACTATGGAGAGAGGTATCCAGTTCCTGAGACAATTAGCTGTGCGAGAGATCATCTATTTTGGACCAGACAAGCAAGAGGGGACAGACCCAGATAGAATCAATTGTACAAAATCTCTGTGGCGCAGATTTGTAAAAAGTGCACGACCTGCATATGCTAAGTCTTTGCAGGAATGGTCTGGTCAGCTAGAGGTATACAAGAAATTAATGAAGTGATTGAGCAGCTCCGGAACTTTGAGGACAGCCTTCCTGGTTCTCTACGGGCTTGTGTCTCTGCTGTGGAGAAACTGTGTGAAAAATCTGATGACCGGTTTGAAAAGCTGTTGCAAGAAATCAAAGAGCTCAGAGAAGACAGGTTCCATTCATGACCTGTACGAACCTATGTTTCAGGTATTAGGAGAAGGCATTTCCAGTCTCGAGAGAGAGGACAGAGGCAGCCTACAAAAAGAGGTTCACTGTGGTTATTCCTACATGAGCAGGGAGAAAACATGAATAAGTGGCATGGAAGACCTACCTCAGAACTTCAGGAATGAGTACGTGAGATAAAAGGAAAAACTCCTAGGAAGGTGGCTGCTCCAGTTTACAAAAGGGACAGAAGAGATTCTGATGCTCTTGAAGGAACCTCTAATTCACACCCAGAGACTGTACAAAACAGGAATTAGAGGTGCCCTGCCTCCAACCAGGTGGAGGAAAGGGATAACAGAGTTTATTGGACTGTACAAATACAATGGCCTGGTACAACACACCCCCAGGAGTACAGAGTTTAGTGGACACTGGTGCTCAGTGCACAATAGTTCCTTCTAATTATAAAGGAACGCAATCCATCAATATTGTTGGAGTGACTGGGGGATCCCAGGAACTGACTGTTGTAGAGGCTGAAATGAGCCTAACTGGAAAAAAGTGGCAAAAGCATCCCATTGTGACTGGTCCAGATGCTCCGTGCATCCTCGGCATAGACTACCTCAGGAGAGGGTATTCTAAGGACCCAAAAGGGTATAGGTGGGCATTTGGTATAGCAGCTGTGGACACTGAGAAAATTGAACAGCTGTCTGATTTGCCTGGTCTTTCAGATGACCCTTCTGTTGTAGGACTGCTGATGGCTCACGATCAGCAGGTGCCAATTGCTACCACAACGGTGCATCGCCGGCAATATCGCACCAATCGAGACTCTTTGATTCCTATCCAGAAGTTGATCCATCAACTAGAAAGCCAGGGTGTGATCAGCAAGACTCGCTCACCTTTTAACAGCCCAATCTGGCCAGTGCCTAAGTCTAGTGATGAGTGGAGACTAACTGTAGACTATCATGGTGTCGAGGGTTAGGATTGCGGGGTGACAATCAAACCCTGGCAGATGTACTGTTAACCTCCTCTTCCCCCCACTTCCCCCTTTTGCCCCTCCCTCTCCCCCCTTCCCACTCAGGACAGGCGATCGGGAGGGAAAGAAGGACAGAGAGAAGAGAGTTGGAAAAGTTAAAGATGTTTTACTAACACTACTAATAAGAATAGAGAAAATAATACAAAATATACAAAACCAATCTTGTAAGTCTCAGCAACTGCAGAGCCAGCACCCAAAGTCCTGGATTAGAGTCTGTAGCCAACCGGAGCTGGATTCAGTCTCTCACTAGGCCTCAGTTCACAGGGACGACCAGCAAGGTCCTCTCCTAATGTCAGCCATGAGGAAAAAGGGAAAAAAGGGCAAAGGGAAAAGGAAGGGCCGAGATCCTCGTGATCTCCCACTTTTATAAGAAGTATTCACGTGAATGGAATGTTATACACCATTGGTCAGTCTCTCGGTCATCAGTTTTCTCGTTGCCCCTCTCGCGAGATGTCCATCCGTGCTTATCAATAAGTTTGCATTCCCTTGCTAGGTTTAACCAAAACATGTGTCGGGTTCTCCAGGAAAATGCAGCTAATATGAAGGCTTTAGCTGACAGGCAAAAATTCACTAAAAGAGAAACTTGTTTTTTAACAAAACCAGGACACATGGCCTGAATGAAGTTACACCACCACTGAGTGCTGCTGTGCCTGACATGCTAGAACTGCAATTTGAACTGGAGTCAAAGGCAGCCAAGTGATATGCTACAATTGACATCGCTAATGCATTTTTCTCTATTCCTGTAGCAGCAGAGTGCAGGCCGCAGTTTGCTTTCACCTGGAGGGGCATCCAGTACACGTGGAATCGCTTGCCCCAGGGGTGGAAACACAGTCCTACCATCTGCCATGGACTGATCCAGACCACGCTGGAGCAAGGTGAAGCTCCAGAACACTTGCAATATATTGATGACATCATTGTATGGGGCGACACAGTGAAAGAAGTCTTCGAGAAAGGTGAGAGAATAATTCAGATTCTTTTGGATGCTGGTTTTGCTATAAAATGAAGCAAGGTCAAGGGACCTGCACGAGAGATCCAGTTTTTAGGAATAAAATGGCAAGATGGCCGTCGTCAGATCCCAATGGATGTGATCAACAAAATTGCAGCAATGTCTCCACCTACTAATAAAAAGGAGACACAGACTTTCTTGGGCGTTGTAGGTTTTTGGAGAATGCATATTCCTGACTACAGCCACATTGTGAACCCTCTCTATCAAGTGACTCGTAAAAAGAACCAATTTGAGTGGGGCCCTGAACAACGACAAGCCTTTGAGCAAATTAAGCATGAGATAACTCATGCGGTGGCCCTTGGACCAGTTCGGACTGGACTAGATGTTAAAAATGTGCTCTACACCGCAGCCGGAGATAATGGACTTACCTGGAGCCTCTGGCAGAAAGCACCAGGAGAAACCCGAGGTCGACCCTTTGGTTTTTGGACTCGAGGATACAAAGGATCTGAGGCCAACTATACTCCAACTGAAAAGGAGATACTCGCAGCATATGAAGGAGTTCGAGCTGCTTCAGAAGTGATCGGCACTGAAGCACAGCTCCTCCTGGCACCTCGACTGCCAGTGCTGAACTGGATGTTCAAAGGGACAGTTCCCTCTCCACATCATGCAACCGAAGTTACATGGAGTAAATGGATTGCATTGATCACGCAACGAGCTCGAATTGGAAGTCCCAATCGTCCAGGGATCTTAGAAGTGATTACAGACTGGCCAGAAAGCAAAGACTTTGGGATGTCACCAGATGAGGAGGAAGTAAAACGTGCTGAAGAAGCACCACCATATAATACGCTTTCAGAGACTGATAAGCAGTATGCACTGTTCACAGATGGATCCTGTCGTCTTGTAGGAAAGCATCGAAGGTGGAAAGCTGCTGTGTGGAGTCCCACACGACAAGTTACAGAAGCCACTGAAGGACAAGGTGAATCTAGTCAATTTGCAGAAGTGAAAGCCATCCAGCTGGCTTTGGACGTTGCTGAACGAGAGAAGTGGCCAATACTCATGGATGGTAGCAAATGCCTTGTGGGGGTGGCTACAGCAATGGAAGAAAAGCAACTGGCAGCGCAGAGCTAAACCCATTTGGGCTGCCACACTGTGGCAAGACATTGCTGCTCGGCTAGAGAGCCTGCCTGTGAAAGTTCGTCATGTAGATGCTCATGTACCTAAAAGTCGAGCCATCAAGGAACATTTAAACAACCAACAAGCGGATCAAGCTGCTAAGATTAAAGTAGCTGAGGTGGACTTGGACTGGCAACATAAAGGTGAACTTTTCCTAGCTCGGTGGGCCCATGATGCTTCAGGGCATCAAGGTAGAGATGCAACATACAAATGGGCTCGTGATCGAGAGGTGGATTTAACTATGGACACTATTTCACAGGTTATTCATGAATGTGAAACTTGCGCTGAAATCAAACAAGCGAAGCGGTTAAAGCCTGTATGGTATGGGGGGCGATGGTTAAAGTATAAGTATGGAGAAGCTTGGCAGATTGATTATATTACACTTCCACAAACACGTCAAGGTAAGCGTTATGTACTTACAATGGTGGAAGCAACCAGTGGATGGTTGGAAACATATGCCGTACCTCATGCTACAGCCCGAAACACTATCTTGGGCCTTGAGAAGCAAGTCCTTTGGCAACACGGTACACCAGAAAGAATTGAATCAGACAATGGTACTCATTTCAAAAACAGTATTATAGACAATTGGGCCAAAGAACATGGTATTGAGTGGGTATATCATATTCCATATCATGCACCAGCCTCTGGGAAAACTGAAAGGTACAACGGTTTGTTAAAAACTACACTAAAGGCACTTGGTGGTGGAACCTTTAAAAACTGGGATTCACATTTAGCAAAAGCCACTTGGTTGGTCAACACCAGGGGATCAACCAATCGAGCCGGGCCTGCCCAATCAGAAATTCTACGGACTGTAGAAGGAGATAAAGTCCCTGTAGTACACATGAAAAATATGTTAGGAAAGGCAGTCTGGGTTACTCCTGCCTCAGGCAAAGGCAAGCCCATTCGTGGGATTGTTTTTGCCCAGGGACCTGGCAGCACCTGGTGGGTGATGCTTAAGGATGGAGAAGTTTGGTGTGTACCTCAAGGGGATTTGATTTTAGGTGAAAATATGCAATGCTGAACTGTATGATGTGAATTGCCACACTAACAGTGTTTAATAAGTGTCTTTCAGATCAAGACAATGGTGATGAAACTAGAGCTAGCTTCTTCGAGTGGCGCCTGACAACTTCTTCGAAGTTGATGTCTTTAACCCACGAACAGTGGTCATGAGATGCACTTGTACCATTTTTCCTGCCCTGGGAGACTGTCGTGACAAAACGAACTTGATGAACTTTTCAAAGGATGGTCCACTGATTAATTACTCCTGTGTATATATGTACATATGTGTGTATATATATATATAGTAGTAGTGATTAATTAGATTGTATAAATAGATTGTATTGATAAGGTTTAAGTATTCAGTGAATGTCATATTATAAGGGGTGGAATGTCCTGGTTTTGTTAAAAAACAAGTTTCGCTTTTAGTGAATTTTACCTGTCAGCTAAAGCCTTCATATTAGCTGCATTTTCCTGGAGAACCAGATACATGTTTTGGTAAATCTAGCAATGGAATGCAAACTTATTGATAAGTACGGATGGACATCTCGCGAGAGGGGTCACGAGAAACTGGTGACCGAGAGACTGACCAATGGTGTATAACATTCCATTCACGTGAATACTTCATATAAAAGTGGGAGATCATGAGGATCTCGTCCCTTTTCCTTCCCTTTTTCCTCATGGCTGACATTAGGAGAGGACCCTGCTGGTCGTCCCTGCAAACTGAGGCCTAGTGAGAGACTGAATCCAGCTCTGGTTGGCTACAGAGTCTAATCCAGGACTTTGGGTGCTGGCTTTGCAGTTGCTGAGACTTTCAAGATTGGTTTTGTATATTTTGTATTATTTTCTCTATTCTTATTAGTAGCATTAGTAAAACATCTTTAATTTTTCCAACTCTCTTCTCTCTGTCCTTCTTTCCCTCCCGATCGCCTGTCCTGAGTGGGAAGGGGGGAGAGGGAGGGGCAAAAGGGGGAAGTGGGGGGAGAGGAGGTTAACAGTACATCTGCCAGGGTTTGATTGTCACCCCGCAATCTTAACCCTCGACAGGAACGTAACTATCGCTGAGCTAATTGAAATTGCATATGAAGTGTATTATGACTGGAATTAAATGGAAAAACAAGAAAGCGAAATATCCCAGGCCTGTGTTGTAACGTAAGTTACAAGGCTGTGTCAAACTGTAAGATAAACTCAACCTCCCCCATCTGTGTGGCCTTGCCTGTGTCTAAACTGGGGCAAGGAGAGAA
Source organism: Patagioenas fasciata (assembly GCF_037038585.1). Taxonomy (NCBI): domain Eukaryota; kingdom Metazoa; phylum Chordata; class Aves; order Columbiformes; family Columbidae; genus Patagioenas; species Patagioenas fasciata. The sequence goes on from NC_092559.1 coordinate 48,752,546, forward strand.
ATAGAAAAAAAAATAGAAAAAAACCCAAACAACACTGCTAAAAGTTGCAGAAAGGGGAAGGAGGGAGGGAAGGACAAGCCGTATACCTCTCAGGGTAGCCTGACACCCAAAACGGTGCAAGTTGCCCTAGAGTGGTTATAGAAACTGAGGTCAACAGAAAGTAGAAATCTGGAGATGTTGTTAGATGAAGCTTGGAGAGTATTCAGTAACAGGGAAAAGGAAGATTGTTGAAAGGATAAGAAAGTATTGAACTAAAGAGGTTTGAAGGCGTTGAAAGCCTTTAGAGAGAGATCATTGTATATCAGGAAAATGAATGTTAGGGAAGGTACAGAGGATGTAAGCAGAGAGAGAAACGGACAGTAGCAAGTTTTGAAAAAGACTGATGGGAACCTGGAATGAACAGAAACAAGTGGAATTTTTGGTGGATTGACAATAAGTAACTGTGAAGGGGTTTCGTTAGAAGGAGATATGTTGTTGAATTAGTCAGGCCCAAAGGAATCTCAAGGCCACTTCGAGAAGCTGAGAACAGAATCTGCTGTGAGAAAGAGGGGCGTTTCTTCATTAACAGGGCCTCAGCATGGCGTGAGTCGTCGGACCTATCATCGGTGGGGCTCCAGCGTGTGGACTGCCCATGATACTCATTTAGCGAATCCATGCTTGGAGCGTGGATTCGTGATTAGAGAATAGTTGCGTATATAAGGAGACATGTTTCTGTAATAAATGGCTTTTGCGTGATTCACATTGAATCGGAGTGCTGAGTCCTTCATCGTTCCAACAAGTAACAATTACATAGTAGGTAAAGGGAGTCACTGGCCAAAGTGAAAGGGTGTATTTTTGTGAAGTTTTGAAACAATAAATTGGGTAAACAAATAGGTATTGATAAATTTCCATATATGTCCAATTCCTGGAAACCTTTTTGGGAGAAATTTGTTGGAACAAATGGATGCAGTAATCAGATTCAAAAAAGGAGAAATTACTCTGGAGGTAAATGATCAGCAATATATGAAAATAATGGGGTTGCTTTTAGCAACTGTTCCCACAGAATGCAAGATTAATGAAGAAGTCGTGAACCAAGTGTATCCCAGAATATAGACTACTAATGTACCTGGAAGGGCAAAAATGCTGTACCTGTCAAGGTAAAAATCAAAGAAGGAGAAAAGCCGGTAAGGATAAAACAGTACCCTTAGAAAAGGGAGGACAGGGAAGGAATTCGGACAGTAATAGAGAAATTCATACAAATCGGGTTATAAACAGAATAACAAAGGACCTCTACCCAGTGGTAGCAAACCCATACACCTTTCTGACTGTATTAACTCTAATTTGATTTGGTTTACTGTTTTAGATTTAAAAGATGCCTTTTTGCCTCTCTCTCCGTGAGGCCAGACAGGCAATATTTACATAAAACCCAGCTCACATGGGCGGTGTTGCCACAAGGATTTAAAAACAGCCCGACAATATTTGGAAAACAGCTTGCTAAAGATCTTGAATCTTGGGAAGCCCCATCTGACGAAGGACAGATACAACAATATGTGGATGATCCCTACCAGGACACAGAAGACATGCATAACCTGAACTGTAAGTTTATTGAACTTTTTAGGGCTCCAAGGATATGGGGTATCACAGAAGAAAGCCCAGATGATACAGCAACAAGTAACTTATTTGGGCTACGAAATTAGTGCAGGGCAGAGGACCCTGGGACAGGCTCAAAAGGAGGCTGCATGCCAAACTCCAAAGCCTCAAACTGTAAAAGAATTACGGACCCTTTTTGGGCAGGACAAGGTGGTGCCGGTTGTGGATTTATAATTATGGATTGTTTGTCAAGCCATTGTATGTACTAGCAGCCACAGATCAGGAAAACCTGCAATGGAATAGAAGAGCTACACAAGCCTTTGAAGAACTTGGTAAGGCTTTGATGACAGCACCTGCTTTAGGACTCCCAGATGTGAGTAAACCATTTTTTCTATTCTCTCACGAGAAGCAGGGAATAGCCTTGGGTATACTGGCACAGGATATTGGCCCGTACTGACAAGCAGCGGCCTATTTCTCCAGACAATTAGATGCAACTGCAAAGGAGTGGCCTGGATGCCTGCGGGCAGTTGCAACAGTGGTACTGAACATATAGGAGGCCCGAAAATTTACCATGGGTCAGAAAATGACTGTGCTAGTATCCCAGATGGTGTCTACAGTTCTAAAAGAAAAAGGGGGACATTGGCTTTCCCACAAAGATTTCTCAAATATCAGGCTAAATCATCGTCACTAACATTGTCAATCCAGCTTCTTTCCTCAGTGGTCACATTGGAAAATCACTTCATGATAATTACCTGGAAACCATCAAAGCAATATACTCCAGCCAACCATATCTAAAGGACAATCCTATGGAGAACACGGAGAACTGTTTTACGGACATAAGCAGCAATATCCTGAATGGTGAAAGGCATGCTGGTTATGCTATAACTACTAGCCATGAAGTGATGGAATTTGGACCTCTGCCTAAAAGTACTTCAGCACAAAAGGCAGAAATAATCACACTTACTTGTGCTCTGGAACTAGCTGAAGGTAAAACTGTGAACTTCTATATGGACTCTAAGTATGTTTTCAGGGTCATGCATGTGCACAGAACAATATGGAAAAAAAAGGACTCTTGAACTCTCAAGGCAAACATATCAAACATGCAGAAGAAATATTGGCAGCTCAACTTCCTAAGAAGGTGGCAATCATGCATATCAAGGTGCACCAGAAAGTGAGCTCGGAATTCGAAAAAGGAAATGAGCTGGTGGACAGAGAGGCAAAACTGGTGCCTAAGCAAATGGTAAAAGTAGAGAGTGCCCTAGTCCCTGACAGGTAGATTTAGAAGGTAAGCCAGAATATACTAAGGAAGTGTAGTGGCAGAACCCCCCCTGCCCCAGGGGGATGGGGTTGTCGCCAGCCTGGCTGAGAGGTGAAGCCAGAGACAAAAGAAACTAAAGGAGCACCATTAGAAGATAATAATGAGTGAGCAATCGCCGGACACATGCGTGCAGAGCGTGTGGACAGTACATGCAGCCTATCATGTTATTGTATAACACAAGTTACAACCAATCACATTGTTGTAAGGCGCGTGGACAGGGCAGCTTTGCTATAAAGCTAGCCCGGTCCGACAATAAAGCAAACTCTGTGAACATCATATTGGTGTGTCAGGTTCCATGGCTCGCATGGAAAAAGCAACAAGGAAGACTATAGATTTAGAGGAATCATATAATGAGGTAGGGTAGGCTCACATCCCACAAGGGAAAACTTATTGTTACCTCCTATTTAGTTTGGCCTTTAGTAGCAGAAGCATTATATAAACATTTGATCAAAAATAGTAGCTAGAAATTTGTATGCTACTGTAAGACAGGTGACACAGCAATGTGATCTTTGCCTCCAGACTAATCCTAAGAATACACCTAAGCCAGAAATGAGTCAAATTGGGAAAGGAAATGGACCTGGGCAATAATGGCAAATAGATTTTTTGGAACTCCAAAGAAAAGGGGGGTGCTGATATTTGTTGGTACTAACTGATACCTTTTCAGGTTGGCCAGAAGCACTTCCTACCAGAACAGCAAAAGCTCGGGAGGTAACTAAAACATTAGTACAAGAAATAATACCAAGGTTTGGAGTTCCAGCTGATATATCCTCTGATAAAGGGCCACATTTTATTTCAAAAATTGTATAGCAAATCAGTCAGTACTTGGGAATAGACTGGCAACTACATACCCCTTATCGTTCTCAATCCAGTGGCCAGGTAGAAAAAAAGAAAAAAATGAAATGAATCATCTAATTAAACAACAAATTGCAAAACTGGAGAAGGAGGTGAATTTGGCTTGGCCTCAATCTTCGTCTTTGTCCCTCTTGCATATGAACAAGGCCAAGGGTAAAGGAAGGGCTAAATCCTTTTGAAATCCTGTATGGGAGACCCTATAGTGTACAGAAGAGGATGAAATGATGACTTTTTATATGATAGTATTGGGTAAACAACAAAATTGGTAAATGTGTTTGGAACTTGGAATAGGGGTTTGGATGGATCAGTACATAACATCCAATTGGGAGATTATGTGTATGTGAAGTCTCTTGCAGAAAAGGACTTTGGAACCACAATAGGAAGGTCCATTTCAAGTCCTCCTGACATCCTTCACTGCTATCAAGATTAAAGAACAGAACACCCGGATCCATCATTCTAGAGTGAAGAAAGCCTGCAAAGCACCATGAAGGGTAACCCAGGTGCAACCTGGAAAATTGTGTTTCTTAGAGTCATAACCTTAGCACATGGGTGGAATGAAAATTGGCATGAGCAAGATCTGAATAAAACCATGAGGGGCGCTTTAAATTGGTGCTTTGGAATCAAAACAATCAGAGTATATATATTACATTGACCACTTCTGCAGGAGAGAGCTTTAACTTTGTAGTAATTAACCAAACCCCTCAGAAATTCTATCAAAGAAATTAGGTTATATCCACCTTGACATGTTTTGGTCCTTCTGGACCTTCTGGGTGACCTTTTGGTCCCTGTGGTCCTTTTGGTCCTTCTGGGTGACCGGTCCGGGCAGCACTTAGGGCCTCAGCAAGAAGAAACCCAAAAGAGAAGACAAATGCAACAGCTGCAGTGAGCGGGGTCACCACGCCAAAGAATGCAAGCTACCGTCGCAGCCCAGAAGATGCCATTTCTGCCAGAGCACCAGCTATATGGTTGTGAGCTGCCCCAAAAGAGCACAGCAGCACAGCAGACAAACACCAGGAGCCTGACTTTTGCATTAACATTAAAAATCTGTTTAAGGATAGAGATGGGTTTTCTCAGGTAGAAGTAGCCTTCTTACCTGTAGCCAGAGAAAACATAGATGAAGAATCATCACATTAGTAAAAGAATTTACTAACCTCTTAGAAAAGGGGGGAATGATAAAGGGAATTGACAATTAACCAATTAACACTTGAAGAACTAACCCTACCCCACATCACTAAAGACACTTAGAGAGCTAACCCTTTAACCCACATCACTATTGCCTAGACTTGCTTAGCTCTGTGTAACTTATTGTACGAGAAACAGGACTTCACTGACGCCTTGCAAAATTAATAATCCTTGGGTGCATCCTTGATGCATCCTTGGGTGAACTAGATAACAGAAACATGGACACAGGACAGGAGATACACCAGTTTTAACCAACTCAGTAGTCTGAATCCTAACCAACTCATCACACTGGACCAAAGGTGACCGTGTACAGAGAAGAGGACCCGGGTTCATGATCACTGCGCAGCTGCAACCAGGAGGAGCCAGAGGTGGAGACTATGGAAATGGTCTCCCGGAACTCATTGTAATAAGAACCGCCTTCTCGGGGACAGGTTATGAATATGTATAGGCGTTCCTAAAACTTTCATGAATATGTAACACTTTACTGCATTTAACCAAGCTCACAGCTACTGTAATTTTACACACATATTAGGTGAAATGATTCCCCGTGTGTCCAGCGTCGTAAATAAATACATACCTTCCTTATAACCTCAAGGGTTGCAAGGTCATTATGCGCCTCAGTACTGTCGGTGTTCTGAGGCACTGCCCTTCTCTAGGGTCTCTTGAATCAGTCCATGGCAAGTGGTGGGACTATGCTTCCATCCCCAGGGTAGCTGAACCCAGGTGTACTGGATTCCTTCCCAGATGGAAACAAATTGTGGTCTACATGTGGGACTACGGTGGGTCCGTGGAATCCCTGACGGAGGGCATGGGAACAGAAATTAGCCTTGAAGATATTAAGACCTACCTGTGAGAAAGATGGGAGTAAAGGCCTATCCAGAGTTGTTAAGGATGTACCCGTGAGAGAGAAGGGAGCAGAAAAGTAACATTGATGACAGCAAAAATAGCCAACGAGAGGTTACTGCTGTAACTTGTAACCAATAGTGAAGAGAGACACATGAACTGGTAAAACTGTATAAAAATGCACTTGTGGTAATAAATGGCATCTACTACTTTCACCATGGAAGAACTTGGTCTATGTCATTTGTCCGTCTCAAACACGACAATACAGTTTTACCAATTCATGTATAATGAGAATGCTAACAGACTGATATACCGATTGTTACTCTGATCAAGAAATGCAGGGAATTAATTTAAGTCTTAATAGGCCCTGATCCTTTTATCATATATGTACCATTTGCGAAATCTAATTTTGATTTTTTTTTATTTGTAATCTATGTCCTTGTAAATTGCACTAGCTGATGTTCTTAACAGCACAGCTGTTGGTATGCATAAATGTAAATTGCTGCAGAACGTGCAAGTCTTTAACATCAGGTCACAGACCAAACTTGTATTTGGTCTGATCCTACATGCTTGCACTGTTTTGGTTGATAGTTCTGGGAAGTCTCATAAAGCTGTAGTGGTGTGGCGTGAAGATAAAAATTGGCATCATTCTGTAAAAATTATTGAAGGTTCAACCCAATTAGCAGAACTTCACAGTATCACAGTATCACAGTATGTTTGGGATTGGAAGGGACCTCAAAAGATCATCTAGTCCAATCCCCCTGCTGGAGTAGGAACGCCTAGGAGAGGTCGCACAGGAATGTGTCCAGGCGGGCTTTGAATGTCTCCAGGGGAGGACACTCCACAACCACCCTGGGCAGCCTGTTCCAGTGCTCTGTTACCCTCACTGAGAAGAAGTTCTTTCTCAAATTTAAGTGGAACCTCTTGTGTTCCAGCTTGATCCCATTACCCCTTGTCCTATCATTGTTTGCCACTGAGAAGAGCCTGACTCCATCCTCGTGGCACTCACCCTTTATATATTTATAAACATTAATAAGGTCACCCCTCAGTCTCCTCTTCTCCAAACTAAAGAGACCCATCTCCCGCAGCCTTTCTTCATAAGGGAGGTGCTCCACTCCCTTAATCATCTTTGTTGCCCTACGCTGGACCCTCTCCAGCAGTTCCCTGTCCTTCTTGAACTGAGGGGCCCAGAACTGGACACAATATTCCAGATGGGGTCTCACCAGGGCGGAGTAGAGGGGAAGGAGGACCTCTCTCGATCTACTGACCACCCCCCTTGTAATACACCCAAGGATGCCATTAGCCTTCCTGGCCACAAGGGCCCAGTGCTGGCTCATGGTCATCCTGTTGTCCACCAGGACCCCCAGGTCCCTTTCCCCTACACTGCTCTCTAATATGTAATTTCCCAACCTATACTGGAACCTGGGGTTGTTCCTGCCCAGATGCAGGACTCTACACTTTCCCTTGTTAAATTTCATCAGGTTATTTCCCGCCCAACTCTCCAGCCTGTCCAGGTCCCGCTGGATGGCAGAACAGCCTTCTGGCGTGTCAGCCACTCCTCCCAGCTTAGTGTCATCAGCAAACTTGCTGATAGTACACTCAATTCCCTCATCTAAATCGTTAATGAATACATTGAATAATATTGGCCCCAGTACTGACCCGTGAGGCACTCCACTAGATACTGGTCTCCAACTGGACTCCGCACCATTGACCACCACTCTCTGGCTTCTCTCTTTAAGCCAGTTTGCAACCCACCTCACTACTCTATTGTCTAGACCACACCTCCTCAATTTAGCTGTGAGGATGCTGTGAGGGACTGTGTCAAAGGCTTTACTGAAGTCAAGGTAGACCACATCCACCGCTCTGCCATCATCCATCCACCTTGTTACATTCTCATAAATGGCTATGAGGTTGGTCAAGCATGACTTACCCTTGGTAAAGCCATGCTGACTGCCCCTAATGACCCTCTTATCCCTGATATGCCTTGAGATGACACCAAGGATAAGCTGTTCCATTACTTTCGCAGGCACAGAGGTGAGGCTGACCGGCCTATAATTACCCGGGTCCTCCTTCTTGCCCTTTTTGAAGACTGGAGTGACATTTGCTTTCCTCCAATCCTCGGGCACCTCTCCTATTTCCCAAGACTTGGCAAAAATGATGGAGAGCGGTCCAGCAATGACTTCAACCAGCTCCCTCAGCACCCGCAGATGCATCCCATCTGGACCCAGGGATTTATGGATGTCCAGACTATTTAATTGCTCCCTAACCCAGTCCTCATCGACTAAAGCAAACTCCTCCATTAACCTGGCTTCATCCGGGGTCTCAGGGGTACAGGGTTCCCCAGGACAGCCTCCAGCAGAGACAAAGAAGGCATTCAGCAATTCTGCCTTCTCTGTGTCTTCTGCCACCAGGGCACCCACCCCATTCATCAGTGGGCCTACATTGCCTCTGGTATTAGTTTTATCTGCTATGTATTTGAAAAAGTTCTTTTTGCTGTCCTTGACCCCTCTCGCCAGCTGTAATTCTAAGGAGGCCTTGGCTATCCTAGATGCCTTCCTACATCCTCTAACAGCAGCCTTATATTCCTCCCAAGTATGTGATGAATCACTTATATCTAAGTGGTGCAGCCCAAATTTGCCCTGTGATGAAACACTTTGCAAGTATGATCCAAAAACATGCTAAATCAGAAAGAACCTACAGTAGTTATGGTCAGATCACTAGTTAATGGTCAATGGTCAAGGCCACATCAGTTGATACCCTGGGGGAGAGGCTATGCTTGTGTCTTCACAGATCAAGGGCCTCAATGGTTGCTGGCAAGAAATGTGAAACCTATGTTATCTTCCTGACAATGATTGCTGCAGCTGCTGCGTTTTGGATGCCTGCACAGACAAAGACTAACATGTGGATTACTTTAGCCAACATGACTGATCAGGACTCCATATGCCTAGCTATGGAATCTCCAGAAAACCCTTTCTACACATGCTTAGCAAGACTAGGCCGCAGTGGGAACCGCTGACTGTTTCAGTAAAATCAGCAAGGTCACTGAGACCTTGACAGAGTTTCACAAACAGCTTTCAAGAGCACAAGAATGTAGAATAAGCATAGCTAGCAGCTGCAAGTAGGAGGACCATGCAAATGTGACTGTTAGAGCTTAAGCCAATTAGTAGGTGACAGGTATGCATAATTATCGTGAACTGTATAAATATATGCTATTCGGGCTAATAAATCGAACTATGCTTTATCACTCACATTGAGTCGACCTGCGTGTTCCTCCGCTGCTCATACTTGGTGACTACAGCAGCATCACACAATTGTTTCAAAATAGTGGTTGGTGCAAAGGCATTGCAATGAACTGTAATAATGCCAACATAGCACTTTGGATTAATTGCCTCCCAGAAGCAGATATTGAACCACAGGAACTGGAATTGCTGGCATCTGTGCCCATGGACGCTTGTATCCAGCTGGTTTGTGAAAAGTGTCAGAACAATATACGAGAACATGAATGGATAAACTGAAAAATGTTAATGCTACCCTTGGTGACTATAGAAATGAAACTCGATGGTGTAATGCCTCGCAGAAGAATCCAAGGGGTGTCGTTGATAATGTGGGACAGAGACTCCAAAATCTCCTGTATGGTGTATTCTTGATCTGTGGAGATAGAGCCTGGCCAGGAATTCCTTCTAATGCTGTTGGAGGACTGTGTATTTTGGGACTATTAACTCTCTTAACACCCAATGTATCTATGATAATAGATCACAGAAGAGCAAGACGGGAAAAACACTTTTTGCATGTATATGAGTCAAAATGTAAGGATAATGTAGATTTTTGGCGATCAGGGTTAAGAGTTTTAGGATCTCTTGTATCTTATGTTGTCACAGCTAAAGTTTTAAATACTTTAGAAAAATTAGGATGCTGGCTAGTTAAGCAAACTAACAGAACTTCAAAAGCTTTAAGTGGATTTTTGTTAGATGTAGATTCTTGAAGACATGCTACACTGCAGAACAGAGCCTCAACAGACTTTTTGTTGTTAGCTCAAGGACATGGGTGTGAAGATTTTGATGGGATTCATTAAATAAATTGTTTAGTGGCTGGGGGCTTTCTGGGTTGTTGTTATCAGTAGTGAAAACAGGACTAATTGTTTTGATGGTTGTTGTGGTTGTGTTACTAATGTTGCCATGCATGATTTCTCTGCTGCAAAGGGCCCTGCAGTGGACAATGAAGGCAATTTTTTTAGCACAAAAACAAAAAGGGGGAACTGTGGGACTATGGTGGGTCCATGAATTCCCTGACAGAGGGCATGGGAACAGAAATTAGCCTGGAAGATTTTAAGGCCTACCCGTGAGAAAGATGGGAGTAAAGGAGTATTCGGAGATGTTAAGGATGTACCTGTGAGAGAGAAGGGACTAAAAGAGTAACATTGATGATAGCAAAAACAGCCAGTGAGATGTTACTGCTGTAACTTGTAACCAATAGTGAAGAGACACATGAATTGGTGAAACTGTATAAAAATGCACTTGTGGCAATAAATGGCATCTACTACTTTCATCCTGGAAGAACTTGGTCTGTGTCGTTTGTCCATCTCAACCATGACATCTACATTCTTTCACTATGGGAATAAAAGACATTGGCTACATCAACGGCAGCTTATAATTTTGCTTGTTTTGTCTCCAGTTCCATCTACATCTGGGACACGTCTGGGACAGCAGCAGCCAAAGTTGGGGTCGCTTCATTTACGAGTTTATAATCTATCATTCACTCTGCATTGGCTTTTTTTTGCAGGACATATCAGTCTAATGTAGAGGGAATGAGTTGATGTTACAACACCTTGCTTTCCTCAGTGTTCAAACAGGAGTTCAAACCTCCCAATCAGTTTGATGCTGGTTTTAATTGACAACTTCCATTGCTATTGGTACATGTTATTTGGGGACGTGTAAAAGGCCCACCGCCTCCGATTTAGTTAGTTTACAGAGTTTAGAGTTCTCTACAGCAGTAATGCCAAAGCCCCATTGATGTCCCTATGAGTCACTTGCCCAGATTGCCTAATTCTGGAAGGGTGTAGGGATAAGTGGTGATGTGTTGCTGGGGCTACCTGAGTTCTGCAGCAGGAGCCAGATTGCCTTGTTCTGCCCTGCCCAGCTCCACGCCTTGTTCAGCCACTGGTGTGGACCCACCTGATCCTTCCTTTTGTTCTTCCTTAATAACTGTGACTTGGGCTGTTCCCCTCATCTTCAGAGGGGAAGAGGAAGACCAGGTGTCCTGATCCCAGTGCTCCAGCATTTTGGTGAGCCAGCTTGTCAAATACTGATAAGTATAATGACTGAAACATTGTGGCAAAACCAGTTCATCCAGACACAGGAGATGGTACATTCAGTATATTAATTGGAATTGTTATAGTTGAGCTAACTTTTGTCAACTGTGTCCGGGGTGCTGTATCCAGGGTTCTTCTGTGTTTGGTTTTATGGATTGTGTCCAGGATGCGGTATCCAAGGTTTTTACCTTATTTTGAAGTTTTGCGGGCTGTATCCAAGTAGATGTGCATTCAAGCATGATTTTATATAACCATACCCTATTCTTAAGATTGACACAGATTTATGACGTATTCTTTAAAATAGGTAACTGAGGAATAACTGATAAACATGCGAATGTTACTTAGCATCGCTTAGACAGACAGCTTGTGTTAGAATAGGTGTGGAATATGCTAATGGTTGTTAAGAATTGTAATGAATATGTATGTGACCAAATTGTATAAATATGGTGTAGTCTGAATCAGTTGTTAGAAACCAGCTTTGGGTGCGAACCCCTGGTTTCCCTGCGCTGAAATAAAAGCACCGCATATAACTATGTCCGTGGTTATGTGTCTCGTTTGCTAACAGAATGATCCAAAAGCTTGCTAAAGACAAAAAACTTTGGCGGGGAAAGGGAAAAGCCACAGTGTGCTCAGTGCTAGGAGTGGCCCTGGTGGCAGCTCAAAGCACCAAGCACCTGGACAAACAAACCGAGCAAGAAACGGTAAAGGTCCTACAGGACCAGTTAGCTGCAGAACTCAATACCACTCAGCGGCTCCTTGTAGATCAGATGCCTTAGACCGGGAGAAAATCTTACGATCTGAATAGGAAGAATATAAACAGGCAAATATTACCAGACAAATCTTGATTCTGTTCCAGACAGTGAGCCCAGTTTTACCAGCCCAGCACAAGCAGCTGAGGAACAGGGTCTTAAACTCCTGTATCCACCTAAAGAATTGGAAATTATCTGGGAAGTGTCTTATCCCCAGAAGGAAGCAACAATGAGACCCCTCATTAAACCTGAATCTACTGACAACAGCCAAGCAGGGGCAGGTCTGCAAATTGCCACCCAAACAATACCATTCTCTGTGACAAATTTATCGGAGATTCAGGAGAAATATAGCAACTTAGCCCAAGAAACATCCTGCCAGGATGACTCCCCTGACCTGGGGGCTTCCTGAACCACTGAAACTGTGTGCGGCACGGCTGCAGGACCTTTTGGGGGATGTGCCGTCTCCATGGGGTGGGGGGCACGGTCCCCGGGGTGGTCGAGCCGTGGCTTGGGGGAAGGTGGCTCAGGAGTTTAATTATGGCAGCATGGATTTGATGAGGAGAGTCACAAAAATGAAAACTGCTGTACCAAGAGTGGAACAGCAGGTAAATCAAACTCCTCCCCTAGGTGTCTTGGAGACAAAGAGAAAGCTTTTGTGGGCTGAGAGAACTGAGAGGGGAATTCTCCAAGATTTAATAGATGGAATGTCTACCCTGGCCCTGGAAAAGCTTATCAGGGCATGGAAGACACTGCATAAAAATGAACTGCCCGCTTGGGGGGTCATGAAAGCAGAGCCCTGACATGGGACAGTAATTCTCCCTGAGACGCCCACTGCTCCTGAGGGTGGATAACAGACCAGCTGCCCCCAGTCAGTAAGCCAAGGGGCGCCCAGTGCGATCATTTAAAGAGGCTCACAGAAACTGTTAAGAGGGTTTGCCAATCAGCAAATCCCCTTGACTCCTTTAAAATCAATCTACCACTTTACTGCTGAGGTGAACCAAGACTCGGCCACAAATGAGTTCAATGGGTTGCCTCTCACTTAGTGCTTTCTGTCCCCAAGCCCCCTCTATTCTTCCAGGGAAAAAGTAAAACAAGGACCCCGCAACCCCATTCCACAAAACTGGACAACCTGTCCTCATGAAACTACACACCAGTGGCACTGTACCCTTCATTTTAAAGACAACAATGAACATTTATGCATGGAAAGCTACTGACACCCATGGGAAAGAGCACCAGATCAGCACCCGGTGGATCATCCCTTCATTTTTTAAAAGAAAAAAACAGGGGGGGTGGAAGAAAAGTTGCCTTTTAGTAATATTGTTATTTTAGTATGTTTGGGGATTTTTATTTTGTATGTTAGCTTTCTTTTATCCTACATGAGAGAAATTGTGTGGGGCAAATGTATATTCATATGTTGTATAGGGCTAACACTGTTTTTGCTAGTGTGTAACCAGAATATTCCCAATTTAGCACGGGAATTGATACAAGGTTTCATATATATTTGGAACTAAATTTGCAATTATTGGTTTGAATCTTAGAAAATTAGTTAAAACAAAAACCAACCAAACAAACACCAAAACCCATGAGGCGTGGAAATGACCTTACAACCCTTGAGACTGTAAAGAAGGTATGTATTTACTTATTTATTTACGGCACTGGACACGCGGGTAATCATTTCACCTAATACGTGTGTAAATTTCCAGTAGCTGTGGGCTTGGTTAAATGCAATAAGGTGTTACATATTCATGAAAGTTTTAGGAATGCCTATACATATTCATAACCTGTCCCTGAGAAGGCAGTTCTTATTACAATGAGTTCTGGGAGACTATTTCCATAGTCTCCACCTCCGGCTCCTCCTGGTTGCAGCTGCGCAGTGATCATGAACCCAGGTCCTCTTCTCTGCACACAGTCACTTTTGGTCTAGTGTGATGAGTTGGTTAGGACTCAGACTGCTGAGTTGGTTAAAACTGGCATATCTCCTGTCCTGTGCCCAAGTTTCTGTAATCTAGTTCACCCAAGGATTCACCAAGGACGTGTGTCCCGTCCCAACAGATGGGATGAGGGATGAGTTAACTCTATACGCGACACATGCCCTGACTCAACAGATGAGACCAAGCGTGAATTAACTCTGGGTTAATTCTGCACGGTTATGTGAAGTGAATGACAACCACCTCCGGGGTCCAATTCAATTGTGAGTTTTACTAAAAGTACTTGTTGGAATATTGATTACAGTGAATGGTGACTTGGCAAAAGTATAACAGAACTTATCAATACATTAACAGCGAAAGTCCTACTACGAGTGATATATTGGCAACCATCAGTAGCTATCATATGAAATTTAACCAGAAATCAACAGCAGAGCTTAAAGATGATGTTATCCTTACATGTTTAAAAGGGAAAGAGAGAAAGAGAGTGGTAGAGAGGGAAGAAAAACTGAGGTATAAAGGAGAATTAATTACATAAACATGAGGTTACTTATTTTATGGTCTCTGCTGACATTTAATGTTCTTTTTGTGGGCATTACAGTCTCTTACAGTCTTTTTGGTGGTCGTTTCTTCCTTTTCCAGGGTCATTTCTCACCTTGATCACATACCCACTAACTGAACTTTCCACATTGGCAGCACACAAACTTATCTGTTAAGCAACACTAAGCAACATTGTATAGTCTTTGGATAATTATTACTTCAGCATCCTGCTTCAGGTTCTATTTCTAAAGACCAGGTCATTTCAGAAGAATATGCCGTAAATCTATGACAGTCCCAACAATAGCGCATAATTACTGAGCACAAAGTTACCTCTGTTACAAGTTATGCTTCTACAAAGGACATTGTGGTTGGATAGTCTTAAAAAAATGCTACATTCCTATATTTTCCTAAGCTATATGAATCTTATGATTTCTTAATGATCAGAAATACAGCTTAATAATCAGAAATACAGGTATCAACCTCTCCTTTTCTTTTGAAGGTTTCTAGCTATTGAGCTTAAAGCTTCATTAAAACTTTTGTCATCTATGTTATGTGGTCTATTCGTTTAAACATATTCCAAATTCTAATATATAATATTATTATTAAAATTAGGCATGATAAAGTCAATACTAGTAAAACAACACAACAGGATGCAGCATTTTGTTAAAGAGTCCAGTGGCTGTCAGTGACCATCCAAGAAGGCTATCCCACCACCTATGTTCACCATCTTTCTTTACCTGTTCCAATACACTGTGTATTTCTTCTTTGTCATGATGTACAGTAACCAAAGCGTTTTGTCCGCTTTCTCTAACTTTTAATAGCTGTCGTAGATCATTATGCTGCAAAAGCTTCTTCACCAGGTAAGGTTCATTCCAATAGGAGTAGGTAATATATCATTGAATAATGTATAATTTGATTGTAAGAGCTGTAGAGTCATAACAGGAACTGAATAATTAAAATCACATGCTACTATTCTGGTAAAATTACAAACACAGATGTTAGAATGATTATTAGTAGTTATCATCTGATCATCTACAAGCATTGAATGACATATAGTTCACATACATGCACACCCTTTTCCTATATACATGAGCACAGTTTCAGGGTTCTCCTGAAGGTGCACTTCAAATTTGTTCTGTATCCAAACAAATATCTTGGGCCTTAATAGTATTACTTTCACATATAAATCCTTGTTGTTCTCACACAATACATGCATCAATGTCAATAGTCTGACACCTTTTCTCTTTTTGTTGTGCCCATATTGTATGCTCTATTGGATTAAGTACAGTTCCCTCATTATTTAATCCCAATGCTATAATTTGGTATACTGTATACACAGAAGCATTATAAATAGTCAAAACAAATGCTGTTGTAGTATGTTTAAAGGGGTCATATGTGAAGTTGACTAGATACCACCAGGACTGAAACGTTTTCTCAAATTTAGTAGCATTTGTCCAAATTACTTTCTGTATTTCTATGAGCAAGAGGCCACCTTCACCTCTTATGATTTCAGTTGCAGTTGTTTGTATCCATAACTGTGCTTGGATACAACTGAGTGCTAGGGAGACATTTGTCTGGGCTATTCCTAAGGCATCTATAGTTAATCGATGATCTTGCTCATTTAATCCTTCCCACTGAGGCAAAGTGTCTGACAAGAGCCACTGGTTAGCTTCTAATGCTGGAATGAGGACTGTAATGGGTGATTTCATCTATTTATGTCTCTAGTTACTGCAGACAATTTGTTTGCAAGTATCTCAGCATCTATACCGTTTAAAACTCCTAAACCAGTTCCCAAGACACCTGTTACATCTCTTTTTATTTGCCTGGGAGAAGTAAAGGTGAGTGCATGCAACCACGCTGTCCATCCAGCATAAGAGCTATTTAAGAATGGCAATCAAGAAGGCTTGATAACAGAAATGTTAACCTGCATTGATAGCTCTATTCGTTTAAGGGACCATGACGGATTGTGTAATATTTGTTGTTGACAGGTATACTTTATTACGTATAGTCCGGTTTCAAACACGTGGCATTGGGGCTTCCTCTTCCAGCAAAGTTGTGGTTTCTGTTGGTGAAGCAGTAGTAGTTGAATAATTACACCTACTTGAAACCTAAAGGACAATACTATCTGCTTTTGTTTCCAGAGGCAAGTTATAATAGTTGGCCATTCTAGGGTAAAATTTAACTAACAATCTAACCCCTTATAAATCTCTATCTTCCTGAATCTCAAATATGTATTGTTGGATAATGTAATTTAGCTGGCTTTTCTATACTCAGTCCCATTAATCATCCTACATCCCACTAAGATTCTTTATCCAAATATTCCCTTTAAGAGAGGCATTTGACATTCTTTATCTTGACTCCATTCATGACTCATGCATACTTGAGTGTTGTGCAGAACTGAAGTGCCTAATTTTAATTCATGCCTGGTGGTATATAGTCCCATACTTCCTGTATAATCATTGCGAGCATATAACCACAATCCTTTTGAATCTCTCAAACTCTCTTGGCTAATACTTAAAGAAATTTGGATAGCAAGATAGCAAAGTCAAACTATAACTTGTTCTCCCTTCATCATTTCATGCTACAGAGTAAAATTTGTTCCTCTTATCTTAAGTTTCAAAGGAGATTGCTGTTCTGCTTCCCAAGATGGGGTAAGGGCTTTCTTGACCCTGAAATAATGAATCCACCCTTTTTCTTTTGTCTTGATTGCAGTGTGCGTAGTCAATAGTACTTGAAATGGCCCCTTCCACTTTTCTTGTGTCTCTGATGTCCAGGATTTGACATACAAACAATCTCCAGGATGGAATAGATGTGCTGGAAAATCAAGACTCAGTGATTGATTTTTCACAAAATATTCTGAAAGCTGCAGGATCACTTTTCCCAAGGCTATTAAATACTTAACATGATTATTTTCTCCTTGAACCTGTAAATTGCTCGGGAGCCCCGATACTTGATAAGGGCATCCATAGAGCTAATTTTCATAAGGGCTAATTTTCTCTCTTCCTCTTGGCTGTACCCTAATTCGCAACAGAATGAGGGGCAAAACCTGGGTCCAGTCTAATCAAGTCACTTGGCAGATTTTGCTTAATTGAATCTTAATTGTATAGTTCATTCTTTCTACCTTTCCACTTGACTGTGGTCTGTAAGGAGTATGCAGCTGCTAAGTAATTTGGAGGAGCCTACTTCCGAGATAATTTTTACAACAAAACGTGGCCCTCGATCCAAGGACATTCCAGTTTGGATACCAAATCTGGGTATTCTCTTCTTCAGCAGAACCTTTACTACTTCTCTGGTTTTGTTGGTACGACATGGGAAAGCTTCAGGCCATCTTGAATAAGTATCAGCTAATACCAATAAATACTTCAACGCTCTTTTCCTGGGTAATTCAATAAAATCTATTTGCCAAAGTTCTCCTGGAGCTTGTTGTTCTAATGTTTTAGAAAACAGAGTTTTGTTCTGGTTTTGCAACAAATTTCACATCTTTGAGTGACTGATTATACTACCTCAACTAAATTTCTTCCTATTATTTTCTGATCCCCAATGCGTAGCCTTATGTTCTGTTTCACTAGACTACATAATAAGCTGTATGGTACTACCACTATTTTGTCATGTGCTATTGCCCATCCTTCTAGATTGTGTGTATCTTTTAAGGTTTTTATTAGCCTCATATCTTGTTGATCATATTTTGGTTTTTCTGCTAAACCCTTTAATAGAGTTCTTTCTGGAATGTCGTGGTTGAGACGGACAAACAACATGGACCAAGTTCTTCCAGGATGAAAGTAGTAGATGTCATTTATTGCCACAAGTGCATTTTTATACAGTTTTACCAATTCATGTGTCTCTTCACTATTGGTTACAAGTTACAGCAGTAACATCTCATTGGCTAATTTTGCTATCATCAATGTTACTCTTCTACTCCCTTCTCTCTCACGGGTACATCCTTAATATCTCCGGATACTCCTTTACTCCCATCTTTCTCATGGGTAGGCCTTCATATCTTCAAGGCTAATTTCTGTTCCCATGCCCTCCGTTAGGGAATCCACAGACCCACCGTAGTCCCCCACAATTCCCCCTTCTTGTTTTTGTGCTAAAAAAATTGCCTTCATTGTCCACTGCAGGGCCCTTTGCAGCAGAGAAATCATGCATGGCAACATTAGTAACACAACCACAACAATCATCAAAACAATCAGTCCCGTTTTCACTACTGATAGCAACCATCCTAAAAACCCCCAACCACTAAGCAATGCTAATAACAAAAAGTCTATGGCAGCTCTACTCTGCCATGTGGCATGTCTTACAGAATCTACATCTAACAAAAGTCCGCTTAAAGCCTTAGAAGTTCTGTTAGTTTGCATAACTAACCAGCATCCTAATTTTTCTAAAGTATTTAAAGCTTTAGCTGTGCCAACACCAGATACTAGAGGTCCTAAAACCCTTAACCCTGATCCCCAAAAGTCTACATTATCATCACATTTGACTCATATACATGCAAAAAGTATTTTTCTCGTCTTGCTCTTCTGTGATCTATTATCATAGATACATTGGGCATTAAGAGAGTTAACCATCCCAAACTACATGGTCCTCCAACAGCATTAGAAGGAATTCCTGGCCAGGCTCTATCTCCACAGATCAAAACTACACCATACAGGAGGTTTTTGGGGTCGCTGTCCCACATTATCAATGACACCCCTTGGATTCTTCTGCGAGGTGTTACACCATCAAGTTTCATTTCTATAGTCACCAAGGGTAACATTAACATTTTGCAGTCTTATCCATTCATGTTCTCGTATATTGTTCTGACACTTTTCACAAACCAGGTTGATACAAGCGTCCATGAACATAGATGCCAGCAATTCCAGTTCCTGTGGTTCAATATCTGCTTCCAGGAGGCAAGTAATCCAAAGTGCCATGCTGGTATTATTACAGTTTGTTGCAATGCCTCTGCACCGACCACTATTTTGAAACAGTCGTGTGATGCTGCTGTAGTTATTAAGGGGGATGCCAACCAAGCATGTGTGGAACAGGTTTTCCGGAGATGCAATAGCTAGGCATATAGAGTCCTGGTCAGTCATGTTGGCTAAAGTAATCCGCATTAGTCTTTGTCTGTGCAGGCATCCAAAGTGCAGCAGATGCAGCAATCATTGTCAGGAAGATAACACAGATTTCACATTTCATGCTGGCAACCATTGCGGTCCTCGATCTGTAAGGACACAAGCATAGCCTCTCCCCCAGGTTATCAATTGATGTGGCCTTTTCCACTGACCATTAACTAGTGATTTGACCACAACTAATGTAGGTTCTTTCTGATTTAGCATGTTTTTGGGTCACACTTGCAAAGTGTTTCATCACATACAATGCTTTTGACAATTGGTTTTGTGGTGTTTTCCCTACTTCTCCCCCCTTTTTGTTTAAAAAAAGAAAAAAACCCAAAAACACAGTTCAGAATCAGATTTGTACGTTGGACCTTGACTATGTACTCAGAATCACAAATCAAATTTAGAGGTTCCTCCTTAAAAAGCTCTAAGTAATGTAAAGCTGCGTCAAGTTCTACTAATTGGGTTGAACCTTCAATAATTTTTACAGAATGAGGTTGTCATAAATTTATTCCTTAAAATCTCTAACTCCATTTTGGCTGTCATATTTATTGGATATTGTTTTCCCTTACCAGATCGAAGTCCTGTTTCAGATCTATCAGTGCAGTGTTTGCTTTATCGAAACATTGGCTCTTAATATTAATGGAAATACAGCATTCAAAATTTCCTTGGAGATTTCTCAGTTACACAAGTAGATCTGCACCATCTAAGCAGCTTCTTGTAGGACATGCAACTAAACAGAATTCTCAGAAAACGTTATTTCAGCTTACAATTTACTTAACAGATCTTGACCCAAAAGAGGTACAGGGCTTTCTGGCAAATACAAGAATTCATGTATTAAAACTTTGTTCCAAATTTGGCATTCTATTAGTCTCAAAAAACAGCTTTCCTTTCGTTTTATCCCATGACCTCAAAAACTAGCACAGTGAATTTACTAAGAAGTCTCTTACAACCAGTTACCACAGAATGAGTCTATATATATACATATATATATATATATATATATATAATATTTTTGTTTAATTTCCCAGCTTCACTAGAACTATGGATCCACTGGTGATGCCTTTAAATTTCACCCTCAGACTCCTTCATGCAGTATTACAGGTCTCTAGCAGTAACATTGCTTAGGGGAGGGCCGCGGGGGGGAATAAAACCTCCCTCTCACCCCCATCTGAGATGGCAAGACGTCCAGCTCAGCATGAAAACAAATCAGTTTGAACTCCACATCAAACCAGCCTGGCTCCACTCCACACCCAAATCAGTACCAGTCTGACTCAGAGAAGCACTGAGTGCTCCGACCCCCAAAAGCTGACCAGTGTGAAAAGACTGACTTCAGCAAGGAGGGAAAATGGTGAGCTCTTTCCTCAGATGTGCCAAAACCTAGGAAACAAGACAGAAGCAAAAAGAAACAACACCAACAACCCCTGATTCAAAGCTGAGAAGCAACACAGCGCCACAACAAGGATGGGTGACAATACTCCAGGGAAAATAAAAGACAGAGTGGGGGGAGTAAAGCCCCCCTTTCTCCGCTTAGCAGTGGGAAAACAGGTTTGTTTTTTTTTTTTTTTTCCTGCAGTTCAGCTATACCAAGGCCACGCAGCTGGCATAATCGCTGGTATGAAGTAGGAGGCTCTGGCAAACTCCTCGCAGCTTGACACAGGCCTGGGATATTTTGCTTTTTTGTTTTCCCATTTCATTCCAACCATAATACACTTCATATGCAATTCCAAGTAGCTCAGCAATAGTTACATTCCTCAGCCCCATTTACCTTTTACAAGTTACAGATGTCAAAAACCAGCATATTAAACATCAATCCATTATTCCATTTTCTTACATCCAAATCAGTTCATATTCTAGCAACTTTTAAATACAACTTCATACAATACCAAGTTCACATCCATCATACCATTTAAGTGCTTGTCTTTTTTTTTTTTTTTTTTTTTTTCAATGCAAAGCAGAGTTTAGCAATTTAAATTCTTTTCTGGTCTCAAAATTACTAGATAACAATATAAGCAATTACTCTAATGCGGAAGGATGCATCCTAAGGGGGAGCAAGGTGGAATTTTAGCAGTGGAACCAGTTCCCATTTTGTAATTATCTCCCCGAACAAAATCCTTTTGGTACCAAATATAAATATGCAAATTCAAATACTGAGCTCAGATATGAAAACCAAATACCAAGTTCAAATATGCAGATAGATCAGAGTTACACTTATTCAAGACAATATCTTGATTTTAGCATTGCACCTTTGAACTACTTACTGCTCAGCCAGGTAACGGTGCTGCTGGGTCTCCCTGACAAAACAGGTCAGTGCGCGCTGGAGCCCCATCGGCACCTGCCCCCCTGCCACAGCAGCAAGCTGGACCGGGCAAGGCTTTTAATAGTGTCTCATCTGGGGTGCTACAACTGTTATCCCAAAAACAGGGTTCTTTAATTGGTGTGCATACACAAGAGCCAAATTTAGTACATAGTGATGAAACACAGCCCATCACAGAGTTGTGCAAGTCTGAATGCCGGAATAAAGCTAGCATGCTAGAAAGAAAAATAACAGCTACTACACACAAAATTTTGCCATCACATTCACGCAGTAAAGAACTAAATTACTCATGATCTTCTGTATTATCACAAAACGCACATTTTGAGTCTCATTCTCATTATTTAACAGTCTGTGAAATCACTGGACCACACAACAAAGGCCTACTAAAACTACAACTTGCTTAAACAGATACCCACAAAGAAAACAGGTTAATGAAGAAAGCATCTTGCAGACTTCAGCAAGTTTACTGTGACCTGTGTGTTATCAGTTAACTCTCTCTCCACTTGTTGAAGTTCAAACCGTTCCAGCTGTAAAACTGTCTGAAATGATTCAATGATCTCTTGTAGAGTTTTATTTTTGTCCTGCTCTTCTCACTTTAGAAACAACAAAAAGTTATACTTCAAGGTTCTATTCTCCGGACACTTTTCCCAATCATCAAACTTACACAGCAGCCACCATTTATTACAATCTTTCACAAGATCTTCCTTCCTCATATTTCCAAGTACTTTCCTATGTTCTAAAACACCTCCCAATACCGATTTCTTAGGAACACAACTGAAAACAGTCATTCCTGACCCCATCTTTAGGTAGAAACTACGAGAAGAGGGAGGGAGGGGGGAAAGCACAGGGCTGCTTGCAGCGCAAGTGGGAAAAGTGGGGAGAAGGTTTTACGGCGCACTTACACCACAAAGAAACAATTCTAACAACAACCAGTAAAACAATTAACTCACAGTCCTGACAAGCTGCTTGATTTTCAGAGAGTCAATACACAGAAACACATAATATGTACTGTAAAACTCGCGGATAACATGTTGATAGCGAACATTAGCATTCTCTACTGCGAATTTCAACACCAGTGCTTCCTTAGCTTCTAAGTTTTCAACCTGCTTATTGATGGCCTCTTGAAGATGGTCAATAAATTGCATGTAATTCTCATTGGGACCCTGATTAATAGTTGCAAATGATTTGGCTGCTTTGTCAGTTTCAGGCACCTTTATCATAGCTTGATATGCGAGGTCTCTTGACTGCCTCAGGATTTCAGGAATTTATCGTGCCTGTAATTGTGGCATGTCAATTAGTGTCTCTTCCAAGTGTCTCTGCAGCAGCGTGGGAGGGGGGCGGGGGCAGGCTGGGGGGACCTAAATTTATAGGAATTACGTTATTTGGCTCAGTCTGGCTCACCACGGGAGGATCCTCCCCACCTAAATCTCCAGGCAAGGGGGGATAGGAAAAAAAAATGTCCACTTTTTCCTTCTGCGACTGATAGCGGCGGGGCAGAAGGTTGAACTGTGATTAATGACGGTGACGCAGACGGTGGAACCGTGATCGATGATGGTGGAGCAGACGTTTGAGCCGTGATTGATGACAGCGGAGCAATCGGTTGAATGCACTGCTCTGACCGGTGCTCCGGGGGCCCCTCCCGAGATCGTATATAACCCAACGCTGTTTTTTCATGTGAGTCTTTCATAGCTTATATCTGATCTTGGGGCCACACATACGTACGCTCCTCGTCTATTCCTTTTAACTTTCCAAGAAAGTGTCGCGGATCCTTATCCGTATCAGATAATATGGACTTGGGCGGTGTTGACGAACCTTTAGTAACAGGGGGGGTCGGAGTAGTACTTAATCTCGCCTTTTCCTCCGAATCTGGCCCAGGAGAGCCAGGAAGACCATCCCTCCCCGCTGTCTCTGCATGTTCCCGTTGCTCTTTTAATCCTCTCAAAGTCTCTAGCAAAAAGTGACATGTTGTTAACAGTTCAGTTGTTTCTTTGCATCGTTCACTAGTGCTTTGCCCCATAGTAACACAGTCCTTCCTTTGTAAAGTCAGTTCCAGAGGGCTAATACCCTGCTTCTTCAGAAGCAACTTTCATGTAGATAATATAATAGTCTCTTCTTTAGATAAGTTCCACCCCCCCCGTTCCCGGTAGCTCACCAACTTTTAGTGTGGTGTCTTTTCAACGATCTGGATCTTCGGCATCTCTCCTCGGCTGCTCTATCAGCTGTACCAGGCTCTGTCTCCACAGCTCTTCTTTGGTTGTCACAGCTTCACGCTGTCTCCTCTTCATGCGAGATCCTCTTCAGGCAGGATCACGTCGGGGTCACCATATGTCGTGGTTGAGACGGACAAACGACATGGACCAAGTTCTTCCAGGATGAAAGTAGTAGATGCCATTTATTGCCACAAGTACATTTTTATACAGTTTTACCAATTCATGTGTCTCTTCACTATTGGTTACAAGTTACAGCAGTAACATCTCATTGGCTAATTTTGCTATCATCAATGTTACTCTTCTACTCCCTTCTCTCTCACGGGTACATCCTTAATATCTCCGGATACTCCTTTACTCCCATCTTTCTCATGGGTAGGCCTTCATATCTTCAAGGTTAATTTCTGTTCCCATGCCCTCCGTCAGGGAATCCACGGACCCACCGTAGTCCCCCACACTGGAACTAAGGTTAAAACCAAATTATCTTGTCCTTTTTCTCCAGCCTCTTTTGCAGATAAATCTGCTAATCTATTTCCTTTACTATGAGCAATTTTCTCTGGCTGATGAGCTTTGCAAAACATCACAGGAACCTCTGATGAGTCCCTAATGGCTTCTAGAAGTTTCAATATTTCTTCTTTGTACTTTATTTCACTTTCTCGAGCAGACAACAGTCCTCTTTCTTTCCAAATTGTTCCATGGGCATGTAGCACTCCAAAAGCACCTTAGAGTCAGTCCATATGTTTACATGTTTATCTTTACTAAGTTGCAATGCTCAGGTCAAGGCGACTTAATCTGCCTTCTGGGTAGATGTACAGTTTGGCAATGCTTTAGACTCTGTTATTTGTGTGACTGTCATTACTGTATATCCAAACATTCGCTTGCCATTTTGTACAAAGCTGCTACCATCTGTATACAGTTCCCAGTCAGGGTTCGGAAGCAGCATATCTTTTAGACCTGGGCAGCTGGAGAAAACCTCCTCAATGGTTTGCAGGCAATTGTGAGTCAAATTTCCTTCTTCCACTTTGGCAGACAGGAACATGGCTGGATTTGCCAGGTTGGTTGTTTTAAAAGCTACATTATCTTGTTCCAGTAGTACGGCTTGGTACTTGTCCTGGTTTTGTTATAAACAAGTTTCTCTTTTAGTGAATTTGCCTGTCAACTAAAACCTTCATATTAGCTGCATTTTCCTGAAGAACCAGATAAATATTTTGGTAGACATAGCAATGGAATGCAAGGTCACTAGTAAGAATGGATAAGAATGGATGCACATCTCGCGAGAGGGGCAACAAGAAAACAGGTGACCAAGAAAATGACCAATGGAGTATAACATCCCATCCATGTGAATACTTCATATAAAAGTGGGAGATCATGAGGATCTCGTCCCTTTTCCTTATGGACGACATTAGGAGAGAACCTTGCTAGTCATCCCTGTGAACTGAGGCCTAGTGACAGACTGAATCCAGTTCTGGTTGGTTGCAGAGTCCAGTCCAGGACTTCCCTGATCTGTTTCATAGCATCACTGTATGAAGTTGTGGCTGCTACTTTTCCATGGTCCTCTGCAGGGTGCATAGTTGATCTATGTGTTTAGTCAGTGTTTCAAGCTATTAAACACTTAGACTTCTGTTTGGGTGGTTGTACGAAGCAAATTTCAGGTACGTATATTGTCCTCAAACTGCAGTGGCATTTAAATGCTCATTAAGTGGAAAAATATCTGAGGATGGAAGTTACTGATATTAAAGGGGAAGGGAATAACAGATATTTACCTCCATTATTTTGTGCTACCTAAGCAGAACATGGATCAAGAAAGGAAACTAGATTGTTTTATGCTAATTTAAATGCAGCTACAGAATGTGTTAGCAAGTCTTGGTTTTCTAATTCCACCATATTACCCAGGTGATAACATTACGCAGAAGTTATGCCAAGTGAATTCTATATAAGCAGTTTCTAAACAAGTTCTATAAGAAGCAGTGCACCAAATAATTTAATAAGCTAAGGCAATCTATTCCCTAACAGATGGAGTATTTTCTAGATAATTTCATCTTTAGTACAGCAATATATGAATTATTCATTCTGCAATAGAAAAGCAGGTAATAAATTATTTTGCTTTTAACATCATTTGCTAAAGTAATAGGTACTTATGTATTTTTTTCTTGGTAAATTCTTACAAGAATCTGAGAAGCAGAGAGGAAAAACAAAATATAAGCTTAATGAAATAATGAGTTTTGTTTCCATCACTAAGCTTACAAATCAGTGAGACATAGTATCAGAGCTTCTCTGTCCTACTCTTCTGCTTATGTAAAATATTGGTCAAATGTGTACACTTATTGACCGAGAATAAAAGCTAACCAGTTAAGAGAGTAAAGTCTTGCCTGCCTATAGTAATTGAGCATCGTTGGCTTATAAAAAAGACTTGTCCCTGTTTTGAAGAAAGCTATAGAAAATAATATGAAATAACCAAGAAGTATTCAAGCAATATCACCAAATAATGACATACATGTTACATTCAAGGAAGAGAAAAAGCTATTTACTCTTAGTGGGACTTGCGCTAACTCCAGTGGACTGACCCCATTTTATCTGGTGTTTACAGATCATTTCTAGCACCCTGTATGCCACCCGGTCAATTTACTAATGCATAATTCAATGTTCTTAGTCACAGCCATGTGGTATAACTATCAGCTCCTCAAAAAGTCATTTAGATGCTATGAAAATGAATTAATTTACCACTAAGCACTTTAAGAGTTTGAATATAACTTGCTAAAGGTAATGAGGATTTACTAGTGAAGTCCCAAGAGCAATTACTCCTCCTGCAGGCCCCCAACAGCAACTCTAGTTATCTGATGTGAGGCTACATTTGGGCAGCTAAGTACTGTTAATTATGTTCACAGCTGTAGCTGTGGACAAAGAAGCAGAATCTCTCTGAAGGTTCAAGGGTATTGCATTTCCTATGATAAAAAACTATCAAGTTTTGAATTGGTAGAATTTTGCATTTTAAATCCAAAGACCAGGGAATCTCCAGAAAGAGCAGAAATTATAAGAGTGTAGTAGGGAAGAACAAGCAAATGTGGAAGTAGAGGTGGTTGGTTTTTAAAATAAAATGTGTCTATTAGACTAAAATGCTGTAGCTTTCTGTTTTTCGTATAAAAGCCAAAATTCAATTGTTAAAGGAAAAATATGCAAGACTGGAAGTAAATTTTTATAAAATGTGTGGGTTCTTTGCTATGTCTTAATAACATTGTTGTAAAGGTGGATAAACTAATTTCAGACATCGTTGAATGGAACACTTATGTTTTTCCTGTTTTTTAAAGTGATCCTTTTGGATGTGTTCCAAACCCTGCTCCTAGTATAAACTGATACTGCTGCCATTATTGACAGCAGTGGCAAGACTGCCACTTGATACGAATTGGCTGGGGTTATGGTCCTGCTTGTCCACTTTTATTAATTGGTATTCTGGAAAACTTATGCACAAAAGGGTAATTTTCTTAGGTTATTTTTTTCCTTAAATGTCTCATTATAATGATTCTTCAAATTTTGATGAGTAATAATATACTTTATTTTGCTGCATACATACCGCCTACTGCATATCCATTGACTTCCCAGTTAAGGGATGCAAAGCAATATATCTGTTTTTCAGTAGAAAATTTCTGTTAAAATTTCGGGGGGGGTTAGACAGTTCTACAAAATTATAGTATTTTACAGAAAGTCATTCTGAAGATAAAACCCAGAAACAGAGAGATGTGAATACAATTTTGGGAAGTAATACAGGTGTTCTAATTTAGCTCCTGTTTATAACAAAACATTTTTGCATGTACTTTCTTAAGACTGAAAGAGACATTTAGCTTCTAGTATTGCCAGTGCTGCTGGGGCTTTTGCTCTGCATAAAATTCTCCCACTGGCAAAGGGCCAGCATGAGGCTCTATAGACTGATTACCTTCTTTCCAAGGAGGTATGTGTATCTTTAATAGTTTGTAATCCTTGTGCTACCTCTCATGCAAGGTGACAGCGCACCTCATGATTGCTTACCTTGAGAGTTAGGGAGTGTTGTTTGAGATGGTGATGTTAGCAATCAGGACACAGAACCACGGACGTAGTTATATGCGGTGCTTTATTTCAGCGCTGGGAAACCAGGGGTTTGCACCCAAAGCTGGCTTCGAACAGCTGATTCAGACTACACCTTATTATACAAGTTAGTCACATACATATTCATTACAACCCCTGGCAACCATTAGCATATTCCACACCTATTCTAACACAAACTTCCTATCTAAAAGATGCTATGTTTATCAGTTATTTTCTAAGGTACCAACTTTAAAAGAATATATCGTAAATCTATGTCCACCTTAAGAATAAGGCTCGGTTACAGTTACCTGCCTCATAAGAATATACCATAAATCTATGTCAGCTTTAAGAATAGGGTTTGGTTACTGAATACAAGAATTCTATGGCTACAAGGTCTACTTATACAAAGATTCTATAGTTGCAAGGTTGGTTGCTATCTTGACGTTAATCCAACTGTAACAGATCCAGTGATATCCAGGGCAGAGCCAGTAAAGGCCCATCCTGTACCTGTTCCAGAAGGGAACATAGAAGGGAACATCTTGTAAAATTGATTCTGTTGCTAACAGTGAGGCTGCACAAACTCCATGCCATATTCAGTGCAGATATACAGATGGATGTCTCTGTGCTTCATCATGTGGTTTTGCAGCTGACTCAGATACTGGAAGATCTTATCACATTCATTGCAATTGTACTGTATAGGGCCACAGTGGGTTGTTAAGTGTCTCTTCATCTGGGCCAAGGTTGGGCGATCTAGACCACACTCCACACAAATGTTCTCTCAGCCACTCTCATGCTTAGACTCGTGTGCTTTTAGCACACTGGGATAAGCAAAACCTCTGTCACAGATGCTGCAGCTGTAAGGCTTGATGTCACTGTGTTGCATCATGTGTCTCTTAAGGTGACTGGTTTGAGTGAAAGCCTTGTGGCACACCTGGCACTTATGTGGCCTGGTGCCCTGGTGTGTCAACATATGCATGTGCAAGTGGCTCAGCTGCTTGAAAAGTTTGCCACATAGGGTGCAAGCATGTAGTTTAATGCCACTGTGCCCCAAGATATGGGTGTAGGACTTCTCACACATGAGATATAACCAGCATTTCTGTTCACCCCCCACATCAACATAGTCTATCTGAAGGTTGACATCTAATCTACTCTTTCCACTTTCTGTTTATTTTCACCACTTCCTCTTACTTCAGCCCTCCTGAAGGGTGGCTCTGGAGACCTTTTCATTTGAAAGGGGTTCCTGAAATGAAAGTCTGGGGGCACAACAAAAAGAAACATTAAGCCAGGACAGACTTTGGGATAATAAGAGTAAGGAATGTGCATAAATGCTGGGCTACTGGGCCATGCCATCTTAGGTTTCACTGGTTCTTGCTTAATGGGCTTGTCTCCAAAGTGCTCCAGAGTTCTGTAGAACTGAAAATCAAAGTTGCAGAGGTCGATCATCTGGGAACTGTATTTGGGTTGTGCTGGCTGTTGACACATCAAGGGGAGACTGGAAGAGCCTCTGTCATTGTGATCTTCAGGTCTGTCTGGTAGTGATGAGGAACCCTCAAGAGCAACAGAAGGAGGCATTTTTGTTGGCATGCTCTTGCATTTCCGAGTTCTCCTTCCAAGGACCCATGGAAAATTTCTGTGTCTCCAAGAGGAGGAGACCCATATGCGAGGGGTGTGGTCTGAATTCTTCACCAAATAAAGTAATTCCATGTGGTTTTGTAACAGGGTTCCGAGGCTGCAGGCAGCAGGAAAAGGGAAAGGTTCATGTACTGTCTGCATTAAAACTCATTTCTTCATTCTTCATAATGTTTAATTTTTTCCATGTTCCCCATATTCCTTAAAACAAACAAAAAACCCCAAATATCTTTTTTTCTTCCTGTTCATTTTATTGTCTAGTTTATTGGTTTGGAGGTTGTTGGTTTTTTAATTAAATGGAACTAAGGATGTCTGAGGCCCATATAAGACAAATGCTTTTTAAAGCAGAATTAAATTGACTAGTGGAGAACAAAGCAGCTTTTGTCTTTGGTGATAGAATTGGTGGTGAACATACATAAACATGCTATACTGTGACACACTACTTAGCAGATGAATCTGTATGGCAATGTTTCTGCTTAATTTAATTCAGTCAGGCTATTTGTGGGCAAAATCCTGTCCTTGGATGTGCGTGCACAGGCTCTAGAAATTGGTGGTGCATCTAAAGGATATGACAATGCAAACAATAATGTGCACATTTATTATGGCTGTGACATGAAAAAAAATATTTAAACTTGTTTGTATCATTAGCGTGCTGTGAGAGAAAACAATGGCCAAGTGATCTAAGGACACTGTGTACCATCAGGATTTGTGCCATGTTTCCTGGCTTCTCTCCTTTTGTATTGTAATAAGAAGGCAAAGATTAATTTTTTTGTCGTTGTTGTTGTTGTTGTTTTAATCCCAGAGATATTTACCCAGCAGATTTGGGGGAAGAAAGTCCTTTAACCACTCTCTGAATTACTTTCAGTTTTATAAACATAGTCTAGGGTTTTTTTTTTTGTTTCTAAACAGGTGGGCAAAGCCCCCACTCTAAAATTAAATACAGAATTAACGCCAGCAACCCCTCAGGTGTCCAGAGTAATTGGCACATAAAAATGCTCTGATCCTTTCTATGGTACGGTGTAACAAAACAGGTTAATAATTGTCTTCTGGCAAAATTTCATTTTCCACTGATTGTACAGGGATCTTCTCCTGAATATGAGGTTCATCCAAAACATTGATTATGAATTTTGATTCATCTTAAATAAGGCTTCTACCTATTGTATGCACTTACCTGAAAGTGTGTATGTCTGCATACGTGTGACTGTCCAACCAGGCGGAGGTTAGGTTGGAAAACTAGACATATTTTCCCTTTGTTACCCATAACATGTTGATACTATTTATAAAACCGTTCTTGGAAATATTGGGTGGAGAGCACGAAGGTGGTTAGAGTACTAAAGATGCTCCTGTTTCATTTCAGGAAGCTCTGTGCTGGGCAAATCCACTTCTGACCTAGTTAGGCTGTGGACAAGGGAAGGCATCTTAAAAACCGGCTTGCAAACAGATTACTTACTTCTAATAAAGTAGATTGTTGAATTATTGTTGAGATACTGTGTTATAGATGATGATGATAAATAGCATGCACTCGTCGGAATAAATTGCTTAGAATTTATTACAGCAAGTGGCAAGCGGGCAAAACAGTGCTGGGCGGCCGGGGAGTCTGTGCTCCACCATGGTGCGCCTTTCCAGTAGCAGCAAACTTGGTTAAATGTGGTAAAGGATTACATATTCATGGTTATTCCAGGAATGCCTATACATATTCATAACTTTTTTCCTCGAAAAGGCCGTTCTTATTAAAATGAGTTCCAAGGAATTATATCTATAGTCTTCACCTTTGGCTCTTTCCTGTTGCGCCTGTGCAGTGTCTCTGAGTGGTCACGGGCGGGGGTCTTTTGGATGAAGGCTGCAGTCTATCTTGTCGTGCACTTCTCATCTTTGGCCTAGCATGCTGGATTTGGCCAAGGCTCCAACGGCTTGAGCTGGTTTTCCTTCCGCTTTGTGCTGAAGACCCCCGTTATCTCATTCACACAAGGATGCAACTGGGCCCTTATCTCTGTCAGTCTCTTACTGAATGTTCTGCAGGGTACACTAAATTAGGCTTTTACACATATCTGTGGAACAAGTTTTTTACAAAGACTACATACAGGTTGTATTGTTCAATGGAGAAGGGAGTGCCGAGGCGCCAGGGAGCCGCTAGGCGCTGGCGGCCAGTGTGGGCGATGTTTGGAGGCTTCAGGGGCACCCCCACAGCCAGGGTGGGGGTGCACAGAAGCTTCTGGAATGCCTACAGTCAGATCTGATCAGCCAATAAAAAATGGGACTCTCGTTGAGACTCCGCCCATTGTCATGGATCTCTTGGAGCACGAGCCAGATGCTGCCGCTGAGAGCCCCCCTCCCCAGGATGGAGACTCCACTTGCCTTGCCGCCATGTGTGTGAGTAAAATTTCTCCTCACAGGATTGCGAGTGTATTTACTTTCCGTGCACATATGCACGCGTACTTTCCGTGCTCAACATGAGCATGTGTAAAATTAACCCTCGCAGAATCGCGGGTGTATTTTCCTCCCGTGTTTCCACATAAGCACGTGTAATATTCCGTGCACATTTGTATGTGTATTTCTCCTCGCAGGATTGCAAGTGTATTATAAATTTACCCTCACAGAATTGCGAGTGTACACTTTCCATACTCAATACGAGTATGTGTATCCCTTTAAAATAATCCCACACTGTGTTCAGGCAAGTGTGTACTCTTCCCGGACTCAGGGGCGGCTCCGGCATTGTTTTTGGTGATGCCACGTGTATGCACACTATGGACCTCCTGAATTATTAGTTGCTGCCCCTTAATAATTTTCCTCAACTGATATCTGAATCTGTATTCAAGTCACTTTTGGAGTGCTAAAACCCCGTTTCTCACCAGTTTAATAAAAGTTGTTTTGGACCCTGTTGTCCCTTAAACTAACCTCAGGGTGCCTCCGTGACACCAACAAAAGAGGACCTAAAAGGGGAGGGAAAGTACAGATTTACAGAAAGTACAGGAAAGTACAGATTTACAGCCTAAATATGGATAACCTTGCTGGTTTTTTTTCCCTTTCAAACTGCCAAGCCCCGTAATGTAGAAATTAATCAAGAAAAGATTAAATCTAGCCTCTCTTCTCATCTCCTTTCATGTTGGTAGCAAACCCTTGCTAATTTGGATGGAGGAACGATCTTGACATTAATTAGAACTTAATTCCATAAAAATGTGAGTCCTGAAGAAACCACAGAAGACACTGCAGATTTGACCACCATGTGAGAAATAGTTAAGGAGAAGTCCCTTCTTTAAATAACTTCATTAGATAGCTTGAAAGCTTTTAATAATGCAACTCCCCATTAATTTTGTTCTATCTGATTCTGGAGTAGCTTATCTCATTTTAGTATTCAACAATAAATAAGGGGGAATGAAGTGAAAGACTTTGTATTAAATATCTCCTAGGGACCTTTTTTCTTTCCTATATAAGCACTTTAAAATTTCTTTCTCCAGTACCTCGTTATTTAAGATGGAATGCTATCTAGTGCAGCAGTGTGTGATTCTAAAAATTCTAGTTTTTATCAGCAGTATTTCATTTTTTTTAGTTTGGAATAATTGGTCTGGAAACCTCACTGAGACAGATGTTTCTGTGCTATGTTGGCACTTAAACATACCCCCCCCTCGAACCTAGTAATCCATTTCTTATAAAAAAAGTTAATTTCTATAGAACAGACAAACATCCTCACAGTTTCTTTCTTTATGTAAATAAGTATATTTGGAAATAAACTATTTTGAAAAATAGAACCACAAATAATCACTCTCTGTGTCCTTTTAAAAAAATTAAAAAAAGGCTGCAGTGATTTCAGATAGTTGCTGAAGTATTTCCAAAATATAATTTCTATGCAGCAGCTAATAATGTTATCGAGTTAACTTCCATGAAAGGGGAAGAGAGTTTAACACAGAATATGA
The DNA here is from genome assembly GCF_037038585.1 of Patagioenas fasciata. Lineage (NCBI taxonomy): Eukaryota > Metazoa > Chordata > Aves > Columbiformes > Columbidae > Patagioenas > Patagioenas fasciata. Next base: position 48,786,045 of record NC_092559.1, read on the forward strand.
ATCACCATTTACTTTCTCATTTCCACTCATTGTATTTCTACAGAAAAAGGATTTTTTAAAAAAGTATTTAAATCATGCTATTCACTCTATAAACATGCAAATTGTTATAGTCCCCAGTTCGTATTCCATACTGACATCAACAGCAAAATGTCTTTAGACTTCAACAGAACCAAGTTTCTGCTTCCACTATGAAAGTGCCTTCTATCTACAGAATAAATATAAGCTCAGCAATAAAAATGGGAGGTTGTGAAGTTGCTCCAGCTTAAACACTGTCTATTACTGTTCTGATTTTGCTCTTGGGCAACACAGTGCTAAAAACTGAAATGAGACCAAGATGAGTGAAAGTTATATGTACCCTCTGAAAAACAGGTCTCATCTTTTATGAGGTTTGCACTTGTTTTTTTTATTTCAAAAGATGAAACAGAAGAAAATGTAGGAAGGCTAATGGTGGCTGAACAGCTGCTCTTAGTTGGAAGAGAAATTCCGTGTTTAAATGAACATATATGACTGTAGAAACTGTGCACTCTAAGAGTACATTTCTGCTCTCCTCTTGAGGTCTGAAATATTGGCATCTATAAGGAAAGAATTAAATCTAAAAGCTGTTTCTGCATAGAATGTGGTGAGGATCAGTGACAAATGACACTATTACATTTCTTGAGCTAAAGTTGAACAGTTGGAGAGCTCCAGCCTTATTAAACAACCAACCGTTTTTTCAGTCATTGACTTTTGTAAATTCTTATTATAGAGGTGGTTATGCTTTTCTTAATAGGTTTAACGAGATCTCCTTCATTCAGTTCACCCTTCAGTATAGTTTTTAGTTTTAAATGTATTCAGTCATACAGCTGTTGAACTCAACACCAAAGTCTTTACTTAGTTTTCACTCAGTCGCTATTTATGCAAAACTTGCAACCTTCCAACCCAAACCATTCTATGATTCTATAATAGTATAACACCATTTGTTTTACAAAAACAAGTCACAAAGGTATTAATTTTGGAAGGAACTAAAAAAATATTAAATTTTTTCATTGGATCATTATTATTTTAGAAACCTGGCAAGAAGGACTGGTTCCTGCCAGATATAAAGAAAAAAGAGACATCCAGCATGTAGTTCAGTGTGTGTTTTAAATAATCAGTAAGTATTAACTTAGACCCCTTTCCTGAATGAAAATCTGAATATCATCCATAAAATTCCATTGACTTTTTTACAGCAGTGGAGAACTGCAGTCTCAGTTTCAGAATATTAGCTTTTCAGCAAGAGAGGAAAGCCGCAAGTCATCTTTTTTTCAGACTTTCTTCATTCAAGGGTTTCACATTATTTGTCTTTCTATAAGTCTTTCTTCTCCAAGCTGACATTCCTTCCTTTTTCATTGGTCTTCTGGGATAGTAAACTAGAATGGTAAAATTACTGCATTTAAGAATAAAATGTTCATTTAGTTTCAACAGTTGGTCTGGTTAGTGGGGGTATAAAAGTTTTCCATCAAACTAATTAATTATTTTACAACTATCTGTAGGAGTCTACACAGTACTTGCAAGGTCTGTTTTAAGGAGCAGTTTGTTTCATTAGAACTGGGGAACATTCTTTAGTGCTCAGAAGCTATGGATTATTTCTTATCAACTAAAAAGAAGCTACCTATCCTTACACACCTTTGCCTCACCTTTATCTTTAAACCATCAGTGCACAAAAGACCTATTATCTTATTCAGTATTGGCTGCTTTTGTTTCTCAAGGTAATATTCTGCTGACAAATCTGGGTCAGTGGTGTGGTCCATTCAGACAGATGTCTTTCTGCATCATCGAGGCTTTGCAGTATCAAAGACTGGAAACAATATAAGTGCTATCTGGGGTAAACTATATTCAACCAGGATTCATCCCTCTGTGCTTCTTCCATTCTAAGTACCACATACCATCTGGCACTATGTGCCAGTTTGACTGAAAATGGGTTAATTTTCTTCATACAGTTAGAAACCTTTCTTTTTCATAGCTAGCATGCTCATTATTTGGATTTAATTTAAGAACAAGCAGATAACACCCCAGTACAGAGCTAATGTTTTTAATTGCGCTGGTCTGAGGGCCAAGGACACTCTGAATGCTCTGCCCACAGGTGTGAGGCAGTGAGACAGAGATGGGGCAGAGCTTGACTGACATCCAGATTGATCAATGAGAGTATTCCATCCCATTAGTACCATGCTTCAGATTTAAGAGTGGGGCTTTCCGGTTTTGCTCTTCCACTATCTCTTGGTATCAAGCCGGGGGAGTTTGGTCGGGACGTTTAGCTCAGCCTTTTGCCATCCTGCAGAGGCCTTTGGGCTTTTCTGCCTTTTTTCTCTCTTTTTCTCTCTCTGGGATCGGCTTTAGGAGCAAGTGTGGCTTGCTGGGACTGGCTGCTCAGTTGTGGACCGAGTTCATGAGGAATTGCCTTGAGTATCTTTTATTTCTATTTTATATATATATATTTACTAGTAGTGTATTAGTATTTTGTTATTTTATTAAACCACGACACACTACTAGAAGACGTGCCGATATGTGCATCTGCGAGATGCACGTGGTTGCCTCCCAGTCTGCCAGTATCTATTCTACATCCCAACAGTCCTAAGGCAAGGCTCTTACCCATGTGCTTGTTTGAATGAACAAGAAAACAATAAAAACTCTTTAAAATTCAAAGATTCAAATTCTCTCCTGATCAAAAATCTGTATTATAGACTACAAAACATTACTGAGAACGTAACTCAGTGCTAGTATTCTACATCCAAAACTCAGAGTTTCAAGTTTTCACCATTAAAGAACCTGGTCCTAAGTATAAAAGGACAACTGACATTCACAGAATGACTTCTATCCATTTCTGTGCTTTTCAAATCAGACCTGTTAACTTAGGATATCCATACAACTTGTTTCCATATCATCTTTACCATCATTGGTGTAGTTGTGTTTTTATTTTTCAGAACAAAAGAAAAATCTGTCTGTATTTTCATTACAATTGAGAACAAATCATATGGAAATAATGGTTTTGATTAATTCTGTGGGAATTGACTGACCTTTTATTTATGTGTGCTATAAATATGGCTCTTAGCAATAGCAGCAATAAGACTTTAAGCAAAAGAAACAGAGCATCTCTCTTTTCATTCTTGTTTTTTATTCTTGGTTTATCGCTTCAATGAATTTTTTTAATAACATTGAGGCGAATATCTGAAAAGTCATTTCACAAACATTCAATTTGTGCCATGAGCTGGTAGTGGATTTGTACTCAATCTGACCTCAGACTATATCATTCTCTGCTTATAAATATCTCAGCAATGCATGATAAAGATAACACACCGGCCAAAAACCTCCTCTTCCTGACTCCTGGAGAAAGATATTAGCTGTCTTACAAATAACCATTATACTCAATCATGTTACAGTTATCCTAGCAATAAAATATACAATGTGAAAACAAATAAACTCCAAATGATTGCAAAAATGTATTATTTCAAGGAAAAATAAACCTAAAAGGTGAAATCTAAGAATGAAGTTCAAACTCAAAGTCAAATTATTAAGCATTCCTTTGAAATTGCTCTGTGTGTTCATTAATGGGGAATGGGTTTAAAAATAGCATTTACTGCTTTTGACCATTTACTATGAATATGAATATACATATATTCTTATTTATGCATGGTGGGTTGACCCTGGCTGGATGCCAGGTGCCTACCAAAGCCACTGTTTCAATCCCCTCCTCAGCTGGACAGGGGAGAGAAAATACAATGAAAGGCTCGTGGGTCAGATAATGACAGGGAGATGACTCAGCAGTTACCATCACGGGCAAAACAGACTCAACTCCAGGAAATTAGTTTAATTTCTTAACAATCAAATCAGAGTAGGATAATGAGAACTAAAACCAAATCTTAAAGGCACCTTTCCTCCCACCCTTCCCTTCTTCTCAGACTCAACTTCACTCCCAATTTTCTCTGTCTCCTCCCCCCAAGCAGTGCAGGGGAAGGGGGAGTAGGGGTTGTGGTCAGTTGTCTCTGCTGCTCCTTCTTCCTCACACTACTCCAGCATGGGGTCCCTCCCATGGGAGACAGTCCTCCACGAAATTCTCCAGAGTCTTTCCCATGGGCTACAGTTCTTCATGAACTGCTCCAGCGTGGGTCCTTTCCATGGGGTGCAGTCCTTCAGGAACAGACTGCTCCAGCGTGGTATTGATACCATAAAATTGGTAAATTAATAAACTCTTAAAATAACTTTTTTTGTTTTGTTTTAAAAGTAGCATTCCTTTTATTAATCGGTGCCGGGACAGCACTGGGGATGCTCTTCCATAAGTGCATTGCCAGCTGATCATTCTTACTTGGCTTATATTGACAGAAAAATTATATATGCATTACATTTCTTACAAACACGCCTAATTCTTATCACATGCCTATTCTAATAATTAATTACATAAACATGAGGCTACTTATTCTACGGTCTCTGCTGCCATCTAACGTCCTTTTTTTTTTTTTGTGGGCATTACAGTCTCTTACAGTCCTTTTGGTGGTCATTTCTTCAGGGGTTGTTTCTCATCTTCATCACATGCCCGCTAACTCAACTCTATCTGTTGAGCAACACTAAGCAACATTGTATAGTCTTTGGTTAATTATTACTTCAGTATCCTGCTTCAGGTTCTATTTCTAAAGACCAGGTCTTGTTTCAGAAGAATATGCCGTAAATCTATGACAATCCTAACAACAGGGTGTAATTACTAAGCACGAAGTTACCTCTGGTACAAGGTCTACTTATACAAAGAACACTGTGGTTGGACAGTCTTAAAAAAAAATTGCTACACTCCTATATTTTCCTAAACTATATGGATCCTGTGATTTCTTAATTATTAGAAATATAACTTAAGAATCAGAAATACAGGTATCATATTAAGAAGTAGACTACCTTAATTTAATGATTTATTTGGTAAACTGCTTATAGAACTTGCTTGGCATAATTCACTTAGTCTAAGTAACTAAGTTTACTTAGGCTGCAAGCTGTGAACTTTCAAACTTTCTGCCTAGAATGGTCCCAGAATTGGTTCAAACTAGAAGGCAAGGGAGCTTTTGATCATCAGCAGGAGCTGCATCCCTAGAGATAAGTAAAAGAACAGAATAGCACATCTAAAGCAGACGAGAAACAGAAGAATGTTTTGGCTGTTGCCAAGGTCTTGTTTTCTTCCCAGCTGCAGGTGCAAAATAGCAGCTGAAGGACAAGACTTTTATTGACATTTAGTCTAGTCATGAAAAACAAACAACTACCCACAGAGATAAATGACTCACCTGACGAAAATGAAGAGATCCAAAAAATAACAGAGAGACTCCAGACTCTAATTTTACAGTTGGCCCAAATTGACACACGAGGGGTGGGAAGCTTAGACTGTAAGGGTATAATTGCCCAGGCTTTCCTTTGCTTGGGGTCCCTCTTCTGGAGGCACCCAGCTCAAGCTGATGTCTAAGCTGTACCTAATAAATAAATAATTTGTTTTAGAAGAATTTCTGGAATCCATGTCCGAGTCTCTGCTTTGGGAAACTTAGTGTGAGGAATGCAGTTGTGATTCGTGCTGAGAAAACGTTTAAGGGGAGTTTCCACAAGACAAATATGTTTACAGATATAACCAAATAAGGCACGAGCTCTGAATCTGAGGAAAATTAAAAGATAGTTAAGTTTTACGTAAAGAGTTGTGGAACTTGTTTTTGAAATTAAATGTACCATATGCACATGTGTATAGGAAAGGTGGGGGGGTGACGTGAAGGAGAAGGTGACCTTCTTGGGGTGACTGCCATGAAAAGGGGGGGGGGGGAGCTGGGTAGAAAAGACCCCTTAGCAACAACCTGGAGTCTGTGCACAAAGAAACTGAGGAAGAAAGAACTCTCCAACCACCAATGAGAAAGAGAGAAGACCCCTAGTGACAACCAACCACGGAGTCTGAGTGCAAGAAGGACTAGCTGAGGCAATAAAAAGAGTTAATCAGAAACCTAAGGTGTGCCTGTTGGTAGAGCATAGGCTCCCCTCACACCCAACGCTGTTTTGTTTATGCTTTAATGAACACGATTTAATGAATTGCATTAAACGTTGTTGTTAATGAGGAAAAAGCGTGAGTAATTTATTTCAATTGGTGACCCCGACGTGATAACCTTGGATAGCTCTGTGTTACCCCAGGTTCAAGGGGGGCACCTCACTTTAATAGTGGCCCTTGGACTCGGGTGTGCGGAGAGCTACCAACGTTATTCAAAATTAAAGCATAAGCAAAAGAATTGAGCTCACTCCCCCTGAATGACTGCAGTACACCTGTAATTCAATGTGCACGAAGACCCCAGCAGGAATAGTGGACTGTAAGTACTGCCAAGTTGGGTGGTCTAAATGGTGCTGAGTGTTGAATGTGTGAGACGTAACGTAGTTGCGAAGCAAGTGCGGAGTCCTTCTAGGTGCAGTTCCAACACCCCACGAGGGGTTTGGCCACCGAAGGGACGAAGCAAAAGAACACAGGAGTGAAAGAGCACCATCTGGGATAGGCCTGGGAAAGAGTAAATCCTTAGGTCCTCGTTATCTGGGGTCCCTAGAGGGATCCCAAGGGAAGTTAACAGGATCTCCAGAGAGATACCAAGCGGGATTAAATCCCAAGAGGTTGAGGGGGAGCGACCTTCCAGAGATAACCCTAGACAGTCCCTTGGGGGTTATGCTAGAAATCTGGGATGAAGAGAAGTTCACCCAAGGAAAAAGCAACGGATAAATGTACTCAAGGAGTGGACCCCCCAGTTTGTAACAAAATCCTGGAGAGATATAAGAAAGAAACTAGAGAAACTTGAAGAGATAAGGAGAAACAAAGAGTAAAGGAAAAATCTTAGTAGCTGCAGTGAAGGAGTGTCAAAAAAAGGAAGATAAAACGCCTCTTAGGGAAGAACAAAATTCGCAGAGAGGGAGAGTAGCCCCAATAAACCAAATACCAACTCCAGTAAATAGGGTGTCAGTCAACACAGTGTAACAAGAAGGCGTTCCTACTTGTTATTACCGTGGGAGAAAGGGGCATCTGCAGCAAAGTTGCAGAAAAAGGGAGCAGGATAAAAAGATGTTTAAAGAAGATAAATATGGATGTCAGGGATAAAACTCAAGATAGACCCCTATTACCATTAGATTACTCAGTTTTTTTTGGAGGAAAAAGGGCTGAAGGTTCCAAAAAAGCAAATTTCAATTCGTAGAGCTGGAGGTAAAGTACTTAGGACACTGGTTAATGAAAGGGCAGAAAAGATTAGACCCAGACCGAGTGTCAGGGATTATAGCCTTGCCTGTGCCAAAGAGTAAGTGAGAAGTCAGGCAATTGCTAGGACTTTTAGGATACTGCAGACAGTGAATAAAAAGCTATAGTAAGAAAGTAAATTTTTTATATGAGAAGCTAATAATGAATTCACTCAAATGGAGTGACGAAGATGAAGAATGTTTGGGAGTATTAAAGAACTCTCTGATGACTGCCCCTTTTTAAGTTTACCTGATGTAGGGAGACCATTTCAGCTTTTTGTAGAAACTACTAACCAAACTGCATATGCAGTACTGATCCAAGATTGGGCAGGGAGCAAGAAACCCATAGGATATTATTTGAAATTATTAGATCCTGTAAGCCGAGGATGGCCTACATGCTTACAAGCTTTAGTGGCAGTAGCTTTGTTAGTGAAAGAAGCTAAGAAGGTAACATTTGGGGGGAGATTAACAGTTTACACCCCGCACGATGTAAGAGGGATCTTACAACAGAAAGCAGAAAAATGGCTAACATATAGTAGAATGCTGAAATGCGAAACCATTCTCCTGACCTCCCCTCAGAGCTGAAAACAACGGGAGCTAGGAACCCGGCACAATTCCTGTTCGGAAATGTAGCCGAATCTTCAAAACATGATTGTGTACAAGTGATAGAACTGCAAACTAAAATTAGACCAGATTTAGAAGAAGAGGAATTAACTAAAGGAGAAAAATATTTTATTGATGGGTCCTCAAGAGTGGTAAATGGGAAACGAAAATCAGAATACGTGATAATAGATGGTAAGACCATGAGTGTTCTTGAGTCAGGATCTTTAAGCCCTGCATGGTCGGCGCAGGTTTGTGAACTTTTCGCTCTGTATTGAGCACTAGAACTTCTAAAAGGGAAAGAAGGTACCCTATATACAGATTTCAAGTACACTTATGGAGTGGTATACACATTTGGAAAAATTTGGTAAGAGAGAGGGCTCATTAACACTCAAGGGAAAGGGCTAGTACACCAGGAGTTAATAATCAGAGTGCTGCAAGCCCTGAGGGAGCTCTTAAGGATAGCAGTGGTTCATGTAAGGGGACATCAGAGAGGGACAGAGTTCAGAATTAAAGGGAATAATCTTGCCGAGTAGGAGGCCAGGGAAGCAGCAATGCTACCCTTAAAAGCAGTTGTTCTACAGCCTCTAAAAGAAGGATCAGAAAATATGAGGGAGAAGTCGTTTACCCCGAAAGAAAGGCAAGAATTAGAGAAGATAGGTGTAGAATTCAAGAATGGGGTATGTTGTTTTTTTTTTTTTTACCAGATCGTAGAGAGATGGTCCACAAAAATTAAGTTAGGGGAATTCTAAATTTACTATATCAGAAAACTCATTGGGGAACCAGAGCTCTCCGTGATCAGTTTTTGAAGTGTTTTGGGATGTTTTGGGAAGATATAAATACTTATTGGTTATAATAGACTAACTAACACACTGGGTGGAAGCCTTTCCTGTCATGAGAGCAACTGCTCAATTTGTAGTTAAAATGTTATTGGAACAAGATTATCTTTCCGGCACTATATCACCACTCTGAGTAACCCCACGATGGGAAGGACCTTTTCTTGTCTTATTAACTACAGAAACAGCCATCCATACTGCAGAAAAAGGATGGACGCACGCTTCCCATATTAAAGGACCAGTTGCTGCTGGAGATCAGTGGAAAGTGCTCCCCGGACCAGGGGAACTGCAATTGAAGATTACTTGAACCTCGGAGGTCCGGTGATCAACATCATTTGTGAAAAACTACGAGATAAGTTGATATCAATAGATCGTGATTACATTTGCTGTACTTAAATTGTAAAAGGGTGGCTGTGGCTGTTCTCTGAGGAGCTCATTCTGTTAAACAGAAAATAGCGTAGAAGTTCTCAGTCTAACCGAGATGTGTAGCAGAGTGAGACAGGGTGAGTCACCTCGTGAGACTCCACAATAAATTGGCTGTCGAGAACCTGGATGCACATGCAACCCATTCATATGTATAAGGTGCCTTTACTGTAAAAGCTTGTGGTATAAGCATACTTTTGGAGGGTATTTCTCATTGGGACTTTGCCCAGAGTGCACTAGGGAAGAATGCAAGAATACAGCAGCCCAGTTGGGAATATTAGAGGTTATGAGAAGGATAGAATTAGATAGCAGAGAGTGGTGGGAGTTATTTCTAAATGGTACAAGAGGAGGTCTAAAGAGTAGACCCATTATAGAGCAAATTGAATGCCGAAAAAGGAATAGCATTCCTTGCTGTTCCTGTCATATGTGGGGAGCAAAAGCCAAGAGTTGGGAGGCAATGAAACACTGCCATGCAAAGAGGCAAGATAAGTGGGAAAAACAGGGACACTACCCTTGCTGCTGAGAAGAAAAGTCACTCAGCTGCCAGCTGCAACCCGGTAGGCCTGAGAGGCAGGGGGAGTAAGTGCCCAGTTATACCCATGTTGCTGTTACTGGTGAACTACTTCCACTTTGGCTTAGCTAATCCCTGTAGCAAATGCTATCAAATGATTAAATATGGCACACGAACAGAAACTGCTCTTGCATTTCACACACACATAAATTCAGGGTGTTATGATAAAAGTAATTTAGAAAAGTGTGTGATTTCAAATTATCAGTTATGGGTAGCACTGAATTTAGGAAAAGGAGGGCTAGGAGTGGGATCTGTCACCTGCCCAAAAGGACAAGTAAATATCTGCTTTACCCAAACAGGAATGTGGGGATATTCTGATGGGGGTGGAGTCCAAGACCAATACAAAGAAGAGCTAGTTAAACACGTAATTGATCATTTACAAGGGAGAGAAAAGGGTTGCCAGCCTGAATATAGTCCATGGTATGAAACATTAAAGTTAAGAGAAAAGGAGTGGGATTTACCCACTCCAGGGAAATATTTATTTATAGACCTGTCCTGGTTTTGTTAAAAACAAGTTTCTCTTTTAGTGAATTTGCCTGTCAGCTAAAGCCTTCATGTTAGTTGCATTTTCCTGGAGAACCCAACACATGTTTTGGTTAAACCTAGCAATGGAATGCAAACTTATTGATAAGCACGGATGGACATCTTGCGAGAGGGGCAACGAGAAACTGATGACCGAGAGACTGACCAATGGTGTATAACATTCCATTCACGTGAATACTTCATATAAAAGTGGGAGATCACGAGGATCTCGGCCCTTTTTTCCCTTTTTTCCTTCCTTTCTGCTTATGGCTGACATTAGGAGAGGACCTTGCTGGTCGTCCCTGCGAACTGAGGCCTAGTGAGAGACTGAATCCAGCTCCGGTTGGCTACAGAGTCTAATCCAGGACTTTGGGTGCTGGCTCTGCAGTTGCTGAGACTTACAAGATTGGTTTTGTATATTTTGTATTATTTTCTCTATTCTTATTAGTAGCATTAGTAAAACATCTTTAACTTTTCCAACTCTCTTCTCTCTGTCCTTCTTTCCCTCCCGATCGCCTGTCCTGAGTGGGAAGGGGGGAGAGGGAGGGGCAAAAAGGGGGAAGTGGGGGGGAGAAGAGGTTAACAATACATCTGCCAGGGTTTGATTGTCACCCCGCAATCTTAACCCTCGACAAGACCTTATGGAAAGAATAGTCTGTTGGAGAATGGCTTGGAAATGGGGGACATGGATCTGCGGACTGGTTGTACAAGCAGAGCCCATTCTGAAGACTTTAGCACAATTAGTAAGGTTAGGCCACGGTGGGAACCGCTGACTGTTTCAGTAAAATCAGCAAGGTCACTGAGACCTTGGCAGAGTTTCACAAACAGCTTTCAACAGCACTACAATGTAGAATAAGCATAGCTAGCAGCTGCAAGTAGGAGGACCATCCAAATGTACTGTTAGAGCTTAAGCCAATTAGAAGGTGACAGGTATGCATAATTATCGTGAACTGTATAAGTATATGCTATTCGGGCTAATAAATCGAACTATGCTTTATCACTAATATTGAGTCGACCTGCGTGTTCCTCCGCCACTCAAAATAGTCCAGGAACTAAATGTTTCCTCGTGATGGATATGTGGAGGATCTAGGATGAACAGAGCAATGGCCCTGGAAGGGGGGGAAAGTATTGAACCAAAACAACTATTAGTTTGGAATAGAACACATGTATCGAAAGAATTAAGGCCTTGAAATTGATAGCTAAGCAATTGTCATCAACCAGAGCAGCAGTATATCAAAATCGAGTAGCCTTAGATTATCTTTTAGCTGAAGAAGGGGGTGTCTGTGGAAAATTGAATACTTCTGAATGTTGTTTGGAAATAGATGATAATGGAGAAGCCATCATAAAAATAGTAGAAGAGATAAAAAGAGTAGTGCATGTACCAGTACAGAAATGGAATTCTATACTTACCAACCACTGGTGGAATAAATTATTTGGGGGAGTCTGGTGGAAGAAAATAGGGTTCATGATATTATGTGCATTTCTTGGTTTACTGTTTGTGCCATGTATGATCCCACGCTTTATTCGGTTAATACATTCAGTAGTCCAAGGCATGCAAATCTCAGCCATGCCTATAGGCCCTAAAATGGCAATACAAGGAAAGATGTATAAACTAAAGATTTTAAAAGATAACACCAAACTGATCCTAGTGGTCACTAGGCAAGTACTAGCTAATTTTGAGGCCAAAGCATGAATCAATAGGATAAAAAGAAAAAGGGGGGAATTGTGAGATATCCAGTGGTGATTCGTGCCGAGAAAATGTTTAAGGGGAATTTCCACAAGACAAATATGTTTACAGATATAACCAAATAAGGCACGAGCTCTGAATCTGAGGAAAATTAAAAGATAGTTAAGTTTTACGTAAAGAGTTGTGGAACTTGTTTTTGAAATTAAATGTACCATATGCACATGTGTATAGGAAAGGTGGGGGGGTGACGTGAAGGAGAAGGTGACCTTCCTGGGGCGACCGCCACGAAAAGGGGGGGAAACCGGGTAGAAAAGACCCCTTAGCAACAACCTGGAGTCTGCGCACAAAGAAACTGACACTGAGGAAGAAAGAACTCTCCAACCACCAATGAGAAAGAGAGAAGACCCCTAGTGACAACCAACCACGGAGTCTGAGTGCAAGAAGGACTAGCCGAGGCAATAAAAAGAGTTCATCAGAAACCTAAGGTGTGCCTGTTGGTAGAGCATAGGCTCCCCTCACACCCAGCGCTGTTTTGTTTATGCTTTAATGAACATGATTTAATGAATTGCATTAAACGTTGTTAATGAGGAAAAAGCGTGAGTAATTTATTTCATTAGGAAAAAAAAAAAACTTTCCTCAACAGTGGGTCCCCTATGGGGCCATAAGTCCTGCCAACAAACCTGCTCCAGCGTGGGTTCCTCTCTATCCACAGGTCCTTCCAGGAGCCTGCTCCAGCAGGGGTTTCCCACAGGGTCACAGCCTCCATCAGGCATCCACCTGCTCTGGGGTGAGGTCCTCCATGGGCTGCAGGTGGATATCTGCTCCACCGTTAATCTCCATGGGCTCTGGGGGGACAGTCTACCTTACTGTGGTCTTCACCACAGGCTACAGAGGAATCTCTTCTCTGGCATCTAGAGCACCTCTTCTCTATTCTTCTTCACTGACCTTGGTGTCTGCGTAGTTGTTTCTCTCACATATTCCCACTCCTCTCTTGTGGCTGCTGCTGGTGGTGTGCAGATTTTTTCTCCCCTTCTTAAATATGTTATCATAGAGGCGCTACTGCTGTTGCTGATTGGCTTGGCCTTGGCCAGCGTGGGTCCGTCTTGGAGCTGGCTGGCATTGGGTCTATTGGACATAGGGGAAGCTTCTAGCAGCTCCTCACAGAAGCCACCCCTGTAGTGCCCTCCCCCTCTCAAACCTTGCCACACAAACCCAATACATTATGTGTGGAGGGGTTTCGTTAGATGGAGATATGTTGTTGAATTAGTCAGGCCCAAAGGAATCTCAAGGCCACTTCAAGAAGCTGAGAACAGAATCTGCTGTGAGAAAGAGGGGCGTTTCTTCATTAACAGGGCCTCAGCATGGCATGAGTCGCCGGACCTATCATCGGTGGGGCTCCAGCGTGTGGACTGCCCGTGATACTCATTTAGCGAATCCATGCTTGGAGCATGGACGCGTGATTAGAGAATAGTTGCATATATAAGGAGGCTTGTTTCTGTAATAAATGGCTTTGCGTGATTCACATTGAATCGGAATGCTGAGTCCTTTATCGCTCCAATAATTATGTATTTCAGACAATCTCTCAGATAAATAATTTATCGTATACATGGTCCAAATCAATAATTCATTAATGTTTAGTAACTTCAAAAACAAAATCTCTACCTAAATGCTGCCACTGGCTCTTATCTACATGGTAAACTGATCTTCTGAAGAAGATCAAAACTTCCTGGTGAGTGCAGTTCAGACTAACACTGCAATTTGAGCAAAATACCACAATAAATACAGAGCTTAAATATTTTTGAATGTTTAGGAGATTCCTCTACTTCTCACTTGAAGTAAAGTTGTTTTTCCAGATGTTTAACGCATAACTGTCAAAATAGCTGTCCAAATCTTCTACTTAATTTGAATCAGTATTTACTCATGTAAAACATAAACCCAGGTATCCTGAGCGAAAGATGTGGCAAGTGGTTTTCACGGCAATATCTGGAATTTTCTTGCTATTAGCAGAGAATTCTTTGTGGGTTAAGTATCATCAAGCGAACCTAATAATTGGTACCAAACTAGACCTAGCTGCAACATTAAGCTACATAGTTCAAGAAACAAGTTATTTCCACCTCCTTTGGCAGAACCCATATGCTGCTCTTAAAGTAAAGGGAATTTACAACTTACCCAGAAATCGGGCTAAATTTGGGGTAGTCACTCCTGTCCGAATTCTTCCCCCCACCTCTACATTCTGCTTTTATAAAAGCATGAGGGAGAGGGAATTTTCTCTTTCAGTATTTGAAACATACATTTACATTCAATCATTCATTTTATGCACCACTTCTGATCATTCTGATACATTTATGCCCAACATGAAAAATAGTATTGGTATCTACAATAATGTAAACTACAAATAAACAGACAACATTTGAGTCCATACTGTTACTGATGCTGGTCATCAACCTCGGTATTGTTACATACTATGCAGGGTGGACTTAATTTTCTTTTTTTTTTTACGAGTGAGAAACTGGAACTGTCTTAGCATGTCTTAAATGTTGCTTTTCCTAGACTAATTGTATACACAGATAAGTAGAGATAAAAACATGTAATCATAAACACAATATCATTTGAAGGAGAAAAAAACAAACAGAAAACAACAATAAAAAACACACTCTTGGAATTTTTCTCCCACAATAGTACAGGTTGATGCAGACTTCAGTAGTGGCAGATGATATGTGAAATATATCAATTTGCATATGACACAGCTTCTCTGTTTATTTTAGCAATGGCCCATTGAAGCTTGCTGAAACATTGAGGATAAAGTTAGTGAAGCCTGTAACAAGATTTTGTTTGGAGAAACCCTATATGCAAAATTAACAGCAGGTTATGTTATGAATATTATAAGCCTTGCTGGAAAACCTTTTATTGTCTGCGTTGGTTAAACCACATGCTATTAGCACCAGTATCTAAAAAATAGGCTATAGATATCTATAGCATAAATGTACTACTAATCAATGCATATGGTTATTATATTTTTATCAGTTAAATTTGTATCTGATAAATGCCTTTTCTTAATTAAAAAACCCCCGTATATTGCACTTCTAAAGAGTTAATCATAAAGCATTTTTACTTAACTTATCAGTTACTGAAGTTGGAATGAGTCTTGCCTTAAACTCCCTACCTGCTCTCATGTTGGTAATCGATCTTTCTCTCTCCCCTGTGGGGAGATTGTGATAAACTTAGAAAACTAGCAGGAACAGTGTTTTAAATGATTTAAGAAAGAGAATAAGAACAATCATTTCATTCTCTTTTCTTCATATAAGTACGATACCTTCAGAGGGAGGGAGGGAGGGAGGGAGGGAGGGAGGGAAGGAAGGAAGGAAGGAAGGAAGGAAGGAAGGAAGGAAGGAAGGGAGGGGAGAGTAAGTCAACAACTCTGCTTTTCTGCAAAAAATAAGGAAACAGCAGATAACAATCTCATTTTCACACAAATGAAATATTTGCAAACATAAATATAACTAAAAGGAATTCCTCAAGTATTATATATATATGTGGAGGGGTTTCGTTAGAAGGAGATATGTTGTTGAATTAGTCAGGCCCAAAGGAATCTCAAGGCCACTTCAAGAAGCTGAGAACAGAATCTGCTGTGAGAAAGAGGGGCGTTTCTTCATTAACAGGGCCTCAGCATGGCGTGAGTCGTCGGACCTATCATCAGTGGGGCTCCAGCGTGTGGACTGCCCATGATACTCATTTAGCGAATCCATGCTTGGAGCGTGGATTCGTGATTAGAGAATAGTTGCGTATATAAGGAGACATGCTTCTGTAATAAATGGCTTTGCGTGATTCACATTGAATCGGAGTGCTGAGTCCTTTATCGTTCCAACAAATGGTGACCCCGATGTGATACTCCGAACGGCGTCTCACTAAGGTCGGGGAAAAGCCTGGAGCGGCCCAGCCGGAGGTGGATCAGCTGGACTGAGAGCTGGGCAGAGGCATACGGACGTTCCGCAGATAAATTTTGTTGAAGGCGGCCCCGGAAAAGGTGAGCAGTTGGGAGAAGGAGGAGGGAAGAGTGAAGTTATGGGGCAGAATATATCCTCTGAGGAAGAAGCTATAGTTAAACTCCTCCTGCATATTCTCTCTATGAGAGGATTTAAATATGAAGAAAGTAACATACGTAGACTGTTGGTTTGGTGTAGAACTAACGGCTACCCGACAGAAGCTGAGAAAGCTTTTAAAATTGAACTTTGGGACGATATAGGGCAGAAATTATGGGATAAGGTTAGCGACGGAGATAAAGAAGCTAAATCATTAGCGACTACATGGAAGCTTATAATTTCCACCTTAAAAGAATTTAAGGCTGAGCGGGTTGCGGTTACTGGAATTTTTGCAGCGATGCAGCCTGATAAGAACTCTAAAAATAACTGTGAAGCTTATCCAGTTCGTGTTTTCGATACCCTTCCTGCTCCATGCGCTGTTGTGCCTTCGGCGCCCCCGATGGTGTTAGCAATCAGGACACATAACCACGGGTGTAGTTATATGCGGTGCTTTATTTCAGCGCTGGGAAACCAGGGGTTCGCACCCAAAGCTGACTTCAGCGGTCAGTTTAAGTTGCACAGTATTTATACAGTCCATTCACATACATATTCATATATTCATTTAGGATTATTAGAATATGTAATAGTTACTCAACATTTATTGCAACATCGATTGCAACACCTTGGAATTACTTTGATCATGCGCAGTGTCCCCTGGTGGTCTTTCAGGGGGTCTTCAGGATGAAGTAAGTAGTCTTCATCGCTTCTGTCCTTTTCACCTTTGGGTACTGCGCATGCGCACTACTCTATAATTGCATAACTGCTGACTAGCTTAATTTCCAGAGATACTGTGTATATTTCTTCTCATTCTAGGCATATTTGGGCTAACATAAATGCTAGGTTGATAAGATAAGAATATACTCAAATCCCTTATTAGGTAAAACACAATATGCAAAGGATAAATCAGTTTTGCACCTGTTCCAGAAGGGAACATCTTGTAAAATTGATTCTGTTACTAACAATGATACAACAGTCTGGGGCGGAGGGAGGAAAATTACCGAGCGGATGGCCTCCTGTACCATCACACGACCCTGGAGAGACCAAGAAGTCCAAAGAACTGGAGTCAGATAATTTGTCAAAAGGACTGGTGAAAGTTGAGAATGCTAAAGTCGTAAATAAGTGTAATATCAATTCTTTTACTGATTCGTGTCCGCCTTCACCGCCTTTTACCCTTCTAACTCCTACAAGAGAACAGAAGGAGTCGCCGGATAAGAACTGGGCAAAAGAACTGTGTGAAAGATCAGATCAGCTATTAGCGAGTGAATCCAACAGTCAGCAATATCAAGCTATGAGAGAGGTGCCTGAAACCAACAAAGCAGCCAAATCATTTGCAACTGTTAATCAGGGTCCCAATGAGAATTACATGCAATTTATTGACCACCTTCAAGAGACCATCAATAAGCAGGTTGAAAACTTAGAAGTTAAGGAAGCACTGGTGTTGAAATTAGCAGTAGAAAATGCTAATGTTTGCTATCAGCATGTTATTTGCGAGTTTTACAGTACATATTATGTGTTCCTGTGTACCGTCTCTCTGAAAATCAAGCAGCTTGTCAGGAATGTGAGTTAATTGTTTCACTAGTTGTTTTTAGTGCACCGTAAAACCTTCTCCCGCTTTTCCCACCCACGCTGCAAGCAGCCCTGTGCTTCCCCCCCCTTCCCCCACCCCCTCAAGGTTTTTACTTGCAAGATGGGGTCAGGAATTATTGTTTTCAGTTGTGTCCCTAAAAAATCGGTATTGGGAGGTGTTTTAAAACATAGGAAAGCACTCGGACAAGAAATCATTAAATCATTTCAGACAGTTTTACAGGTGGGGCGATTTGAACTTCAACAAGCTGAGAAAGAATTAACTGATAACACACAGGTCAGAAAACTTGTTAAAGTCTGCAAGATGCTTTCCTTATTAACCTGTTTTCTTTGTGGGTATCTGTTTAAGCATGTTGCAATTTTGATAGGTCTTTGTTACATGGTACGATAAGTTCACAGTCTGTTAAATCATGAGATTCCGTTGACTCAAAATGTGCATTTTGTGATAATATAGAAGAACATGAGTAATTTAGTTCTTTACTGCGTGTATGTGATGTCTATCCCTGTTTCTCTATTAGGACGAGATGTGTTAGGACAACTAGGAGCAACTCTGGTGACAAAACAACAGCATTTCTAGAAGCGGCCATTGATGATGGGCGACCAGTACTGAAATTACAGTGGAAAAATGATGATCCAGTATGGGTAAATCAATGGTCGCTCAGTAAAGAAAAACTCGCCCATGTCAAAGAGCTAGTACAGGAACAGCTTGAAAAAGGGCATTTAGAGCCGTCTACAAGTCCCTGGAATACTCCTGTGTTTACTATTCAGAAAAAATCAAAGAAATGGAGGTTGTTACATGATCTTCGAAAAATTAATGATACCATGGAAGACATGGGAGCATTACAGCCGGGATTACCATCCCCTGTCATGATTCCAGAAAATTGGCAGATCTTAATAATTGACTTGAAAGATTGTTTTTTCACCATTGCTTTGCATCCTGATGACTGTAAACGTTTTGCATTTTCCATAAATTCTGTAAATAAGGCTGAACCTGCGAAAAGGTATCAATGGGTAGTTTTGCCACAGGGAATGAAAAATTCCCCAACTATGTGTCAAATTTATGTAGCTTGGGCCTTGCAATCAATCAGAAAATCTCATCCTGAGTTAGTGATTTACCACTACATGGATGACATATTAATAGCTGGGGAAACTTTTTTGACTGATTTGTTGATAAATGAAGTATCTGATACATTGCAGCATAGAGGATTGCAAATTGCTCCAGAAAAGGTACAAATTCAACCAGCATGGAAATATCTTGGTTGGGAAATTTCTCAGTCCACAGTGAAACCTCAGAAAATAGTATGTCGGCCTGTCATTCCATCCTTAAATGATGTGCAGAAACTAGTGGGTGATCTGAATTGGGTCCGGACCATTTGTGGGATCACTAATGAGGATTTGGCTCCAATTGTAAAAGGGGATAGTGACATTAGCTCTCCTAGAACGCTTACTGCTGAGGCGGAAGCTGCTCTGAAAAGGATTATGTCCAAACTTGTAAAAGCTTTCAGCCATAGGTGGAACCCAGATTATGTAATCGGACTACTAATTGTAAACAATACTAACTATCCTTTTGCTCTCATAATGCAATGGACAACTGGTAAGGAGCCGTTAAAGATGTTAGAGTGGGTGTTTTTGCATTTTCAACTCAAACGAACCATTACAACCAGGGCTGAGGTCTTTGCTCAGCTTATAATGAAAGGTAGGCAGAGAATACTTGAAATTTCAGGGGCTGAGCCTGCATATATCATTGTTCCCCTCGTTTCAGAATATTTACAGAGGGCTTTGCAGAACTCCTTACCTTTTCAGATTGCGTTATTAGATTCTCAAGCTTTAATTAAGACATTTTCCCCTCCACACAAGTTAATGTCAGTTTTGAATATGGGATCAATGGAGGAGGGTCCCCCTCTTCTCTCAGAATTTCCTGTTAAAGGACCCACAGTGTTCACTGACGCAGGGGGTTTAATGCAGAAAGCAGCAATTACATGGAAAACAGATGGAAAATGGCACAATGTGATACTAACTGACCTGAAAGGATCGACTCAGCATTTGGAACTCAGGGAATTGTTTATCGGATTTGCTCATAGCCCAGTGAATATTGTTTGTGATTCTTTGTATGTGGTAGGTGTGGTAGCTCGCATTGAAAGATCATTGCTCAAAGAGGTTCAGGATGCACAACTGATGTCTTTGTTCAAGCAATTATGATTGTTGGTCGAAGAGAGACAACACCGATACTTCATAACACATATCCGTAGTCATCTGACAATTCAAGGCGATTTAGCTGAAGGAAACCGCCGAGCTGATTTTCTTGTATCTCCTGCCTGGGTTCCACCTCCGATAGATAGGTTTGGGCAAGCAGTACACTCTCATAGTTTCTTCCATCAGTCTGCTCAGGTCTTACAGCGGCAATTTTCATTGTCCGAAAGTGAAGCCCGAGGTATTGTTAAAAGTTGTGCAGATTGTCAGCGCATCTCAGTAGGGCTGGGTGCAGGAGTCAATCCAAGAGGATTAGGAGCCTTGGAATTGTGGCAAATGGATGTCACACATGTCCCTGAATTTGGCAGGCTGAAGTATGTGCATATGTCTATTGATACATATTCTTTCGCCATATGGGCCACTGCTCAGACTGGTGAAACTAGTTCACATGTGCAACAACATTTACGCTCTGCTTTTGCAGCTTTGGGAGTTCCTGCACAGGTCAAGACAGACAACGCACCTGGTTATATCGCCAAAGCTACTGCCACCTTTTTTCAGTTGTGGGGTGTTAAGCACATTACAGGGATACCAAATTCTCGTACTGGTCAGGCCTTGGTAGAAAGGATGAATTGAACTCTCAAGCATCAGCTTGACAAACAAAAAGGGGGAACTGACTGTACTACTCCACATGACAGACTAAGCAAAGCATTATATGTCTTGAACTTTTTACGCCTTCCGCAAGGGTTCGACATTCCACCTATGATTCGTCATGGAACAAGCTTAAAAGGACACTTGACAGACCTCAGAGAAAATCAATGTCAGGTCAAAATACGCAATGGAGTTACTAGTGAATGGGAGGGTCCTTTCCAATTAATAACTTGGGGAAAGGGTTATGCTTGTGTCATTACAGACCAAGGATCAAAATGGATTCCTGCGAAATGGATCAAGCCATGGCTGAATAAAGACAACAAAGATTCGACAGATGCAGAAGGACAGGAGGGAGATAAGTTGTGAGAATTGTCTCAAATGTAAACCATGAATTCTTATTCAGTGTTATAGATGCTTCTAGACCCAGTGGTCTAAAAGCTTATTAGTAAACAGATAAGGTACCTTCCATAGAGAATGCTAATTTGAACAGATAGTAAGAGTTCCAAAAGGGTGATATAACAATGAGATAATCTATGCATAGGTAAGGTAAAAGTATAAGATATTTCTACCATGGTAACCTAATTTAGCAACTGGTAAGGTTTTAAAAGAGATATTAAGATTAAGCTATAGATCTTTTAAATAGGTTAATATAAGTTTTAAGATATTAAGTCAATAATTAGCATATGAATAGGTTAATATAAGTTTTAAGATATTAAGTCAATAATTAGCATATACTGATGGTATTAAGTACGTTACTCTATAAACTGCGCAGTTATAGATCTTTTAGGAATTAAGGAGAATATATTGTATTAAGTTGTCTGACTATTCTAAAATAGTGTGTTGGTAAGGTTATCATAAGTAGAATTAAGGTTTTACATATGATATGAAGGTTTGAGTATAAGCAGATAGTTGTTTAATCTTATTAAGTAAGGTTTAACTACATCATATGTAATTGTAATTATGTTGTTAATCACGTGTCCTATGTTGCAGTGTATTTCAAAGACGATTCAGCATGCTGTTTAAGGGGCCTGACTAGTTCAAGAACAAAAAGGGGGAATTGTGGAGGGGGTTTGTTAGAAGGAGATATGTTGTTGAATTAGTCAGGCCCAAAGGAATCTCAAGGCCACTTTGAGAAGCTGAGAACAGAATCTGCTGTGAGAAAGAGGGGCGTTTCTTCATCAACAGGGCCTCAGCATGGCGTGAGTCGTCGGACCTATCATCGGTGGGGCTCCAACGTGTGGACTGCCCATGATGCTCATTTAGCGAATCCATGCTTGGAGCGTGGATTCGTGATTAGAGAATAGTTGCGTATATAAGGAGACATGTTTCTGTAATAAATGGCTTTGCGTGATTCACATTGAATCGGAATGCTGAGTCCTTTATCGTTCCAACATATATAGATATTATTTGCTTCAAAAAAACTACAGTTTGTTATGTGCAACTACGTCAATGCAATTGCATTTCCCATGTAGTGACTAAGAATAAGACACCCATCTCTAAAGCAGAACAGTTAGCCATAAGCTTGTATAGATAATTGAGGCTTTTACTCTAGACAAGGAGCAATCATGCATGTGTGTATATATACATATATATATATTGTTTCCATGGTGATAAAGGCAAAAAAAAATTCCTTTGCTGTGATCACAAGAAAATGACAGATTGGATATTTACAGAATGCTGTCAAAAGAAAAAGGGGATAGAGGAGATCACAAATATAGTAAGGATCGAAGCTTGATATTGACATGGCACTGTCACGGAGGGACCCCAAAATTAGTTTTAGGCGGACAACTGGGTCCAAAACAGGCTTTTATTCTGTCCGGGAAAGTCAGGGAAAACAACCAATTAGAAACGGGGTTTATATAATCAGTTAGCACTCTGGTAACATAAAATACAGGTTCAGATATCAGCTTGAGGCGATTATTTGGGGTACAGCAAAATAAGAATAATGGAGATCCACAGTGTGCATACAAACACTCACAATAAACAACACCAGAGTCGTCCCTGACTCCAGGAAAAAAATACACTGATGTGTCTAGTGAGGAATTATATTAAGGATATACTCTTGCCTGAGTCTGGAAAGGAATTATTAAAGAAAATACTTGTACTTATATTTAAGCACGGAATACACTCGCTGGTCCAGCGAGGAAAATACAAAGATATATCTATTAAGTTATCAGTCACCCACATGCAGAGATGAGGCAGTCCCATTTTTCGGGAGGTTACCTTAGATGGCGTCCCACTCCTGGGAGGGCTCTTGGCTGCAGCATTTGGCCAACGGCTCCAAGAGGACCACACACAAAGCAGCCTCGGTGGGATCCCTGTTTTATAGCCTGGTCAGATCTGGCTGTGGGCAGTCTAGAAGCTTTGCCGCGTCTCTGCACCCCCCTACTGTGGCTACATACACCCCCTCCTCTCTCCTAATTACTCTGGCCTGGGTCTCACAATAAGAGCCATTAGCTGCTCCACTGAAGGAACGGGGGGCTGTGCGCACAGGCAGCTGCCACATCAGTTCACAGTGAGGAGGGGAGAGTGTACTACCACAGGCATTAACAAATAATTTATCTCAAACACTTGCAATATAGAAGGTATCACAGAATCACAGAATGTTAGGGATTGGAAGGGACCTCAAAAGATCATCTAGTCCAATCCACTTGCTGGAGCAGGAACACTTAGATGAGGTTACAGGGGAATGTGTCCAGGCAGGTTTTGAATGTCTCCAGAGTAGGACACTCCACAAGCCCCCTGGGCAGCTTGTTCCAGTGTTCTGTTACCCTCACTGAGAAGAAGTTTCTTCTCAAATTTAAGTGGAACCTCTTGTATTCCAGTTTGAACCCATTACCCCTTGTCCTACCACTGGTTGTCACAGAGAAGAGCCTGTTTCCATCCTCGTGACACTCACCCTTTATATATCTGTAAACATTAATAAGATCACCCCTCAGTCTCCTCCAAACTAAAGAGACCCAGCTCCCTCAGCCTTTCCTCATAAGGAAGATGCTCCACTCCCTTAATCATCTTTGTTGGCCTACACTGGACTCTCTCCAGCAGTTCCCTGTCCTTCTTGAACTGAGGGGCCCAGAACTGGACACAATATTCCAGATGGGGTGTCACCAGGGCAGACTAGAGGGGAAGGAGAACCTCTCTTGACCTACTCACCAGCCCCCTTCTAATACACCCCAGGATGCCATTGGCCTTCCTGGCCACAAGGGCACAGTGCTGGCTCATGGTCATCCTGCTGTCCACCAGGACCCCCAGGTCCCTTTCCCCTACAGTACTCTCTAATAGGTCATTCCCTAACTTATACTGGAACCTGGGATTGTTCCTGCCCAGATGCAAGACTCTACAATTTCCCTTGTTGTATTTCATTAAATTTTTCCCCGCCCAACTCTCCAGCCTGTCCAGGTCTCACTGGATGGCAGCACAGCCTTCTGGCGTCTCAGCCACTCCTCCCAAATTGGTGTCATCAGCAAACTTGATGACAGTG
This sequence comes from Patagioenas fasciata, assembly GCF_037038585.1. Lineage (NCBI taxonomy): Eukaryota > Metazoa > Chordata > Aves > Columbiformes > Columbidae > Patagioenas > Patagioenas fasciata. The sequence continues at coordinate 48,809,893 of NC_092559.1, forward strand.
CACTCTATTCCCTCATCCAATTAATTGATGAATATGTTGAATAATACTGGCCAGAGTACTGATCCCTGAGGAACTCCACTACATCCAGGCCTCCAACTAGACTTCACCCCATTGACCACGACTCTCTGGTTTCTTTCCTTCAGCCAGTTCGCAGTCAACCTCACTACCCGATCATTCAAACCACACTTCCTCAATTTAGCTGTGAGGATGCTGTGGGAGACTGTGTCAAAGGCTCTACTCAAGTCAAGGCAGACCACACCAACCGCTCTGCCATCATCTATCCACCTTGTTATGTACTCATAAAAGGCGATGAGGTTGGTCAAGCACGACTTCCCTTTGGTGAAGCCATGATGACTGCCCCTAATGACCCTCTTATCCTTGATATGCCTTGAGATGGCACCAAGGATAAGTTGTTCCATCAGTTTCCCAGGGATGGAGGTGAGGCTGACTGGTCTATAGTTACCCGGGTCCTCCTCCTTGCGCTTTTTGAAGACTGGAGTGACATTTGCTTTCCTCCAGTCCTCAGGCACCTCTCCCATTTCCCAAGACTTGGCAAAGATGATGGAGAGTGGTCTAGCAATGACCTCAGCCAGTTCCCTCAGCATCCGCAGGTGCATCCCATCAGGACCCATGGATTTATGGATGTCCAGATTGTTTAATTGCTCCCTTATCCAGTCCTCATCAACTAAGGCTGACTCCTCCATTGTCCTGACTTCCTCTGGGGCCTCAGAGGTATGGGGCTCCTCAGAACAGCTTCCGGCAGAGTGGACAGAGACAAAGAAGGCTTTCAGTAACACTGTTTTCTCTCTATCTTCTGTCACCAGGGCACCCACCTCATTCATCAGTGGGCCTACATTGCCTCTGGTGTTGGTTTTATCTGCCATGTACTTGAAGAAGCTCTTCCTGTTGTCCTTGACCCCCTCGCCAGGTTTAATTCTAAGGAGGTCTTAGCTTTCCTAGTTGCTTCCCTGCATCCTCTGACAGCAGCGCTATATTCTTCCCAAGTGGCCAGCCCCTCCTTTCATGATTTATAAACTCTCCTCTTCCACTTGAGCTTACCCAGCAACTCCCTGTTTAACCACACAGGTTTCCTGGTTCCCTTGCTTGACTTCCTATGTGTCGGGATGCTCTGATGTTGAGCTTCGTAGAAGCTATCCCTGAATACTAGCCAAATATCTTAGACCCCTTTACTTTCAAGCAGCCTCGCTCATCGGATTTCCGCTAGCAGTTGTCTGAAAAGGTCAAAGTTTGCCCTGCTTAAGTCCAGGGTTGCAATTCTGCTTGCTATTCTGTTCCTGCCACACAAGATCCTGAACTCCACCATTTCATGGTCGCTGCAACCAAGGTAGCCTTCAACCTTTACTGCTTCATGATTTATCCAAACACAAACTATGTGCTGTTGTATTTGTTTTTTGTGTCAAGGTTTGGTAGCGGGGGGGCTATGGAGGGGTGGTTCTGTGAGAAGCTTCTAGAACCTTCCCCTATGTCTGATAAAGTAAATGCCAGCCAGCTCCAAGATGGACCTGCCACTGGCCAAGGCCAAGCCAATCAGGGACAGTGGTAGCACCTCTGTGATAACATATTTAAGAAGAGTAGAAAAAACCTGCACAACACCAGCAGCTGCCACAAGAGAGGAGTGGGAATATGTGAGAGAAACAGCTATGCAGACACCAAGGTCAGTGAAGAAGGAGGCTATCCCTCTGCAGCCCATGGAGACTAACAGTGGAGTAGATATCTACCAGCAGCCCGTGGAAGACCCCACACCAGAGAAGGTGGATTCCCAAAGGAGGTTGTGACCCTGTGGGAAGCCCATGCTGAAGCAGAGTCCTGGCAGGACCTGTGACCACACAGAGAGATGAGCACACGTTGAGCAGGTTTGCTGACAGGACTTGTCACCTTGTGGAGGACCCATGCTGGAGCAATCCCTTCCTGAAGGACTGTAATCTGTGGAAGGGACCCACACTGGAGCAGTTAACCTAACACTGGCACTAAACCACATCCCTAAGAACCCCATCTATATGGCAGAAGGATTTTGAGCGGCGGAGGAACACGCAGGTTGACTCAATATGAGTGATAAAGCATAGTTCGATTTATTAGCCCGAACAGCATATACTTATACAGTTCACGATAATTATGCATACCTGTCACCTACTAATTGGCTTAAGCTCTAATAGTCACATTTGCATGGTCCTCCTACTTGCAGTTGCTAGCTATGCTTATTCTACATTGTAGTGCTGTTGAAAGCCGTTTGTGAGACTCTGCCAAGGTCTCAGTGACCTTGCTGATTTTACTGAAACAGTCAGCGGTTCCCACTGCGGCCTAGTCTTGCTACTTATGCTAAGGCCTTCAGAACAGGCTCTGCTCGTACAACTGCTCTGCAGACCCATGTCCCTTATTTTTAAGCCGTTCTCCAACAAAGGATTTATGTTATTTAGGTTCAATTGGTAAACATAAAAAGTTTGCAGCACATTTAAGGCTGTAAACCTTACGTTACTATATTAAGTAAAAAAAGGAAAGCAAAATAGAAATATAGGAAAGAAACAAAGAGAGAGAGAGAGAGAGATTAGATCACCCTTATGGCTCCGCAACGTGTATGATGTGGTTCATAATTTTGGATCCAGTGGTGTGCAGCTTCCTCAGGTTCCTCAGTTCCCACGGTGAGCCTGATGGGGGGAGGAGTCCTCAGGGTGGTGGGTGCACCACCAGTGCTTCTACAGGTGGGTTTTTTACAGACCTCTGGAACGCCTGCTTGCACAATCTTTGGTCTTTTGCACAGGTGTCACTGGGGGGTGATTGTGAAAGATAGAAGAGTCCCGAAGGGTCTTGGGTCACCTTGAAGGGTCTTGAGTGGCCTGGGGACTTCTCCCTTAGTGACATGCTGGGCCTATCAGAACACAGGGCTATGTGTCCTTCAACACGTCCCCCACCTCCTGTATCAGCCAGCCGGCCTTTGTCTGTGGCTCTTAGCTTGTTGTTGACATGTAAATAACACCTCACCTTATCCTGAATGTCCCATCTCCTGCTCCTAGGGATGTCCCATCTCCTGTGGCTGGATGTTGCAGAACTGGTTTTGCCACAGTGTTTGAGACATCACCTTTTCAGTCTCTCACACCAGTACATCAATGTCTTTCTTGTAGTGAAGGGCCCAAAACTGAACACAGTATTCCAGGTGTGGCCTCACCAGTGCCAAGTACAGGGGGACGATCCCTTCCCTAGTCCTGCTGGCCACACTATTTCTGATACAAGGCAGGATGCTATTGGACTTCTTGGCCACCTGGGCACACTGCTGGCTCATATTCAGCCAGCTGTCAACCACCACCCCCAGGTCTTTGTCCACCAGGCAGCTTTCCAGCCACTCTTCCCTGAGTCTTTAGCATTGCATGGGGTTGTTGTGACCCAAGTGCAGGACCTGGCACTTGGCCTTGTTAAACCTCATACAATTGGCCTCAGCCCAACAATCCAGCCAGTCCAGATCCCTCTGTATGGCCTTCCTACCCTCCGGCAGATCAACACTCACACCCAGTTTGGTGTCATCTGCAAACTTACTGAGGGTGCACTCAATCCCCTCATCCAGATCAGTGACAAAGACATTAAAGTGAACAGGCCCCAATACTGAGCCCTGGGGAACACCATTTGTGACTGGCTAAGGAGAATCTCCATCCTTTAGTACAGGGGTGTCGAACTCATTTTCACCGGGGGGCCACATCAGCCTTGCAGTTGCTGAATGTAATTTTAGGACTGTATAAATGTAACTAATCCTAATTCCAGTGAAAATGAGTTTGACACCCCTTCTTTAGTAGATGCAGGGAGAAACAGAGTGACAGAGGATGAGGGAAAGGCTGAGGTACTAAATGCCTTCTTTGCCTCAGTCTTTAATACTAAGACCAGTTGTGCTCCAGGTACACAGCCCCCTGAGCTGGAAGACAGGGTTAGGGAGCAGAATGAAGCCCTCATAATCCAAGGGGAAATAGTGACCTACTACACCACTTAGACATGCAGAAGTCTATGGGGCCAGATGGGATGGGAAACAAAGAAATAAACTTTACAGCAAAGTCAATTATACTGTTAAGCAGGCATTCTTTATTTTATCAGCTTTGGGGAACACTGGGGATTATCCACCACAAGTGCTCCAATGACTGGATGCTCTTGTGTTGCTTATATTCACACAATTATTGCATATTCATTACAATTTTGGGGAATTTTTAACATACAATGCATCTGTACTAAGAAATTATTGCATAAACATAAGATCAGGATGGAGTTAGTTATTTCATGGTCTTTGCTGCCATATAGCGTCCTTCTACTGGTACCACAGTCTTTTTCAGGGGGCTTCTGGTGGTCTTTTCACGTGTCCGCTGATCGACCTCTCCACATTGGCAGCTCTTTGCACAAGTGCAATTAATGCACACTTAAATAACTAATTAGTTTCTTATTTACAATACAGCTATTAATTTTTAGTCAAATATAAGGAAAGCACTCTGCTTCTAAACAATATATTACTTAATCTTCTGTCTCCAGCTTGTCATGCAGGAGGATCTACAACTTGGAAAATATCCCCTCATTTTGCTGGTGGTTAGAAAGCATTTATCATGTCAATTGATTAATGATGGGTACGTCCTTTGTAACTTAATAACAGTATACATTAATTTAGCAGCTTCTCTTCAGTCCACCAAAAAATACTGAGGAAGCTAGCGGAGGTGCTCACCAAGCCACTTTTGATTATTTATCAGCAGTCCTGGCTAACCGGGGAGGTCCCAGTTGACTGGAAGTTGGCAAATGTGACCCTCATCTACAAGAAGGGTCAGAAGGAGTGTCCTGGGATTTACAGGCCAGTCAGTCTGACCTCGGTGCTGGGAAAGGTCATGGAACAAATCATCAAATTCAGGCTAGACATGAGGAAGAAATGTTTTACAATGAGGGTGGTAAACCACTGGAACAGGTTGCCCAGAGAGGTGGTAGATGCCCCATCCCTGAAAACATTCAAAGCCAGGCTGGATGGGGCTCTGAGCAACCTGATCTAGTTGAAGATGTCCCTTCCAACCCAAACTATTCTATGATTGTATGATCCTAAGTGCCATCACACAGCACATACAGGACACGCAGGTGATCAGGCCCAGTCAGCATGGGTTTATGAAATGCAGGTCCTGCTTGATCAACCTGATCTTCTTCTATGACAAGATGACCCACTTAGTAGGTGAAGGAAACACTGTGGATGTTGTTTACCTGAACTTTAATAAAACCCTTGAAAGCATTTCCCACAGCATTCTCATGGAGAAATTGGTTGCTAATGGCTTGGCTGGGCATACTCTTTGCTGGGCAAATAACTGGCTGGGTCCAAAGAGTTGCAGTGAATGGAGTCAAATCCAGTTAGCAGCTGGTCATGAGTGGTGTTCTCCAGGGCTCAGTACTGGGGATGGTTCTGTTTAATATCTTTATCAATTATCTGGATGAGGGGATTGAGTGCACCTGCAGTAAGTTTGCAGATGACACTAAATTAGGTGGGAGTGTTGATCTGCTTGAAGGTAGAAAGGCTCTACAGAGGGATCTAAGTAGGCTGGATGGATTGATGAAGGTCAGTTGTATGAGATTTAATAAGTTTAGCTGCTGGGTCCTGTACTTGGGTCACAATAACCCCATGAAACACTACAGGCTTGGGGAAGAGTGGTTGGAAATCTGCCTGACAGAAATGGATCTGTGAGTGTTGGTCGATAGCTGGCTGAATATGAGTCAGCAGTGTGACCAAGAAGGCTAACAGTATCCTGGCTTGTATCAGAAACAGTGTGGCCAGCAGGACTAAGGAAGGGATCATCCCCTTGTACTTGGCACTGGTGAGGCCACACCTAAAATACTGTGTTCAGTTTTGGCCCCTTCACTGCAAGAAAGACAATGAGGTGCAGAAGTGAGTTTAAAGAAAGATAATGAATCTGCTGAAGGGCCTGAAGCACAAGTCTTATGAGGAGCGGCTGAGGGAACTGGGGTTGTTTAGCCTGGAGAAAAGGAGGCTGTGGGGAGTCCTTATTGCTCTCTACAACTACCTGAAAGGAGGTTGTAGTGAGGTGAGTGTCAGTCTCTTTTATCAGATAACAAGCAATAGTACAAGAGGAAGTGGCCTCAAGTTACTCCAGAGGAGGTTTAAATTGAATGTTAGGAACAATTTCTTCACCAAAAGAGTTCCAGCGCTTGAGCACTGGAACAGACTACCCAGGGAAGTAGTAGAGTCACCATCCCTGAAGGTATTTAAAAGACATGTAGATGTATTGCATAGGAACATGATTTAGAGATGGACTTAGCAGTATTAGATTTACAGTTGGACGTATAGATTCATAGAATCATTTTGGTTGGAAGAGACCCTCAAGATCATCGAGTCCAACTACAACCTAACTCTAGCACTAAACCATGTACCTAAGAACCTCATCTAAACAGCTTTTAAACACCTCTGGGGATGGTAACTCCACCACTTCCCTGGGCAACCTGTTCCAATGCCTGACAACCCTGTCTGTGAAGAATTTTTTCCTAGTGTGCAAACGGAACCTTCCCTGATGCAACTTGAGGCCACTTCCTCTCGTTCTATCACTTGCTACTTGGAGGAGAGACCAACACCCTCCATGCTGCCATCTCCTTTCAGGTAGTTGTAGACAGTGATAAGGTCTCCCCTCAGCTTCCTTTTCTCAAAGCTAAACAGCCCCAGTTCCCTCAGCTGTTCCTCATAAGACTTGTGCTCCAGGCCCCTCACTGGCTTCGTCACCATCCTCTGAACTCTCTCTAGTACCTCAATGTCTTTCTTATGATGAGGGGCCCAAAACTGAACACAGTATTCAAGGTGGGGCCTCACCAGTGCTGAGTACAGTGGCGCAATCACTTCTCTAGTCCTGCTGGCCACACTATTCCTGATGCAAGCCAGGATGGTCTTTTCCAATCTAAATTATTCTGAGATTCTATATTTTGACAACCAACAACATATTTTGACAACTGGCCAGCTGGCTGGAGTTATTTTTGGGAGAAGGTTAGCCTGTTGTGCTCCACTGTGTTTTTGTTTACTTGTATGTTTTCCCCTAACTTTGTCTGTCATTTGAATTCTGCTTAGTTAGTAGATGCTCCCTTTGTTCTGCACTAATTTGTTTTCATTCGAATATTCTTTCCAGTAAACACCTTCACACTGTTGCTTGGGCTGTGTTTTCAGTTAGCCTTGTAATGTGGTACCTAAGACAGTGCTGCTCATTGACAAGCAATTAAGTGTTCAGTTTTGTGAAAGAGAGTAAAACAAAAAGCCATTTAAATTGGCCCTCTCCTATAAATTGTGCATCCAGACTTTTCTGTGGGAGCAATAGCTAGATGAATGTTGCTGCAGTAAACTGAGTTATTGCTGTAAATCCAGTGTTAATGGGAGGAAAAGTTGGTACACTATCCCATAAAGATTATAATTTCTTTTATTGTACAAAAATGAGAATTTATAAGCTGCAAACCAAACATAGGAAGTAGCTCTTTGGTGCCTCTGTTCCTTCATGCAGTTCCTGATGCTATTTCCAAAAGGCATCTGGCAATGATTTGACTGGACAGGCTTTCATTTTAATATTCTGCAACTGAAAGCTCAATTATTGACATCAGTAGTTGACAGAGTAATGCAGGTGCTACAAGTGATCTCTGGACTTAAAGCATCACCAGTGTTTCCTGGAATGGGTGAAAGTTTCACAGGAGGGTGAATTTTAAAAGCAAAAGAATGCAGTGCACTTAAGGTATATACTGTAAATGAAGTACTTGATACTCCCTTGGGAACAGAGGCCTCAATCAGACAGAGTTTTAGAGTATACCAAGCAAGAAAGTAAAGAGGCATGGGAAGCCACCTGTATGGGAATACTGCAAGAACCGTGAGGAGGCTAACTGTCAATACACTCAAGCAACTGCAGCTGGGGTGTAGAAAAAACACATACATCACACTAATTGTTTTACTGACCTTGTGTGCTTGACAAGTAGAACCTCTGTGTTAGATAACATAGGCCTGTGAGAAACTCTAAGGTACCTTATCATTGTGCCTGAGATTCCTGCTTTGTTGTGAGAAAGAGCGGAAGGCTGTGCCTGCTTGAAGCCTTGAAATACAGGCAAACATAGCAGACCCAGTGATCTTCTACTGAAGATCTGCTGAATTCTGCAGCACTTGTGTCACCTCTACCCGGGAGCATAGGTGCTGTTTCAGAGATCCCCTGGTAGCAAGGTAACTAAAATAAATTTGCTCTTTGCATTCATGGCCACTAGTTGTTTCTTGCGACCTGCCTGCGTTGGCTCACACATGGCCAAATTATTCTGTTGTGCTGTGTGGTCAGTCTAATAGCTGAAAAATTTTTATTTTGTTTTGAAATAGTTTTTCTAGTATCATCACAAGTTCTTACAGATGATAGAAGCTTCCAGACTTTTAAAGTTTGTTTTATTTATTTATTTGCCAGGCATGCCAGGTTAATTAGACCCTGCGGACTGCCATCAGATATAATTTTATTTCTCTCCATTGGGAATACATTGCAAAAGTTTAGTTGAAAACCTATACTGTCCAAGTTATGATCATTCTTATATAAGTCACTGAAAATATGTGATTGTCTGTGTAGTCCTCTATGAAGGACTTCATTGTCATGAATGTCCTTCTTCAAATAGCGGGTTTCACTTTCTTGGGGATTGCAATGCTAAGAAGCTGTCCGCAAACATTCATGCAGCAGCTTCACCGGGTATTCTGATTGAAGGGCACTGTGCGAGCCCCCTACTTCAGCAAGGAGAGCAGGAGATGTAAGGTCTTTGTTAATCCTGACTCAGGTCCCACTGTCAGCACCCTTTCCACCACCCAAGTGCTCAGGAGGTACTTGGTTGCTGCATCCAAGGCCAGGTAAAATTGCTTCCCAGGGTACAGCCACTGTAGTATTTGACTTGCTCTTACTTCTGCCCATTTCTCCCAAGTCCTGCCAGAAAATCACAACCCAGGGAGGAGGAGGCACTGAAACTGTAAATTTCATGCCAAAAACTACTTTTCAAGGTCATTGTCTATGCAATTTCTGACTGTGGAGAAATAAAAGCATTAGTATCTAGAGTCATGCAAACCAAGTCACAACAGATGACACTATTTATGATATTTAACCAAGTTTTTAAAAGACAAATTCATCTGTTTTTTTCAGAAAATATTTCCAGAAGTTCTTTTTTTTTTTTTTTTTCTCACTGTGCTGTTACCAAAATGAATCTACAGACACAAATTCAGAAAGGTACAGTCCCAACCTCAATGCAGATAAGTGCAGACAAGTGTAAATGCTTCCCTGGTCCAGTAAATAGTCTCTGTAAGGCAGAAGAGTGGCCAGTCAAAAGCACATTCATGGTCATGGTCAGGGTAAGCACTGAGGAGTAGGAAGATTCCACTAGTGCCAGTCTGTATGATCAGACTAGATCTTAAACCAGACTAATGTCTATGATGTTAAGGACTTGATTTCTTTTTTTCTGCCTCTTTTTTTTTTTTTCCTTTTTATTCCAATAGGGAATAAATTGTGCTTCACAAGCTCTTTCTAATGATGCCAGTCCATGGTCAACATGCCAAAAAAATTGAGGGGAGGGTTTCAAATAGTAATCTTTGCACGACTATCCAGTGTATATAGGAAAGAATACATAGGTAACTGCAGCAGCAACAGTATTCAACTACATCCTGAGAAAATGAGACCACAGGCAAAAAATGACAACTCAGTCACACTATTTGGCCTAGGTAACAACATCTGATCATAATTTCCATTCTTGTGGTGATTTTTTTTTCTTTTTGTAAGACTGAAGTTTCAGATTGAGATAAAATCAGTGTCTTTGGCTGTAGAAGTTCTCTAGTCTCTACCCGCAGCTGCATAGGCTGCTCTCCAGGCCCTGGCACACTCTTCCTGTATTGCTTTTCGGTATAGAAGCAAGACTCAACAACACAGTGGTAAAGTGAATCCAGACACGTGCCCTGGACAGAAATTGCAGTGAGCTCCAGTAGGTGCCACCTTGGGGAAAGTTACCTAGAAGCTGAACAGTGTCCTGGTTTTGTTAAAAACAAGACCAGTTCTCTTTTAATGATTTTTCCTTTCAGCTAAGTTCTTCTAGGTGGCTGTACTTTTCTGAGTTTTTGCCTGCATATTTTTCCTCGAATGCTGTACTTGGTGCTGATATGAAGACCAATGGAATGCTGAAGAAGCTCATGTTTAGATTTATTACTATGGTAGCCAAGAAAGACTGATAAGATTTTCCATGTTCTGTTGTGAGAGGGGTGTGTTTGAGGAGGGATGGATGGAACAGGTGACTAGAATTGACCAACGGAAGTATTCCATCCCATAATCATCATACCCCCTATATAAGAGGGTGATCACGAGGATCGATCTCTCTTTGACCATGATCGGCATCTAGAGAAGACCTTGTCTGTCTGCCTGAGATCTGGAAGTCCTCAGGCCCTGCATCCCTGCAACCAGGTTCCGGTTTGCTGTGAAGCCCTGCCCATGACTTCCGGGTACCTGCCCTACAGCTGCTGGAGCCACACCAGCTCCATCCACCCAGTTCTGCTGCTGTTGGAGTGATGCCAACTCCACATCGAGCATTCAAGATTGGTTTTATATATTTTGTATATTTTCTTTATTTATCAGTAGCATTAGTAAACCCTTTAAAACTCTCCAACTTGAAGTCTAAGTCTCTCTTCCTTCCTCCTTATCTTTCCTATCATCTTTCCGATCTAAAGGAAGGGGTGGCAGGAGGTAAAGGGAATAACAGAGAGCGTCTGTCACAGTTTATTGTCGTCTTGCTTTAAACCCTGACAAACAGTCTACGTATGGTGGTGTCCTTTTCGGTTTGTCATAAGGCATTTGACAATGAGTAGGTTAATAAACTGGGTGAAGATGAAACCCAAATGAGCTCCTGAATCATCCCGTTGTGTGGGGGTGCCATCAGCCAAGCCTGTTGATCCCTTCTTAGACATGCTGTTTGTTTTTCTTTTATTTGTCTGTAACCACCTACAGTGCAAAGATTGTTAGCTTGCATAAGGCAAACTACATTCACCTGGCAGTGAACATGATAAAGGGAGAAGGAGACACTGCACTTTCTCTTGGCATCTGTCCCATCCATAGAGACTATATCTGCACAGTGAATGTCCAAGTGGTTCCAAATCAGATGGTTAACAAATAGCAAAACATAATGAACAGGTTTCTCCTCTGTTCTTTTTCTTAATAACTGTAATGCCACAGTTCAGGTTGTGGGAATGAATCAGCATTCTCAAGACAATACTGTAAATAGCTGTCAACAGGGTGCAACAGGGTGAAATAATTCTTGTGCTTGACTGCAATATTGATTTTGTTAATTTTCCACATGTAAAGTTACTATGTGGATTAAGGTTTATATAACGCATGGTAAGAATGGTTTCAGCCTGCCCTATATAACTGTGAAGATGATCTTAATCTCTTACATCAGCATGAATCCTGTGAAGTCAACTGAAGTATTTTGGATTTACTGAGTATTTTTGAATTTATTGTGCTGTTAAGAGCATTGCAAAAAAACATCACCAATTGTTTTACTCATAACCATTATTTTTCTCAACATTTCAAGAAAATAAAATTATGGATATTAGCAAAATAGCATAAAAATAAATCCAGGTTTTCTTTGTCTCCTGAATCGATTGCTGTGGTGGGTTGACTTGGCTGGCCACCAATGTGCCTGCCAAGCTGCTCTATCAACCCCTCCTCAACAGGACAGGGGTACAAAACATTGTTCAGCATAAGTCCATTTAAGTGAACAGTTTTTCTGTATTCACTGCTCTGTAACTGGGAGGGGGGAAATTTTCCACAATCTTTTTCTTTTTGTGTTTTCCTCTTCTTTACTTCCCTATATGCTCTTATTTTCAGTCCTGTCTGACCTTACTTGAATCCTTTGAACCTCTTAAGGCCCATATTAAGACAGTCTCTGTGGAGAATTTCTGGCTGTGTGCTGTGAACAAGCCAGAGCTTGATGTGGCTGTGATGCAGGCTGAGACCTACACTGAAGGATTTCCCTGAGACACCAAAGACAGAAGGAAAGTAAACAGAAGCTGGTCTGCCCTTGACCCAGGCTGCAGGAGGGGCGTCGCCGCTGCGCATGAACAGTCTGTGAACAGTGCCCTGCAGCTAATCACCATAGTGGGGGGGGATGAGTGACTGTAAGTGTAACCAATTGTAGCCTGCACTTGCCGCATGGCCTTTTGGTATAGAGTATATAAGGCTTGGAAAAACGTGGTCTCGGGGACATTGATATTCAGTGTTGTTAAGAGTTCATTAGAGTATGGATGATAAATTCATATTGAATTAGACTCCCTACTCTCGCCTGGCCCGCCCGTGCGATCAAAGAGCTTATGCCAGCGTCTGCATTCATCGAATTAATTATTACTACAAGTCTCCTCCAAGAACAAAGACTGAGATCTCTTTTCAAGTCTGTAAGCATCAGTGCTTGCTGAGTGAAGCATCCCCTCATCTTTCAGCTCAGTTCTCTTGTAGTCACAAAATGTGACAGACCTGAAACCACCCCACCAAAGCATTATAGAATTAGCCACATGAGGGAATATGCATCTGTACCTGGGTATGTGTGTGCGCATTTTATATCAGTGATGAACTGCCAGATTTGAAGCTGATCATTTTGCTGTTGATTACTGATCCAGTTTCATTGCTTCTTATTGCTCTGAGAAAGCACTGTATCACAAGCTAAAGTTGTAGAGGTCACTAATTTGCTCTCAAAGGCATTTTTGTATACTACAGGTACACCGTCATTTTTATTTCATTCTCCCGTTGTTTCCTTTTCAGTATCATTATTTTTTTAAGAAGGTCTAAAGGAAACAATTTTTTTCTTGGTTATCAAACATTACCATCATCTTATGCATAGCCACAGTCCTTGCAGCTAAAAGGACGGACTGTATTGATTTCAATGAGTGCTGCATTGGGCCAGATCTGAAAGTCAGTCTTTTGGTGGATGGACTCTTTTTAAAGTTCAGTTTTAAGGCAGACCCAAGTTTTTAAAAAAAGGACCTTCTTGATTATTTTTCATTCATCTTGAGAATGATGTGAAAAGAACACCTGGTAGCACCTATGAGGAGCATAGCGGGTTGGTGAGTGCACAGTTTCCCTTCCTCCACTCCCCTTACAGACACACATCTCTGACTTTTGCATGTAATTTGCTTTAAAAATATCTGCAGAGGACCTGGGTAGGAAACCGCAGGAGAAGTCTTGCAACGTTTTCTCGAAAATAGCTTATCCTGGTTTTCTCTTTGCTTGACTGGGAAAGGTGTATGGAAAGACTTCTAGGACGCAACCTCCTCAAGCACTCTCATGATCCAGATGTTTTCTGATTCATGATTTTCTAACTGTAGCATTTTGATGAGGTTCCTGGCTTGATTTTGCTAAAATAAAACACTCCCAGTAATCGAGTGTGGAAAACATGATTAGTGGTTAGAAGTGGAAAGCAAGAGCCAGGACGTTCAGGTTCTGCTTCTCAATTAGCCACTGACTCGGGTAATTCATGTCACTCCTCATACTTCAATTTCTTCCTTATAGCATATTACTTACTTCCAGAGTGTTGTCTTAATGCTTAATTTATTCATGTCCATGAAGTCCTTAAAGATAATGAAATGAAGGGCATTAGGTAAGTGTGACATATTACTGATATTCTTCTTACTTAATATTCATCATAACTGAGGATGTAAGGAAAACCAAATAAGTTTCCCAAACATTACAATGTTAGGATTAAATTGTGTTGCTAAAAATAGCCAAGAAATGTATTTCAGAAACCATCATGTCAGGGTTACCTGTCTTCCTTTAATATGAAGGAAATATTTGATTTAGAAAATTACGACAACAGTCCTTTTTGGCACACCATATAGGGCTCAAAGGGTTCAAGATAATGACAGAATTTTTTTTAATGTGCTAGATCAAATTTATAGTTGTTATTGTTTTTTAGCTATTAGTTGACAGGCTCCTATAGTTGCTATGGGGCTTGCTTGCCTTACTGTAAATTAGAGTCTAGTACTCATTAGTGGCTACTTTTTGCTTTTGCTGCTTGCTGTATTGCTTATCATCTGACTCTATTGTGCCTGGGAACATTTTGATAACAGCAGTGGCAATGTGCCTGGGCAGGCAGATGACCAGGTCATCACTGCTGTTTCTGTGCTGCTGTACTGGAAAAGCTAGAACTCCAGTATGAACTCAAGTCGAAGGGACTGTAACCTGTGGATGAGTCCATGTGGGAACAGGACACCCCAAAGTGTCTGTGACCATGGATAAGTCCACACCAGAACAGGTATATCTCAAAGCATCTGTGGCTATGTTTATGTCTGTGCCACAGCAGGTATATCTCTGAAGGGATTGTGGCTCAAGGATAAGCCCATGCTGGAGAAGGTACAACTCAAAGAATCTGTGGCTGTGCATGAGATCATACTGGAGTACCTCAAAACGTGTGCCCATGGATAAGCACACAACAGAGCAGTGTCATGGTTCAACCAAGCGCCACACAGCTGCTTGCTTACACATCCCCCAGGTGAGATGGGGGAGAGAATCAAACAAAAAACTCATAGGTTGAGATAAAGACAGTTTAAAAGGACAGTAAAGGAAGATAAAATAATAATAACAATAATAAAAGAATATACAAAACAAGTGATGCACACTGCAATTGCTCACCACCCATGACTGATATGCAGCCCATTCCCAAGCAGCAACTGCCCCACCCATGGCCCCCAGTTTATATACTGAGCATGACATTATATTGTGTGGAATATCACTTTGGCCAGTTTGGGTCAACTGTCCTGGCTCTGCCCCCTCCCAGCTTCTGCACCTCCTTGTTGGCAGTGCATGGGAAGCTGAAAAGTCCTTCACTGCTTAGCAACAATTAAAAACATGAGTGTATTATATCAACATTATTCTCATCCTAAATCCAAAACACAGCACTATACCAGATACTAGGAAGAAAATTAACCCTATCCCAGCTGAAACCAAGCCTTTATTCTATACCATCTACGCCATCCCTAGGTCCCACACTCTCCAATATGTTCCAACTAACTATCGTCACCTTTCCTTTCTTTTTGTATATACAGACAGCTATCATTCCCTTAGGCTATGAGTCATCCCTCCAAAATGTCCATTATGTTAATTTAGTCCATGAATTTGGGCTCCATCTGTCATAACAGACCTTCAGGGCAGGAGAGAAAATGTGTGGTGTTGAATCATTGCACATTGAAGACAGTTCTGGTTCCATTGCCTCTGCACTTGTCTGATTCTATCGTTGTTGCACTTTGTTCAGTTTCATCAAAGTTCATTCTTCATCAATCTGGTTGACTCTTACTGTAATACCATTAACATGGCAAATAGCAACCATAGTAGTGATGACATACAGTATTATATAGCAATTAACAATATACAATTCAAATCATTGGTTATTCTCACCCAAAATCAAATCCCCCTGAGGTACACATCAGACTCCTCCATCCTCCTGTATTACCCACCAAGTGCATCCAGGTCATTGAGAAAAAGACATCCTATGGATGGTGTTACCTTCGCTTGAGGCAGGAGTAACCCAGACTGTCTTCCCAAGCATATTTTTATGTGCACTACAGGGACTTTATACCCTTTTACAGTATGTGAAAGTTTTGATTGGACAGGACCAGCTCAATTGGCACATCCCCTAGTGTTGACTAACCAGGTGGCTTGTGCTAAATGTGTATCCCAATGTTGGAAGGTCCCACCATCCATTGCTCTCATGGTAATTTTTAACATACATTATATAATTCGATTTTCCCAGAGGCTAGTGCATGATAGGGGATGCAATATATCCACTCAATGCCATACTCTTTGGCCCAGGTGTGTATGAGGTTGTTTCAGAAATGAGTCTCATTGTTTGGCTCAATTATTTTTTTGGGTTCCACGTCCCCATAGGACTTACTTTTCAAGGCCCAGGATAGAATTTGGGGTGGTGGCATAGGGCACAGGTTATGTTTCCAGCCATCCAGTGATTGCTTCCCACCATTGTAAGGACATAGTGCTTGCCTTAGTGGGTTTGTGAGAGTGTGCCAGGCTTCCCCATATTTATATTTCAGCAATCACCCTCCATGCCAGAGAGGATTTAACCTCTTGGCTTGCTTGATCACAGTGCATGTCTCACATTCATGGATAATCTGTCCATGGTTAAGTTCACCCCTCGATCACGAGCCCATCTATATATTGCATCTCTTTATGATGGCCTGAGGTATCATGGGCCCATTGAGCTATAAATAATTCACCCTTATGTTACCAGTCCAGATCTACCTGAGTCATTCCAGTCTTAGCAGCCTGATCCGCTTGCTGGTTGCTTTTATAAATAGATGTTCTTCAGTGGCCTGACTCTTGGGTACATGAGCATCTACATGACATAGTTTTACAACCAGGTTCTCTACCTGGTCAGCAATATCTTGCCACAATGTAGCAGCCCAGATGGGTTTATCTCCGCGCTGTCAGTCTGCTTCCATTTATGCAGGGCATTTCCCACAATCTGTGAGTCAGAGCAGAGTGGCACTGGCCACTTTTCTTAGTCAACAATATCTAAACCCCACTGGATTGTTTTCCATTTATTCCAAAATGACTCGATTCACCTTGTCCTTCAGCAGTTTCTGTGACTTGTCATGTAGGACACCATACAGCATCTTTCCATCTCCTCCAATGCTTTCCCATGTCCTGATGGGGGAATTCAACCACCCTGACATCTGCTGGAAAAGTAGCACGGTGAGCTGTAGGCAATCCAAGAGACTCCTGGAGTGCAATGAGGATAACTTCTTAAGCCAGATAACAGATGGTCTTACCAGAGAGGATGTGATACTGGACTTGATATTCAACAATGAAAGTGAGCTAATTGGTGACATCAAGACTGGAGGTAGCCTGGGCTGCAGTGATCATGTGCTCGTGCAGTTTACAGTCCTGAGGGATGCGGGTCAGGCAAAGAGTAGAGTCAGGACCCTGAATTTTAGGAAAGCAAACTTCCAGCTCTTCAAGCAGTTAGCCAATGGGACCCCCTGGGAAATCGCCCTCAAAGAAAAGGGAGAAGAATAGAGCTGGAAGATCTTTAAGGATTCTTTCCATAGAGCTCAAGAGCTCTCAGTCCCCAGGTGTAAGAAATCAGTTAAGGAAGGCAAAAAACTGGCATGGCTGACCTGCTGGTCAAACTAAAGGGCAAGAAGGAAATGCACAGGCAATGGAAGCAGGGACAGGTATCCCAGGAAGAGTATAGGGACACTGCCTAGTTGAGCAGAGATGGGGTAGGGAAGGACAAGGCACAGCTGGAGCTGAACTTATCAAGGGATGCAAAGAATAACAAGAAGGGCTTCTACAGGTATGTCAACCAGAAATGGAAGAACAAAGGAAGTGTACCCCCTCAATGAGCAAGAATGGTAAACTGGTAACAATGGATGAGGAGAATGCGGCGATTAGGAACGACACACACCAGGACGCAGACAGAAATTCATGCAGAGGCTGAGATCTTGTTCAGGAAGGAGCGCAGAGCCTGACCAAGCAGAGAGCTGACCTAGGCCTAGGCTTAGGCTGCCTTCTTTATTCACCATTGATAATTGATAGGATTTACAGATACGGGCATGGACTAAGATGTTTACAAAAAGGTACTTTTCCACTGATTGTTATTAAGAACACACTAAACTCATGTGATGTTTGTCTCACTTGTTTTTCCACTCATTCACAGACCAGGCCCAAGGACATTCACACATCCCAGACACTTGGGGGCGGTTATCCGGCCCGAGATACCATTCTGGGCTATAACTTCTTACAATTATGAGAAAGATACTTCAAAGTAATCTGTCCAAGGCCTTTTATATATTATTATGTTACTATTATGTCTTCGACCGTCCAAATGGTCATGTTAGTATTGATCTTCCTTTATCATCCAGGTGGCTGGAACCACACATCTTGTTTTCCCACATTTTACTTTCCAACAGGAGAAGGCTGAGGTACTCTGTGGAGAGTTTCTGGCTGTGTGCTGTGAACAAGCCAGAGCTTGATGCGGTTGTGTTACACGGAAGGATTTCCCTGAGACACCAAAGACAGAAGGAAAGTAAACAGAAGCTGGTCTGCCCTTGACCCAGGCTGCAGGAGGGGCGTCGCCGCTGCGCATGAACAGTCTGTGAACAGTGCCCTGCAACTAATCACCATAGTGGGGGGGATGAGTGACTGTAAGTGTAACCAATTGTAGCCTGCACTTGCCGCATGGCCTTTTGGTATAGAGTATATAAGGCTTGGAAAAACGTGGTCTCAGGGACATTGATATTCAGTGTTGTTAAGAGTTCATTAAAGAGTATGGATGATAAATTCATATTGAATTAGACTCCCTACTCTCGCCTGGCCCGCCCGTGCAATGAAAGAGCTTATGCCGGCGTCTGCATTCATCGAATTAATTATTACTACAAATGGTAGCAGAGGATGGTTCGTTAGCAAAGCATAAGACTCCGGATCGCCATTACTGCGGTAAGCAGTGTCCATAAAAATGGAGCCAAGCCGGGGTGTGGGAGAGTGTACTCAGAAAAAGACGAGCACCAGACGAGCTGGCCACTCGCCTCCTACTTTAAGACCGCGCTGATAAGATAATGGATATTGAAACAACCGCGGCACTGCTGACGACTATTCTCTCTAAGAGAGGTATTGAATCGTCACAGGAAAAGCTAATCACATTGATTTTTTTAGCTCAGAAGTGGGGACACTTTGGAGAAGTTCCACTTTTGTTTTCCCCAACGGAATGGAGATCAGTGGGGGACACTATGTGGGTCAAAACTATCAGAGGGGAAGAAGAGAAAGAAATTAAAGCTTTGAGAGAATTGTGGAAAACCGTATTAGAATCATTAGAAGTTATGAAGTCGGAACAACGTGCCGCCCTAAGAGCCGCGCAGGCACTTGTCCCAGAACAAACCTGGGCTGATAAAACTTGTCCAAAAGAAAAGAGGGGCCTGTGGGCTACTCTGTGGGGTCTGCCTGCCATTCGGGGTGGTCGCGGGGTCCCGGCTCAGCCAATACTTTCACAATCCGATCTGCAGCGCAAGTTAGAAATTTCGCGGCCGTTAAACAAAGAACCTGAAGTTTCCCCCTCCGAGTCTCTGGGGCAATGTGCCAAGAAAGTGGAAGCGCAACTAGTCGACTGTCCGGACGTGGGAGGCCCTGAGTGCCACCCTCCTCCTACCACTCCGCCTCTGCCCTGCCTCGAGCCGGACGCCCCCCCTCCCTCCGAGAAAAGAGTGGGGGCCGGGCCCGGACCGGCTGCGCCGCCACCGCCGGGGCCGGGGCCGCCTCAAACTTTGCCTCCGCAAGCACCCGCGGAAGTTTTTTGTGAGCCTCCTTCTACATCATTGGGCTCACCCCAAGCAGTAGAGCAGTTACTGCAAGTTATTACCAACAAACTTGAACAACTTAACTTAAGAGTGTCAAATGTAGAGAAAAATAAGGAACAAATTGAGTTTCAAAAACCAACTTGCCCTTCACAAACAATGCAATCAAAGATATCTATAGATTCTACTGACCAACCGCAACCCCCACGTGGCAGATGGTCAGGGGACATCAAAGATGCCATCCTAGAAGGTGATTGGTCTCCAGCAAAATTAGCCCTACCAGTAATTCAAAATATGAACACTCAGACAGCGGTATGGGAACCACACGACTGGAAAATTTTGCAGCAAGCAAAACAAACAATCACAAACTATGGTATACGTTCAGAAGCTACCAGACACAAAGAACATCTCCGAACCTGTATCACAATCAGCGACCAACCGTGAACCAGGCTTCTTTCACCTCAACAAGCCAAGCACCGCAGGAAGCCTCGGAGTTGATGTGGAGACAGCAGTAGATGTAACATTGACAATAATGCAGTTCATAGAATACCAACTAATACTAAAGGACCTTTATTTCGACAAGATAGTCTCATTGGAGTCCTATTGATTGGCCGTTCTTCTGCTAGTATCAAGGGTCTTATAGTAATACCAGGTATAATTGATGCAGACTTCACAGGAACTGTTCAAATCCTGGCCTACACTCTGCATCCGCCAATTTTTATTCCTTCTGGGAGTAGAATAGCTCAGGTAGTAGCATTGGAAAACTGCCTACCAATGCTTCCAGGGGTTCCTCCAGCATCCTCAACAGAAAGGCGTGATAAAGGATTTGGATCGACAGGTCCTGCAGTTTGCTTCACCTCATCAATGACTCAGCGTCCCATGTTACGTGTGCAACTATTTTAATCTGATTCTACTGTTGTTGTAGATGTAAATGCAATGCTTGATACTGGAGCTGATGTCTCCATCATTAGTCAATTCAAATGGCCACGAAATTGGAAACTTCAAAAATCAATCTCTTCCACTGTAGCTGGAGTAGGGGGTCAAACTACTCCAAATATAAGTGTTGATCCCATTTCCATTAGTTTCCCTGAAGGTCAATGTGTTACCCTTAGGGTGTATGTAATGGAATTGCCAAGCAGCCTTGAGGCGCTTATTGGCCGTGACGTCTTGGGGCAACTTGGTGCCATGTTAACTACTTCACCTTTTCCTTAGTGGTCACTGGAAAGCAGTTGCCCAACCCTCCATTGACCTGGTTAACAGATAGCCCAGTTTGGGTTGACCAGTGACCATTAACGGAAGAGCGACTGCAAAAGGCACGTGAATTAGCAGAAGAGCAATTAGTTGCAGGCCATATCAAGCCTTCTACTAGTCCATGGAATACCCCGATTTTTGTAATACCAAAAAAGAGTGGAAAGTGGCGATTATTACATGACTTGCGAAAGGTAAATGATCAAATGCAAGCCATGGGTGCTTTACAGCCTGGATTACCATCACCTGTAATGTTACCAGAAAATTAGCATATTCTAATTATAGATTTAAAGGATTGTTTCTTTACCGTTCCTTTACATGAACAAGATACACAGCGTTTTGCATTTACACTGCCTTCAATAAACAAAGCGGAACCAGCTAAAAGGTATGAGTGGGTAGTGCTACTGCAAGGTATGAAAAATTCTCCTACACTGTGCCAAATGTATGTTGCATGGGCACTTCAACCTATTCGTGCATCATGGAAACAAACAATTATTTATCATTATATGGATGATATTCTGTTCTGTCAACAAGCTGAGTTCACAGAAAGTTCCATAGTCCAAATTACGATCAAAGTCAAAGAAAAGGGGTTGGTCATAGCTCCAGAGAAAGTTCAAAAGTCTGCACCTTGGAAATACTTTGGTTGGTCCATTTGTGATGCACAGATTCGTCCACAAAAATTGAATTACATACTGATTTACAGACATTAAATGATGTCCAGAAATTGTTAGGGGACATACAGTGGATTAGAAATTGCGTAGGCATTACTAACAATGATATAACACCTCTTACTTCACTTCTAAAAGGAGGTGATCCAGCTAAGAAAATAAGCTTAGAGTCCGTGCATCTCAAATGTCTTTCTGATATTATACAAAAAGTACAGACAAATTGGTCTAGCTGAAGACTTTCTGATCGACCAGTTTCCCTCCTTATTAGCAATCTAGAACATCCGTGTGCAATCATCTGCCAGTGACAAAACAAAGACGGGGAATTCCCCATAGATCTTGCTACAGATTCTTCCTTTTGTGCCACTGTCAGATTGAAAACAAAAAATGATTTACGATTATTAGAATGGATTTTTCTCAGTGTCCAACCAAAATTCAGTATTCAAACAAGACCAGAAGCAATTGGAGAATTGATTCGAAAAGGAAGATCTCAAATATTAGAAATTAGCGGTCAGGAACCAGATGACATCAGTATTCCGATAAATGGAGCCGATTTAGAATGGTGGCTGAGACATTCTGTGCCTATTCAGAATACATTATTAGGATTTATAGGCAAGGCACATTCACGACAACCAAAAGGTAAACTATGGCAATTCCTTAGAACAAATCAGTGGTTAGAGAGAAGCAAAGTAAAAGCAAAACCTGTTGAAGGCCTTACAGTATATACAGATGCAGGAAAACGAAGACACCAGGCAGCATGTGTCTGGCAAGAGAATAGTCAATGGAAACAGCATCTAATTGAAGGTTCAAAAGAGGATTCATTGCAGACTTTAGAGCTCACGGCAGTAATATGGGCCTTAAATAATTGGCTGAAATCTGCTTTAAATGTTGTCACAGATTCTTTGTATGTAGCAGATGTAATACCCAGAATGGAAAATGCTCTGCTAAGACAATCGAATAATCCTCGATTAGGAAAATTGTTTGTACAATTGAGAGCTATTTTAAATCAAATAAAAGAACCCTGCTGTGTGATTCACATCCGCAGTCATCAATGGAATCTTGGTCTAGGTGAAGGAAATCAAATTGCAGATAGTTTAGTAAGTTCAGTACAGCACATGCCTCCAACAGATAAATTCCAACAAGCGAGACAGTCATGAGAGCTTTCATCAAAATGCCAGAGGTCTCCAAAGACAATTTGATTTAACTTTAAATGAAGCAAGAAGTATTGTACAGGCATGTCCTCAGTGTGAAAGCCAGATGTTAGGTATAGGAATCGGTGTCAGTCCTCGAGGTTTAAAAGCCTTAAAAGTGTGGCAAATGGATGTGACACATGTGCCAGAATTTGGAAGACTTAAATATGTGCATGTCACAATTGATACTTTTTCAAAAATGATATAGGCTACTGTTGGAACGATAAAGGACTCAGCACTCCGATTCAATGTGAATCACGCCAAAGCCATTTATTACAGAAACATGTCTCCTTATATACGCAACTATTCTCTAATCACAAATCCACGCTCCAAGCATGGATTCGCTAAAATGAGTATCATGGGCAGTCCACACGCTGGAGCCCCACTGATGATAGGTCCGACGACTCACGCCATGCTGAGGCCCTGTTAATGAAGAAACGCCCCTCTTTCTCACAGCAGATTCTGTTATCAGCTTCTTGAAGTGGCCTTGAGATTCCTTTGGGCCTGACTAATTCAACAACATATCTCCTTCTAACGAAACCCCTTCACAATTCCCCCTTTTTGTTCTTGAACTAGTCAGGCCCCTTAAACAGCATGCTGAATCGTCTTTGAAATACACTGCAACATAGGACACGTGATTAACAACATAATTACAATTACATATAATGTAGCTAAACCTTACTTAATAAGATTAAACAACTATCTGCTTATACTCAAACCTTCATATCATATATAAAACCTTAATTCTACTTATGACAACCTTACCAACACACTATTTTACAATAGTCAGACAACTTAATACAATATATTCTCTTAAATTCTTAAAAGATCTATAACTGCGCAGTTTATAGAGTAACGTACTTAATACCATCAGCATATGCTAATTATTGACTTAATATCTTAAAACTTATATTAACCTATTCATATGATAATTATTGAATTAATATCTTAAAACTTATATTAACCTATTTAAAAGATCTATAGCTTAATCTTAATATCTCTTTTAAAACCTTACCAGTTGCTAAATTAGGTTACCATGGTAGAAATATCTTATACTTTTACCTTATCTATGCATAGATTATCTAATTGTAATATCACCCTTTTGGAACTCTTACTATCTGTTCAAATTAGCATTCTCTATGGAAGGTACCTTATCTGTTTACTAATAAGCTTTTAGACGACTGGGTCTAAGAGCATCTATAACACTGAATAAGAATTCATGGTTTACATTTGAGACAATTCTCACAACTTATCTCCCTCCTGTCCTTCTGCATCTGTCGAATCTTTGTTGTCTTTATTCAGCCATGACTTGATCCATTTTGCAGGAATCCATTTTGATCCTTGGTCTTTAATGACACAAGCATAACCCTTTCCCCAAGTTATTAATTGGAAAGGACCCTCCCATTCACCAGTAACTCCATTGCGTATTTTGACCTGACACTGATTTTCTCTAAGGTCTGTCAAGTGTCCTTTTAAGCTTGTTCCATGACGAATCATAGGTGGAATGTCGAACCCTTGCGGAAGGCGTAAAAAGTTCAAGACATATAATGCTTTGCTTAGTCTGTCATGTGGAGTAGTACAGTCAGTTCCCCCTTTTTGTTTGTCAAGCTGATGCTTGAGAGTTCGATTCATCCTTTCTACCAAGGCCTGACCAGTAGGAGAATTTGGTATCCCTGTAATGTGCTTAACACCCCACAATTGAAAAAAGGTGGCAGTAGCTTTGGCGATATAACCAGGTGCGTTGTCTGTCTTGACCTGTGCAGGAACTCCCAAAGCTGCAAAAGCAGAACGTAAATGTCGTTGCACATGTGAACTAGTTTCACCAGTCTGAGCAGTGGCCCATATGGCGAAAGAATATGTATCAATAGACATATGCACATACTTCAGCCTACCAAATTCAGGGACATGTGTGACGTCCATTTGCCACAATTCCAAGGCTCCTAATCCTCTTGGATTGACTCCTGCACCCAGCCCTACTGAGATGCGCTGACAATCTGCACAACTTTTAACAATACCTCGGGCTTCACTTTCGGACAATGAAAATTGCCGCTGTAAGACCTGAGCAGACTGATGGAAGAAACTATGAGAGTGTACTGCTTGCCCAAACCTATCTATCGGAGGTGGAACCCAGGCAGGAGATACAAGAAAATCAGCTCGGCGGTTTCCTTCAGCTAAATCGCCTTGAATTGTCAGATGACTACGGATATGTGTTATGAAGTATCGGTGTTGTCTCTCTTCGACCAACAACCATAGTTGCTTGAACAAAGACATCAGTTGTGCATCCTGAACCTCTTTGAGCAATGATCTTTCAATGCGAGCTACCACACCTACCACATACAAAGAATCACAAACAATATTCACTGGGCTATGAGCAAATCTGATAAACACTTCTATTACAGCCCTGAGTTCCAAATGCTGAGTTGATCCTTTCAGGTCAGTTAGTATCACATCGTGCCATTTTCCATCTGTTTTCCATGTAATTGCTGCTTTCTGCATTTTACCCCCTGCGTCAGTGAACACTGTGGGTCCTTTAACAGGAAATTCTGAGAGAAGAGGGGGACCCTCCTCCATTGATCCCATATTCAAAACTGACATTAACTTGTGTGGAGGGGAAAATGTCTTAATTAAAACTTGAGAATTTAATAACGCAATCTGAAAAGGTAAGGAGTTCTGCAAAGCCCACTGTAAATATTCTGAAACGAGGGGAACAATGATATATGCAGGCTCAGCCCCTGAAATTTCGACTATTCTCTGCCTACCTTTCATTATAAGCTGAGCAAAGACCTCAACCCTGGTTGTAATGGTTCGTTTGAGTCGAAAATGCAAAAACACCCACTCTAAGATCTTTAACGGCTCCTTACCAGTTGTCCATTGCATTATGAGAGCAAAAGGATAGTTAGTATTGTTTACAATTAGTAGTCCGATTACATAATCTGGGTTCCACCTATGGCTGAAAGCTTTTACAAGTTTGGACATAATCTTTTTCATAGCAGCATCCGCCTCAGCAGTAAGCGTTCTAGGAGAGCTAATGTCACTATCCCCTTTTAGCAGTTTTACAATTGGAGCTAAATCCTCATTAGTGATCCCACAAATGCTCCAGACCCAATTCAGATCACCCACTAGTTTCTGCACATCATTTAAGGATTGAATGACAGGCCGACATACTATTTTCTGAGGTTTCACTGTGGACTGAGAAATTTGCCAACCAAGATATTTCCACGCTGGTTGAATTTGTACCTTTTCTGGAGCAATTAGCAATCCTCTATGCTGCAATGTATCAGATACTTCATTTATCAACAAATCAGTCGAAAAAGTTTCCCCAGCTATTAATATGTCATCCATGTAGTGGTAAATCACTAACTCAGGATGAGATTTTCTGATTGATTGCAAGGCCCAAGCTACATAAATTTGACACATAGTTGGGGAATTTTTCATTCCCTGTGGCAAAACTACCCATTGATACCTTTTCGCAGGTTCAGCCTTATTTACAGAATTTATGGAAAATGCAAAACGTTTACAGTCATCAGGATGCAAAGCAATGGTGAAAAAACAATCTTTCAAGTCAATTATTAAGATCTGCCAATTTTCTGGAATCATGACAGGGGATGGTAATCCCGGCTGTAATGCTCCCATGTCTTCCATGGTATCATTAATTTTTCGAAGATCATGTAACAACCTCCATTTCTTTGATTTTTTCTGAATAGTAAACACAGGAGTATTCCAGGGACTTGTAGACGGCTCTAAATGCCCTTTTTCAAGCTGTTCCTGTACTAGCTCTTCGACATGGGCGAGTTTTTCTTTACTGAGCGGCCATTGATTTACCCATACTGGATCATCATTTTTCCACTGTAATTTCAGTACTGGTCGCCCATCATCAATGGCCGCTTCTAGAAATGCTGTTGTTTTGTCACCAGAGTTGCTCCTAGTTGTCCTAACACATCCCGTCCTAATAGAAAAACAGGTATAGACATCACATTCATGCAGTAAAGAACTAAATTACTCATGTTCTTCTGTATTATCACAAAATGCACATTTTGAGTCAACGGAATCTCATGATTTAACAGACTGTGAACTTATCGTACCATGTAACAAAGACCTATCAAAATTGCAACATGCTTAAACAGATACCCACAAAGAAAACAGGTTAATAAGGAAAGCATCTTGCAGACTTTAACAAGTTTTCTGACCTATGTGTTATCAGTTAAGTCTCTCTCAGCTTGTTGAAGTTCAAATCGCCCCGCCTGTAAAACTGTCTGAAAAGATTTAATGATTTCTTGTCCGAGTGCTTTTCTATGTTTTAAAACACCTCCCAATACCGATTTTTCAGGAACACAACTGAAAACAATCATTCCTGACCCCATCTTGCAAGTAAAAACCTGGGGTTGGTGGGGGGGGGGGGGGGCGGGGAAGCAAAGGGCTGCTTGCAGCCTGAGTGGGAAGAGTAGGCAGAAGGTTTTATGGCGCACTTAAAAACAACTAGTAAAACAATTAACTCACATTCCTGACAAGCTGCTTGATTTTCAGAGAGACGGTACACAGGAACACATAATATGTACTGTAAAACTCGCAAATAACATGCTGATAGCAAACATTAGCATTCTCTACTGCTAATTTCAACACCAGTGCTTCCTTAACTTCTAAGTTTTCAACCTGCTTATTGATGGTCTCTTGAAGGTGGTCAATAAATTGCATGTAATTCTCATTGGGACCCTGATTAATAGTTGTAAATGATTTGGCTGCTTTGTTGGTTTCAGGCACCTCTCTCATAGCTTGATATTGCTGACTGTTGGATTCACTCGCTAATAGCTGATCTGATCTTTCACACAGTTCTTTTGCCCAGTTCTTATCCGGCGGCTCCTTCTGTTCTCTTGTAGGAGTTAGAAGGATAGAAAGCGGTGAAGGTGGACACAAATCAGTAAAAGAATTGATATTACACTTATTTACGACTTTAGCATTCTCAACTTTCACCAGTCCTTTTGACAAATTATCTGACTCCAGTTCTTTGGACTTCTTGGTCTCTCCAGGGTCGTGTGATGGTACAGGAGGCCATCCACTCGGTAATTTTCCTCCCTCCGCCCCAGACTGTTGTATCATTGGGGGTGCCGAAGACACAACAGGGGATGGAGTAAGGAGGGTATTGAAAACACGAACTGGGTAAGCTTCACAGTTATTTTTAGAGTTCTTATAAGGCTGTAACGCTGCAAAAATTCCAGTAACCGCAGCCCGCTCAGCCTTAAATTCTTTTAAGGTGGAAATTATAAGCTTCCATGTAGTTGCTTATGATTTAGCTTCTTTATCTCCGTCGCTAACCTTATCCCATAATTTCTGCCCTATATCGTCCCAAAGTTCAATTTTAAAAGCTTTCTCAGCTTCTGTCGGGTAGCCGTTAGTTCTACAACAAACCAACAGTCTACGTATGTTACTTTCTTCATATTTAAGTCCTCTCATAGAGAGAATATGCAGGAGGATTTTAACTATAGCTTCTTCCTCAGAGGATATATTCTGCCCCATAACTTCACTCTTCCCTCCTCCTGCTCCCAGCCGCTCACCTTTCCCGGGGCCTTCTTCAACAAAATTTATCCGCGGAACGTCCGTACGTCTCCGCCCGGCTCTCAGTCCAGCTGAGCCGCCTCCGGCTGGGCCGCTCCAGGCTTTTCCCCGACCTTAGTGAGACGCCGTTCGGAGTATCACGTCGGGGTCACCATTTGTTGGAACGATAAAGGACTCAGCACTCCGATTCAATGTGAATCACGCCAAAGCCATTTATTACAGAAGCATGTCTCCTTATATACGCAACTATTCTCTAATCACGAATCCACGCTCCAAGCATGGATTCGCTAAAATGAGTATCATGGGCAGTCCACACGCTGGAGCCCCACCGATGATAGGTCCGACGACTCACGCCATGCTGAGGCCCTGTTAATGAAGAAACGCCCCTCTTTCTCAAAGCAGATTCTGTTCTCAGCTTCTTGAAGTGGCCTTGAGATTCCTTTGGGCCTGACTAATTCAACAACATATCTCCTTCTAACGAAACCCCTTCACAGGCTACTGCTTTACCAGGGGAAAAAGCACAACATGTATGTAAACATCTCACAGCTTGTTTTGCTGTAATGGGTGTCCCAGAAAAGATTAAGACAGACAATGGCCCTGCCTATGTTAGCCAGAAAGTTAGAGCTTTTCTAATGAAATGGGGAGTGAAATACGTTACAGGTATACCTCATTCCCCAACGGGTCAAGGAATCATCGAGAAAGCACATCAAATGATTAAAGGGTAATTGAGCAAACAGAAGCAGGAAGAGTTAGATTGTCAACAGCGTTTAGCAAAGGTGTTGTTTACCTTGAATTACTTATGTTTAACTGGAAACCATGAGGAGCCTCCTGTGATCATTCATCATTATCAGATCAGACTAGGAAGGAAAAACACTTTACCGGAATTCATGGTGAGATATCGTGATCCCACCACTGGATTGTGGAAGGGACCAGTACCTGTTATTTTTAATGGTAGAGGGTATATGTGTCTCTCCACAGATCAACGTCCATTATGGGTTCCAAGCCGAGCAGTAAAGCCGGAGTTGAAACAAACTCAACCAAATCAACTCCCTGCAGCAGCATCTTCGGAGGTCACAGAGTGAGACGTAACCTTTGCATTGATTTAACTGTGACATGTATGTGTACTATAGTTATATAAGTAGATCTTTAAACACCACTACCTCTTGAGTAAGTTTATCAACACCCAGCACATCGTTTGTTATAAGTTGAGTATCTTTAAACCAAAGTTCTTGGAATTTGTTTAATCAATCCATTGCGATATTTAAATGGCAATGGAATACCTCAGGTTTATTGCAAAGTTGTCACGGAGGCACCCCGAGTCTAATTTAAGGGACAACAGGGTCCAAAACAACTTTTATTAAACCGGTGAGAAACAGGGTTTTAGCACTCCAGAAGTGACTTAAATATAGGTTCGGGTATCAGTTGAGGAAAATTATTAAGGGGCAGCAACTAGTACAACAGGCGGTCCACAGAGTGCATACTCGTGGCTTCACCCAAAACAATGCCGGAACCACCCCCGAGTCCCAGAGGAGTACACACTTGCCTGAACAGGGTGCGGGATTATTCTTAAAGAGATACAGGTAAAGCGTACGCTCGCGATTCCGCGAGGGTAAATTTATAATACACTTGCAATTGTGCGAGGGTTAATTTACTTACACGTGCGAATGTGCACGGAATACTACACGTGCTTATGTGGAAGCACGGGAGGAAAATACACTCGCGATTGTGCGAGGATAAATTTATAATACACTCGCAATTGTGCGAGGAAATAAAGTTACACTCGCGATTGTGCAAGGAAATAATTTAAAGTACACGTGCAAATGTGCACGGAATAAAGTTACACTCGCGATTGTGCGAGGAAATAATTTAAAGTACGCGTGCAAATGTGCACGGAATATAAATACACTCGCGATTGTGCGAGGAAATAATTTTATACGTGCTTGTGTTAAGCACGGGAAGTTACACGTGCATATGTGCACGGAAAGGATAAATATACTCGCAATCCTGTGAGGGGTTTTACTCACACACGTGGCGACAAGGCAAGCGGGGTCTCCATCCCGGGGAGGGGGGGTCTCGGCGGCAGCATCTTCCTCGTGCTCTGAGAGACCGGCGACAATGGGCTCAGTCTCGACGAGAGAGTCCCGTTTTTATACTGGCTGATCAGACCTGACTGTAGGCATTCTAGAAGCTTCTCTGCACCCCCACACCGTGTGTGGGGCGCCCCTGAAGCCTCCAAACATCCCCCACACTGGTCACAGGTGCCCAGCGGCTCACTGGCGCCTCAGCAATCCCTTCTCCTAATGGCCCTGACCAGGGTGCTCTGGGCCAAACAAAAGAAGCTGTTAGCTTCAAGTAGCAGAGAGAGGGAGATGTGCCTACTCCCTCCATACTGAAGGAGATGGGGGGAGAGAGGGGGGTTTGCATTCTGCCACAAAAGTGCACTGTTTATGTTGATTGTTGTTGTTATTTATATGTTATGTATAAGTTGTTTTTTATCACATATCAAAGAAGGATTAGAACACACAGCTAATCAATCCTGGCTTGTCCAAGAAGAAAAAAAAAGGAGGAATTGTGGAGAGTTTCTGGCTGTGTGCTGTGAACAAACCAGAGCTTGATGCGGTTGTGTTACACGGAAGGATTTCCCTGAGACACCAAAGACAGAAGGAAAGTAAACAGAAGCTGGTCTGCCCTTGACCCAGGCTGCAGGAGGGGCGTCGCCACTGCGCATGAACAGTCTGTGAACAGTGCCCTGCAGCTAATCACCATAGTGGGGGGGGATGAGTGACTGTAAGTGTAACCAATTGTAGCCTGCACTTGCCGCATGGCCTTTTGGTATAGAGTATATAAGGCTTGGAAAAACGTGGTCTCGGGGACATTGATATTCAGTGTTGTTAAGAGTTCATTAAAGAGTATGGATGATAAATTCATATTGAATTAGACTCCCTACTCTCGCCCGGCCCGCCCGTGTGATCAAAGAGCTTATGCCGGCGTCTGCATTCATTGAATTAATTATTACTACAGTACTCAACTTCTTTGCCTCAGTCTTCATGGGCAAGCTCTCTTCCCACACCTCTTGAGTGGACGAAATGCAAGACAGGAACTGGAGGAGCAAAGTCCCTCCCACTGTAAGAGAAGATCAGGTTCTCGACCACTTGAGGAACCTGAGTATACATAAATATATGGGACCTGATGAGATGCATCCCAGAGTCCTGAGAGGATTGGCTGATATAGTTGCCAAGCCACTCTCCATGACATTTAAGAAGTCATGGCAGTCAGGTGAAGTCCCTGGTGACTGGAAAAAGGAAACATTGCACCCATTTTTAAAAAGGGTCGAAAGGAGGACCCTGGGAACTACTGACCTGTCAGTCTCACCTCTGTTCCTGGGAATATCATGGAACACATCCTCCTAGAAGCTATGCTAAGGCACATGGAGGACAGGGAGGTGACTTGAGATAGTCAGCATGGCTTAATCAAGGGCAAGTCCTCCCTCACCAACCGAATGGCCTTCTATGATAGAGTAACAAGATCAGTGGACAAAGGAAGGTCTACAGATGTCTTCTATCTGGACTTCTGTAAAGCCTTTGACACAGTCCCACACAACATCCTTCTCTATAAATTGGAGAGATACAGATTTGGTGGGTTGAGTGTTTGGTGGATGAAGAATTGGTTGGATGGTTGCATCCAGTAGTGATCAAGTGGTGTCCCTCAGGTGTCCGTATTTGGACCAGTACGGTCTAATATCTTCTTCAGTGATATAGACAGTGGGATCTGCTGCTGTACCTGTCCTAACAGACCAAGAAGTACTGGTTGGAGATGTCATGGTTGGGGGCAGCCTCAGCTGTAGCGACCATGAGATGGAGTTTGGGATCCTGCATGGAGGAAGCAGGAAAATAAGTAGGACTATAATCATGGACTTCAGCAAGGTCAGCTTTGGTGTCTTCGAGGTCCTGCTTGGAAGAATACCATGGGATAGGGCTCTAGAAGGTAGGGGGGTCCAAGAGAGCTGGCTAATATTCAAGCATCACTTCCTCCAAGCTCAAGACCGGTGCATCCCTCATGAGGAAGAAATCAACTAAAGGGAGTAAGAGGCCAGCATGGATGAATAAGAAACTCCAGTCAAAATTCATGTGGAAGAAGAATGTTTATGTAATGTGGAAAAAGGGACAGACTACCTGGGAGGAATACAAGGAAACAGAGTATGCAGGGATGCAATGAGGAAGGCCAAGCTCCACTTGGAAGCAAATCTGGCCAGGGATGTCAAGCACAACAAGAAGGGCTTATTCAAGTACATCAGCAGCAAAAGGAAGGTTAGGGAAAATGTAGGTCCGCTGCTGAATGAGAGTGATGACAGATGATACAGAGAAGGCAGAGTTACTGAATGCCTTCTTTGCTTCTGTCTTTACTGCTAAAAGTGGCCCTCAGGTATTCCAGACCCTAGAGATAGAAGAGAAAGACAGGCAGAAGGAAGACTTTCCCTTGGTTGAGGAGGATCAGGTTAGAGATAGTCTACAAAAACTGGACATCCACAAATCCATGGGCCCTGATGGGATGCACCCACAAGTGCTGAGAGAGTTGTCAGATGTTATTGTAAAGCCATTCTCCATTATTTTTGAAAGGTCTTGGAAAACAGAAGAGGTGCCTGAGGACTGGAGGAAAGCCAACAACATCACTCCAGTCTTCAAAAAGGGCAAGAAGGATGACCCAGGAAACTACAGGTCAGTCAGCCTCATCTCCATCCCTGGAAAGGTATTGGAATGGCTCGTTCTGGGCGTCATCTCCAAGCATGTGGAGGAAAAGACTATCAGGAGTAGTCAGCACAGGTACACCAAAGGGAAATAATGTTTGACCAACCTGATAGCCTTCTATAATGATATGACTGGCTGGATAGACTAGGGAAGAGCAGTGGATGTTGTCTACCTTGACTTCAGCAAGGCTTTTGACACCATCTCTCACAACCTCCTCATAGGAAAGCTCAAGGAGTGCGGACTGGATGAATGCACGGTCAGATGGATCATGAACTGGCTGGATGGCAGAGCTCAGAGGGTTCTGATCAATAGTGCAAAGTCTGGTTGGAGGCCTGTAGTTAGTGGGGTTCCCCAGGGGTCAGTGTTAGGTCCAGTCCTGTTCAACCTGTTCATCAATGACCTGGATGAAGAGACTGAGTGCACCCTCAGCAAGTTTCCTGATGATACCAAACTGGGAGGAACGGCTGACACACCAGAAGGCTGTGCTGCCATTCAGCGAGACCTGGACAGGCTGGAGGACTGGGCAGAGAACCACCTGATGACGTTCAACAAAGGCAAGTGTAGGGTCCTGCACCTGGGGAGGAATAAACCCAGGCACCAGTACAGGTTAGGGGTGGACCTGCTGGAAAGCATCATTACAGAGAATGACTTGGGAATTCTGGTCAACAACAGGTTGACCATGAGCCAGCAATGTAGCCTTGTGGCCAAGAAGGCCAATGGTATCCTGGAGTGCATTAAGAAGAGTGTGACCAGCAGGTCAAAGGAGGTTATCCTCCCCCTCTACTCTGCCCCAGTGAGGTCACATATGGAGTACTGTGTCCATTTCTGGGCTCCCCAGTTTAAGAAGGATAAGGAATTACTGGAGGGAGTCCAGTGGCGGTCTACGAAGATGATTAGGGGCCTAGAGCACCTTTCTTTTGAGGAAAGACTGAGAGAGCTGTGTCTGTTCAGCCTGGAGAAGAGAAGGTTGAGAGGGGATCTCATCAGTGTTTATAAATATCTCAAGGGAGGATGTCAAGAGGATGGGACCAGACTCCTTGCAGTGATGCCCAACGATAGGATGAGGGGCAATGAGCACAGGCTGAAGCATAGAAGGTTCCATCTGAATTTGAGGAGAAACTACTTTGAGGGTGCCAGAGCACTGGAGCAGGCTGCCCAGAGAGCTTGTGGAATCTCCTCTGGAGACATTCAAGACCTGCCTGGATGCATTCCTGTGCAATCTACTCTAGGTGTACCTGCTTTAGCAGATGGGTTTGACTAGATGATCTCCAGAGGTCCCTTCCAACCCTAACCATTCTGTGATTCTGTGATTGAATGCACCCTCAGTAAATTTGAAGGGGACAGCTAGCTGAATGCTGTGGTTGACACACCTGATATAGCAAAGGGATGCCATTCAGAGGGACATAGACAAGCTGGAGAAATGGGCCTCATGAGGTTCAGCAAGGCCAAGTGCAAGGTCCTGCACCTAGGTCAGGACAACCCCCAGTATCAGTACAGGCTGGAGGATGAAAGGATTGAGAGCAGCCCTGCAGAGAAGGACTTGGGAGTACTGGTGGATGAAAAGCTGGACATAAACTGGAAATGTGCGCTTGGAACCCAGAAGGCAAACCCTATCCTGGGATACATCAAAAGAATCGTGACCAGGAGGTTAAGAGAGGTAATTCTCCCTCTTTGTTCTGCTCTGGTGAGACCCCACCTGGAATACTGCAGCTCTGGAGCCCTCAGTGCAGGAAAGACATGGACCTGTTGGAGAGGGTCCAGAGGAGGGCTGCCAGGATGATCAGAAGGATGGGACATCTCTCCTATGAGGACAGGCTGAGATCTGCAGTTGTTCAGCATAGAGAAAAGGTGACTCTGGGGAGAACATATTGCAGCCTTTCAGCATTTCAAAGGGGCTTATAAGAAAGATGGGGACAGAGTTTTTAGCAGGGCCTGTTGCAGTAGGCAATGGAGCAATGGTTTTAAACTAAATGAGGGGAGATTCAGGTTAGACACGAGGAAGAAATTTTTTACAATGAGGGTGGTAAAACACTGGAACAGGTTGCCCAGAGAAGTGGTATATGCTCCATCCCTGGAAATATTCAAGGCCAGGCTGGATGGGGTTCTGAGCAACCTGATCTAGTTGAAGATATCCCCGCTTATTGCACAGGGGTTTGACTAGATGACCTGTGAAGGTCCCTTCTAACCCAACTATTCTATGATTCTTCTGTGTCACTGTGGCAGTTGCACATTGCCCTTCCCCCCCCTTTCCTTTGATGTGGAAGGTGCATGCACATGCCACTCTTCCCCAACACATCCCCCCTCTCCTTCAGTGGGGCAGTTAATAGCTCCTTTTGTTTGCCATTAGCCAGGAGAGGGGAAGAGGCACCGAGAAGTCGGGAAGTTTTGGGGCGCCCATAGCCAGAGTGGGGGGGCACAGAGAAACCAAGAAGCTTCTGGAATGCCCACAGCCAGATCTGACAAGACTATAAAAATGGGGTTCCCGCTGAGGATCCCCTTTGTGTGGTCCTCTCAGAGCCGCGGGTCTGTTGCAGTCGAGAGCCCTCCCCTTAGACTGGGACACCGTCTAAGGTAACCTCCCGAGACTGGGACTGCCTCACCTCTGCATGTGGGTGAGTGATAACTTAATAGATATTTTCCTCACCAGATAGGCGAGTGTATTAAATTATTTCCTTGCCAGATAAGCGAGTGTAGTATCCTGGAGTCGGACGGCTCTGGCGTTGTTTTCTTGTGAGTGTGGGTATGCATGCTGTGGACCTCCATTATTCTTATTTGCTGTATCCCAATAATTTCCTCAACTGATATCCGAACCTGTATGTTATGTTACCAGAGTGCTAACTAATTGTATAAACCCTGTTTCTAATTGGTTGTTTTGCCGGACTTTCCTGGACAGAATAAAAGTCTGTTTTGGACCTTGGTTGTCCACCTACAACTAATTTTGGGGTGCCTCCATGACAGTCACTTGATAGAGTGGGCTCATAGTCATACCATAATTTGGAATATGCGTTCTCCAGAAACCCACAGTGCCTAAGAAAGCTTCTGTTTCCTTTGTGCTATTTGATGGAGAGACAGCTGTTATTTTGTTCATTACACCCATTGGGATCTGACAACATCCATCTTACCATTTTTTTCCCAAAAAATTTATCTCCTGTGCAGGTCCCTTGACCTTCCTCTTTTTTTTTTTTTTTTTTTTTTTATGGCAAAACCAGCTTTCAGAAGGATTTGGACTATTTTCTTCCCTTTCTCAAAAACTTCTGCTGTATTACTCCATACAATTATGTCATCAGTGTATTGCAGGTATTCTGTAGCTTCATCTTGTTTCGGTGCAGTCTGGATCAGTCCATGATGAATGGTAGGGCTGTGTTTCCACCCTTGTTGCAGAAAATTCCAAGTGTACTGGACACCTCTCCAAGTGAAATAAAACTGTGACCTGCACTCTGCTTCTAAGGGGATTGAGAAAAACACAATAGCAATATCATTTGTGGCGTACTACTTGACTGCCTTTGACTTCAGTTTGTATTGAAGTTCTAGCATGTCTGGCACAGCAGCACTCAGTGGCAACGTGACTTTATTCAGACCATAATAGTCTACTGTTAGTCTTCACTCGCCATTAGACTTCTGCACTGGCATAAGGGACTGTTAAAGGGTGAGCAAGTCTTGCTGATCACACTTTGTTGATGATACGGCTTAAGGATGAGAATCAGTGAGTCTCAACTGGTGCGATATTTCCATCAGTGCATCCTTATGATAGCAATTGCAACTTGTTCTTTCCCCTCAATCAACCCTACAACAGAAGGGTCCTCCAACAGTCTGAGCAAGGTGCACAGCTGTTTAATTTCCTCCATCTCTGGGGAAGTTATGACAAAGGCCCACTGATACCCTTTTGGGTCTAGCAATTTTCCTGGAATAACCTCCTTTTATCATTGTCACTCCAGTCTTCAAAAAGGGCAAGAAGGAGGACTCGGGTAACTATAGACTGGTCAGCCTCACCCCAGGAAAGTGATGGAACAACTTATCCTTGGTGCCATCTCAAGGCATATCAAGGATAAGAGGGTCATTAGGGGCAGTCAACATGGCTTCATCAAGGGGAATTGTTGCGGTTGAGACAGACAAACAACATAGACCAAGTTCTTCCAGAATGAAATAAATAACTCACGCTTTTTCCATGAATAAACAGCATTTAATCCAATTCCTTAATTGTATTCCTTAAACACGTGTTCATTAAAGCATAAGCAAAACAGCGCTGGGTGCACGGGGGATTCGCTCCGCCCAACACGCACACCTTTTAACAATAAGAAGTGTGCTGAAATACAGTAAGGTATTACATATTCATAATAACCCCAGGAATGCCTATACATATTCATAACCTTTCCCCGCTTCTTATTAAAATGAGTCTCAGATAACCATTTTCATAGTTTCCTCCTTGACCCTTCCCTGTTGCGCCTGCGCAGTGTCACTTGGTGATTTTGAGGAGGGGTCTTTGAGGGTCTTTGGATGAAGGCTCCTTCTGCTTCATCACAGTGAACTTTTTACCTTTTTGACTCATTATGATTAATTGGCTGGAACCCAGGCTACCAAGTTGACTGAAACCAGACTGGCGCCCCCTTTTGCTGTAAATCTTGGCTATTTTGTCTCCTCAAGGTTACAGCTGGTGCTATAAAACTTGTTATCTTGGCATTCGATTAGGTTCTGTTTTTTTTTTTTTTTTTCTTAACACAATTGGTTACATAGGGCTCTAAACTAGGCATTCATTATGTGGCTTAAAGTGTTAGTTTGTTAGTAGGCACTTATTATGTGGTTGGTTAACCCTTAAAATGTTAGTTCCCTCTATCAATATAACTTCATAAACAAGTTTCATAACTTTTTACATAGAACTTAACCACCTTTTCCTTTTTCCAGGTTCAGAGCCCATGCCTCATTTGGTTATATCTGTAAACATCTTAACACGAATCAAAACTGCATTTCTCACAAGGATGAAAGTAGTAGATGCCATTTATTGCCACAAGTGCATTTTTATACAGTTTTACCAATTCATGTGTCTCTTCACTATTGGTTACAGGTTACAGCAGTAACATCTCATTGGCTAATTTTATGAAAACCAAATACCAAGTTCAAATATGCAGATGAATCACAGTTACACTTATTCAAGACAATATCTCGATTTTTGCATTGCACCTTTGAACTGCTTATTGCTCAGCTGGGAGGAGGCACTGCTGGGTCTCCCTGACAAAACAGGTCAGGGTGCACTGGAGCCCAATCGGTATCTGCCCCCCCGTCTGTTCTTTAGCAAGCTGGACTGGACAAGGCTTTTATTAGTGTCTCATCTGGCATGCTACAACTGTTATCCCCAAAACAGGATTCTTTACTTGGTGTGCATACAAAAGAACCAAATTTAGTACACTGCGATGAGACACAGCCTATCACAGAGTTGCGCAAGTCTGAATGCTGGAATAAAGCTAGCATGCTAGAAAGAAAAGTAACAGCTACTACACACAAAATTTCACCATCACATTCATGCAGTAAAGAACTAAATTACTCATGGTCTTCTGTATTATCACAAAATGCACATTTTGAATCCATGGATTCTCATGATTTAACAGTCTGCGAACTTACCGTACCACACAACAGACAGAAGACCTACTAAAACTGCAACATGCTTAAAAAGATACCCACAAAGAAAACAGGTTAATGAGGAAAACATCTATGATTGTTGTGTTATACTTAAAGATATTTCAAGGTTCTATTCTCCGGCCAGTTTTCCCAATCATTTAACTTATACAGCAGCCACCACTGATTTCAATATTTAACAAGATCCTCTTTCCTCATTCCAAGTGCTTTCCTACATTCTAAAACACCTCCCAATACAGATTTCTTAGGAACACGGCTGAAAACGGTTATTTCTGACCCCATCTCGTAAGTAAAAAAAACGTGAGAATACGGAGGGAGGGAGGGGAAGCACAGGGCTGCTTGCAGCGAGAGTGGGAAAAGTGGGGAGAAGGTTTTACGGTGCACTTATACAATCAATACCACAAAGAAACAACTCTAACAACAACCAGTAAAACAATTAAATCACATTCCTGACAAGCTGTTTGATTTTCAGAGAGGCAATACACAGAAGCACATAATTTGTACTGTAAAACTCACAGACAACACGTCGATAGCAAACGTTAGCATTCTCTAATGCTAATTTCAACACTAGTGCTTCCTTAGCTTCTAAGTTTTCAACCTGCTTATTGATGGCCTCTTGAAGATAGTCAATAAATTGCACATAATTCTCATTGGGACCCTGATTAATAGTTGTAAATGATTTGGCTGCTTTGTGGGTTTCAGGCACCTTTATCACAGCTTGATATGCAAGGTCTGCTGACTGCCTCAGGTTTTCAGAACCTAATAGCGCCTGTAATTGTGGTGTGCCAATTAGTGTCTCTTCCAAGAGTTGGGGGATACCCGCCCCTTTCAACAAATCCCCATCGTTCCATCCTAAATGATCTATAGCTGTTACATTGCATAGGTCTAATTTTGCTTGAGTCTTTCGTGATTTTTCTCTGATCTCGGGGAAACATGTACACATACTCCTTTTAACTTTTCAGGAAAATGCTGCAGACCTTCACCCTTATCCGAGTCATCATATAACACGGACTTGAACGGTGCTGGAGAATCATTAGTAACAGGGGGGTTTGGAACAGTGCACTTTTTTTTTTTTTCTTCCCCCAAATCTAGCCCAGGTAAGCCACCTCCCCTCCCCCGCTGTCTCTGCATGTTTCTGTTGCTCTTTTAATCCTCTCAAAGTCGTTAACAGTTCACTTGTTTCTTTGGATCTTCGGGTAGTGCTTTGCCCCGTGCTTTGCCCCGTAGTAACGTCCTTCGTAAAGTCAATTCCAGAAGGCTAATACCCTGCTTCTTCAGAAGCAATTTCCATGTAGATAATATAGTACCCTCTTCTTTAGATACGTTCCCCCCCCCGATTCCTGGTAGCTCACCAACTCTTGGTGTGGTGTCTTTTCAAGGATGCAGATCTTTGGCAGCTTCTCCCTGCTGCTCTATCAGCTGTAATGGGCTCCGTCTCCCCAGCTCGTCTTCAGCTGTCACAGCTTCACCGCTGTCTCTTCTTCATGCAAGATCCTCTTGATGCATAATCACGTCGGGGTCACCAGATGTCGCGGTTGAGACAGACAAACGACATAGACCAAGTTCTTCCAGGATGAAAGTAGTAGATGCCATTTATTGCCACAAGTGCATTTTTATACAGTTCTACTAATTCATGTGTCTCTTCACTACTGGTTACAAGTTACAGCAGTAACATCTCATTGGTTATTTTTGATATCATCAGTGTTACTCTTTTACTCCCTTCTCTCTAACAGGTATACCTTAACATCTCCGGATACTCCTTTACTCCCATCTTTCTCACGGGTAGGCCTTAATATCTTCAAGGCTAATTTCTGTTCCCATGCCCTCCGTCAAGGAATCCACGCACCCACTGTAGTCACCCACAGGATAGTCATGCTTGACCAACCTCATAGCCTTTTATGAAGACATAACGAGGTGGATAGATGATGGCAGAGTGGTGGATGTGGTCTACCTTGACTTCAGTAAAGCATTTGACACAGTCTCCCACAGCATTCTCACAGCTAAACTGAGGGAGCCTTGTCTGGACAATCGGGTAGTGAGGTGGACTGCAAACTGGCTGAAGGAAAGAAACCAGAGAGTCGTGGTCAATGGGACGGAGTCCAGTTGGAGGCCTATATCTAGTGGAGTGCCTAAGGGTCAGTACTGAGGCCAGTATTATTCAATGTATTCATCAATTACTTGGATGAGGGAATAGAGCGTACTATCAGCAAGTTTGCTGATGACAGGAAGCTGGGAGGAGTGGCTGACATGCCAAAAGGCTGTGCTACCATCCAGCGATACCTGGACAGGCTGGAAAGTTGGGTGGGGAAAAATTTAATGAAATATAACAAGGGCAAGTGTAGAGTCTTACATCTGGGTAGGAACAACCCCAAGTTCCAGTATAAGTTGGGGAATGACCTATTAGAGAGCAGCGTAGGGGAAAGGGACCTGGGGGTCCTGGTGGACAGCGGGATGACCATGAGCCAGCACTGTGCCCTTGTGGCCAGGAAGGCCAATGGCACCCTGGGGTGTATTAGAAGGAAGATGGTTAGTAGGTCGAGAGAGGTTCTCCTTCCCCTCTACTCTGCCCTGGTGAGATCACATCT
The DNA here is from genome assembly GCF_037038585.1 of Patagioenas fasciata. Classification (NCBI taxonomy): domain Eukaryota; kingdom Metazoa; phylum Chordata; class Aves; order Columbiformes; family Columbidae; genus Patagioenas; species Patagioenas fasciata. The sequence continues at coordinate 48,850,840 of NC_092559.1, forward strand.
GGAATATTGTGTCCAGTTCTGGGCCCCTCAGTTCAAGAAAGACAGGGAACTGCTGGAGAGAGTCCAGCGCAGGGCAACAAAGATGATTAAGGGAGTGGAGCATCTTCCTTATGAGGAAAGGCTGAGGGAGCTGGGGCTCTTTAGTATGGAGACGACTGAGGGGTGACCTCATCAATGTTTACAGATATATAAAGGGTGAGTGTCATGAGGATGGAGCCAGGCTCTTCTCGGTGACAAGGGGTAATGGGTTCAAACTGGAACACAAGAAGTTTCACTTAAATTTGAGAAGAAACTTCTTCTCAGTGAGGGTAACAGAACACTGGAACAGGCTGCCTGTCATGGTTGAGATGGACAAACGACAGCAGTAACATCTTATTGGCTATTTTTTCTATCATCAATGTTACTCTTTTGCTCCCTTCTCTCTCACGGGTACATCCTTAACACCTCCGGATACTCCTTTATTCCCATCTTTCTCACGGTTAGGCCTTGATATCTTCAGGGCTAATTTCTGTTCCCATGCCCTCTGTCAGGGAATTCATGGACCCGCCACAGTCCCACAGTTCCCCCTTTTTGTATTTGTGCTAAAAAACTTGCTTTCATTGTCCGCTGCAGGGCCCTTTGCAGCAGAGAAATCATGCATGGCAACTTTAGTAACATAACCACAGCAATCAGGACAACCAGTCCTGTTTTCACTACTGATAACAACAACCCTGAAAGCCTCCAACCACTAAAAAATTTATTTAACGAATCACATCAAAATCTTCATACCCATGTCCTTGAGCTAACAACAAAATGTCTATTGCGGCTCTGTTCTGCAGTGTAGCATGCCTTACAGAATCTACATCTAACAAAAGTCTACTTAAAGCCTTCGAAGTTCTGTTAGTTTGCTTAACTAGCCAGCATCCTAATTTTTCTAAATATTTAATGCTTTAGCTGTGCCAACATCAGTGTCGACAGTTAAGATTGCGGGGTGACAATAAATCCCTGGCAGATGTATTGTTAACCTCCTCTCCCCCCCACTTCCCCCTTTTGCCCCTCCCTCTCCCCCCTTCCCACTAAGGACAGGTGTTTGGGAGGGAAAGAAGGACAGAGAGAAGAGAGCTGGAAAAAAATTAAAGATGTTTTACTAATGCTGCTAATAAGAATAGAGAAAATAATACAAAATATACAAAACCAATCTTGAAAGTCTCAGCAACCGAAGAACCAGCACCCAAAGTCCTGGATTAGACTCTGTAGCCAACCAGACATGGATTCAGTCTCTCACTAGGCCTCAGTTCGCAGGGACCACTAGCAAGGTCCTCTCCTAATGTTGGCCATAAGCAGAAGGGAAAAGGAAAAGGGAAAAAAGGGCCGAGATCCTCGTGATCTCCCACTTTTATATGAAGTATTCACGTGAATGGAATGTTATACACAGTTGGTCAGTTTCTTGGTCACCGGTTTCTCGTTGCCCCTCTCGTGAGATGTCCATCTGTGCTTATCAATAAGTTTGCATTCCAGTGCTATGTTTACCAAAACGTGTCTGGTTCTCCAGGAAAATGCAGCTAATATGAAGGCTTTAGCTGACAGGCAAAATTCACTAAAAGAGAAACTTGGTTTTTTAACAAAACCAGGACATTCCACCCCTTATAATATGCCATTCACTGAATACTTAAACCTTATCAATACAATCTATCAATACAATCTAATTAATCACTACTACTATATATATATACATATGTACATATATACACAGGAGTAATTCATCTTAATCAGTGGACCATCCTTCGAAAAGTTCATTAAGTTCATTTTGTCACAACAGTCTCCCAGGGCAGGAAAAATGGTACAAGTGCATCTCACGACCACTGTTTGTGGGTTAAAGACATCAACTTCAAAGAAGTTGTCAGGCGCCACTCGAAGAAGCTAGCTCTGGTTTCATCATCACTGTCTAGATCTGAAAGACACTTATTAAACACTGTTAGTATGGCAATTCACATCATGCAGTTCAGTATTGAGTATTTTCACCTAAAATCAAATCCCCTTGAGGTACACACCAAACTTCTCCATCCTTAAGCATCACCCACCAGGTGCTGCCAGGTCCCTGGGCAAAAACAATCCCACAAATGGGCTTGCCTTTGCCTGAGGCAGGAGTAACCCAGACTGCCTTTCCTAACATATTTTTCATGTGTACTACGGGGACTTTATCTCCTTATACAGTATGAAGAATTTCTGATTGGGCAGACCTGGCTTGATTGGTTGATCCCCTGGTGCTGACCAACCAAGTGGCTTTTGCTAAAAGTGAATCCCAGTTTTTAAAGGTTCCACCACCCAGTGCCTTTAGTGTAGTTTTTAACAAACCATTGTACCTTTCAGTTTTCCCAGAGGCTGGTGCATGATATGGAATATGATATACCCACTCAATACCATGTTCTTTGGCCCAATTGTCTATAAGACTGTTTTTGAAATGAGTACCATTGTCTGATTCAATTCTTTCTGGCGTACTGTGTCGCCAAAGGACTTGCTTTTCAAGGCCCAAGATAGTATTTCAGGCAGTAGCATGAGGTACGGCATATGTTTCCAACCATCCACTGGTTGCTTCCACCATTTTAAGTGCATAACACTTACCTTGACGTGTTTGTGGAAGTGTAATATAATCAATCTGCCAAGCTTCTCCATATTTATACTTAAACCATCGCCCCCCATACCATACAGGCTTTAACCATTTCACTTGCTTGATTTCAGTGCAAGTTTCACATTCATAACCTGTGAAATAGTGTCCATAATTAAGTCCACCCCTCAATCGCGAGCCCATTTATATGTTGCATCTCTACCTTGATGCCCTGAAGCATCATGGGCCCACCGAGCTAGGAAAAGTTCACCTTTATGTTACCAGTCCAAGTCCACCTCAGTTACTTTAATCTTAACAGCTTGATCTGCTTGTTGGTTGTTTAAATCTTCCTCAGTGGCTTGACTTTTAGGCACATGAGCATCTACATGATGAACTTTCACAGGCAGGCTCTCTAGCCGAGCAGCAATGTCTTGCCACAGTGCGGCAGCCCAAATGAGTTTACCTCTGCGCTGCCAGCTGCTTTTCTTCCATTGCTGTAGCCACCCCCACAAGGCATTTGCTACCATCCATGAGTCAGTATAGAGATAAAGTATTGGCCACTTCTCTCGTTCAGCAATGTCCAAAGCCAACTATATGGCTTTCACTTCTGCAAACTGACTAGATTCACCTTGTCCTTCAGTGGCTTCTGTAACTTGTCGTGTGGGACTCCACACACCTTCGATGTTTTCCTACAAGACGACAGGATCCATCTGTGAACAGTGCATACTGCTTATCAGCCTCTGAAAGAGTATTATATGGTGGTGCTTCTTCAGCACGTTTTACTTCCTCCTCATCTGGAGACATCCCAAATTCTTTACTTTCTGGCCAGTCTGTAATCACTTCTAAGATCCCTGGGTGATTTGGACTCCCTATTCAAGCTTGTCATGTGATCAGTGCAATCCACTTACTCCATATAGCATAGATTGCAAGATGTGGAGAGGGAACCGTCCCTTTGAACATCCAGCTCGGCACCGGCAGTCGAGGTGCCAGGAGGAGCTGTGCTTCAGTGCCGATCACTTCTGAAGCAGCTCGAACTCCTTCATATGCTGCTAGTATCTCCTTTTCAGTTGGAGTATAGTTGGCCTCAGATCCTTTGTATCCTCGACTCCAGAAACCCAAGGGTCGACCTCGGGTTTCTCCTGGTGCTTTCTGCCAGAGGCTCCAGGTAAGTCCGTTTTCTCCAGCTGCAGTGTAGAGCACATTTTTAACATCTAGTCCAGTCCAAACTGATCCAAGGGCCACTGCATGAGTTATCTCACGCTTAAGTTGCTCAAAGGCTTGTCGTTGTTCCGGGCCCCACTCAAACTGGTTCTTTTCACAAGTCACTTGATAGAGAGGGTTCACAATGTGGCTGTAGTCAGGAATATGCATTCTCCAAAAACCTATAATGCCCAAGAAAGTCTGTGTCTCCTTTTTATTAGTAGGTGGAGACATTGCTGCAATTTTGTTGATCACATCCATTGGGATCTGACGACGGCCATCATGCCATTTTATTCCTAAAAACTGGATCTCTCGTGCAGGTCCCTTGACCTTGCTTCGTTTTATGGCAAAACCAGCATCCAAAAGAATCTGAATTATTCTCTCACCTTTCTCGAAGACTTCTTTCGCTGTGTCGCCCCATACGATGATGTCATCAATATATTGCAAGTGTTCTGGAGCTTCACCTTGCTCCAGCGTGGTCTGGATCAGTCCATGGCAGATGGTAGGACTGTGTTTCCACCCCGGGGGCAAGCGATTCCACATGTACTGGATGCCCCTCCAGGTGAAAGCAAACTGCGGCCTGCACTCTGCTGCTACAGGAATAGAGAAAAATGCGATATTGCCAGCGATGCACCGTCATGGTAGCAATTGGCACCTACTGATCATCAACCATCAGCAGTCCTACAACAGAAGGGTCATCTGAAAGACCAGGCAAATCAGACAGCTGTTCAATTTTCTCAGTGTCCACAGCTGCTATACCAAATGCCCTCCGATACCCTTTTGGGTCCTTAAAATACCCTCTCTTGAGGTAGTCTATGCCGAGGATGCACGGAGCATCTGGACCAGTCACAATGGGATGCTTTTGCCAGTTTTTTCCCGTTAGGCTCATTTCAGCCTCTACAACAGTCAGTTCCTGGGATCCCCCAGTCACTCCAACAATATTGATGGATTGCATTCCTCTATAATTAGAAGGAATTATTTTGCACTGAGCACCAGTGTCTTCTAAAACTTTGTACTCCTGGGGGTGTGTTGTGCCAGGCCATCGTATTTGTACAGTCCAATAAACTCTGTTATCCCTTTCCTCCACCTGGTTGGAGGCAGGGCACCTCTAATTTTTGTTTTGCACAGTCTCTGGGTGTGAATTAGAGGTTCCTTCAAGAGCATCAGAATCACAGTATCACAGTATCACAGTACGTTTGAGATTGGAAGGGACCTCAAAAGATCATCTAGTCCAATCCCCCTGCTGGAGCAGGAACGCCTAGGTGAGGTCGCACAGGAATGTGTCCAGGCGGGCTTTGAATGTCTCCAGGGAAGGAGACTCCACAACCTCCCTGGGCAGCCTGTTCCGGTGCTCTGTTACCCTCACTGAGAAGAAGTTCTTTCTCATATTTAAGTGGAACCTCTTGTGTTCCAGCTTGATCCCATTGCCCCTTGTCCTATCATTGTTTGCCACTGAGAAGAGCCTGACTCCATCCTCGTGGCACTCACCCTTTATATATTTATAAACATTAATAAGGTCACCCCTCAGTCTCCTCTTCTCCAAACTAAAGAGACCCAGCTCCCTCAGCCTTTCTTCATAAGGGAGATACTCCACTCCCTTAATCATCTTTGTTGCCCTACGCTGGACCCTCTCCAGCAGTTCCCTGTCCTTCTTGAACTGAGGGGCCCAGAACTGGACACAATATTCCAGATGGGGTCTCACCAGGGCGGAGTAGAGGGGAAGGAGGACCTCTCTCGATCTACTGACCACCCCCCTTGTAATACACCTGAGGATGCCATTAGCCTTCCTGGCCACAAGGGCACAGTGCTGGCTCATGGTCATCCTGTTGTCCACCAGGACCCCCAGGTCCCTTTCCCCTACACTGCTCTCTAATAGGTCATTCCCCAACCTATACTGGAACCTGGGGTTGTTCCTGCCCAGATGCAGGACTCTACACTTTCCCTTGTTAAATTCCATCAGGTTATCCCCCGCGCAACTCTCCAGCCTGTCCAGGTCCCGCTGGATGGCAGCACAGCCTTCTGGCATGTCAGCCACTCCTCCCAGCTTAGTGTCATCAGCAAAATTGGTGATAGTACACTCAATTCCCTCGTCTAAATCGTTAATGAATATATTGAATAATATTGGCCCCAGTACTGACCCCTGAGGCACTCCACTAGATACTGGCCTCCAACTGGACTCCGCACCATTGACCACCACTCTCTGGCTTCTCTCTTTAAGCCAGTTTCCAACCCACCTCACTACTCTGTTGTCTAGACCACACCTCCTCAATTTAGCTGTGAGGATGCTGTGAGGGACTCTGTCAAAGGCTTTACTGAAGTCAAGGTAGACCCCATCCACCACTCTGCCATCATCCATCCACCTTGTTACATTCTCATAAAAGGCTATGAGGTTGGTCAAGCATGACTTACCCTTGGTAAAGCCATGCTGACTGCCCCTAATGACCCTCTTATCCCTGACATGCCTTGAGATGACACCAAGGATAAGCTGTTCCATTACTTTCCCAGGGACAGAGGTGAGGCTGACCGGCCTATAATTACCCGGGTCCTCCTTCTTGCCCTTTTTGAAGACTGGAGGGACATTTGCTTTCCTCCAATCCTCGGGCACCTCTCCCGTTTCCCAAGACTTGGCAAAAATGATGGAGAGCGGTCTAGCAATGACTTCAGCCAGCTCCCTCAGCACCCGCAGATGCATCCCATCTGGACCCATGGATTTATGGATGTCCAGACTATTTAATTGTTCCCTAACCCAGTCCTCATCGACTAAAGCAAACTCCTCCATTAACCTGGCTTCATCCGGGGTCTCAGGGGTACAGGGTTCCCCAGGACAGCCTCCAGCGGAGTAGACAGAGACAAAGAAGGCATTCAGCAATTCTGCCTTCTCTGTGTCTTCCGCCACCAGGGCACCCACCTCATTCATCAGTGGGCCTACATTGCCTCTGGTATTAGTTTTATCTGCTATGTATTTGAAAAAGTTCTTCTTGCTGTCCTTGACCCCTCTCGCCAGCTGTAATTCTAAGGAGGCCTTGGCTACCCTAGCTGCCTTCCTACATCCTCTAACAGCAGCCTTATATTCCTCCCAAGTGGCCAGTCCCTGCTTCCATGACCTGTAAACTCTCCTCTTCTGCTTGAGCATACCCAACAGATCCCTATTCAACCACGCAGGCCTTCTGGCTCCCTTCCTTGACTTCCTACGTGTGGGGATGCTCTGATCCTGAGCATGGAAGAAGCAATCTCTGAATGCAATCCAGCTCTCTTGGGCCCCTTTTCCTTCAAGCAGTCTTGCCCATGGGATTTCCCCCAGCAATTGCTTGAAAAGGCCGAAATTAGCCCTGCCAAAGTCCAGGGTTGCAATTCTACTTGCTATTCTGTTCCTGCCACACAAGATGCTGAACTCCACCATCTCGTGGTCACTGCAACCCAGGCAGCCCTCAACCTTTACTGCTTGGACCAGACCCTCTTTGTTAGTGAGGATGAGATCCAGCAGTGTACCTCTCCTAGTCGGCTCCTCCACCATCTGCATAAGGAAGTTATCATCAATGCACTGGAGGAACCTCCTGGACTGTGGCTGGCTGGCTGAATGGTCCTTCCAGCAAACATCAGGGAAGTTAAAATCCCCCACAACAACCAGGGCCTGTGACTGTGAGGCCACTCTCAGCTGCGCATAGAAGGCCTCATCAACTTCCTCAGTCTGATCTGGTGGCCTGTAATAGACACCTACAACCGTATCACCCCTGCCAGCCTGTCCCTTGATCCTGACCCATACACTCTCAACTCGTTCCTCATCCACTCCTGGGCAGAATTTAGTACACTGCAGTTGCTCTCTCACATAGAGAGCAACTCCACCACCATGCCTGGCTGACCTGTCTTTCCTGAAAAGGGCGTAGCCATCCATGACCACATTCCAGTCATGTGAACTGTCCCACCACGTTTCTGTAATTGCCACCAGATCATAATCTCCCGACCGGACATAGGATTCTAACTCCTCCTGCTTATTCCCCATGCTGCGCGCATTGGTGTACAGGCATTTCAGGGAGCGAGCAGAGCACACCAATTTCTCCCTAGGGGCACAGGAGGCCACCCAGTCCTCATCTGTTTTAGAATGCTGTCCCACTGGGGCAAGCCCAACTACAACCCCATCCCCCTTTGAGCCTAGTTTAAAGCTCTCCAAATGAGCCCAGCTAATTCCTGCCCCAGCATCCTTTTGCCTCTGCGAGATAAGCCTTTCCCGCATAACACTGTCCGGACTGGGGTCTTATAAAACCAGCCATTATCAAAAAAACCAAAGCCCTGCCTGTAGCACCAGTCTTGGAGCCAACCATTTAGAGATTGAATTTTCCCATTCCACCCCACATCGTCACTTGAAGAGGGAAGGAGTGAAGAGAAGATCACTTGAGCCCCTGAATCTTTCACCATCCTTCCCAAGACGTTGAAGTCATTCTTCATTCCCCTCAGACTACGGGAAGCAACTTCCTCCCCATCTGTCTGGAAGACCAACAGCGGGTAGTAGTCTGTCGGGTGCACCAGTCTGGGGAGTTCTCTTCTGCTCCTTTTGTAAACTGGAGCAGCCACCTTCCTAGGAGTTTTTCCTTTTATCTCACGTACTCGTTCCTGAAGTTCTGAGGTAGGTCTTCCATGCCACTTGTTCATGTTTTCTCCCTGCTCATGTAGGAAGAACCACAGTGAACCTCTTTTTGTAGGCTGCCTCTGTCCTCTCTCTCGAGATTGGAAAGGCCTTCTCCTAACAGCTGAAACATAGGTTTGTACAGGTCGTGAATGGTACGTGTCTTCTCTGAGTTCTTTTATTTCTTGCAACAGCTTTTCAAATCTGTCATCAGATTTTTCACAGTTTCTCCACAGCAGAGACACAAGCCCGTAGAGAACCAGCAAGGCTGTCCTCAAAGTTCTGGAGCTGCTCAATCACTTCAGTAATATCTTGTACACCTCCAGCTGACCACACCATTCCTGCCAATGACTTAGCATATGCAGGTGGTGCACTTTGTACAAATCTGCGCCACAGAGATCGTGTACAATTGATTTTATCTGGGTCTGTCCCCTCTTGCTTGTCTGGTCCAAAATAGATGATCTCTCGCACAGCTAATTGTCTCAGGAACTGGATACCTCTCTCCATAGTATTCCATTTCCCTAACTTGGATATACAATCTTCCTTGTAGGGAAATCTGACTTTCATAGCTGCCAGGAGTCGAGTCCAGAGAGTAGTGGCATTAGACTCTCTTGAAATTGCCCTATCAATGGTGGAATCTTTTGACAGAGATCCCAGCTGCCTGGCTTCACCACCTTCCAATTCAATTGTTTCTACCCCATTGTCCCAGCATCGGAGCAGCCAGGTTAAAATATTCTCGCCTTCACGACTAATAAAGTCTTTTCGCAGATCTCTCAGCTCACCTGGAGAAAAGGACCGAGTGGTGGTCACTTCATCTCCTCCCTGTCCTGATGATGCCCCTTGGGTTGACGTTGGCCCTGTGCCATCACCTGCTGCATGGGTAGTCTTTCTAGTGACTTTCTTACAACCGGCAACTGATGCTGATATGGGTTCACCATCATTTGATTCATTTCCAGAGTCTGAATGACTGTCACAGTGATTGTTGTGGTTACAGCAGCAACAGTGACCAGTGTGTGAAGAAGGGGGGGCTGCCTTGTTAGCCTTTGAGGCTGGAGAAGTAACGTTATCTGCAGCGACTTTGGCAGAGGAACTCTGCGTAGGAGCTGTAGCTTCAGCCTGAGAAGCTGCGATTGGTGGGGGGCAGTGGGACAACCAGATACAAGAGATCCTAAAACCCTTAACCCTGATCCCCAAAAATCTACATTATCATCACATTTTGATTCATATACATGCAAAAAAGTGTTTTTCCCGTCTTGCTCTTCTGTGATCTATTATCATAGATATATTAGGCCTTAAGAGAATTAATAATCCCAAAATACAAAGTCCTCCAACAGCATTAGAAGGAATTCCTAGCCAGGCTCTGCCTCCACAGATCAAGAATACACCATGCAGGAGGTTATGGGGTCTCTGTCCCACATTATCAATGACACCCCTTGGATTCTTCTGCGAGGCATTACACCATCGAGTTTCATTTCTTTAGTCACTAAGACTAGCATTAACATTTTTCAGTTTATCCATTCATATTCTTGTATATTGTTCTGACACTGTTCACAAAACAGCTGGATACAAGCGTCCATAGGCATACATGCCAGCAATTCCAGTTCCTGTCATTCAATATCTGCTTCTGGGAGGCAATTAATTCAAAGTGCCATGTTGGTATTATTACAGTTCGCTGCAATGCCTTTGCACCGACCACTATTTTGAAACAGTTGTGTGATGCTGTTGTAGTCATCAAGGGGGATGCCAACCCAGCATGTGTGGAATGGTTTTTCCGGAGATGCCATAGCTAGGCATATGGAGTCCTGGTCAGTCATGTTGGCTAAAGTAATCCACATGTTAATCTTTGTCTGTGCAGGCATCCAAAATGCAGCAGCTGCAGCAATCATTGTCAGGAAGATAACACAGGTTTCACATTTCGTGCCGGCAACCATTGCGGCCCGTGATCTGTAAAGACACAAGCATAGCCTCTCCCCCAGCTTATTAATTGATGTGGCCTATTCCATTGACCACTAACTAGTGATTCGACCATAACTAATGTAGGTTCTTTCTGATTTAGCATGGTTTTGGGTCATACTTGCAAAGTGTTTCATCACAGGGCAAATTTGGGCTGCACCGCTTAGATATAAGTGATTCATCACATACAGTGCTTTTGACAATTGGGTTTGTTTTCCCTCCTTCTCCCCCCTTTCTTTTTTAGAAAACAAAAACAAAACAAAAACAGTTCAGAATCAGATACATGGGTTGAACCTTCAATAATTTTTACAGAATGATGCCAATTTTTGTCTTCACGCCAGACCACTACAGCTTTATGAGACTGCCCAGAACCATCAACAAAAACTGTGGAATTATGTAGGATCAGACCAGATACAAGTATCATCTGTGACCTGATGTTAAAGACTTGCAGGTTCTGCAGCAGTTTACATTTAGGCATGCCAAAAGCTGTGCTATTAAGAAAATCAGCTAGTGCAATTTACAAGGACATAGATTGCAAATGAAAAAATCAAAATTAAATTTCACAAATGGGATTTATTTTGTCCTGCTCTTCTCGCCTTAAAACCAACATTAATTGCCACAAAGTATTATACTTCAAGTTTCTATCCTCTTGCTATTTTTCCCATTCATCTAACTGACACAGCAGCCACCAGTGATCCTAATATTTCACAAGATCTTCCTTCCTCATATTTCCAAGTGCTTTCCTATGTTTTAAAACACCTCCCAATACCGATTTCTTAGGAACACGACTGAAAACAGTTATTTCCGATCCCATCTCATAAGTAAAAACCAAGAGAAGAGGGAGGGAGGGAGGGAGGGGGAAGCACATGGCTGCTTGCAGCATGAGTGGGAAAAGTGGGGAGAAGGTTTTACGGCACACTTATATCACAAAGAAACAATTCTAACAACAACCAATAAAACAATTAACTCATATTCTTGACAAGCTGCTTGATTTTCAGAGAATCCATACACAGAAGCACGTAATATGTACTGTAAAACTCGCAGATATCACGTTGATAGCAAACGTTAGCATTCTCTACTGCTAATTTCAACACTAGTGCATCCTTAGATTCTAAGTTTTCAACCTGTTTATTGATGGCCTCTTGAAGATGGTCAATAAATTGCACGCAATTCTCATTGGGACCCTGATTAATAGTTGTAAATGATTTAGCTGCTTTGTGGGTTTCAGGCACCTTTATCATAGCTTGATATGCAAGGTCTGCTGACTGCCTCAGGTTTTCAGAACCTAATAGCGCCTGTAATTGTGGTGTGCCAATTAGTGTCTCTTCCAAGAGTTGGGGGATACCCGCCCCTTTCAACAAATCCCCATCGTTCCATCCTAAATGATCTGTAGCTGTTACATTGCATAGGTCTAATTTTGCTTGAGTCTTTCATGATTTTTCTCTGATCTCGGGGAAACATGTACACATACTCCTTTCAAATTTTCAAGAAAATGCTGCAGACCTTCACCCTTATCCGAGTCATCATATAACACGGACTTGAACGGTGCTGGAGAATCATTAGTAACAGAGGGGTTTGGGTTTTGGTTTTTTTGTGTGTTTTTTTTTTTTTTTTTTTTTTGTTTTTGTTTTTTTTATGTTTTGTTGTTGTTTTTGGTTTTTTTTTGTTTTGGTTTTTTTTGTATTTGTTTTTGTTTTGTTTGTTTTTTTAAATCCAGTCCAGGGAAGCCACCCCCCTCTGCTGTCTCTGCCTGTTCCCATTGCTGTTTTAATCCTCTCAAAGTCTCTAGCAACAAGTGTCATGTTGTTAACAGTTCAGCTGTTTCTTTGAATCTTTCACTAGTGCTTTGCCCCATAGTAACATCCTTTGCAAAGTCAATTCCAGAAGGCTAATACCTTGCTTCTTCAGAAGCAATTTCCATGTAGATAATATAATACCCTCTTCTCTAGATAAGTTCTGACCCCCTGTTCCCGGTAGCTCACCAACTCGTGGCATGGTGTCTATTCAAGGATCCAGATCTTTGGCAGTTCCCCCCTGCTGCTCTATCAGCTGTACCGGGCTCCATCTCCACAGCTCATCTTTGGCTGTCACAGCTTCACCGCTGTCTCTTCTTCATGCGAGATCCATTTTCATACATGATAACATCGGGGTCACCAAATGTCGTGGTTGAGATGGACAAACGACATAGACAAGTTCTTCCAGGATGAAAGTAGTAGATGCCATTTAGTGCCACAATCACACAGAATCACAGAATCGACTGGGTTGGAAAAGACCTCAGAGATCATCAAGTCCAACCCTTGGTCCAACTCCAGTCCGTTTACTAGATCATGGCACTAAATGCCATATCCAATCTTTTGAGCGGCGGAGGAACACGCGGGTCAACTCAATATGAGTGATAAAGCATAGTTCGATTTATTAGCCCGAACAGCATATACTTATACAGTTCACGATAATTATGTGTACCTGTCACCTACTAATTGGCTTAAGCTCTAATAGTCACATTTGCATGGTCCTCCTACTTGCAGTTGCTAGTTATGCTTATTCTACATTGTAGTGCTGTTGAAAACTGTTTGTGAGACTCTGCCAAGGTCGCAGTGACCTTGCTGATTTTACTGAAACAGTCAGCGGTTCCCACCGCAGCCTAACCTTACTAATTGTGCTAAAGTCTTCAGAACAGGCTCTGCTCGTACAACTGCTCTGCAGACCCATGTCCCTTATTTTTAAGCCATTCCTCAACACAATCTCAGTTTAAAAACCTCCAGGGACAGTGAGTCCACCACCTCCCTGAGCAGGCCATTCCAGTGTCTGACCACTCTCTCCGTAAAGAATTTCTTTCTAATATCCATCTTAAATTTCCCCTGGCAGAGTTTAGGCCCATGCCCCCTTGTCCTATTGCTAATTGCCTGGGAGAAGGGACCGATCCTCACCTGGCTGTAGCTTCCCTTCAGGTAGTTATAGAGAGCCATGAGGTCACCTCTAAGTCTCCTCTTCTCCACACTAAACAACCCCAGCTCCCTCAGCCTCTCCCCATAGGTCTTGTGTTCAAGTCCCTTCACCAGTCTTGTTGCTCTTCTCTGGACCCGCTCCAGTATTTCAATCTCTTTCCTGAACTGAGGGGCCCAGAACTGAACACAATACTCCAGGTGTGGCCTCACCAATGCAGAGTACAGGGGAAGGATCACTTCCCTTGTCCTGCTGACCATGCCATTTTTGATACAGGACAGGATACCATTGGCCTTCTTGGCCACCTGGGCACACTGTTGGCTCATGTTGAGCTTCCTGTCAATTAGTACCCCCAGGTCCCTTTCTGCCTGACTGCTCTCCAGCCACTCTGTGCCCAGCCTGTAGCGCTGCAGGGGGTTGTTGTGGCCTAAGTGCAGGACCCGGCACTTGGCCTTGTTGAACTTCATCCCATTGGAATCGGCCCATTTTTCCAGTCTATCCAGATCCCTCTGCAGAGCCCTCCTGCCTTCCAGCAGGTCGACACTCCCTCCCAACTTGGTGTCATCAGCAAATTTGCTGATGATGGTCTCAATCCCCTCATCTAAATCATCAATAAAGATGTTAAACAGGACTGGACCCAACACTGACCCCTGGGGGACACCACTAGTGTCTGGCCACCAGCTAGATGCAGCCCCATTCACCAGCACTCTCTGGGCCCGGCCCTCCAGCCAGTTTTTAACCCAGCAGGGAGTACACTTGTCCAAGCCATGGGCTACCAGCTTTTGCAGGAGTATATTTATGGGAGACAGTGTCAAAGGCTTTGCTGAAGTCTAGATAGACCACATCTACAGCTTTGCCCTCATCCACCAGGTGCATCACCTGATCATAAAAGGAGATCCGGTTGGTCAGACAGGACCTGCCCCTCCTAAACCCATGCTGGCTGGGTCTGATCCCTTGTCCATCCTGAAGGTGGTGTGTGATTGCATTCAGGATGATCTGCTCCATAACCCTGCCAGGCACCAAGGTCAGGCTGACAGGCCTGTAGTTGCCAGGGTCAGCATTGCAGCCCTTTTTGTGGATTGGAGTAACATTCACCAATTTTCCAATTGTCCCCAGTGAGCCAGGACTGTTGGAAGATGATGGAGAGTGGCTTGGCGAGCTCTTCTGCTAGCTCCCTCATCACGCTGGGATGGATCCCGTCTGGTCCCATAGACTTGTGAGGATCCAGATGGCTCAGTAAGTCACTATTTCCTCCCAGAATACAAGGGTGCTATTTGGCTTCCTATCTCTGTCAACCACCTCCAGAGGCCAGTTGTCCTGAGGACCACCTGTCTTACTGGTAAAAACTGAGGCAAAATAGGTATTAAGTACCTCAGCTTTCTCCTCATCTTTGTTAACTATATTTCCCTCAAAGTCCAACAGAGAATGGAGGTTTTCTGTTGGACCGATAAAGGACTCAGCATTGTGATGCAATGTGAATCACGCAAACCCATTTATTACAGAAACAAGCCTCCTTATATATGCAACTATTCTCTGATCACGTGTCCATGCTCCAAGCATGCATTCACTGACTGGATCTAATCTATGTTCATGAGCTGTCCACGCGCTGGAGTCTCACTGCTGATAGGTCCGTTGATTTACGTCATGTTGAGGCCTTGTTATTGTAGAAATGCCTCTCTCCCACAACAGGTCCTGTTTTCAGCTTTTCGAAGTGGCCTTGAGATTCCTTTGGGCCTGACTAATTCAACAATAAATCTCCATCTAACAGAAACCCCTCTACAATTCCCCCTTTTTGTTCTTGAATCAGTCAGGCCCTTTTAACAGCATGCTGAATCATCTTTGAAATATACTGCAACATAGAACACGTGATTAACAACATAATTACAATTACATGTAATGCAATTAAGCCTTAATTAATAAGATCAAACAACTACCCACCTATTCCCAAACCTTCAAACCATTTGTCAAACCTTAATTCTACTATGACAATCTTCTTAACATGCTGGTTTAGTTTGTCTAAAGTACTATGAATAGATTCAGAATGGTCACACAAGTAAATATAACACA
The DNA here is from genome assembly GCF_037038585.1 of Patagioenas fasciata. Taxonomy (NCBI): domain Eukaryota; kingdom Metazoa; phylum Chordata; class Aves; order Columbiformes; family Columbidae; genus Patagioenas; species Patagioenas fasciata. Next base: position 48,866,208 of record NC_092559.1, read on the forward strand.
TTCTCTCAAATTCTTCACAACCATAACCTAGTGTTAAAAGATCTATAACTGCGATTTTGTAGAGTACCATGCCTAATACCATCAACATCTACTATTAATTGAATTAGTATCTCAGAAGTTATATTAACCTATTTAAGAGACCAACAGCTTAACTTTGATATGTCTCCTAAAGCTTTATGAGCTGCTAGACTAGGGAGAAAGAGTGCAGTAGATACTATGATAGGAATGTCTCATAATTTTACCTCATTTTTGCATTGACTATCTAAGTGTAATATCACCCTTTTGACTCTCCTGCTGTTTGCTCAAATTGCCATTCTCCACAGAGGGTACACCACCTGCTTGCTAATAGGCATCTAGATCACTAGGTCTGTGAGCATCTATAACGCTGAATTAGGATCCATGGTTTACATCTGAAACAGTCCTCACAACTTATCTCCCTCCTGTCCGTCTGCATCCGTTGAATCTTTATTGTCTTTATTCAGCCATGGCTTGACTCATTTCACGGGAATCCACTTCGATCCTTGGCCTGTAATGACACAAGCATAACCTTTTCCCCAGATTATCAACTGATGTGGCCTTTTCATTCACCATTAACTAGTGATTTGACCATAACTAACATAGGTTCTTTCTGATTTAGCATGTTTTTGGGTCATATTTGCAAAGTGTTTCATCACATACGGTGCTTTTGACAATTGGTTTTGTGGTGTTTCCGCTACTTCCCCCCTTTTTGTTCTTTTTTAAAACAAACAAACAAAAAAGTTCGGAATCAGATACGTGCGTTGGATCTTGACTAAGTACTCAAAATCAGAAATCAAATTTAGAGGTTCCTCCTTAAAAAGCTCTAAGTAATGTAAAGCTGCACCAAGTTCTGCTAATTGGGTTGAACCTTCAATAATTTTTACAGAATGACGCCAATTTTTATCTTCACGCCAGACCACTACTGCGAGGGTGAAATTCATGGACTCCACATAATCCAATTTGAATTCAAGTGAAGCCATTTATTACAGAGACAAGCCTCCTTATATATGCAGTTATTTCCTGATCACGCGTCCAATCTCCAAGCATGCATTAGCTGATTGGATATTGTCCATGTTCTCGGGCTGTCCACGTGCCCGAGTCTCACTGCTAATAGGTCTTGTTAATTTACATATTGTTGAGGCCCTGTTATTATAGAATTGCCTCACTCCCATAACAGGTGTTGTTTTTCAGTCTTCGCGCTGGCCTTGAGATTCCTTTGGCTAGTTCAGAAATAAATCTCCATCTAATAGAAACCCATCCACACAACAACCTCAAGAAAATTTCTTAAATCTCCCACAATTCCCCCTTTTTGTTTTTGAACGAGCCAGGCCTTGTTTACAACGCACGGAATCATCTTTGAAATACACTGCAGCATACAACATATGATTAACAACAATGATTACAGTTACATATAATGTAGCTAAGCCTTACATAATAAGATCAAACAACTACCCACCATTTGTCAAACCCTAATTCTACTATGACCATCTTATTAACATGCTGGGTTAGTTTGTTTGAAGTACTATGAATAGATCCAGAATGATTAAACATGTTAATACAACATCTTTCTCTTAAATTCATCACAACCATGTCCTTACGATAACAACAAAAATCTATAGCAACACGATTTTGAAGTATAACATACCTAATACCATCAACATCTACTATTAATTGAGTTAGTATCTCAGAAGTTAGATTAGCCTGTTTAAAAGACCAATGGCTTAACTTTGATATGTCTCCTAAAGCTTTACCAGCCGCTAGACTAGGGAGAAGGAGTGCAGTAGATATTATGGTAGGAATGTCTCATAATTTTACCTGATTTTTGCATTGACTATCTAAGTGTAGTATCATCCTTTTGGCTCTCCTGCTGTTTGCTCAAATTGCCATTCTCCACAGAAGGTACACCACCTGCTTTCTAATGGGCTTCTAGACCACCAGGTCTGTGAGCATCCATAACACTGAATTAGGATCCATGGTTTACATCTGAAACAGTCCTCACAACTTATCTCTCTCCTGTCTGTCTGCATCTGTTGAATCTTTGTTGAATCCACTTCAATCCTCGGCCTGTAATGACACAAGCATAACCTTTTCCCCAGGTTATCAATTGATGTCTCCTTTTCCATTTACCATTAACTAGTGATTTGACCATAACCAATGTAGGTTCTTTCTGATTTAGCATGGTTTTGGGTAATACTTGCAAAGTGTTTCATCACAGGGCAAATTTGGGCTGCATCACTTAGATATAAGTGATGCATCACATACAGTGCTTTTGATAATTGGTTTTGTGGTGTTTTCCCTACTTCTCCCCCCTTTTTGTTTAAAAAAACAAAAACAAAACCAAAAACCAGTTCAGAATCAGATACGTGTGTTGGACCTTGACTACGTACTCAGAATCAGAAATCAAATTTAGAGGTTCCTCCTTAAAAAGCTCTAAGTAATGTAAAGCTGCACCAAGTTCTGCTAATTGGGTTGAACCTTCATTAATTTTTACAGAATGATGCCAATTGTTATCTTCATACCAGACCACTACAGCTTTATGAGACTTCCCAGAACTATGAACAAAAACGGTTTGAGTATGTCGGATCAGACCAGATACAAGTATGGTCTGTGACCTGATGTTAAAGACTTGCAGGTTCTGCATCAATTTACATTTAGGCATGCCAAAAGCTGTGCTGTTAAGAAAATCAGCTAGTGCAATTTACAAGGATATAGATTGCAAATAAAAAATCAAAATTAAATTTCACAAATGGTACATGTATGACAAAAGGATCATGGCCTATTAAGACTTAAATTCATTCCCTGCATTTCTTGATCAGAGTAAGAATCGGTATATCAGTCTGTTAGTATTCTCATCATACTGTCCCACAGGTTGTTTCTATGTTGTAGCTATAAACAGACAAATCTGCAAGTCCGACTGAATGCAGTCAGCCTGCAAGGTTGTCATAAATTTATTCCTCCAAGTTTCCAACTTCATTTCAGCTTTCATGTTTATTGGATATTGTTTTCCCTTACCAGATCGAAGTCCTGTTTCAGATCTATCAGTGTAGTATTTGCTTTATCAAAGCATTGGCTGTTAATACTAGTGGAAATACAGCATTCAAAATTTCCTTGGAGATTTCTCACTTGCAGCAAGCAGATCTGCACCGTTCAAGCAGCTTCTTGTAGGACATGCAACTAAACAGAAATCTCAGAAAACATTATTTGAGCTTACAATTTCCTTAATGAATCTTGACCCAAGAGAGGTATAGGGCTTTCTGGCAAATACAAGAATTCATGTATTAAAACTTGGTTCCAAATTTGGCATTCTATTGATCTCAAAAAACAGCCTTTCTTTCATTCTCTTGCATGACCTCAAAAACTAGCATGGTGAATTTACTAAGAAGTCTCTTACAACCAGTTACCACAGAATAAGTCTATTAAAAAAAAGATTTGGTTTAATTTCCCAGCTTCATTAGAACTATGGATCCACTGGCAATGCCTTTAAATTTCAGCCCTCAGACTCCTTCATGCAGTATTACAGTTCTCTAGCAGTAACATTGCTGGGGGGAGAATAAAACCTCCCTCTCGCCCCCATCTGGGATGTCAGGATCTTCAGCCCAGCATGAAAACAAATCAGTTCGAACTCCACATCAAACCAACCTGGCTGCACTCTACACCCAAATCAGTACCACTCTGACCCAGAGAAGCACTGAGCACTCTGACCCCCAAAAGCTGACCAGTGTGAAAAGACTGACTTCAGCAAGAAGGTAAAATGATGAGCTCTCTCCCCAGATGTGCCAAAACCTAGGAAACAAGACAGAAGCAAAAATAAACATCAACAACAACCCCTGATTCAAAGCCAAGAAGCAACACAGTGCCACAACAAGGATGGATGACAATACTCCAGGAGAAAAAAAAAAAAAAGACAGAGCGGGGTAATAAAGCCCCCCTTTCTCCGCTTAGCAGCAGGAAAACAGGTTTTTTCCATTTTTTTTTCTTCTTTCTCTTCTTGCTGCAGTTCAGATGTAGCCAAGGCCATGCAGCTGGCGTAATCGCTGGTACGAAGTGGGAGGCTCTGGCAGACTCCTCGGTTACAATGAGATGAGTTTTATACAGAATTCCAATTAGCTCAACAGTTGTTACATTTCTCAGCCCCATTTACCTTTCACAATTTATAGATGTCAAAACACAGTATATTAAACATCAATCCATTATTCCCTTTTCCTAGATCCAAATCAGTTCATATTCTAGCAACTCTTAAATATAACCTCATACAATACCAAGTTCACATCCATCATAGCATTTAGGTTGTTTGTTGTTTTCTTTGTTTGTTTGTTTGTTTTTCTTTTTCCTTTTTTTTTTTTTTTCAATGCAAAGCAGAGTTTAACTACTTAAATTCTTTTCTGGTCTCAAAATTACTAGATAACAATATAAGCAATTACTCTAATACATAAGGATGCATCCTAAGGGGGAACAAGGTGGTATTTTAGCAGTGGAACTACTTTAGTAGCGGAAGCAGTTCCCATTTTGTAATTATCTCCCCAAACAAAATTCTTTTGGTACCAAATAGAAATATGCAAATTAAAATACTGAGCTCAGATATGAAAACCAAATAACAAGTTCAAATATGCAGATAGATCAGAGTTACACTTATTCAAGACAATATCTCAGTTTTTGCATTGCACCTTTGGGCCACTTACTGCCCAGTCAGGTAGAGGTGCCGCTGGGTCTCCGTGACAAAACAGGTCAGTGCGCGCTGGAGCCCAACCGACATCCGCCCCCCCGTCACGGTAGCAAGCTGGACTGGGCAAGGTTTTTATTTTTGTGTCTCATCTGGTGCGCGACAATTGTTATTCCAAAACCAGGATTCTTTACTTCATGTGCATACAAAAAAGTCAAATCCAGCACATCAAGATGAGACACAGTCTATCACAGAGTTGCACAAGTCTGGATATTGGAATAAAGCTAGCACTCTAGAAAGAAAAGTAATATCTATTACAAATAAAATCTTATCATCACGTTCACGCAGTAAGGAACTAAGTTACTCGTGATCTTCTGTAATATCACAAAATGTACTTTTTGAGTCAACGGATTCTCATGATTTAAGAGTCTGTGAACTTACTGTACCATATAACAGACAAAGACCTATTAAACTGTAATATTCTTAAACAGATACCTACAAAGAAAACAGGTTAATAAGGAAAGCATCTTGCAGACTTCAGCAAGTTTACTGTGACCTGTGTGTCATCAGTTAACTCTCTCTCAGCTTGTTGAATTTCAAACCGTTCCGCCTGTAAAACTGTCTGAAATGATTTAATGATCTCTTGTAGGGATTTATTTTGTTCTGCTCTTCTCACCTTAAAAACAACATTAATTGCAACAAAGTGTTATACTTCAAGATTCTATTCTCTGGCCATTTTTCCCAATCATCTAACTGACACGGCAGCCACCATTAATTATAATATTTCACAGTATCACAGTATGTTTGGGATTGGAAGGGACCTCAAAAGATCATCTAGTCCAATCCCCCTGCTGGAGCAGGAACGCCTAGGTGAGGTCGCACAGGAATGTGTCCAGGCGGGCTTTGAATGTCTCCAGGGAAGGAGACTCCACAACCTCCCTGGGTAGCCTGTTCCAGTGCTCTGTCACCCTCACTGAGAAGAAGTTCTTTCTCAAATTTAAGTGGAACCTCTTGTGTTCCAGCTTGATCCCATTGCCCCTTGTCCTATCATTGTTTGCCACTGAGAAGAGCCTGACTCCATCCTCGTGGCACTCACCCTTTATATATTTATAAACATTAATAAGGTCACCCCTCAGTCTCCTCTTCTCCAAATTAAAGAGACCCAGCTCCCTCAGCCTTTCTTCATAAGGGAGATGCTCCACTCCCTTAATCATCTTTGTTGCCCTACGCTGGACCCTCTCCAGCAGTTCCCTGTCCTTCTTGAACTGAGGGGCCCAGAACTGGACACAATATTCCAGATGGGGTCTCACCAGGGCGGAGTAGAGGGGAAGGAGGACCTCTCCCGATCTACTGACCACCCCCCTTGTAATACACCCAAGGATGCCATTGGCCTTCCTGGCCACAAGGGCACAGTGCTGGCTCATGGTCATCCTGTTGTCCACCAGGACCCCCAGGTCCCTTTCCCCTACACTGCTCTCTAATAGGTCATGCCCCAACCTATACTGGAACTTGGGATTGTTCCTGCCCAGATGCAGGACTCTACACTTTCCCTTGTTAAATTCCATCAGGTTATCCCCCGCCCAACTCTCCAGCCTGTCCAGGTCCCGCTGGATGGCAGCACAGCCTTCTGGCGTGTCAGCCACTCCTCCCAGCTTAGTGTCATCAGCAAACTTGCCGATAGTACACTCAATTCCCTCGTCTAAATCATTAATGAATATATTGAATAATATTGGCCCCAGTACTGACCCCTGAGGCACTCCACTAGATACTGGCCTCCAACTGGACTCCGCACCATTGACCACCACACTCTGGCTTCTCTCTTTAAGCCAGTTTCCAACCCACCTCACTACTCTGTTGTCTAGACCACACCTCCTCAATTTAGCTGTGAGGATGCTGTGAGGGACTGTGTCAAAGGCTTTACTGAAGTCAAGGTAGACCACATCCACCGCTCTGCCATCATCCATCCACCTTGTTACATTCTCATAAAAGGCTATGAGGTTGGTCAAGCATGACTTACCCTTGGTAAAGCCATGCTGACTGCCCCTAATGACCCTCTTATCCCTGATGTGCCTTGAGATGACACCAAGGATAAGCTGTTCCATTACTTTCCCAGGGACAGAGGTGAGGCTGACCGGTCTATAATTACCCGGGTCCTCCTTCTTGCCCTTTTTGAAGAGTGGAGTGACATTTGCTTTCCTCCAATCCTCGGGCACCTCTCCCGTTTCCCAAGACTTGGCAAAAATGATGGATAGCGGTCTAGCAATGACTTCAGCCAGCTCCCTCAGCACCCGCGGATGCATCCCATCTGGACCCAGGGATTTATGGATGTCCAGACTACTTAATTGTTCCCTAACCCAGTCCTCATCGACTAAAGCAAACTCCTCCATTAACCTGGCTTCATCCGGGGTCTCAGGGGTACAGGGTTCCCCAGGACAGCCTCCAGCGGAGTAGACAGAGACAAAGAAGGCATTCAGCAATTCTGCCTTCTCTGTGTCTTCTGCCACCAGGGCACCCACCTCATTCATCAGTGGGCCTACATTGCCTCTGGTATTATTTTTATCTGCTATGTATTTGAAAAAGTTCTTCTTGCTGTCCTTGACCCCTCTCGCCACCTGTAATTCTAAGGAGGCCTTGGCTACCCTAGCTGCGTTCCTGCATCCTCTAACAGCAGCCTTATATTCCTCCCAAGTGGCCAGTCCCTGCTTCCATGACCTGTAAACTCTCCTCTTCTGCTTGAGCATACCCAACAGATCCCTATTCAACCACGCAGGCCTTCTGGCTCCCTTCCTCGACTTTCTACGTGTGGGGATGCTCTGATCCTGAGCATGGAAGAAGCAATCTCTGAATGCAATCCAGCTCTCTTGGGCCCCTTTTCCTTCAAGCAGTCTTGCCCATGGGATTTCCCCCAGCAATTGCTTGAAAAGGCCGAAATTAGCCCTGCCAAAGTCCAGGGTTGCAATTCTACTTGCTATTCTGTTCCTGCCACACAAGATGCTGAACTCCACCATCTCGTGGTCACTGCAACCCAGGCAGCCCTCGACCTTTACTGCTTCGACCAGACCCTCTTTGTTAGTGAGGATGAGATCCAGCAGTGCACCTCTCCTGGTGGGCTCCTCCACCATCTGCATGAGGAAGTTATCATCAATGCACTGGAGGAACCTCCTGGACTGTGGCTGGCTGGCTGAATGGTCCTTCCAGCAAACATCAGGGAAGTTAAAATCACCCACCACAACCAGGGCCTGTGACTGTGAGGCCACTCTCAGCTGCGCATAGAAGGCCTCATCAACTTCCTCAGTCTGATCTGGTGGCCTGTAATAGACACCTACAACAGTATCACCCCTGACAGCCTGTCCCTTGATCCTGACCCATACACTCTCAACTTGTTCCTCATCCGCTCCTGGGCAGAATTTAGTACATTGCAGTTGCTCTCTCACATAGAGAGCAACTCCACCACCACGCCTGGCTGGCCTGTCTTTCCTGAAAAGGGCGTAGCCATCCATGACCACATTCCAGTCATGTGAACTGTCCCACCATGTTTCTGTAATTGCCACCAGATCATAATCTCCCGACCGAACATAGGATTCTAACTCCTCCTGCTTATTCCCCATGCTGCACGCGTTGGTGTACAGGCATTTCAGGGAGCGAGCAGAGCACACCAATTTCTCCCTAGGGGCACAGGAGGCCACCCGGTCCTCATCTGTTTTAGAATGCTGCCCCACTGGGGCAAGCCCAACTACAACCCCATCCCCCTTCGAGCCTAGTTTAAAGCTCTCCAAATGAGCCCAGCTAATTCCTGCCCCAGCATCCTTTTGCCTCTGCGAGATAAGCCTTTCCTACATAACACTGTCCGGACTGGGGTCTTATAAAACCAGCCATTATCAAAAAAACCAAAGCCCTGCCTGTAGCACCAGTCTTGGAGCCAACCATTTAGAGACTGAATTTTCCCATTCCACCCCACATCGTCACTTGAAGAGGGAAGGAGTGAAGAGAAGATCACTTGAGCCCCTGAACCTTTCACCATCCTTCCCAAGACCTTGAAGTCATTCTTCATTCCCCTCAGACTACGGGAAGCAACTTCCTCCCCATCTGTCTGGAAGACCAGCAGCGGGTAGTAGTCTGTCGGGTGCACCAGTCTGGGGAGCTCTCTAGCAATATCCTTGATCCGGGCTCCAGGTAGACTACAGACTTCCCTAAGATGAGGGTCAACCCTGCATATTGGGCCCTCTGTTCCTTTCAGAAGGGAATTTCCTATTACAATCACCCTTCTATCTTTCTTATCAGAGGTAGTCTTCAGTTGTGTAGTCAACCGCCTCTTCCTATGTGATCTTGCAGGCAGGCTTGGCACCACCTCCTCACCTACCTCTTCTTCAAGATCCAGGGCCTCAAACCTATTACGGGGGGGCACCTGGGGAGGCAAATCAGGCAGGGAGGGGGGCTGCCTGTGATGTCGAACTGGAATAAGCTTCCAACCCTCATCTTCTTTCAGGTCATTTACCTCTGCCCGACAGCGACAAGGGTGGGGCTGTCTCAGGACCTCCGCCTCTGTCCGGGAGGGCAGGAGGTCCATCTCCTTTTCGGGGGTACCTCCCTGGGGCCTTTCCGATCGGCACGTAAGGGTGTTACTCCACCAGTCCACCATCTAACTGACACGGCAGCCACCATTAATTACAATATTTCACAAGATCTTCCTTCCTCCTATTTCCAAGTGCTTTCCTATGTTCTAAAACACCTCCCAATACCGATTTCTTAGGAACACGACTGAAAATAGTCATACCTGACCCCATCTCGTAAGTAAAAACCACAAGAAGAGGGAGGGAAAGCACAGGGCTGCTTGCAGCACGAGTGGGAAAAGTGGAGAGAAAGTTTTATGGTGTACTTATACCACAAAGAAACAATTCTAACAACAACCAGTAAAACAATTAACTCACATTCCTGACAAGTTGCTTAATTTTCAGAGAGGCAATACACAGAAGCATGTAATATGTACTGTAAAACTTGCAAATAACATGTTGATAGCAAACATTTGCATTCTCTACTACTAATTTCAACACCAGTGCTTCCTTAGCTTCTAAGTTTTCAACCTGCTTATTGATGGCCTCTTGAAGATGGTCAATAAATTGCATGTAATTCTCATTGGGACCCTGATTAATAGTCGGAAATGATTTGGCTGCTTTGTTGGTTTCAGGCACCTCTACTATAGCTTGATATGCAAGGTCTGCTGACTGCCTCAGGATTTCAGAAACTAATCGTGCCTGTATTTGCAATGTGTCAATTAGTGTCTCTTCCAAGAGTTGGGGGATACCCACCCCTTTCAACGAATCCCCATCATTCTGTCCTAAATGATCTATAGCTATTACATAGGTCTAATTTTGCTTGAGTCTTTCATGGTTTTTATCTGAGCTCGGGGAAACTTGTACACATACTCCTTTTAACTTTTCAAGAAAATGCTGCAGACCCTCATCCTCATCATCAGACAACGCGGACTTGAACGGTGCTGGAGAATCATTAGTAACAGGGGAGTTTGGAACAGTGCACATTCTCACCAATACTTTCTAGCATCATAATTATTCGTATTACCTGAGTTCCCAGGCGCATCCCCTTTCCCATCACGATCAGCATGACCGCATTGCCGACTGCTGGATTCACTTGCTATTAACTGATGTAATCTTTCACACAGTTCTTTTGCCCAGTTCTTATCCGGCGACTCCTTCTGCTCTCTCGTGGAAGTTGGAGGATTAAAAGGTGGTAAAGGCAGATACAAATTGGTAAAAGGACTGATAGCACACTTGTTTGACCTTAGCATTCTCAGCTTTCACAGATTCTTTGGGCAAGTTGTCTGATTCCAATCCTTTGGACTTGCTGTTCTCATCAGGGTTGGGTAATAGTGTAGGAGGAGACCCACTCAGCATTTTTCCTCCCCCCGCCCCAGACTGTTGAACGATCAGGGGTGTCCAAAGCAGAGCAGGGGATGGAGTACGGAGGGTATCAAAGACACGAACCGGGTAAACTTCACAGTGACTTTCAGGATTCTTATCAGGCTGCAACGCTGCAAAAATTCCAGCAGCAGCAGACCGTTCAGCCTTAAAATCTTTTAAGGTAGCAATTATAAGCTTTCATGTAGTTGCTAATGATTTAGCTTCTTTATCTCCATTGTTGACCTTATCCCATAATTTCTGCCCTTTATCGTCCCAAAGTTCATGTTTAAAAGCCTTCTCAGTTTCTCCCAGGTAGCCGTTAATTCTACACCAAGCTAACAGTCTACATATGTTACTTTCTTCCTATTTAAGTCCTCTCACAGAGAGAATATGCAGGAGGAGCTTAACTACAGCTTGTTCTTCAGAAAATACGTTTTGCTCCATAACTTCACTCTTCCCTCCTCCTGCCCTCAGCCGCTCACCTTTTCCAGTGATCTGTCAACAAATTTATCCCCGGGGCATCCATACGCCTCCGTCTGGTCTTCAGTCCAACTGAACTGCCTCCGGCTGGGCCGCTCCAGGCTTTTCCCGATCGTAGTGATATGCCGTTCAGAGTATCACATCGGGGTCACCATTTGTCGGAACGATAAAGGACTCAGCATTCCGATTCAATGTGAATCACGCAAACCCATTTATTACAGAAACAAGCCTCCTTATATATGCAACTATTGTCTGATCGTGCATCCACACTCCAAGCATGCATTCACTAATTGGATATCATCTATGTTCACGAGCCGTCCACGCGCTGGAGTCTCACTGCTGATAGGTCCATTGATTTACATCATGTTGAGGCCTTGTTAATGTAGAAATGCCTCTCTCCCACAACAGGTCCTGTTTTCAGCTTTTCGAAGTGGCCTTGAGATTCCTTTGGGCCTGACTAATTCAACAATAAATCTCCATCTAACAGAAATCCCTCCAAAGTTTTCCTTGCCCCTCCTTTTGTTATTAACATATTTAAAGAAGACCTTTTTATTATCCCTAACAGAATTGGCCAAATTATCTTCAAATTGCACTTTTGTTTCCCTGATTTTTTTTTCTGCATGATCTAGCTATTTTCATAAATTCTTCAGAAGTAGCCAACCCTTTTTTCCACAGTCGGTAAACTCTCTTTTTATTTCTGATTTCCTTCAGAATCTCCCTATTTAGCCAAGTTGGTTGTCTTCCCCACCAGCTAGCCTTTCGGCACACAGGTATAAGCTGTTCCTGTGCACTCAAAACCTCCTGCTTGAAGCATGTCAAACCCTCCTGGCCCCCCTTGTTTTTAAGCATTGTTTCCCAGGGTATGCTCTGAACTAGACTTCTGAATAGGCAAAAATCTGCCCTCTGGAAGTCACAGAATCACAGAATGTTAGGGATTGGAAGGGACCTCGAAAGATCATGTAGTCCAATCCCCCTGCTGGAGCAGGAACACCTAGATGACGTTACACAGAAGGCGTCCAGGCAGGTCTTGAACGCCTACAGAGAAGGAGACTCCACAACCTCCCTGGGCAGCCTGTTTCAGTGTTCTGTCACTCTCACGGAGAAGAAGTTTCTTCTCTAATTTAAGTGGAACCTTTTGTATTCCAGTTTGTACCCATTATCCCTTGTCCTATCATTGGTTGTCACCGAGAAGAGCCTGGCTCCATCCTCGTGACACTCACCCTTTATATATCTGTAAACATTAATGAGGTTATCCCTCAGTCTCCTCTTCTCCAAGCTAAAGAGCCCCAGTTCCCTCAGCCTTTCTTCATAAGGGAGATGCTCCACTCCCTTAATCATCTTTGTTGCCCTGCGCTGGACCCTCTCCAGCAGTTCCCTGTCCTTCTAGAACTGAGGGGCCCAGAACTGGACACAATATTCCAGATGTGGTCTCACCAGGGCAGAGTAGAGGGGAAGGAGAACCTCTCTCGACCTACTAAGCACCCCCCTTCTAATACACCCCAGGATGCCATTGACCTTCTTGACCACAAGGGCACAGTGCTGGTTCATGGTCATCCTGCTGTCCACCAGGACCCCCAGGTCCCTTTCCCCTACACTGCTCTCTAATAGGTCATTCCCCAACTTATACTGGAACTTGGGGTTGTTCCTACCCAGATGTAAGACTCTACACTTGCCCTTGTTATATTTCATTAAATTTTTCCCCACCCAACTTTCCAACCTGTCCAGGTATCACTGGATGGTAGCACAGCCTTTTGGCATGTCAGCCACTCCTCCCAGCTTAGTGTCATCACCAAACTTGCTGATAGTACACTCTATTCCCTCATCCAAGTAATTGATGAATATATTGAATAATATCAGCCTCAGTACTGACCCTTGAGGCACTCCACTAGATTCAGGCCTCCAACTGGACTCCGCCCCATTGACCACAACTCTCTGGCTTCTTTCCTTCAACCGGTTTGCAGTCCACCTCACTACCCGATCGTCCAAACCAGACTCTTGTTGGAACGATGAAGGACTCAGCACTCCGATTCAATGTGAATCACGCAAAAGCCATTTATTACAGAAACATGTCTCCTTATATACGCAACTATTCTCTAATCACGAATCCACGCTGCAAGCATGGATTCGCTAAATGAACATCATGGGCAGTCTACACGCTGGAGCCCCACTGATGATAGGTCTGACGACTCACACCATGTTGCGGCCCCGTTAATGAAGAAACGCCCCTCTTTCTTACAGCAGATTCTGTTCTCAGCTTCTCGAAGTGACCTTGAGATTCCTTTGGGCCTGACTAATTCAACAACATATCTCCTTCTAACGAAACCCCTTCACAATTCCCCCTTTTTGTTCTTGAACTAGTCAGGCCCCTTAAACAGCATGCTGAATCGTCTTTGAAATACACTGCAACATAGGACACGTGATTAACAGCATAATTACAATTACATATAATGTAGCTAAACCTTACTTAATAAGATTAAACAACTATCTGCTTATACTCAAACCTTCATATAATATATAAAACCTTAATTCTACTTATGACAATCTTACCAACGTACTATTTTAGAATAGTCAGACAACTTAATACAATATATTCTCTTAAATTCTTAAAAGATCTATAACTGCGCAGTTTATAGAGTAACGTACTTAATACCATCAGCATATGCTAATTATTGACTTAATATCTTAAAACTTATATTAACCTATTCATATGCTAATTACTGAATTAATATCTTAACACTTATATTAACCTATTTAAAAGATCTATAGCTTAATCTTAATATCTCTTTTAAAACCTTACCAGTTGCTAAATTAGGTTACCATGGTAGAAATATCTTATACTTTTACCTTATCTATGCATAGATTATCTAATTGTAATATCACCCTTTTGGAACTCTTACCATCTGTTCAAATTAGCATTCTCTATGGAAGGTACCTTATCTGTTTACTAATAAGCTTTTAGACCACTGGGTCTAAGAGCATCTATAACACTGAATAAGAATTCATGGTTTACATTTGAGACAATTCTCACAACTTATCTCCCTCCTGTCCTTCTGCATCTGTCGAATCTTTGTTGTCTTTATTCAGCCATGGCTTGATCCATTTCGCAGGAATCCATTTTGATCCTTGGTCTGTAATGACACAAGCATAACCCTTTCCCCAAGTTATTAATTGGAAAGGACCCTCCCATTCACCAGTAACTCCATTGCGTATTTTGACCTGACACTGATTTTCTCTAAGGTCTGTCAAGTGTCCTTTTAAGCTTGTTCCATGACGAATCATAGGTGGAATGTCGAACCCTTGCGGAAGGCGTAAAAAGTTCAAGACATATAATGCTTTGCTTAGTCTGTCATGTGGAGTAGTACAGTCAGTTCCCCCTTTTTGTTTGTCAAGCTGATGCTTGAGAGTTCGATTCATCCTTTCTATCAAGGCCTGACCAGTAGGAGAATTTGGTATCCCTGTAATGTGCTTAACACCCCACAACTGAAAAAAGGTGGCAGTAGCTTTGGCGATATAACCAGGTGCGTTGTCTGTCTTGACCTGTGCAGGAACTCCCAAAGCTGCAAAAGCAGAACGTAAATGTCGTTGCACATGTGAACTAGTTTCACCAGTCTGAGCAGTGGCCCATATGGCGAAAGAATATGTATCAATAGACATATGCACATACTTCAGCCTACCAAATTCAGGGACATGTGTGACGTCCATTTGCCACAATTCCAAGGCTCCTAATCCTCTTGGATTGACTCCTGCACCCAGCCCTACTGAGATGCGCTGACAATCTGCACAACTTTTAACAATACCTCGGGCTTCACTTTCGGACAATGAAAATTGCCGCTGTAAGACCTGAGCAGACTGATGGAGGAAACTATGAGAGCGTACTGCTTGCCCAAACCTATCTACTGGAGGTGGAACCCAGGCAGGAGATACAAGAAAATCAGCTCGGCGGTTTCCTTCAGCTAAATCGCCTTGAATTGTCAGATGACTACGGATATGTGTTATGAAGTATCGGTGTTGTCTCTCTTCGACCAACAACCATAGTTGCTTGAACAAAGACATCAGTTGTGCATCCTGAACCTCTTTGAGCAATGATCTTTCAATGCGAGCTACCACACCTACCACATACAAAGAATCACAAACAATATTCACTGGGCTATGAGCAAATCTGATAAACACTTCTATTACAGCCCTGAGTTCCAAATGCTGAGTTGATCCTTTCAGGTCAGTTAGTATCACATCGTGCCATTTTCCATCTGTTTTCCATGTAATTGCTGCTTTCTGCATTTTACCCCCTGCGTCAGTGAACACTGTGGGTCCTTTAACAGGAAATTCTGAGAGAAGAGGGGGACCCTCCTCCATTGATCCCATATTCAAAACTGACATTAACTTGTGTGGAGGGGAAAATGTCTTAATTAAGGCTTGAGAATCTAATAACGCAATCTGAAAAGGTAAGGAGTTCTGCAAAGCCCACTGTAAATATTCTGAAACGAGGGGAACAATGATATATGCAGGCTCAGCCCCTGAAATTTCGACTATTCTCTGCCTACCTTTCATTATAAGCTGAGCAAAGACCTCAACCCTGGTTGTAATGGTTCGTTTGAGTCGAAAATGCAAAAACACCCACTCTAAGATCTTTAACGGCTCCTTACCAGTTGTCCATTGCATTATGAGAGCAAAAGGATAGTTAGTATTGTTTACAATTAGTAGTCCAATTACATAATCTGGGTTCCACCTATGGCTGAAAGCTTTTACAAGTTTGGACATAATCTTTTTCAGAGCAGCATCCGCCTCAGCAGTAAGCGTTCTAGGAGAGCTAATGTCACTATCCCCTTTTAGCAGTTCTACAATTGGAGCTAAATCCTCATTAGTGATCCCACAAATGCTCCGGACCCAATTCAGATCACCCACTAGTTTCTGCACATCATTTAAGGATTGAATGACAGGCCGACATACTATTTTCTGAGGTTTCACTGTGGACTGAGAAATTTCCCAACCAAGATATTTCCACGCTGGTTGAATTTGTACCTTTTCTGGAGCAATTAGCAATCCTCTACGCTGCAATGTATCAGATACTTCATTTATCAACAAATCAGTCGAAAAAGTTTCCCCAGCTATTAATATGTCATCCATGTAGTGGTAAATCACTAACTCAGGATGAGATTTTCTGACTGATTGCAAGGCCCAAGCTACATAAATTTGACACATAGTTGGGGAATTTTTCATTCCCTGTGGCAAAACTACCCATTGATACCTTTTCGCAGGTTCAGCCTTATTTACAGAATTTATGGAAAATGCAAAACGTTTACAGTCATCAGGATGCAAAGCAATGGTGAAAAAACAATCTTTCAAGTCAATTATTAAGATCTGCCAATTTTCTGGAATCATGACAGGGGATGGTAATCCCGGCTGTAATGCTCCCATGTCTTCCATGGTATCATTAGTTTTTCGAAGATCCTGTAACAACCTCCATTTCTTTGATTTTTTCTGAATAGTAAACACAGGAGTATTCCAGGGACTTGTAGACGGCTCTAAATGCCCTTTTTCAAGCTGTTCCTGTACTAGCTCTTCGACATGGGCGAGTTTTTCTTCACTGAGCGGCCATTGATTTACCCATACTGGATCATCATTTTTCCACTGTCATTTCAGTACTGGTCGCCCATCATCAATGACCACTTCTAGAAATTTTGTTGTTTTGTCACCAGAGTTGCTCCTAGTTGTCCTAACACATCTCGTCCTAATAGAGAAACAGGGATAGACATCACATACACGCAGTAAAGAACTAAATTACTCATGTTCTTCTATATTATCACAAAATGCACATTTTGAGTCAACGGAATCTCATGATTTAACAGACTGTGAACTTATCGTACCATGTAACAAAGACCTATCAAAATTGCAACATTCTTAAACAGATACCCACAAAGAAAACAGGTTAATAAGGAAAGCATCTTGCAGACTTTGACAAGTTTTCTGACCTGTGTGTTAATTCTCTCTCAGCTTGTTGAAGTTGAAATCGCCCCACCTGTAAAATAAAATGTCTGAAAAGATTTAATGATTTCTTGTCCGAGTGCTTTTCTATGTTTTAAAACACCTCCCAATACCGATTTTTTAGGAACACAACTGAAAACAATCATTCCTGACCCCATCTTGCAAGTAAAAACCTTGAGGCGGGGGGGGGGAGGCGGGGGGAAGCAAAGGGCTGCTTGCAGCCTGAGTGGGAAGAGCAGGCAGAAGGTTTTATGGCGCACTTAAAAACAACTAGTGAAACAATTAACTCACATTCCTGACAAGCTGCTTGATTTTCAGAGAGACGGTACACAGGAACACATAATATGTACTGTAAAACTCGCAAATAACATGCTGATAGCAAACATTAGCATTTTCTACTGCTAATTTCAACACCAGTGCTTCCTTAACTTCTAAGTTTTCAATCTGCTTATTGATGGTCTCTTGAAGGTGGTCAATAAATTGCATGTAATTCTCATTGGGACCCTGATTAACAGTTGCAAATGATTTGGCTGCTTTGTTGGTTTCAGGCACCTCTCTCATAGCTTGATATTGCTGACTGTTGGGTTCACTCGCTAATAGCTGATCTGATCTTTCACACAGTTCTTTTGCCCAGTTCTTATCCGGCGGCTCCTTCTGTTCTCTTGTAGGAGTTAGAAGGATAGAAAGCGGTGAAGGCGGACACAAATCAGTAAAAGAATTGATATTACACTTATTTACGACTTTAGCATTCTCAACTTTCACCAGTCCTTTTGACAAATTATCTGACTCCAGTTCTTTGGACTTCTTGGTCTCTCCAGGGTCGTGTGATGGTACAGGAGGCCATCCACTCGGTAATTTTCCTCCCTCCGCCCCAGACTGTTGTATCATTGGGGGTGCCAAAGGCACAACAGGGGATGGAGTAAGGAGGGTATCGAAAACACGAACTGGGTAAGCTTCACAGTTATTTTTAGAGTTCCTATCAGGCTGTAACGCTGCAAAAATTCCAGTAACCGCAGCCCGCTCAGCCTTAAATTCTTTTAAGGTGGAAATTATAAGCTTCCATGTAGTCGCTAATGATTTAGCTTCTTTATCTCCGTCGCTAACCTTATCCCATAATTTCTGCCCTATATCGTCCCAAAGTTCAATTTTAAAAGCTTTCTCAGCTTCTGTCGGGTAGCCGTTAGTTCTACAACAAACCAACAGTCTACGTATGTTACTTTCTTCATATTTAAGTCCTCTCATAGAGAGAATATGCACGACGATCTTAACTATAGCTTCTTCCTCAGAGGATATATTCTGCCCCATAACTTCACTCTTCCCTCCTCCTGCTCCCAGCCGCTCACCTTTCCCGGGGCCTTCTTCAACAAAATTTATCCGCGGAACGTCCGTACGTCTCCGCCCGGCTCTCAGTCCAGCTGAGCCGCCTCCGGCTGGGCCGCTCCAGGCTTTTCCCCGACCTTAGTGAGACGCCGTTCGGAGTATCACGTCGGGGTCACCATTTGTTGGAACGATAAAGGACTCAGCACTCCGATTCAATGTGAATCACGCAAAAGCCATTTATTACAGAAGCATGTCTCCTTATATACGCAACTATTCTCTAATCACGAATCCACGCTGCAAGCATGGATTCGCTAAATGAACATCATGGGCAGTCTACACGCTGGAGCCCCACTGATGATAGGTCCGACGACTCACACCATGTTGCGGCCCCGTTAATGAAGAAACGCCCCTCTTTCTTACAGCAGATTCTGTTCTCAGCTTCTCGAAGTGACCTTGAGATTCCTTTGGGCCTGACTAATTCAACAACATATCTCCTTCTAACGAAACCCCTTCACAGACTCTCTCAGTTTAGTTGTGAGAATGCTGTGGGAGACTGTGTCAAATGCTTTACTGAAGTCAAGGCAGACCACATCCACCACTCTGCCATCATCTATCCACCTCGTTATGTCTTCATAAAAGGCTATGAGGTTGGTCAAGCATGACTATCCTGTGGGTGACTACAGTGGGTGCGTGGATTCCCTGACGGAGGGCATGGGAACAGAAGTTAGTCTTGAAGATATTAAGGCCTACCCATGAGAAAGATGGGAGTCCTCATAAAAGTCAATGAGGTTGGTCAGCAGTCAGCTGATCGGAGCCAGCGCAGCGAGAGCCAGAGCCGGCGAGGTTCAGCCGACCTCGAGGTTCAGCCGAGATTAGGAAGCTCAGGGGGAAACGTACAGGGACAGTGTGATTCCCGCCGTGTCCCGATCCCCTGAAGCCCCAGCAGCCATTGCGAGAGAGCGGCTGACGTGGCAGGGGGCGTTCCAACGGTGACGGCGACCACACCCTCTCCCCTTGCCTTGAAAAAGCCTTTGGGAGGGCAGGGACTAGTCACTGCCCACCAGGTGCAGAAAGGAGCAACCAGTTTGTGTAGCGGGTGAGTTCCACCCACACTGTGCTGCAGCAGTGGGTGTGGTAGCGTGTGCAGCAGGGTGCAGAGAGCACTTGTTGCTTGTCAGTCCCTCTAAATTATTGCCAGCGTCCCAGACTGCTGATGACAATGGTTGCCTCCAGAAGGAGAGCTTGTCTCAAAAAGACTTGTGGCAACGCAGACTGAGGTTCTGTCCCAAATGGTGGCTGTTCAGGTCTCCGGCTGCAGGGGGTGCCAGAGCCTGCTGCTGCCAGAGGAGGGAGGCCAGCACTCCACCTGTGTGAGGTGTGAGCAGGTGCAAGATCTGCTCGACATGGTTGTGAAACTTAAGGAGGAGGTTGAGACGCTGAGGTCCATCAGGGAGTGCGAAAGGGAGATCGACTGGTGGAGTAACACCCTGACGTGCCAGTCGGAAAGGCCCCAGGGAGGTACCCCCCAAAAGGAAATGGACCTCCTGCCCTCTCGGACAGAGGCGGGAGTCCTGGGACAGCCCCACCCTTGTCGCTGTCGGGCAGAGGTAGGGGACCTAAAAGAAGACGAGGGTTGGAAGAGAAGGCAGAATTACTGAATGCCTTCTTTGTCTCTGTCTACTCTGCTGGAGGTTGTCCTGGGGAGTCCTGCACCCCGGAGACCCCAGATGAAGCCAGGTCAATGGAGGAGTTTGCTTTAGTCGATGAGGACTGGGTTAGGGAGCAATTAAATAGTCTGGACATCCGTAAATCCATGGGTCCAGATGGGATGCATCCGCGGGTGCTGAGGGAGCTGGCTGAAGTCATTGCTTGCCCTTTTTGAAGACTGGAGTGACATTTGCTTTCCTCCAGTCCTCAGGCACCTCTCCCATTTCCCAAGACTTGGCAAAGATGATGGAGAGCGGTCCAGCAATGACCTCAGCCAGCTCCCTCAGCACCCACGGGTGCATCCCATCCAGACCCATGGATTTATGGATGTCCAGATTGCCTAACTGCTCCCTAACCCAGTCCTCACCAACCGAGGCAAACTCCTCCATTGTCCTGCCTTCCTCTGGTGCCTCAGCGATACGGGGCTCTTCAGGACAGCCTCCAGTAGAGTAGACAGAGACAAAGAAGGCATTCAGTAATTCTGCCTTCTCTGTATCTTCTGCCACCAGGGCACCCACCCCATTCATCAGCGGGTCTACATTGCCTCTGGTATTAGTTTTATCTGCTGTGTATTTGAAAAAGTTCTTTTTGCTGTCCTTGACCCCTCTCGCCAGCTGTAATTCTAAGGAGGCCTTGGCTATCCTAGCTTCCTCCCTACACCCTCTGACAACAGCCTTATATTCTCCCCAAGCGGCCAGCCCTTCCTTCCATGATTTATAAACTCTCCTCTTCCACTTGAGCTTACCCAGCAGCTCCCTGTTTAACCACGCAGGTCTCCTGGCTCCCTTCCTCGACTTCCTACATGTTGGGATGCTCTGATCTTGTGCCCGTTAGAAGTAGTCCTTGAACACTAAACAACTCTCTTGGGCCCCTTTTCCTTCAAGCAGTCTTGCCCATGGGATTTCCCTTAGCAATTGCCTGAAAAGGCCAAAGTTTGCCTTGCTGAAATCCAGAGTTGCAATTCTGCTTGCTATCCTGCTCCTGCCACATGAGATCCTGAACTCCACCATCTCATGGTCGCTGCAACCAAGGCAGCCCTCAACCTTTACCGCTTCAACCAGACCCTCCTTGTTAGTGAGAATGAGATCCAGCAAGACACCTCTTCTAGTCGGCTCCTCCACCCTTTGCATCAGAAAGTTATCATCAAGGCACTGGAGGAACCTCCTAGACTGTGGCTGGCCGGCCGAGTAGTCCTTCCAGCAAACATTAGGGAAGTTAAAATCCCCCACCACAACCATGGCCTGTGATTGTGAGGCTGCTCTCAGCTGTGTGTAGAGGTTTTATTAATGGCTCTCCTTGCATCTCTGAGTATTGAAAATTCTATTATTTCATGGTCACTATGCCCCAGGTGTCCTCCAACCACTACATCTCCCACCAGCCCTTCTCTATTTGTAAACAGTAGGTCTAGCGGGGCCTTACCCCTGGTAGACTCATTTACCAGCTGATGAAGGAAATTGTCCTCTATACACTCTAGGAATTTCCTAGACTGCCTCTTCTGTGCAGTACTGAGCTCCCAGCAGATATCTGGCAGGTTAAAATCACCCACAAGAACAAGGCCTGTCGATTTTTATACAGTTTTACCAGTTCATGTGTCTCTTCACTATTGGTTACAAGTTACAGCAGTAACATCTCATTGGCTATTTCTGCTATCATCAGTGTTACTCTTTTACTCCCTTCTCTCTCACAGGTACATCCTTAACATCTCCACATACTCCTTTAATCCCATCTTTCTCACGGGTAGGCCTTAATATCTTCAAGGCTAATTTCTGTTCCTATGTCCTCCGTCAGGGAATTCACGGACCCACCGTAGTCCCACAGCTGCCCAGGGAGGTTGTGGAGTCTCCTGCTCTGGAGACATTCAAAACCCACCTGGACACATTCCTGTGTAGCCTCATCTTTTGAGGTCCCTTCCAATCCCTAACATTCTGTGACTCTGTGATTCTGTGTGGTGTTTCTCCAACTCATAGTAAGGTTTAATATATTTCGCAGGAAGCCACTTCAGTCCTGTTGGAAGAAGAACACAAGAAAATGCCCTCACCCAGGTGATTAACTCTACAGGCCCTTGCCATTGACTGTTGTGCAGGGTATCCCGATACAAAACCTTTGGTCTCTGAGACAGTGAATCTGGAACATGGAAGTGTTTTTCCACTGCTGTGATAGAGGAGGGAGGCATGATATGACTCAAAAAATTTCAAGTATATGTTGCATTGTTTAATTGTTCTTGTGTCATCATATCACCACTTTTTTTGTTTTAATAACATTTGTTTCAGTGTGAAATGTGCCTGTTCAATAATAGCCTGTCCAGTGGGAGAGTGTGGGATACCTGTGACATGCAACACACCCCATTGCTGTAAAAAATATTACGTGCATCTGGCAGCACAGCGAGGACCATTGTCAGTTTTAATCTGTTGTGGCACAACCAGCATAGCAAAACAGCGGGTCCAGTGACGCTGAACATCTCTGTTTTTCTCACTAGTATGAGCAGATGTACAAAGCATACCAGAAAAAGTATCTATAGAAACATCTACATATTTCAAACAGTCAAAAGATGAGACATATGTAACATCTGTCTGCTAAATGACATTAGCTGTGAGCCCATGAGGATTAACTCCAAGGGAAGTTGAATTTGTAATAAGTCCTTGACATTCTGGACAAGAGCGAACTATGTCTTTTGCTTGTTCGAGTGTCAGATCAAACACATTTTTTAAAGCAGTTTCATTTTGATGGAAGAAAGCATGTGATGCCCTGGCAGACTGGAAGCAGATTGTAGCTACAGTATAAGAGTTTGCAACTGCATTTCCTTTTGTTATGACACCTGGTAAATTGATATGAGAGCGTATATGAATAACAAACAATGAATGTCTGTGAAGCTGTAATGCAGTTTGCAATGATACAAACATTTCAGTGGGTTGCTGTTGCAAGATTTCTTTAAGAAAGGTGGAGGGGTTGCACTGTAGGACCTCGACTACATACTC
This sequence comes from Patagioenas fasciata, assembly GCF_037038585.1. Taxonomy (NCBI): domain Eukaryota; kingdom Metazoa; phylum Chordata; class Aves; order Columbiformes; family Columbidae; genus Patagioenas; species Patagioenas fasciata. The sequence goes on from NC_092559.1 coordinate 48,889,265, forward strand.
AGAATCACAAATCAAATTTAGAGGTTCCTCCTTAAAAAGCTCTAAGGCATGTAAAACTGCACCAAGTTCTACTAATTGGGTTGAACCATCAATAATTTTAACAGAATGATGCCAGTTGTTATCTTCATGCCAGACCACTACAGCTTTATGAGACTTCCCTGAACCATCAACAAAAACTGTATGAGTATGTGGGATTGGATCAAATACAAGTATGGTCTGTGGCCTGATGTCAAAGATATGCAGATTCTGCATCAATTTACATTTAGGCATGCCAAAAGCTGTGCTGTTAAGAAAATTGGCTAATGCAATTTACAAGGATATTGATTGTGAATAAAAAAATCAAAATCAGATTTCACAAATGGTACATATATGACAGATGGATCACGGCCTACTAAGGCCTGAATCCACTCTCTGTGTTTTTTGATCAGAGTAACAATCAATTCTAGGGGCTGAGTAATGGTTTTATGGAAAGAATTGGACAAAAAAAATAATCCATTCCAAGTATATCAGTCTGTTAGCATTCTCATCATACTGTCCCACAATAGCCACAGGGTTTTTTTGTGTTGTAACTATAAATAGACAAATCTGCAAGTCCAATTGAATGCGGTGAGCCTGTAAGGTTGTAATTGTGTGTGCTACTAGCTGTATTTCTCTCTGTGCTTGTGGAGTTCAAGTGCGAGGAGATGTTAAATCTGAATCTCCTTTTAGCAAATTAAACAGATGCTGGGGTTCATGGTTAGAAATTTGAAGCATTGGTCATACCCAGTTAATTGTACCCATCAATTTCTGTAAATCATTCAATGTCTTAACATCATTATTAATTGTCAAAGGCTGGGGTCTGATCATAGTTTCTGTTAAAATTCAGCCCAAATATTTCCAAGGAGGCACAGTCTGTACTGTTTCCTGTGCAACTTGTAAGCCATAAAATTTCAGAGTTTGAATTGTGTTACCATGCTCTGCAGATAATCATATTGTTTAGCACAAACTAAGATGTCATCCATGTAATGATATATTATAGCTTCCATGAATGCTTCATGTGTAGGCTGCACAGTGGTGCTCACAACAAGCTGGCAAATTGTGTGGTTGTTCATCATGCTCTGTGGTAAAACTGTCCACTGATAACGCTGCATAGGCTGAGCATTGTTAATGCTGGGGACCGAGAGAACAAAATACTGACAGTCCTCAGGATGTAGTGGAATGGTAAAAAACCAGTCCTTTAAATCTATAATCTGTAATGTCCAACTACTAGGCAACATAGTGGGATTCTGGACACCAGTTTGTAAGGCTCCCATAGGTTGCATTACTGCATTTATTGGACGTAAATCTTGTAGCAAACGCCATTTCCCTGATTTTTTGGGGATAACAAAAATGGGAGTATTCCATGGACTTGTAGAAGGTACTATGTGTCCTGGTTGCAGCTGTTCTTGAACTAGCAAATGAGCCTGAAGCAATTTTTCCCCTTTCATAGTTCACTGGTCAACCCAAACCAGCCTGGCTGACAGCCAAGTAAGTTTGAGTAGGGGCTTTAGATCAGCAACCCTTAAGATAAATTTGTGCCTGCAGTGGCTAAAGTAATGTGCCATTGCTGTAGCAAATCCCTACCTCAAAGGTTAACAGCAGTCTGTAAAACATATGGCTGAACCCAAGCTGAGATTTTATCTGGGCCAATAACTTGCAACCCCCAAGCACTTCTCATAGGTGTTTGAACTACTCCAATTCCAGCAATTGTGGCCATAGCTATTTCCAGGGGCTAGTTTTCTGGCCAGTCTTGTTTAGAAATGATAGAAACATCAGCACCAGTATCCACTAGCCCTTTAAAGGTTATGCCCTGAATTGAAACAGTAAGCATGGGTTGCTGTGTAGTAATCTCCTGGGACCACAATATTTGTGGTTGGCCAGAACTCCCAAAACCAGAATCACCTCGTTCAGCTGTAACTGTCTGGGGGACCCAGTACAGCAAGAGTGACAGTTGTGCAATTCGTTGATTAGCTAGAATTTTGCAGGGAATCTGAGTCGCTGTGACCATGATTTTAATCTCTCCAAGACAGTCTGCATCAGTTATACCAGGAAGGACAAATATATCTTGTACACTGGCACTAGAGCTTCCAATAATCAATCCGAAAAATCCATTAGGCAAGGGTCCCCATACAGAGGTACCCACTGTATATAGCCAGGGTTCTGTAATTAACAATTCTGTTGCAGTTACCAAATCCATCCCAGTGCTGTGTGCAGGACTGTGATACTGTTACTGTTCCGGGGGAGAGATTGTTCCACGTCTGAGAGGTTGGATTCCAAAACCCTGTTGGATTGCGGGGCACCGGGTTTCGCGCCCCTCTTGCTATTTCCTGCAGGGACTTCCCTGTTCTACCAAACTGAAATTTGCAGAAATTACTCCAGTGGTATCCCTTCTGACAGCGAGGGCACAACCTTGGTGGGCATCCTCTTTGCTTTTTATAGCACTTTTGAGGACAGTGTTTACTGATATGACCCTCATTACCACAAGTAGAGCACTTAAGACTCGCTTGATTTACACTTAGCTGAAACAACGTGGTTGCTAATACCAAAGCCCCATGTGTTTCAGTTTGTATATTCTGACAAATCTTAATGTATTGCGTGACAGCAGTGGCTTTACCTGTTACCGACAACAAAGCAGCCTGGCAGTCAGAGTTAGCATTTTCATATGCCAGTTGAAGCAGTAAAGCTTTTGCCACTTCTTCATTTTCAACCTGCCTTTCTATAGCAGTTTGCAATCTGTCGATGAAGTTTAAATAAGACTCCAGACAAAACAGCACCTTCAAGGATATGGACCAAAAACAATGTCTACAACTGAACAAAACAGAGGCCCACATGGAGTCAGGGGAAAAGGGTCCAATGGGGAGCAAAGGACCTGGTGGTAAAATTTTGCTATTGGACTGGATCTTGGTGTGAATGGTCTGTAAAGATATAAAAGTTTGTAGTTTTCTATGCTCAGGCAGACCTCTGCGCAGGTACCCAGCTTGAGCCAACCCTTCTGCTATTCTACTCCATTACATTTTTTTTTTCTGAGAATCTTGTCTGCTCTGCATATGGTCATAAGGCCTCGCCTGAGAGTTTGCTGCTGGAGTTCTAAAATACAAACTCCGGAGTGAACGGTTATCAAGGAAAGAGGAATCCTGACAGTTTGCACCACGACGGACATGGCCTCACCTGAAAGTTTGTCTCCGGAGCTCCAAGACAGCCCCTGAAGTGAACAGTTATCAGGGAGGGAAACACCTGAAAGTTTGCTTTGTGAACGCATATAGGCATCTGGAGAGAAGGTAAGCAGCATTCGGCTTGGCATATTTCCCCCATGCAGTATATAATAGAGTGAACCTGCCACCGAACTCTTTTAAGTCGCACTTCTCTTTAAGAAATCTAAACATTGTTCTGCAGCAAGCAGAACCCCTAAAATCACTCCCTCATGCCACCGGGACCTGATGCCATGCCATAATAGCAAGACGATTTGCCTTTTCAAAAACCTGCCACTGAAGCCCAGCCTGTACCTGTGGGGTGATATACTGTCCAACTCCTAGCAACATATCTTGATTTATCCCTACTCCTGATGACAAATTTTCCATGTCCTGTTCAATCACAAGGTTGTGATATACTAATTGCCACACAGAATATTGCACTGATGTCAAAATTGTTTTAATAAGCAATTTCCAATCCCATGGAGTCATTATGTACATGGCACCAACAGCTTCAACAATTCCCAAAGGGACTATGTAACCCATTCTCTTACATGGATTTTTTTAACTCCTTAATCATTTCATAAGGTATTGCATCATGTTCTGGTGGTCGTTGTGGTTTGTAAATAACTGGAAAGGCAAAAGAAAAATCTTTGTGCTGCATAGCCTTTTCACAGCATTTTTGCATCACTCCTTTGTGTTCCGCTGCCTTAGTCATGAAGGGGTTATCGTGTGCTGTATAAACATCATTAAAATCAGGCAAAGGAGGTGCCGTGGGCAGTGCTTTAGGCTCCTGATCCAGCTCCTCACAAATTTCTGGCTTATCTTTACACAGCTGTAATGGCATTAACGGTGGATATAAATCTGGCCCTTTTTCAAGATCTACAGGTCCTGAATCAAAAGGATTAGGTGCTGTCAGGACTCAAATCATGAGCAACTTGCTCATCTATGTTTTACTTTCCATCCTCCTCTTTTTGCCCTTGTATTATTTGCTCTGCCGACTGCAGCTGTGATAGCGTAGAATACACAAATCGCCAAGTTACATGTATATCATTGGGAACTTCAAAACCAAAATTCTTTCTCATTTGTGGATATTCCCTGACCTTTTTCAAACTTTGATGTCAAACATCCCATCACTCGGAAACCAATCACAATTCTCTTTCACCCATATCGGAAGTGAAGCGACTTGCTTCTCAGAAAGACGATTCCCAGAAGAACATAATATCTACAGTAAAACCTGCAGATACAGCTTATGTTCCTGAGAAGCAGCTTACCCCATGCTAACGCAACCCTGCATCTCACTTGCTCAATGAGGGTTGCTACCCCTGTTACACCCAGGGATTTATGGCCAAAAATAAAATTTACTCACCCGTCGGATTGTGTGGTCGCCGCCACACACACTGCTTGATGAAGAGCCTCACAGGGGTCAGACACTTACACAAAGGGCACCATTTGCAGTGATGAAAAATGACACACACAGGAACGCAGACAAAGATGCACACACAGGCAGAGGTCTTGTTCAGCAGGGAGCGCAGAGCCAGGCAGAGCAGAGCTGAGCCAGGCTGAGGCCCTCTTTATTAACCATTCACAATTTATAGGTTTACAGATATGGGCCTGGACTGGATGTTTTTCCAATGATTGCTATTCCAAACACACCACACTCATGTTGTGACTGTTTTCAGTCACATTCCCATGCATTCACAGCCCAAGCCCAACAACATTCACACATCACATGTATTTGAGGGCAGTTTTCCAGCCCAAGATACCATTCTCATGAGCCTGGGCTATCACTCCTTACAGTTATGAAAATCATACTTCTGTACAACCCATCCAAGGCCCTTTATATTTGGACTAATTGTTGTGATTTAATCATGTTAGTATTATTTCTTCTTTGACTGTCCAGATGGTCATGTTAGTATTGATCTTTCTTTATCATCCAAGTGGCTGGAAAAACACATCTTGCTGTTCCCACAAGGAGGAGCTTCTGAAGCAGCTCATGCTCCTTCATATGTTGCTAATATTTCTTTTTCAGATGGAATATAGTTAGCCTTGGAGCCTCTACTCCAAAACCCTGGGAGTCAACCTTGAGTCTCACCTGGTGCCTTTTGCCAGAGGTTCCAGGTAGGACCCCAGTTCCAGTATAAAACACATTCTTAATATCTTACCCTGTCCAGACTGGTCCAAGGACTACTGCATTGACAATTTGTTTAATTTGTTCAAAGGCCCATCATTGTTCAGGGACCCATTGGAAATAGTTCTTCTTTTGGATCACTTGATAGAGGGGGTGCACAATCTGACTGTGATCTGGAATATGCACTCTGCAGAAACCCACAACACTTAAGAAGGATTGTGTTTCCTTTTTGTTAGTTGGTGGGGACATAGCTGTTATTTTGTTAATCACCTCTATCAGGACCTGGCAATGCCCATCTTGCCATTCAGTTCCCCAAAAATGGATCTCTCATGCAGGTCCCTTGACCTTATCTCTCCTTAAGGCAAAACCAGTTTTCAGGAGAATTCGAATTATTCTCTCACCTTTCTTGAAGACTTCTGCTGCTGTATCACCCCATACGATGATGTCATCGATGTATTGCAGGTGTTCTGGAACTTTACCTTTTTCCAGCGTAGTTTGGATCAGTCCGTGGCAGATAGTAGGGCTGTGTTTCCACCTCTGGAGCAAGTGATTCTAAGTATACTGGCTGCCCCTCCAAGGGGAAAGCAAACTGTGGCCTGCACTCTGCTCCCAAAGGATTTGAGAAAAATGCATTAGCAATGTCACTTGTGGCATACCACTTGGCAGCCTTTGATTCCAGTTCAAATTGCAGTCCTAGCATGTTCAGCACGGCAACACTTAACAGTGGTGTAACTTCATTTAGGCCATATGGGACTGTCAAATGGTGAGCGAGTCTTACTGATCATTCCTTGATTCTCTAGTTGTCAGATCAGTTTATGAATGGGGATCAGGGAGTCTCAGTTGGTGCGATATTGTCATCTGTGCACCACTGTTATAGCAATTGGCACCTGTTGTTCTTTGACCTTAAGCAACCCTACAATGGAAGGGTCCTCTGAGAGGTCAGGCAAGGTAGACAGCTGTTTATTGTCCTCAGTATCTACAGCTGCTATACCAAAGGCCCACCAATAACTTTTTGGGTCCTTAAAATACCTTCTCTTGAGGTAGTCTATACCAAGGATGCATGGAGCATCTGGACCAATCACAATAGGGTGCCTTTCCCACTCATTTCCAGTTAGGCTCACTTCAGCCTCCAATACAGATAACTCTGGAGATACCCCCTGTCACTTCAGAAATACTGATGGATTCTGACCCTTTATGATTCCATGGCATCACTGTGCACCACTGTCTACCAGGGCTTTATACTCAAGTGGTTCTGATGTGCCAGGCCATCAAATCCACAGTCCAATAAAGTAGGTTGTCCCTCTCCTCCACCTGGCTGGAGGCAGGGCCCCTCTGATTCTGTTTACTCGTGTCTGATAGGGAGAGACTAGAATCCCACCTACCCTGGCTAGCGAGCCACCCATTGGAAATTGAAACAGCAGTTCTTTGGGGATTTTTATTTTTAACTGACGTACTCATGCTTCTAGGTCAGTGGTAGATTTTCCATCCCAGTCCCTCATATCTTCCACCTGGTCATGCAGGAAAAAACACAAATCACCTTGTGGCATGTTCCATTTGTCTTGAGCCCATCCTGAAGAAAAGCTTCTTCTCCTAATGACTGTGACACGGGTCCATGCAAGTGGAGAGTAGGATCTATTCTCTGTCTTTGACAGTTTGTCAAACAGTTTTTGAAATAAGTTCTCAAATTTCTCAGACAGTTTTTCCACAGCCAAGACACAGGCCTATAGGAGGGAAGAAAGACTGTCTTCATAATGCAGCAATTTCTTAGCCACATCACCCACAGTTAGTGACTCTTTACCTGCTCCCAAGGCAAATATTGCCAATGTGTGGGCATATGTTGATGGTGTACTGTGCACAAACTTCCGCAGTAAAGGTCGGTTGCATGGCATTTTGTCAGGATTCACAATTGTCTATGGGCTGCTGTGAATTCTCTCTCACACAGCCAGTTCTCTCAGAGACATAATGCCTTTCTCCATGGTGGTCCATTCGCCTGGGCAGCATATGATATCATCCTTAAAGGGATATCTGTTCTTAGCTGCTAACAAAATTCACCTCCAGAGGCTTTGATTTTTTGTCTTTTTCCCAACTGCCTTATCAATGCCACCTTCTCTGGCCATGGATTCCAACTGCTTGGCTTCTCTGCCCTCTAAGTCCAAACTATTGCCCCTGCTATCCCAGCATCAAAGCAACCAGGTGGTAAGTGGCTCACCTTCATGACACTACAAATCTTGTTTTCATACCTCGCAACTCCTCCAGGGATGAGTGGGTGACTACCTCTGGTTCTGATTCTTCTGCTCCTGATGGCTCCAGTTCAGAAAGACCCCCCCCTGCTTTCCATCTTCACCTTCCTTCACTATGCAAATTGATGTTCTTCTTTCTGTCTCAGTTCAAGAAGGACAGGGAACTGCTTGAGAGAGTCCAACGCAGAGCCACGAAGATGATTAAGGGAGTGGAGTATGTCCCTTATGAGGAAAGGCTGAAGGAGCTGGGTCTCTTCAGCTTGGAGAAGAGGAGACTGAGGGGCGACCTCATTAATGTTTATAAATATATAAAGGGTGAGTGTCAGGCTCTTCTCAGTGTCAACCAATTTTAAAACAAGGGGCAATGGGTATAAACTGGAACACAAGAGGTTCCATTTAAATTTGAGAAGAAACTTCTTCACGGTGAGGGTGACAGAGCACTGGAACAGGCTGCCCAGGGAGATTGTGGAGTCTCTTTCTCTGCAGGCATTCAAGACCTGCCTGGACGCCTTCCTGTGTAACCTCATCTAGGTGTTCCTGCTCTGGCAGGAGGATTGGACTAGATGATCTTTCGAGGTCCCTTCCAATCCCTAACATTCTGTGTGTGCGTGTCTGTGTGTGTGTATTTCTTCCTGGTTACAGGACCAACTGATACTGCTGAAGTCTGAGTGGTCACTGTACATGCTGTGGGGGTTTGAGTGGCCTCAGTAGCTGTCACCGAAGTTGGCATAGCTGCAGTGCCCATCATTGGGGTCAAAGTTGCTGCAGACCCTGTTGTCAAAGGTGGAGTGGCTGCAGTACTTTTGGCAGGGGTAGCAGTGGCTGCAATGCTTGTTGTGGAGGCTGCAGTAGCTGTGGTGGGGGCTGGGATTGCACTGGCAAGTTGAGATGGTATAACAGCACCTATGTCTGCACCAGTGTTTAATCTTAGACCACACCTGAAGAACATTCAGGGAAACTGATAATAGAAGCATGCTAGTTTGATAGTCCCAAGAATATCCGAAATCACCAACATTTGGCAAAAGATTAGCATAATAAGGAAACCTAAGATTTCCCAAATTAAAAGTGTAATTACTAACAAAGTCCACCAGGTGGAGGACGAACTGCTCAGGTGAAGTTGCTGCCATTGGTTTGTGTTCTGCACTGCTCTTTATCATCACTTGATTAAGAAAAGAGATCGGAACGATAATAGCCCATTTTATCACAGCATAGATCAGTACTAAACACCACAGCAAAGCGATGCCTTTCATGCAACGTTCAGAATTCATAAACTGCACATCAACACTAGCAAAAAAAGCATATGGCAGAAAAGGTAGGATTAAGACACAAAGCTCTAAAAAGACATGATATAATACTGAGCTTAATGGCAATAAATCAGCATGATGAAAGTGGTCTGTTTTAATTTCCAAACTCCTCAAAAATCTCAAAGAAAAAAACCTGATACTTTCTTGACTGGTCTTTCCAGGGTTCCTCCAGCTGGAGCCAGGATTTGAACTCATATCCGGTCCCAGTTGCACTGCCCAGGAAGATACTTAGCTTGTCAGAGCCCCTCTCTTAGCCCCTCTCAAGCCCAATGTTGGGCATCAATAACCTGTCAAGAATTGTGTGCATTGTGCCAGTGGCTGCAGGGACGACACCTGCACTGCTACCCAGTACTGTAGTCCTGCACTATGACTGTCCTGCACTACTACCTATTACTGGTCTTCCATGTGGGTGGTGATGAAGCTGCAATGCATAGTCCAAGGGTTATCAAAAGAGACTTCAGGGCCTTGAGATGGTTTCTATGGAAATCTGGAGTGCAGGTTTATGGGACTACGGTGGGTCCTTGGATTCCCTGATGGAGGGCATGAGAACAGAAATTAACCTTGAAGATATTAAGGCCTACCCGTAAGAAAGATGGGAGTAAAGGAGTATCCGGAGACGTTAAGGATGTACCCATGAGAGAGAAGGGAGTAGAAGAGTAACATTGATGATAGCAAAAATAGCCAATGAGATGTTACTGCTGTAACTTGTAACCAATAGTGAAGAGACAGATGAATTGGCAAAACTGTATAAAAATGCACTTGTGGCAGTAAATGGCATCTACTACTTTCATCCTGGAAGAACTTGGTCTATGTCATTTGTCCGTCTCAACCGCGACATCTGGTGACCCCGACGTGATCCTGCATGAAGAGGATCTTGCATGAAGAAGAGACAGCGGTGAAGCCGTGACAACTGAAGAAGAGCTGGGGAGATGGAGCCCGGTACATCTGTTAGAGCAGCAGCAGGGAGCTGCCAAAGATCCAGATCCTTGAAAAGACACCACGCCAAGAGTTGGTGAGCTACCGGGAATGGGGGGGGGGGGGGTGGAACTTATCTAAAGAGGGTACTATATTATCTACATGGAAATTGCTTCTGAAGAAGCAGGGTATTAGCCTTCTGGAATTGACTACGAAGGATGATACTACGGGGCAAAGCACTACCCAAAGATCCAAAGAAACAACTGAACTGTTAATGACATGGCACGTGTTGCTAGAGACTTTGAGAGGATGTGTACGTGTTACCCCGAGATCAGATAAAAACCGTGAAAGACTCAATCAAAATTTCACCTATGCAATGTAACAGCTATAGATCATTTAGGACGGAATGTTGGGGATTCCTTGGAAGAGGCGGGTATCCCCCAACTCTTGGAAGAGACACTAAGTGGCACACTGTGGAGGGGTTGCTGTTAGATGGAGATTTGTTACTGAACCAGTCAGGAATTTCAAGGCCAACTCAAAGGCTGAAAACAGGACCTGCCGTGGGAGAGAAGCAACTCTACAGTAACAAGGCCTCAACGTGGCGTAAATCAACGGACCTATCAGCACTGACACTTCAGCATGTGGACAGCTTGTGAACATAGATGATATCCAATCAATGAATGCATGATTGGAGCATGGACGCGTGATCAGAGATTAGTTGCATATATAAGGAGGCTTGTTTCTGTAATAAATGGCTTTGCGTGATTCACATTGAATCGGAATGCTGAGCCCTTTATTCACTCCAACAGCACACCACAATTACAGATACTATTAGTTTTTCAAATCCTGAGGCAGTCTGCAAACCTTGCATGTCAAGCTATGATAAAGGTGCCTGAAACCAACAAAGCAGTCAAATCATTTACAACTGTTAATCAGAGTCCCAATGAGAATTACATGCAATTTATTGACCATCTTCAAGAGGCCATCAAAAAGCAGGTTGAAAACTTAGAAGCTCAGGACGCAATAGTGTTGAAATTAACAGTAGAGAATGCTAATGTTTGCTATCAACGTGTTATCTGTGAGTTTTACAGTACATATTACATGCTTCTGTGTATTGCCTCACTGAAAATCAAGCAGCTTCTCAGGAATGTAAGTTAATTGTTTTACTGGTTGTTGTTAGAGTTGTTTCTTTGTGGTATTGATTGTATAAGTACACCGTAAAACCTTCTCCCCACTTTTCCCACTCACGCTGCAAGCAGTCCTGTGCTTCCCCTCCCTCCCTCCCTCCCTCCCTCCTCTCACGTTTTTTTTACTTACGAGATGGGGTGAGAAACTACTGTTTTCAGTCGTGTTCCTAAGAAATCAGTATTGGGAGGTGTTTTAAAACATAGGAAAGCACTTGGAAATATGAGGAAAGAGGATCTTGTGAAATATTATAATCAATGGTGGCTGCTGTGTCAGTTAAATGATTGGGAAAAGTGGCCGGAGGACAGAACCCTGAAGTATCATACTTTGTTGCAATTAATGTTGGTTTTAAGGTGAGAAGAGCAGGACAAAATAAATCTCTACAAGAGATCATTAGATCATTTCAGACAGTTTTACAGGTGGAACGGTTTGAACTTCGACAAGCTGAGAGAGAATTAACTGATAAGACACAGGTCATAGAAAACTTGCTGAAGTCTGCAAGATGCTTTCCTCATTAATCTGTTTTCTTTGTGAGTATCTGTTTAAGCATGTTGCAGTTTCAGTAGGTCTTTGTTGTGTGGTACGGTGAGTTCACAGACTGTTAAATAATGAGAATCCATGAACTAAAAGTGTGCATTTTGTGATAATATAGAAGATCATGAGTAATTTAGTTCTTTACTGCATGAATGTGATGGTAAAATTTTGTGTGTAGTAGCTGTTATTTTTATTTCTAGCATGCTACCTTTATTCCGGCATTCAGACTTGTGCAACTCTGTGATAGGCTGTATCTCATCTCGATGTACTAAATTTGGCTCTTTTGTATGCACACTAGGTAAAGAATTCTGTTTTTGGGATAACAGTTGTAGCATACCAGATGAGACACTAATAAAAACCTTGCCTTGCCCAGTCCAGCTTGCTGAGGCAGCGAGGGGCAGGTGCTGACTGGACTCCAGCACGCACTGACCTGTTTTGTCAGGGAGACCCAGCGGTACCTCCACCTGGCTGAGCAGTAAGCGGTTCAAAGGTGCAATGCTAAAATCAAGATATTGTCTTGAATAAGTGTAATTGTGATCTATCTGCATATTTGAACTTGGTATTTGGTTTTCATATCTGAGCTCAGCATTTTAATTTGCATATTTATATTTGATACCAGAAGAATTTTGTTTGGGGAGATAATTACAAAACGGGAATCAGTTCTGCTGCTAAAATACCACCTTGCTCCCCCTTAGGATGCATCCTTACACATTAGAGTAACTTTTAGGGAAATATTCTGATAAAAGAAAACTTGAAACAATATTGTACTTTAATGTGGCTTAAATGTGGAATTCTGGGTTTTAGTGCTGTATTGCAATTAATGTTGTTCTGCAGAACTTTGGAAAAAATGGGATGAATAATGGTACTGTAAGTTAATTTGCTCTTGTTGTTATCTAGTAATTTTGAGACCAGAAAAGAATTTAAATTGTTAAACTCCGATTTGCATTGAAAAAAAAATTAAAAATAAAAAATAATAAAAAACAAACAAAAAAAGCCCAAACAAACAAAAAACAAACCAAAACAAAAAACCACAAAAACAAAACCACCCCTACATGCTATGATGAATGTGAACTTGGTATTGTATGAGGTTGTATTTAAAAGTTGCTAGAATATGAACTGCTTTGGATCTATGCGGGGGCGAAAACTCATGGACTCCACACAATCCAATATGAATTCAAGCGAAGCCATTTATTACAGAAACAAGCCTCCTTATATATGCAGTTATTTCCTGATCATGCGTCCCTGCTCCAAGCATGCATTAGCTGATTGGATATTGTCCATGTTCACGGGCTGTCCACACGCTGGAGTCTCACTGCTAATAGGTCCATTGATTTACACCACGTTGGGGTCTTGTTATTTCGGAGTTGCTTCTCTCCCACGGCAGGTCCTGTTCCCAGTCTTGAAATTCCTGGCTGGTTCAGTAACAAATCTCCATCTAACAGCAACCCCTCCACAACTCAGTCTCATGAAAATCCCTCAAATATCCCACAGATCTAGGAAAACGGAATAATGGATTGATGTTTAATATGCTGGTTTTTGACATCTGTAAATTGCAAAAGGTAAATGGGGCTGAGGAATGTAGCTATTGCTGAACTACTTGGAATTGCATATAAACTGTGCTATGGTTGGAATGAAATGGGAAAACAAATAAACAAAATATCCCAAGACCTGTGTTGTACAGTTTGAATATAATTTTCAAGCTTGTGTCAAGCTGCAAGATAAACTCAGCTCATTGTAACCGAGGAGTCTGCAAGAGCCTCCCACTTCGTACCAGCGGTTACGCCACCTGCGTGGCCTTGGCTATATCTAAACTGCAGCAAGAGAGGAAAAATCAGCTTTGAATCAGGGGTTTTTGGTGCTGTTTCTTTTTGCTTCCGTCTTATTTCTTAGGTTCCAGCACATCTGGGGAGAGAGCTCATCATTTTACCTCCTTGCTGAAGTTGGTCTTTTCACACTGGTCAGCTTTGGGGGGTCAGAGTGCTCAGTGCTTCTCTGGGTCAGACTGGTACTAATTTGGGTGTGGAGTGGAGCCAGGTTGGTTTGATGTGGAGTTCGAACTGATTTGTTTTCATGCCGAGCTGGAGGTCTTGCCATCTCAGATGGGGGCGAGAGGAAGATTTTATTCCCCCCTGCGCTCCCCCCCCCAGCAATGTTACTGCTAGAGAACTGTAATACTGCATCAAGGAGTTTGAGGGTGAAATTTAAAAGGCATCGCCAGTGGATCCATAGTTCTAATGAAGTTGGGAAATTAAACCAAATCTTTTTCTTAATAGACTTATTCTGTGGTAACTAGTTGTAAGAGACTTCTTAGTAAATTCACCATGCTAGTTTTTGAGGTCATGGGAGAGACTGAAAGTAAGGCCGTTTTTTGAGACCAATGGAACACCAAATTTGGAACAAAGTTTTAATACATGAATTCTTGTATTTGCCAGAAAGCCCTATATCTCTCTTGGGTCAAGATTTGTTAAGTAAATTGTAAGCTCAAATAACGTTTTCTGAGGATTCTGTTTAGTCGCAAGGCCTACAAGAAGCTGCTTGGATGGTGCAGATCTGCTTCCTTCAAGTGAGAAATCTCCACGGAAATTTCGAATACTGTATTTCCACTGGTATTAACAATGTTTCGATAAAGCAAACACTACACTGATAGATCTGAAACAGGTCTTCAATTCGGTAAGGGAAAACAATATCCAATAAATATGACAGCCAAAATTGAGTTAGAAACTTTGAGGAATAAATTTATGACAATCTTACAAACTGACTGCATTCAATTGGACTTGCAGATTTGTCTGTTTATAGCTACAACACAGAAACAACCTGTGGCTACTGTGGGACAGTATGATGAGAATGCTAACAGACTGTTACTCTGATCAAGAAATGCAGGGAATTAATTTAAGTCTTAATAGGCCATGATCCTTTTGTCATATATGTATCATTTGTGAAATCTAATTCTGATTTTTTTTTATTTGTAATCTATGTCCTTGTAAATTGCACTAGCTGATTTTCTTAACATCACAGCTTTTGGCATGCATAAATGTAAACTGCTGCAGAACGTGCAAGTCTTTAACATCAGGTCACAGACCATATGTGTATCTGGTCTGATCCTACATGCAGAGTTTTTGTTGGTGGTTCTGGGAAGTCTCATAAAGCTGTAGTGGTGTGGCGTGAAGATAACAATTGGCATCATTCTGTAAAATTATTGAAGGTTCAACCCAATTAGCAGAACTTGGTGCAGCTTTACATAACTTAGAGCTTTTTAAGGAGGAACCGCTAAATTTGATTTGTGACTCTGCGTACGTAGTCAAGGTCCAACTCACGTATCTGATTCTGAACTGGGTTTTTTTTGTTAGTTAGTTTGTTTTGGGTTTTTTTTAAAGAAAAAGCTGGGAGAAATAGGGAAAACACCACAAAACCAATTGCCAAAAGCATTGTATGTGATGAATCACTTATATCTAAGTGGTGCAGCCCAAATTTGCCCTGTGATGAAACACTTTGCAAGTATGACCCAAAAACATGCTAAATCAGAAAGAACCTACATTAGTTATGGTAAAATCACTAGTTAATGGAAAAGGCCACATCAATTGATAACCTGGGGGAGAGGTTATGCTTGTGTCTTTACCGATCAAGGGCTGCAATGGTTGCCGGCACAAAATGTGAAAGTTGTGTTATCTTCCTGACAATGATTGCTGCAGCTGCTGCGTTTTGGATGCCTGCACAGACAAAGACTAACATGTGGATTACTTTAGCCAACATGACTGACCAGGACTCTACATGCCTAGCTATGGCATCTCCGGAAAAACCATTCCACACATGCTGGGTTGGCATCGTCCTTGGTGACTACAGCAGCATCACACAACTGTTTCAAAATAGTGGTCAGTGCAAAGGCATTGCAGTGAACTGTAATAACGCCAACATGGTCCTTTGGATTAATTGCCTCTCAGAAGCAGATATTGAATGACAGGAACCGGAATTGCTGGCATCTATGCCCATGGACGCTTGTATCCAGCTGTTTTGTGAACAGTGTCAGAACAATATACAAGAATATGAATGGATAAAACTGCAAAATGTTAATGCTACCCTTGGTGACTATAGAAATGAAACTCGATGGTGTAATGCCTCGCAGAAGAATCCAAGGGGTGTCATTGATAATGTGGGACAGAGACTCCAAAACCTCCTGTATGGTGTATTCTTGATCTGTGGAGATAGAGCCTGGCCAGGAATTCCTTCTAATGCTGTTGGAGGACTGTGTATTTTAGGACTATTAATTCTCTTAACGCCCAATGTATCTATGATAATAGATCACAGAAGAGCAAGATGGGAAAAACACTTTTTGCATGTACATGAATCAAAATATGATGATAATGTAGATTTTTGGGGATCAGGGTTGAGTTTTAGGATCTCTTGTATCTGGTGTTGGCACAGCTAAAGCTTTAAATATTTTAGAAAAATTAGGTTGCTGGCTAATTAAGCAAACTGACAGAACTTCGAAGGCTTTAAGTGGGCTTTTGTTAGATGTAGATTCTTTAAGACATGCTACACTGCAGAATAGAGCTGCAATAGACTTTTTGTTGTTAGCTCAAGGACATGGGTGTGAAGATTTTGATGAGATTCATTAAATAAATTGTTTAGTGGTTGGCAGCTTTCAGGGTTGTTGTTATCAGTAGTGAAAATGGCACTGACTGTCTTGATGATTGCTGTGGCTGTGTTACTAATGTTGCCGTGCATGATTTCTCTGCTGCAAAGGGCCCTGCAGCAGACAATTAAGGCATTTTTTTAGCACAAAAACAAAAAGGGGGAATTGTGGGACTATGGTGGGTCCTTGGATTCCCTGATGGAGGGCATGGGAACAGAAATTAGCCTTGAAGATATGAAGGCCTACCCGTGAGAAAGATGGGAATAAAGGAGTATCTGGAGATGTTAAGGATGTACCCGTGAGAGAGAAGGGAGTAGAAGAGTAACATTGATGATAGCAAAAACAGCCAATGAGATGTTACTGCTGTAACTTGTAACCAATAGTGAAGAGACACATGAATTGGTAAAACTGTATAAAAATGCACTTGTGGCAATAAATGGCATCTACTACATTCATCCTGGAAGAACTTGGTCTATGTCGTTTGTCTGTCTCAGCCATGACAGCACATTAATATCAATACACTTTTGCCTTTACTGCAGAGCATTTATGTTTTGAATTCCACTTAAAATGCACTTGACGTCCTATGACTAATCTCAGAGAGATGAGTAGTAGAGATTGCTTGAGGCAATAACAACTTTAGTTGCTACTGTTAAATATCTCTTCAGTTGTGACTCAAAGCCTTTAGTAAGGCAGCTTATTCCTTTGTAGTGATACAGAACAGACAGTAACTTAAGATACTCAGCAGTTAACACTAAACACCATCTTGCCTATATGTAGTTGAAAAAATATTTTTAGTTTAGAATAACATGGATCAAATTCTCACAATCAGTGACCCAAATGTAAAAATATATGATGTCATTTTGATTAACAGTGAGTCCCCAGCCTAATAGAGAGAGATCATGAACTTAAAAGAAATACTCTTTGGACAGGCAAAATAGCAGTGATATTTTCATATTCTTGTAGACACGGAGCTATTTAGTAATTTCGCATATACTTGAGATCAATGGAAATTTTTTTCTATTAACTTAATTAATCTGTAATACTTCTGTTTGAGTAGCACCTCCAGTTAATTATGCATTTATCACTGTTAGTGACCAGGTCTTTGCCAAGTATTCATCTTACTTTGTTCTTGCACATAATGCTTCAAAAAGATGCAAACTGCATATTGTTAAACAAATCCTGCTGTATTTTATTAATTAACTATAGATAAATATGTATTTCATTAACTACTTAGACCTTCCTTCCTTCCTTCCTTCCTTCCTTCCTTCCTTCCTTCCTTCCTTCCTTCCTTCCTTCCTTCTGTCTTATTCTTCTTTTCACCTTAAAAGCAGTGTATTAATGCAAATACTCATATTTTTACCTTGTGCTCCCTTTTTAGGACAGCAATGTTCTGTCAGATTTCTCTTTTTTGCTAGTTTTCCTTCTCTCAGTCATTTCCTTTCTAGGGAAGATGATAACTCTAGTACTCTGACAGATCCATGAACATTAAGCAAGAATAAGCATCCCAGCTACTAGATGATGGAGAATCACACAAAACAGGGTTTTTTTCCCTTTACTTTGATGGTGAACAAACCAGGAATATTAACATCTAAATATGGTCCATGAACATTTGAGTTTAAACCTCACTCATACAAACTGAACAGTAACACCCCTTCCATCTGTTGTTTTGGAATTTGCGAAATCAGGCAAATATCACAACACCTTTACATTTAATTTCAAGGTTTTCTCCAATCATAATTTTACAGTTACTTACAAATAGAAGACAAAAACTTGGAGAAATCATGGGACACGTTATAACCATTCCTAGAACACCGCAGGTCGATGCCTGTTGAACAAACCAAAAATTCAGTTAAGTATCAGGTTGGTGCAAAAATAATTGCCATTTTGGATCGTGACTTTTAAATCATTATAACTAGACTCAAACACATCTTTGTTAATCAAAATAGGAAACATTACAGCCAACACAGTTTTGCAAATGAAAAATAAGTTTGTTTATTTGTGTAGCATAAAAATCTGTGCTTTGAGATTCGATGAACTCTTGGAAAGCATTTTCTGCATCGTGCTGGTTGTGGAAGAGTTTTCCCTGCAAAAAGTTGTTGAGATGCTTGAAGAAGTGGTAGTTGGTCAGAGAGAGGTCAGGTGAATATGGTGGATGAGGCCAAACTTCGTAGCCCAATTCGTTCTACTTTCGAAGTGTTAGTTGTGCAACGTGCAGTTGGGCATTGTCGTGGAGAAGAATTGGGCCCTTTCTGTTGACCAATGCCGGCTGCAGGTGTTGCAGTTTTCAGTGCATCTTATCAATTTGCTGAGCATACTTCTCAGATGTAATGGTTTTGCCAGGATTCAGAATGCTGTAGTGGATCAGACAGGCGGCAGACCACCAAACAGTGACCGTGACCTTTTGTTGGTGCAATTTGGGTTTTGGGAAGTGCTTTGGAGGTTCTCCTCAGTCCAGCCACTGAGCTGGTCATCACCAGTTGTCATATAAATTCTACTTATCATCACACGTCACAATCCAATCAAGAAATGGTTCATTATTGTTGCGTAGAATAAGAGAAGACGACACGTCAAAACAACAATTTATTGGATTTTCAGTCAGCTCATGAGACACCCACTTAGCAAGTTTTTTCACCTTTCCAATTTGCTTCAAATGCTGAACGACCATAGAAAGGTCGCCAATGAGTTCTTCAGAAACTTCTCGTGTAGTTGTAAGAGGATCAGCTTCGATGATTGCTCCCAGTTGGTCGTTGTCAACTTCAGATGGCCAGCCACTACACTCTTAATCTTCAAGGCTCCCGTCTCCTTTGCACAACTTCTTGAACCACCACTGCACTGTATGTTCATTAGCAGTTCCTAGGCCAAATGCGTTGTTGATGTTGCAAGTTGTCTCTGTTGCTTTACGACCCATTTTGAACTTGAATAAGAAAATTGCTCAAATTTGCTTTTTGTCTAACATCATTTCCATAATCTGAAATATATATAAAATAAAAAAGAGTAATAAGTCAGCAGCAAAAAAACATAAAGTGAGAAAAGTGCATTAAAATTACATATAATATAACCACATTTATTTAAGAATGTATAACAATATCAAATGGCAAATTTCAAGCCATTATGTCTTGCAGTGTTAATTCTTGCAAATCATGCAATTGTTTTTGCAGAGCACTGTTGGAAAGTAAAATGTGGGAAAACAAGATGTGCGGTTCCAACCACCTGGATGATAAAGGAAGATCAATACTAACATGACCATCCGGACGGTCGAAGACATAATACTAACATAATAATATATAAAAGGCCTTGGACAGATTACTTTGAAGTATCTTTCTCATAATTGTAAAAAGTTATAGCCCAGACTCGTGAGAATGGTATTTCGGGCCGGATAACCGCCCCCAAGTGCATGGGATGTGTGAATGTTCTTGGGCCTGGTCTGTGAATGAGTGGAAAAACAAGGGAGACAAACATCACGAGTTTAGTGTGTTTTTAAAAACAATTAGTGGAAAAACACCTTTTGTAAACATCTTAGTCCTATAAGATTGTAAATGGTGAATAAAGAACTTAGCCTAAGCCTAGACCTAAGTCAGCTCTCTGCTTGGCCAGGCTCTGCGCTCCTTCCTGAACAAGATCTCTGCCTCTGCGTGAATTCCTGTCTGCGTCCTGGTATGCGTCGTTCCTAATCGCCGCAAATGGTGCCCCGTGTGAGTATGTGACCCCTGGAAGCTCTTCGTTGAGCAGTGTGTTTGGCGGCGACCACACAATCCGATGGGTGAGTAAATTTTATTTGTGGCCACATTAATCCCTACAGTATAGATAGGGACAAGCAGTCCTCATTGAACGAGAGAGCTGCGGGATTGCGTTAGTATAGGGCAAGCCGCTTCTCAGGAACATAAATTGTATTTGCAGGTTTTACTGCAGCTATTACATTCTTCTGCGTATTGTACTCCTGAGAAGCAGGTAGCTTTGCTCCTCGTATGGGTGAGAGAGAATTGTGCTTGGTTTCTGAGTGAGGGGATGTTTGACAGCAAAATTTGGAAACAGGTCAGGGAACAGCTACATGCACAAAAGAATTCAATTCCCAATAGTTTACATATTACATGGAGATTTGTAAAGTCTGCACTATCGTAGTTGCAGTTGGCAGAGCACATAATGAAAGGACAAAAAGGGGAGGTTGGACAGAAAAATACAGATGAGCACGTTGCTAATGATTTGAGTCTTGACAGCACTCATCCTTTTCAGTCAGGCTCTGTAGATCTCGAAAAAGAGTCAGTTTTATATCCATCATTAATGCTATCACAGATAAGGCTGGAATTTGTGTGGAGCTGGGTCAGGAGTCTAAAACTCTGCCCTCAGTACCTCCTTTGCCTGATTTTAATGATGCTTATACAGCACACAGTAACCCCTTCATGACTAAGACAGCAGAACACAAAGGGGTGATGCAAAATGCCATGAAAAGGCTATGGAGCACGGCGATTTTTCTTCCGCCTTTCCAGTTACTTACAAACCATAACAACCACCAGAACATGACGGAATACCTACTCCTGTGTATTGCCTTTCTGAAAATCAAGCAGTTTGTCAGGAATGTGAATTAATTGTTTTGCTGGGTGTTGTTAGAATTGTTTCCTTGTGAGATTGTTTGTATAAGTGCACTGTAAGCCTTCTCCCCACTTTTCCCACTCGCGCCGCAAACCGCTCTGTGCTTCCCCCCCTCCCTCCCTCTTCTCATGGTTTTTACTTACGAGATGGGGTCAGGAACGACTGTTTTCAGTCATGTTCCTAAGAAATTAGTATTGGGAGGTGTTTTAGAACATTGGAAAGCACTTAGAAATATGAGGAAGGAAGATCTTGTGAAATATTGTAATAAATGGTGGCTGCTGTGTCAGTTCGATGATTGGGAAAAGTGTCCAGAGAATAGAACCTTGAAGTATAACACTTTGTTGTTTCTAAAATGAGAAGAGCAGGACAAAAATAAAACTGTACAAGAGATCATTGAATCATTTCAGACAATTTTACAGGTGGAATGGTTTGCACTTCAACAAGCTGGGAGAGAATTAACTGGTAACACACAAGTCATAGAAAACTTGCTGAACTCTGCGAGATACTTTTTCTTATTAACCTGTTTTCTTTGTAGGTATCTGTTTAAGCATATTACAGTTTAATAGGTCTTTGTCTGTTATATGGTACAGTAAGTTCATAGACTGTTAAATAATGAGAATCTATGGACTCAAAATGTGCGTTTTGTGATAATACAGAAGATCGTGAGTAATTCAGTTCTTTACTACGTGAATGTGATGATAAGATTTTGTGTGTGACAACTGTTACTTTTCTTTCTAGCATGCTAGCTTTATTCCAATATCCAGACTTGCGCAACTCTGTGATAGGCTGTGTCTCATCTCGATGTGCTGGATTTGGCTCTTTTGTATGCACACCAAGTAAAGAATCCTGTTTTTGGAATAACAGTTGTAGCGCACCAGATGAGGCACTGATAAAAGCCTTGCCTGGTCCAGCTTGCTGAAGCGACGGGGGGGCAGGTGCTGATTGGGCTCCAGCACGCACTGACCTGTTTTGTCAGGGAGACCCAGCGGCACCTCTACCTGGCTGGGCAGTAGGCGGCCCAAAGGTGCAATGCTAAAATCGAGATACTGTCTTGAGTAAGTGTAACTGTGATCTATCTGCATATTTGAACTTGGTATTTGGTTTTCATATCTGAGCTCAGCATTTTAATTTACATATTCATATTTGGTACCAAAAGAATTTTGTTTGGGGAGATAATTACAAAATGGGAACCGGTTCCGCTAGTAAAATACCACCTTGCTCCCCCTTAGGATGCATCCTTACACATTAGAGTAATTGCTCTTATTGTTATTTAATAATTTTGAGACCAGAAAAGAACTGAAGTTGTTAGACTCTGATTTGCATTGAATTTGTGTGTTTGTTGGAAGTATGGAAAAGAAAACTAAATGCTATGATGAATGCGAACTTGGAGGAGGTTGTATTTAAAAGTTGCTAGAATATGACCTGATTTGGATCTAGGAAAATTAAAGTAGCCAATTGATAGTTAATATGCTGTTTATTGACATCTGTAAGACATTGTAAACAGTAAATGGGGCTGAGGAATGTAACTATTGCTCAGCTAATTAGAATTGCATATAGAGTGTATTATGGCTGGAATGAAATGGGAAAATAAAAAAAGCAAAATATCCCAGGCCTGTGCTGTACTGTTTTGAACATTCCAGGCCTGTGTCTTAGCTGCAAGATAAACTTAGCTGCCTGGTAGCTCCCACTAAGCACCAGCAATTAAAAAAAAAAAAGAAAAACCTGGCTGCCTGCTTTTAAAATGGTGAAAGGGGGGTTTTCTCTCCCCCCCACTGCAGCGATGTTGTAATACTGAATGGAGCAGTTTGAGGGTGAAATTTAAAGGCATCCCTAGTGGATCCATGGTTCTAATAAAACCGAGAAATTAAACCAAAAATCTTTTAATAGACTTGTTCTGTGGTAACCAGTTGTAAAAGATTTCTTAGTAAATTCACCGTGATAGTTTTTGAGATTATGGGAAAGAAAGAAAGACCATTTTTTGAAATCAATTGAATGCTAAATTTGGATCCCAATACAAAACCCCATTTTGGCTTTCTTGTTCATTGGATATTGCTTTTCCTCACTCGACTGAAGTTCTGTTTCAGTTCTATCAGTGTAGTGTTGGCTTTACCTGTATTTTGGTTGCCAATACTAGTGGAAGTACAGCATCCAAAATTTCCTTGGAGATTTCTTGCTTTTCCCATGACCTCAAAAACTACCATGGTGAATTTACTAAGAAGTCTCTTACAACTAGTTACCACAGAATAAGTCTATTAAAAAAAAATTTTTGTTTAATTTCCCGGCTTCATTAGAACTACGGATCCCCTGGGGATGCCTTTAAATTTCGCCCTCAGATTCCTTCATTCAGTATTACAGTTCTCCAGCAGCAACATCGCTGCAGAAGGGGGGAAATAAAGCCCCCCTTTGGCAGCTTTAGCAGCAGGCAGTCAGATTTTTCTATTTTCTTTCTTTCTTTCTTTCTTTTTCTTTCTTTCTTTCTTTCTTTCTTTCTTTCTTTCTTTCTTTCTTTCTTTCTTTCTTTCTTTCTTTCTTTCTTTCTTTCTTTCTTTCTTTCTTTCTTTCTTTCTTTCTTTCTCGTTGCTGCAGTTTAGATACAGGCAAGGCTACACAGGTGGCATAATTAGTGGTACCAAGTGGGAGCTGCCAGGCCCTGGCAGACTCCTCGGTTACAATGAGCTGATTTTATCTTGCAGCTTGACACAGGTCTGAAATTTATGTTCAAGCTGTACAGCACAGGCCTGGGATATTTTGCTTTTTCATTTTTCCATTTAATTCCAGCCATAATACACTCTATATGCAATTCCACTTAGCTGAGCAATAGTTACATTTCTCAGCCCCATTTGCCTGTTGCAATTTCTTACAGATATCAATAAACAGCATATTAAACATTAATCTATTATTTTCATTTTCCTAGATCCAAATCAGGTCATATTCTAGAAACTTTTAAATACAACCTCTCCCAAGTTCACATCTATCATAGCATTTAGTTTTCTTTCCCATATCTCCAACTAGCACAGAAATTCAATGCGAATCAGAGTTTAACAACTTAAATTCTTTTCTGCTCTCAAAATTATTAGATAACAATAAGAGCAAATTAACTTACAGCACTGTACTTCATCCCATCTTTTCCAAAGTTCTGCAGAACAACGTTAATTGCAATACAACACTACAATCCGGAATCCCACATTCAAGCCACAATCGAGTAAAATATTTTTTCAAGTTTTCTTTTATCAGAGGATTCCCCCACAAAGTTACTCTAATGTGTAAGGATGCATCCTAAGGAGGAGCAAGGTGGTACTTTAGTAGCGGAACTGGTTCACATTTTGTAATTATCTTCCCAAACAAAATTCTTTTGGTACTATATATATATATATATATATGCAAACTAAAATACTGGGCTCAGATATGCAAACCAAATACCAAGTTCAAATATACAAATGGATCGCAATTACGCTCACTCAAGACAATATCTCGATTTCAGCATTGCACCTTTGAGCTGCTTACTGCTCAGCCTGATCACACTCTTCTTAATGCACCCCAGGATATCGTTGGCCTTCTTGGCCACAAGGGCACATTGCTGGCTCATGGTCAATCTGTTGTCGACCAGAACTCCCAGGTCCTTCTCTGCAATGCCGCTTTCTAGCATGTCAACCCCTAACCTGTACTGGTACATGGGGTTTGTACCCATTGATTGAGAACTGGCTGGATGGCAGAGATCAGAGGGTTGTGACCAATGGTGCAGAGTCTGTTTGGAGGCCTGTAGTTAGTGGGGTTCCCCAGGGGTCAGTGTTAGTTCCAGTCCTGTTCAACCTGTTTGTCAATGACATGGATGAAGAGACTGAATGTACCGTCAGCAAGTTTGCTGATGATACCAAACTGGAAGGAAGGGTTGATACAGCAGAAGGTTGTGCTGCCATTCAGGGAGATCTGGACAGGCTAGGGGACTGGGCAGAGAAGAACCTAATGAAATTTAACAAGGGCAACTGTAGGGTCCTGCACCTGGGGAAGAATAACCTCATGTACCAGTACAAACTGGAACACAGGAGGTGAGGCCACATCTGGAGTACTGTGTCCAGTTCTGGGCTCCCCAGTTGAAGAAGGACAAGGAATTACTGGAGAGAGTACAGAGGCGAGCTACAAAGATGATTAGGGGTCTGGAGCATCTTCCTTATGAGGAAAGACTGAGAGAGCTGGGTCTGTTCAGCCTGGAGAAGAAAAGGCTGAGAGGGGACCTTATCAATGTTTATAAATATGTCAAGGGTGGGTGTCAAGAGGATGGGACCAGACTCTTTTCAGTGGTGCCCAATGATAGGATGAGAGGCAACAGGCACAGACTGAAGCATAGAATGTTTCATCTGAATGTGAGAAGAAACTTCGTTACTTTGAGGGTGACAGAGCACTGGAACAGGCTACTTAGAGAGGTTGTGGAGTCTCCTTCTCTGCAGACATTCAAAACCCTCCTGGATGCATTCCTGTGCAATCTGCTCTAGGTGAATCTGCTTTAGCAGGTGGATTGAACTAGATGATCTCCAGAGATCCTGTCCAACCCCAACCATTCTGTGATTCTGTGAGATAAAGTCCCCGTAATGCACATTGGGAAGTGGTTGGGGAAGGTGTTATGGATTGCTCCTTCTTTGAGAAAAGGCAAACCCATTCGTCTTCACTCATGGATTTGGGTATACTGGGTGGGTAATGCAGATGGTTGTGGAGACCCGCTGTGTGCCTCAAGCAGGATCAACCTTGTGGGAAAAACAATCTGTGATGTAAGTGTCGCAGTTGAGACGGACAAATGACATAGACCAAGTTCTTAAGTACAAACAGCAGTCTCCATTTATTGCCACAAATGCTTTTTTATATAGTCTTTACCAGCTCAAGTGTCTTTTTGCTATTGGTTGTAGGCTGCAATAGTAACATATCATTGGCTAATTTTGCTATCATCAGTGTTACTCTTTTACTCCCTTCTTTCTCATGGGTACACCCTAATATCTCCAGATACTCCTTTACTCCCATCTTTCTCACAGGTAGGCCTTAATATCTTCAAGGCTAATTTCTGTTCCCATGCCCTCTGTCAGGGAATCCATGGACTCACCCTAGTCCCCCACATGTAAGTTGTAGGAAGTGATGTATCAGGAACTACCTGAACTGATGAAGAGGAAGCTTTGCAAGGAATCAGGCAAGTGCAACAATGACCCAAACCCAACAATCAAATTATGTGGGACCTGAGTATGATGCAAATGGTATGGGATAAGGGGTGGAGATTGTATTGGGTCTGGCTAGGATGGAATTAATTTTCCCCATAGCTCTCATAGTTCTGTGCTTTGTATTTGGAGCTAGAAAGGTGCTGATAACACACCAGTGTTTTGGCTACTGCTGAGCAGTGCTCCCACAGCATCAGGGCTGTCTCTCCAATGCCCCCACCCCAAAGGTCAGTAGGCTGGGGGTGGGCAAGAGGTTTGGAGGAGACATAGCCAGGACAGGTGACCCATCTGACCAAGGGATATTCCATACCATATGACATTGTTCTCAGCAATAAAAGCTAAGAGAAAAAAGGAGGAAGAGAGGCATTCATTATCAAGGTATTTGTCTCCTGAAGGAACCACTATGTGTACTTTGAGCGGCGGAGGAACACACAGGTCGACTCAATATGAGTGATAAAGCATAGTTCGATTTATTAGCCTGAACAGCATATACTTATACAGTTCACGATAATTATGCATACCTGTCACCTACTAATTGGCTTAAGCTCTAACAGTACATTTGCATGGTCCTCCTACTTGCAGCTGCTAGCTATGCTTATTCTACATTGTAGTGCTGTTGAAAGCTGTTTGTGAAACTCTGCCAAGGTCTCAGTGACCTTGCTGATTTTACTGAAACAGTCAGCGGTTCCCACCGCGGCCTAACCTTACTAATTGTGCTAAAGTCTTCAGAATGGGCTCTGCTCGTACAACTGGTCCGCAGATCCATGTCCCCCATTTCCAAGCCATTCTCCAACATTTCCCCCTTTTTCTTTTTGTACGAGCAGAACCTGATTCGCTATTCATTCAAACATTCTTTTAAAGCAAGAGAGAGCACAGCTTAAACACAATAACCCTATAGCTACTATAACTAAGATAAGCAACACACTTTGTAAAAAGCTCTTAAACCACCCTTCTAACCCTAGCCAGTTTGTTAACCCCTCCAAGCCGAAAAGCCCTATATCTTCTTTAATCTTCTGGGTGTGGTCCGTAAGTTGTTAAATTTCGTTATGGATTGACTTCAATTTATCTTCCAGGTCTGTGAGCATCTGTAACACTGAATTAGGATCCATGGTTTACATCTGAAACAGTCCTCACAACTTATCTCCCTCCTGTCCATCTGCATCCATTGAATCTTTGTTGTCTTTATTCAGTTATGGCTTGAACCATTTCGCAGGAATCCACTTCAATCCTTGGCCTGTAATGACACAAACATAACCTTTTCCCCAGGTTATCAATTGATGTGACCTTTTCCATTGACTAGTGATTTGACCATAACCAATGTAGGTTCTTTCTGATTTGGCATGGTTTTGGGTCATACTTGCAAAGTATTTCATCACATACAATGCTTTTGACAATTGGTTTTGTGGTGTTTCCCCTACTTCCCCCTCCCCCCCCCCCCCCTTTTTTTTTTAAAGCCAACAAACAAACAAACAAAAGTTCGGAATAAGATACATGCGTTGGATCTTGACTACGTACTCAAAATCACAAATCAAATTTAGAGATTCCTCCTTAAAAAGCTCTAAGTAATGTAAAGCTGCACCAAGTTCTGCTAATTGGGTTGAACCTTCAATAATTTTTACAGAATGATGCCAATCATTATCTTCACGCCACACCACTACAGCTTTATGAGACTTCCCAGAACCATCAACAAAAACTGTGCAAGTATGTAGGATCAGACCAAATACAAATATGGCCTATGACCTGATGTTAAAGACTTGCAGGTCCTGCAGCAGTTTACATTTATGCATGCCAAAAGTTGTGCTGTTAAGAAAACCAGCTATTGCAATTTACAAAGACATAGATTACAAATGAAAAAAAATCAGAATTAAATTTCACAACTGGTACATATATGACAAAAGGATCATGGCCTATTAAGACTTAAATTCATTCCCTACATTTTCTTGATCAGAGTGACAATTGGTATATAACAGTCGGTATATCAATCTGCTAGCAATCTCATCATACTGTCCCACAATAGCCACAGGTTATTTCATAGACAAATCTGCAAGTCCGACTGAATGCAGTCAGCCTGTAAGGTTGTCATAAATTTATTCCTCAAAGTTTCTAACTCCATTTTGGCTGTCATATTTATTGGATATTGATTTCCCTTACCGGATCGAAGTCCTGTTTCAGATCTATCAGTGTAGTATTTGCTTTATCGAAACATTGGCTGTTAATACTAGTGGAAATACAGCATTTGAAATTTCCTTGGAGATTTTTCACTTGAAGCAAGCAGATCTGCACCATCCAAGCAGCTTCTTATAGGACATGCAACTAAACAGAATTCTCAGAAAACGTTATTTGAGCTTACAGTTTGCTTAACAAATCTTAACCCAAGAGAGGTATAGGAATGTGTCAAAACCTAGGAAACAAGACAGAAGCAAAAATAAACAACACCAACAACCCCTGATACAAAGCTGAGAAAGCAACACAGTGCCACAACAAGGATGGATGACAATACTCCAGAAAAAAAAGGTAGAGCGGAGGGAGTAAAACCCCCCTTTTCTCCGCTTAGCAGCAGGCAACCATGTTTGGGTTTTTTTGTTGTTGTTTTTTTGGTTTTGGTTTTGGTTTTGTTTTTGTTTTTGTTTTTTTTTTCTTCTCTCTCTTCTTGCTGCAGTTCAGATGTAGCCAAGGCCACGCAGCTGGTGTAATTGCTGGTACGAAGTGGGAGGCTCTGGCAAACTCCTTGGTTACAATGAGCTGAATTTTATACACAATTCCAATTAGCTCAACAGTTGTTACATTCCTCAGCCCCATTTACCTTTTACAATTTACAGATGTCAAAACACAGTATATTAAGCATCAATGCATTATTCCATTTTCCTAGATTCCAAATCAGTTCATATTCTAGCAACTTTTAAATACAACCTCATACAATACCAAGTTCATCATAGCATTTTCTCTCTCTCTCTTTTTTTTTTTTTTTTTTTTTTTGAGTGATAAAGCAGATTTAACAATTCTTTTCTGGTCTCAAAATTACTAGCTAACAATATAAGCAATTACTCTAATGCGCAAGGATGCATCCTAAGGGGGAGCAAGGTGGAATTTTAGCAGTGGAACCGGTTCCCATTTTGTAAATATCTCCCCAAACAAAATTCTTTTGGTACCAAATAGAAATATGGAAATTAAAATACTGAGCTCAGATATGGAAACCAAATACCAAGTTCAATTATGCAGATAGATCACAGTTATACTAATTTAAGACAATCTCTCAATTTTTGCATTGCACCTTTGAACTGCTTACTGCTCAGCCAGGCAGAGGTACCGCTGGGTCTCCCTGACAAAACAGGTCAGTGTGCACTGGAGCCCCATCGGCACCTGCCCTCCCGCCGCCGCAGTAAGCTGGACCGGGCAAGGCTTTTACTACTACACACAAAAATTTTACCATCCCATTCACGCAGTAAAGAGCTAAATTACTCATTATCTTCTGTAATATCACAAAATGCACTTTTTGAGTCAACGGATTCTCATGATTTAAGAGACTGTGAACTTATCGTACCATATAACAAAGACCTACCAAAATTGCAACATGCTTAAACAGATACCCACAAAGAAAACAGGTTAATAAGGAAAGCATCTTGCAGACTTCAGCAAGTTTACTGTGACCTGTGTGTTATCAGTTAACTCTCTCTCAGCTTGTTGAAGTTCAAATCGGTCAGCCTGTAAAACTGACTGAAATGATTTAATGATTTCTTGTCTGAGTGCTTTCCTATATTTAAAACACCTCCCAATACCAATTTTTTAGGAACACAACTGAAAACAGTCATTCCTGACCCCATCTTGCAAGTAAAAACCTTGAGAAGAGGGAGGGAGGGAGGGGAAGCACAGGGCTGCTTGCAGCATGAGTGGGAAGAGCGGGTAGAAGGTTTTATGGCGCACTTAAAAACAACTAGTAAAACAATTAACTCACATTCTTGACAAGCTGCTTGATTTTCAGAGAGACAATACACAGAAGCACGTAATATGTACTGTAAAACCCGCAAATAACATGCTGATAGCAAACATTAGCATTCTCTACTGCTAATTTCAACACCAGTGTTTCCTTAACTTCTAAGTTTTCAACCTGCTTATTGATGGTCTCTTGAAGATGGTCAATAAATTGCATGTAATTCTCATTGGGACCCTGATTAATAGTTGCAAACGATTTGGCCGCCCTGTTGGTTTCAGGCACCTCTCTCATAGCTTGATATTGCTGACTGTTGGATTCACTCGCTAATAGCTGATCTAATCTGTCACACAGTTCTTTTGCCCAGTTCTTATCCGGCGACTCCTTCTGCTCTCTCGTGGAAGTTGGAGGGTTAAAAGATGTTAAAGGCAGATACAAATTGGTAAAAGGACTGATAGTACACTTGTTTACGACTTTAGCGTTCTCAGTTTTCACAGGTTCTTTGGGCAAGTTGTCTGACTCCAATCCTCTGGACTTGTTGTTCTCACCAGGGTTGGGCAATGGTACAGGAGGCCACCCGCTCGGCATTTTTCCTCCCCCCGCCCCGGACTGCTGAGCTATCGGGGGTGCCGAAAGCACAGCAGGGGATGGAATAGGGAGGGTATCAAAAACACGAACTGGGTAAACTTCACAGCTTCACAGGATTCTTATCAGGCCGCAACGCTACAAAAACTCGAGCAGTAGCAGACCGTTCAGCCTTAAAATCTTTTATAAGCTTCCATGTAGTTAGTAATGATTTAGCTTCTTTATCATCTCCATTGCTGACCTTATTCCATAATTTCTACCCTTTATCATCCCAAAGTTAACGTTTAAAAGCCTTCTCGGTTTCTCCCAAATTAACAGTCTACAAATGTTACTTTCTTCCCATTCAAGTCCCTCCACAGAGAGAATACGCAGGAGGAGCCCAACCACGGCCTGGTCTTCAGAAAACACGTTTCGCTTCATAACTTCACTCTTCCTAACGTAACTAACCCCGATAGCTGCTTGATACAATCTACACCCTGCTTTTCTAAAAAGCGCTGAAATAAATTTAGGGTTACCTTAAAATCCGTGTCGCTGGCACTTCAACTTTTTCCGTTTTCCCATTTTCCCGTTATCCTCTTTATCTTTGTAATCCTTGTAATCCTTATTATCTTCGTTAACCTTGTGGCAGCCTTTCCAATAACCCCCGCAGACGGCGGACCCCTTTTGGACGGTCCAGGCTTTCGCCCCCCAGTTTGCTGCTAACCGGTGCTTTTCTGCGTTGCAGCCTTTCCAGTAGCCCCTGCAGATGGTGGACCCCTTTTGGACGGTCCAGGCTTTTGGAACGACACGCTGTGTCGAACAGAGTTCGGTCGATCTTAGCCCCCCGATTCGCTGCTAACCAGTGCTTCTCTGCATCCGCCGCTCCGAGTGGAAACTTCAGCTCCCCATTCGGGCGCTACTTTTGAGCGGTGGAGGAACACGCAGGTTGATTCAATATGAGTGATAAAGCATAGTTCGATTTATTAGCCTGAACAGCATATACTTATACAGTTCACGATAATTATGCATACCTGTCACCTACTAATTGGCTTAAGCTCTAACAGTACATTTGCATGGTCCTCCTACTTGCAGCTGCTAGCTATGCTTATTCTACATTGTAGTGCTGTTGAAAGCTGTTTGTGAGACTCTGCCAAGGTCTCAGTGACCTTGCTGATTTTACTGAAACAGTCAGCGGTTCCCACCGCGGCCTAACCTTACTAATTGTGCTAAAGTCTTCAGAATGGGCTCTGCTCGTACAACTGGTCCACAGATCCATGTCCCCCATTTCCAAGCCATTCTCCAACAGTGTACCAAGGCCCTACTTTCCAGGAAGTGGCTGGACATCTCCTGCTGATGGTAAGCAGAGAATAAATCTTTTTGTTTCCTTTGCTTCTGTGCACAGGCTTTGCTTTTCTTTATTAAACTGCCTTTATCACAGAATCACAGAATGTGAGGGATCGGAAGGGACCTCGAAAGATCATCTAGTCCAATCCCCCCGCCAGAGCAGGAACACCCAGATGAGGCTACACAGGAAGGCGTCCAGGCAGGTTTTGAATGACTCCAGAGAAGGAGACCACACAACTTCCCTGGGCAGGCCGTTCCAGTGTTCCATCACCCTCACTGTGAAGAAGTTTCTTCTCATATTTAAGTGGAACCTCCTGTGTTCCAGTTTGTACCCATTGCCCCTTGTCCTATCAGTGGTTGTCACCGACAAGAGCCTAGCTCCATTCTTGTGATACTCACCCTTTACATATTTATAAACATTAATGAGGTCACCCCTCAGTCTCCTCCAAGGTAAAGAGACCCAGCTCCCTCAGCCTTTCCTCATAAAGGAGATGCTCCAGTCCCTTAATCATCTTCGTGGCTCTCTTGTTATCTCGACCCATGAGTTTTTTCACCCTAATTTCTTACCAGATGAGGCTGAGAATGGTTTAGTGGGTACCTGGTGGCCAGCCAAGGTCAACCCACCACAGACCCCAACTCTCTCAGCCTTTCTTCATAAGAGAGGTTTTCCAGCCCTCTGATCATTTTTGTGGCCCTCCTCTGGACTCACTCCAACAGGTCCATGTCTTTCTTGTACTGGGAGCCCCAGAGCTGAATGCAGTATTCCAGGTGGGGTCTCACCAGCACGGAGTAGAGGGGGAGAATTATCTCCCTTGACCTGTTGGCCACACTTCTTTTGATGCAGCCTAGGATACCATTTCCTTTCTAGGCTGCAAGTGCACATTGCTAGTTCACGTCCAATTTTTCATCCACCAGTATTCCCAAGTCCTCCACAGAGCTGCTCTCAATCTGTTCATCCCCAGAGAAGTCCAGGAAGACCCTGGCTATGTACTTGTGTTGCTAACTCAAGATTAAATACAGGGTGATGCATCTTTGCTGCCTACCCTTTAGTCTCATTTTTCATTTTCATGATTTTTGACACATATGTCAACCAGCTCCTGCAGAGCCCCTGCAGCTTGCTGCCGCTGCTGCTGTCATTGCTCCCCTGGTATGAGGGATGCAGGTGTGAGAAATGCAGTTGTGATTCATGCTAAGATGTTTAATGTTTACAGATATAACCAAATGAGGCACGGGCTCTGAACCTGGAAAAAGGAAAAGGTGGTTAAGTTCTATGTAAAAAGTTATGAAACTTGTTTATGAAGTTATATTGATAGAGGGAACTAACATTTTAAGGGTTAACCAACCACATAATGAGTGCCTACTAACGAACTAACACTTTAAGCCACATAATGAATGCCTAGTTTAGAGCCCTATGTAACCAATTGTGTTAAGAAAAAAACAGAACCTCATCGAATGCCAAGATAAGAAGTTTTACAGCACCAGCTGTAACCTTGAGGAGACAAGATAGCCAAGATTTACAGCAAAAGGGGGCGCCAGTCTGGTTTTGGTCAACTTGGCAGCTTGGGTTCCAGCCAATTCAACATAATGAGCCAAAGGTAAAAAGTTCACTGTGACAAAGCTGAAGAAGCCTTCATCCAAAGACCCTCAAAGACCCCTCCTCAAAATCACCAAGTGACACTGCGCAGGCGCAACAGGGGAGGGTTAAGGAGGAGACTATGAAAATGGTTATCTGAGACTCATTTTAATAAGAAGCAGGGAAAGGTTATGAATATGTATAGGTGTTCCTGGGGTTATTATGAATATGTAATACCTTACTGTATTTAAGCACACTTCTTATTGTTAAAAGGTCTGCGTGTTGGGCGGAGGCGAATCCCCCGCACACCCAACGCTGTTTTGCTTATGCTCTAATGAACACGTGTTTAAGGAATACAATTAAGGAATTGGATTAAACGTTGTTTATCCATAAAAAAGCGTAAGTTATTTATTTCACAGGGAAAGGAGCCCAGCCTGAGGACCCTGGCAGTGCACCAAGTGAAGGGCACCTGTAAGGGGCCCATTTGTGCCAGTGGGTCTGAGGGACAGGTACTGCTGAGAAGGTAAGAGAGCTCCTTATGGGTGGGTACACATTGCCGGAGGGGTTGCTGGCCCTTCACACTAGTGCCTCTTTGAGGGAAGCCGTGGTGGGTCAGGAGAAAGGGCCGTGAGGAAGCAGGGAGCAGGTAGGGAGAAGCAGCTCTGTGCATGGGAGTCCGGGAGAGGCCGAGGGCGGGGGCCGGGACTGAGAGGCTGGGTGGGGCCGGGCAGCCATTTCACTGCCGTCTCTATCTAACGCGAGGCCATGGATCCTAGACGAGGCTGCCGTTGCCAGGGTGACCGGCCATTGGCACCCCCGCCCTCCCCCGCGCGCCAAACCCCGCCCCCCTCGGCCAATCGGAGAGGTGATGGTAGTGGAGTGAGGTTCTCTTTGTTCCGCCATTTTAGGGGCCGGAGCTACGGAGTGGACGGGTCGTTCCGTTGTCTTTCCTTTGCCGCTGGGTTCTGGGATGGTGTGGGTAGGTGTTCCTCCTGCGAGGGGCTGGCTGGGACATCCTGTCTTTGGCAGTCGCTGCCTGCCAGCGTGCGCGGGGAGGGCCAGGTTGGGTGGGTAGCCGCGGGCCCGGCTGCCGTTAGGTTTTCGCGCCGCCGCTGGGAGGAGAGCCGTGCGAGCTCAGCTGTGGGCTGTCTCTTCCTCTGTCGCTGTCGTCGCCGTTATTTGAGAACAACGAAATTCCGTGTTTGTCGTGTAGTTTTCTTTGCTCGCTTGGGGAGGTTGTTAATTTAAAGGCTCAATGGAAATAGCTGATGGAACTTGTAAGGCCTTTGTGGGGTGACTGTAGAAAGGGCCCAAATGCTTTTTTTGGGTTGCTATAAGTGGCTTGCTTGGTCTTTGAGCTCTTAATCTCCTTGTTGTGCAGGTAACAATTCCTTTCCCTCGAATTTATGCTCAGGACCTGAGTGATCCTCTCGCTGTGAGGCTTGTTCTGCTATGCACTCTGGCCTCCTCAGGTTCATAATTTGTTTGCTTGCTTTCTTGTATGTTTAAGTAGTCCTTAATGTGGTATTTGAATACTTTGCAGATATTGTTCAATCCTTACAACACTCATTGAACAAGAAGTTAACTTGTGCCTCTTTGCTGTGTGTGGCATGCAATTATTTTTTCTGTTAAAGATCATACAAGGAGGCTTTGATAGAACTGGAAACAGCCTATTTTTCTAATCCAGAGTCTCAACTATGTTTGAAAATGACAGTATATGGTCTGTTTCTAAAAGTCCTTGCTTTGCGAACTGTAGTTATTTTTGAGTTATATGTGGAAGGATGAAGGAAAGCTGCCCACAATTGGGAAGAATAGTTTCTATATGATCAGAATTTCTTTAGAATGTATTTCTTCAAAATATCTAGCTAGCTTACACTCAAAGCAGCATAATACAAAGGGATTTAAAAAGGTTACAAAGCAGTTTACTCTTGGTCTTAAAGGAGAAAAGCTCTGGTTAGAATTAATATTGATTAAGGATGATGTTTACCATTGGATATAGGCAATGATACAGACTTCAGTAACTTCCGAAATTGATATAGATGTAAGCTCAGCTGCTAAATTGAGCTAGGCATGCCTTGTGGCAGGAAGATGAAAATAACATTAATGATGGGTGTACAAATATAGGCTTTTATGGGATTATCTGCCATTTTTCTAGTATATTTATTTAGATACCAGTTTAGGAGTGCTTGTATACAGATATTCAAGAGAACAGATATGTGCTTAATTTTAGGTCATGGTGTAAATTGGAGCAACCCCAGGGACTGAGCTACCTTATAATCAGGTGATAGGTACACACAGAGGTGTCTAGCAGAGTGGCCATATTTCTATTTCATTTAAACTCTACTCTGGAGTAGAGTTTAGTTCAATCAGGTTTCTTTCCTATTCCTGCTTCAGGCGCACCGAGATGCTATAGCTACAAAGGAGGGTGGCAGAAAGCCAAGTATAATTCACCTTAATCAAAGCTGATATTCAGAACCTGTACAGTTTAAAGATCAGGACTAAAAATCAATATTGAGATTTTATTTTTGAAGTGTTTCACTAATAGAGATATGCTTTTGTAGACTCACTGTTGTGGTCACTGTAATATAAAAATTTGGACCATGGGTTTATGAATTTTATGCACTGATCAATGCATTTTTGTTAATGGAGTTGTGCCAGTGATATGCAACAGGGGGAGGATTTTTCTTTGCTTTGTTTTTGAAAAGGCTAGGACTGAGGTTTTTTCCGTTATTTTCATGTCTTCATTATATTGCAACTTTGGTTAGCTTTGATCACAGAAATGAATTTTACCAGTTAATTCTATTCCAGATTCTATGAACATTTAAATAAATGTAACAGTATGTTTGGATCACCTATTCCACTTCTTTAAACTGTTTTATAGTATTGATTTGGATATCTTGGATAGGTTTTCTATATCTTTTGATAGATTTCATATCTATATGATAGTTGTGGGGGCAAAAAAAGTATTTATATTTGTATGTACAATATGCTAAAGCTATAGGGGCCCAAGATCAGGGCTGCAATTAAAACTGCATTTTTATTTTCAAAATATTTAATTGGTAGATATATATTTATGTAGACCCAGTGTTGTTTGGTTTATGTATGTGATCTATCATATACGTGTTAAATCAGTGTACATAATAATGTTTATGCATGTACATATGGGTGCCTTAGAATGTGGCATCTTTTAATGATATAGAAATAAACTACCAAACATCACTTTTAGTGTCCAGAAGGTTTTCCAGACCAGACTCCAGAGTGTAACTTAAACAATTTAAAAATTCACTATTAATTTTTTGTGTACTGAATGCTTTTGAAATTGAGTTTGTGTGTGTGTATGTATATATATACATATATATATTTTTTAAATGAGTCAAATCTGAGATAAGGCCCACAGTCAAAAATAACATGTGTAAAGGAAATTTTTATGGTTTTAAAGCCTTGAGTATAAAGTTTCTGTTAAGTTATTCCCCTATTAAATAATTGAATTTTCTATAGCATTTTGTACAAGCCATGGTGAAATCTCTTAAACATTCAAAATATGCTGCTTATGAAGAACCTGGCATTAATGGCATTGATTTAACTAACTGATCGGTGCTAAATACAAAAGCAGAGGGAAAGGCAAGACAATTTTTTTTTTGGTAGAGAACAGAAAATAGATAGTAGGTGAGTAGGTACAAAGATGCAAGAAAATAGTTACTCTGTTAGAACCCTGTTGTGGTTTAACCTGACAGGCATCTAAACACCATGCAGCTGTTGCTCACTGCCCTGTTGCAGTGGGATTTGGGAGAGAATCAGAAGGATAAAAAGGAGAAAACAACTCATGGGTTGAGATAGATGCAGTTTAATAGGACAGAAAAGGGAGGGAAAATAATAGTAATAATAATGATAAAAGAACATACAAAACAAGTGATATGCAATGCAATTGCTCACCACACTGACTGATGCCCAACCAGTTCTTGAGCAGCAGCACCTTGGCTAACTTTCCCCATGCTGAGCATGACATATATGGTATGGAATATCCCTGTGGCAAGTTGGGGTCAGCTGTTCCAACTGTATTGCCTCCCAGCTTCTTGTGCACTCCTGGCCCCACCCCTGCTGGCAGGGCAGTATTAGAAGCTGAAAAGTCCTTGACTTAGTGTAAGCACTGCTCAGCAGAAACTATTAGGTTGGTGCAAAAGGAATTGCGGGTTTTGCATTGTTGAAATTTCTCATTTGATATTGGAATACATTCTTAAATGTGGTTATGTTATACATAATTTTAATATGCTTTTCTCACTTTTTTTTTTTTTGCTACTGACTTATTACTTGCTGTTTATTTTATATTTATTTTAGACTATGGAAATGATGTTAGACAAAAAGCAAATTTGAGCAGTTTTATTATTCAAGTTCAAATTGGATTGTAAAGCAGCAGAGACAACTTGCAACATCAACAATGCATTTGGCCCAGGAAATGCTAATGAACATACAGTGCAGTGGTAGTTCAAGAAGTTGCGCAAAGGAGATGAGAGCCTTGAAGATGAGGAGCATAATGGCTAGCCATCAGAAGTTGGCAACAACCAACTGGGAGCAATCATTGAAGCTGATCCTCTTACAACTACACAAGAAGCTGCTGAAGAACTCAACATCAACCGTTCTATGGTCATTTGGCATTTGAAGCAAACTGGAAAGCTGAAAAAGCTCAATAAGTGGGTGCCTCATGAGCTGACCGAAAAACACATAAATCATCGTTTTGAAGTGTTGTCTTATTCTACGCAACAGTAACCAACCATTTCTCGATTGGATTATGACATGCGATGAAAAGTGGATTTTTATATGACAACTGGCAATGACCGGCTCAGTGACTGGACCGAGAAGAACCTCCAAAGCACTTCCCAAAGCCAAACTTGCACCAACAAAAGGTTATGGTCCCTGTTCGGTGGTCTGCTGCCAGTCTGATCCACTACAGCTTTCTGAATCCCCGTGAAACCATTACATCTGAGAAGTATGTTCAGCAAATCGATAAAATGCCCTGAAAACTGCAGCGCCTGCAGCCAGCATTGGTCAACAGAAAGGGCCCAATTCTTCTCCATGGCAACGCCCAACTGGATGTCTCACAACCAACACTTCAGAAATTGAACAAATTGGGCTGTGAAGTTTGGCCTCATCTGCCATATTCACCTGACCTCTCACCAACTGACTACCACTTCTTCAAGCATCTCAACAGCTTTTTGCAGAGAAAACGCTTCCACAACCAGCAGGATACAGAAAATGCTTTCCAGGAGACTGTCGAATCCTGAAACATGGATTTTTATACTACAGGAATAAACAAACTTATTTCTCACTGGCAAAAATGTGTTGATTGTAGTGGTTCCTATTTTGATTAATAAAGATGTATTTGAGTCTAGTTATAACAATTTAAAATTCATGGTCCAAAACTGCAATTATTTTGCACCAAGCTAATACAACTTCAGCGTGTTATCAACATGATTCTCACCCTAAATCCAAAACACAGCTACTTTAGAGAAAGTTAACTCTATCCTGACTGAAACTAGGACGGTATCCACCCCTTATTCTATACCATCTATATCATGCCCAGGCATCACACTTTACAATACATTTCAATTAATCACCACTACCTTTCCTGTCTTTATATATATATATACACAGATATCATTCCCTTACTGTATGGTCATCCCTCTAAAATGTATTTTGAGTTCATTTAGTCCATGACTTTGGGTTCCATCTGTCATAACCGTCCCTCAGGGCAGGAGATAAAATGTGTGGTGTTGGATTGTTATATGTTGAAGACAGTTCTGGTTTCATCACTGCTGCACTCGTTTGGTTGTATTATCACTGCACTTTGCTCGGTTTCATCAAAATTCATTATTTAATCAGGATCATTGTTACTGTAATACCATAGATATTGCATATAGCAACTATAGTAGTGATGAGAAACAGTATTATATAGCATTTAACATAATACAATTCAAATAATTGGTTATTCTTACCCAAAATTGGATCTGCTTGAGGTATGTACTGGACTCCTCCATCCTTCTGCATTACCCACTAAGTGTACCCAGCTCTTTGACCAAAAGGAGTCTCATAGACGGGGTTACCTTTGCTTGAGGCAGGAGTAACCTAGACTGTCTTCCACAGCATATTGAGATCAAGTCCACCCTGAGCAAGTTTGTGGATGACACCAAGCTGAGTGGTACAGTTGACACACCTGAGGGATGGGATGCTATCCAAAGAAGTGGGCCCATATGAACCTCATGAGGTTCAACAAGGCCAAATGCAAGGTCCTGCACCTGAGTCAGGGCAACCCTGGTATCAATACAGGCTGGGGGATGAAAGAATTGGGAGTACTGGTGGAAGAAAGATTGGACAAGGTGTGGCAATATGCGTTTGCAGCCCAGAAGGCCAGTTTTATCTTGGGCTGCATCAAAAGGAGTGTGGCCAGCAGGTTGAGGGAAGTGATTCTGCCCCTCTGCTCTGGTGAGACCCCACCTGGAGTACTGTGTCTAGCTCTGGAGTCTTCAGTACAGGAAAGATGTGGGCCTGTTGGAGAGGGTCCAGAGGAGGGCCACCAAGATGATCAGAGGGCTGGAATACCATATGAGGACAGGCTGAGAGAGTTAGGTTTGTTCAGCCTGGACAAGAGAAGGTTCTTAGGAGACGTTGTTACATGTATTAAGTACTTTAAAAGGGGCCTATAAGAAAGATGGGGACTAACTTTTTAGAAGAGTGTGTTATGACAGGACAAGGGGTAATTGTTTTAAACTAGAAGATGGGAGATTGAGGTTACTTTTTTGATCACATTCATTGGGATATGACAACATCCATCTTGCCTTTTTACTGCTAATAAATGGATCTCCTGTGTAGGTCCCTTGACCTTTCTTTGTTTTATGGCAAAACCAGCTTTCAGAATGATTTGGACTATTTTCTTCCCTTTCTCGAAACCTTATGTGTTGTTCCATATGATGATGTCATCAATGTATTGCAGGTGTTCCAGAGCTTCATCCTGTTCCAATGCAGTGTGGATCAGTCCATAGCAGATGGTAGGGCTGTGTTTCTACCCTGGGGCAGTAGATTCCAGGTATACCAGATACCCCTCCAAATGAAAGTAAACTGTAGCCTCCACTCTGCTGCCAAAGGGATTGGGAAAAATACATTAGCTACATCACTTGTGGCATACCACTTGGCTGCCTTTGGCTCCAGTTTGTATTGCAGTTCTAGTATGTTTGGCATGGCAGCACTCAGCAGCGGTGTGACTTCATTCAGGCCACAACAGTCTGTCAGTAGTCTGCTGTTAGACTCCACTCTCCGTTAGACTTTTGCACTGGCCATGTGGGGCTATTAAAGGGTGAGTACATCTTGCTGATCAGTCCTTGGGTCTCCAGTCAATGAATCAGCTTATGGATGGGAATCAGGGAGTCTTGGTTGGTGCAATACCACTTCCAGTGCACTGTTGTGATAGCAATTGGCAGCTGTTGTTCTTCAATCCTCAGCAACACCACAACAGAAGGGTCCTCCAGGAGACCTGCCAAGGTGGACAGCTGTTTAATTTCCTCCATCTCCAAAGCAGCTTTACCAAAAACACATGAATATGCTTTTGGGTCCTTGAAATCCCCTTTCCTGAGGTAGTCTATGTGAAGGATGCACAGAGCATCTGGGCCAGTCACAATGGTGTGCTTTTGCCCCTTTTTCCTAGTTAGGCTCACTTCAGCATCTATTACGGTCAACTCTTAGGATCCCCTAGTCACTCCAGAAATACTCATGGGTTGTGGTCAAGGGGGAGGAGTCTAGCTGGAGGCCTGTATCTAGTGGAGTCCCTCGAGGGTCAGTACTGGGGCCAGTATTATTCCATTTATTAATCAATGACTTGGATGAGGGAATAGAGTGTACTATCAGCAAGTTTGCTGATGACACCAAACTGGGAGGAGCGGCTGACACACCAGAAGGCTGTGCTGCCATCCAGCGAGACCTGGACAGGCTGGAGAGTTGGGCAGGGAAAAATTTAATGAAATATAACAAGGGAAAGTGTAGAATATTGCATCTGGGTAGGAACAACCCCAGGTTCCAGTACAGGTTGGGGAATGACCTATTAGAGAGCAGTGTAGGGGAAAGGGACCTGGGGGTCCTGGTGGACAGCAGGATGACCATGAGCCAGCACTGTGTCCTTATGGCCAGGAAGGCCAATGGCATCCTGGAGTGTCTTAGAAGGGGGGTGGTTAGTAGGTCCAGAGAGGTTCTCCTTCCCCTCTAGTCTGCCCTGGTGAGACCACATCTGGAGTATTGTGTCCAGTTCTGGGCCCCTCAGTTCCAGAAGGACAGGGAACTGCTGGAGAGGGTCCAGTGTAGGGCAACAAAGATGATAAAGGGAGTGGAGCATCTCCCTTATGAGGAAAGACTGAGGGATCTGGGTCTCTTCAGCTTGGAGGAGACCGAGGGGTGACCTTATTAATGTTTACAAATATATAAAGGGTGAGTGTCACGAGGATGGAGCCAGGCTCTTCTCGGTGACAGCCAATGATAGGACAAGGGGTAATGGGTTCAAACTGGAACACAAGAGGTTCCACTTAAATTTGGGAAGAAACTTCTCAGTGAGGGTAACAGAACACTGGAACAGGCTGCCCAGGGGGGTTGTGGAGTCTCCTTCTCTGGAGACATTCAAAACCCGCCTGGACACATTCCTGTGTAGCCTCACCTAGGCGTTCCTGCTCCAGCAGGAGGATTGGACTAGATGATCTTTTGAGGTCCCTTCTAATCCCAAACATACTGTGAAGATGGTACATGTCACTCAAGCAAGTGGACCACTATGGAGAGAGGTATCCAGTACCTGAGGGAATTAGCCGCGCTGGAGGTGATTTATGGAGAGCCTGGAAA
Source organism: Patagioenas fasciata (assembly GCF_037038585.1). Lineage (NCBI taxonomy): Eukaryota > Metazoa > Chordata > Aves > Columbiformes > Columbidae > Patagioenas > Patagioenas fasciata. The sequence continues at coordinate 48,931,472 of NC_092559.1, forward strand.
CCAAGCAGTTATCCAAAGATCCAGATGAAGTCCAGTGCACATGACTCATGTGCCGGAAGTTTGTATGGAGCACGCCATCATCATGTTCCAACTCATTGTCAGTACTGAGCTGGAAAGACGGAGAGGAACAAATGGTGGATGAATTGGCTGGCCAACTCTAGCAACACAAAGAAAATCTCTCTTCCTCCCTGCAGACCTGCATTTCAACTGTAGAGAAACTGTCCCAGGAATTCTAGAAATTCAAAGAGGGTATGTCCTACCTGTATGGACCGGTATCTCGGCTATTAGAAGTAAGTGTCTCTTTGCTCAAGAGATAAGAAACAGAGGGTATATCTGATTTGTATTTACAAGAAGTAATGAATACTATGATCCGGACTAGAGTGGGTTCCTAAGGAGGAACCTACCCTAGGAGACAATCATCTAAAGCTTTTAGACATCCCCACTAATTGTAGAGCTCCCATTCATACTCTGATTTGTAGGCTTTTTTCTCTCTTTTCCACTGCAGAAAGATCTTACCGGGATTTAATTCTGGTCAAGTTGTGGGAAGGAAACCTGTGTCAATTTTTCTTAGTTATGGATCCTCTTCCTGCTTTTTCCTGTTCTGTCTCTCAACCTTCCTTTCTGGTCTCTTCCCTTGTTTTCCATATTTAATTTTTTTTTTTTTGTCTAGTGCACTTGGTTTCCTGATAAATCAGATGGATGTAATCCTTGTGTCATAATTTCTGAACAGTAACTTTTGAAGCGCTAATGAATTTCAACCAAATTTGACAGTGGGCCAAAAGTCTCAAAGATAATCAAATTTCTACAGCCTTACTGGCAAGGCAGCAGTTAAGGTAATGAGATCCAAATTAACACTTCCTTGATTTGTTGGACCTCACCTTTCATCTGCTCCATCTGTGCAGGCATCACTACTGAGAATTTTCCTGCCCATATGGTTGTGAGCCATCAACATAGGTTTTTAATGGTCTGAGTCTGGTTAACCCAGATCCTTTGCTTGACACTTTTCTGTACTAGAGGGAAACTAGTGGAAATTTCCACTGCTCACAAAAATCTCATATAAACCTTTGTGCTTGTCCTTTCCTACTAACTTCTGGCAAGCCTTTACAATCCTACTTTACTGGCTCCATCTTGTAGGTATTTCAGTACGATAACCTCTCAAGAGGTGTGCTGCATTAGCTGTCTTCCAAACAGCTCTGTGATAACTATGGCAATTGCTTAAACAGAAGAGGTTAAGAAACGTGTCCTGTTTCTTGGTTGGTTTTTTGTTTGTTTGTTTGGAGTTTTTTTGGTGTTTGGTTTTTTTTGGGGGGAGGGGGTGTGTTTTTTTTTTAATGTGCGTGTTTGTTTTTTAGCTGGTTTTGTTCTCTTATGTGCTGTGCTGTACACTTCTCTGCTGTGTAGCTGTTTCCTGCTTCTTTTTCTGGTGTGCATGCTTTCCTGATTCATCAAGTACCCTCTTTTACTGTCCTCATTATCCAGATATGCAGATATTACAAGTACACTGCCTGTCTTACTAGTTGCCTATGATGGCTCCCTTTGCTGTTTTGCTAGACACTATGCTGTGGGTACTAGTTTTGGCTCCTTCAAGAGTGGTGGCTCACAGTAATAGAAGGAAAGTTGGTGCAGGACACTTGGCACCTGAGACTGGACAGCTGACTGTAACTTAAACACTGATTTAATTGAAAATGTTGGAGAGGTGAGATGAAGAGCCACACAACAAATTACCTGGGCCACACTGTTAGGAACCACTAATGTTCCCTGTCCTCCATGCCTCTGAACACTTGTTAAGGCTGTGATGTGCAGCATGTGTGTGACACTCATATCGAGTACTGTGCTGAAGCAGAGGAAGCAGAAAGTGAAACTAGTTTTCAGTTAGAGTATAAGCAGGATGATAACAAACACAATGACTAAAAATAGGATTGTAAAAAGCTAAGGAATTACTGGTTTTCATTTTCATATTTTAGATCAGTTTTAAGCAGCATATGTTCTTATTTTGCCCAGTAGCATATGTATAAAATAGTGATATATATATGTATGTAATGCATATGTATTTATATATATAAAAGTATTGGGTAATCATTAATGGCATGAAATGTAACAAGAAGAAATGCTGGATTCTGCACCAGAGTAATGCTGGGCACAAGTATAATTGGGAGAGGGAGTGGCTGGAAAGCAGCCCTGCAGAAAGGGGTCTGGGGATGCTGGCTGACAGCAGGCTCAATAGGAGTCAGCAGTGTGCCCCAGCAGCCAAGAGGACAAACCGCATCCTGGGGTGCATCGAACACAGCATAACCAGCCGGTCAAAAGAGGTGATGATCCTGCTGTATTCAGCATTGGCGTGGCCTCACCTTGAATATTGTGTGCAGTTCTGGGCCCCACAATTTAAGAAGGATGTTAAGGTCCTTGAATGAATCCAGAGGAGGGCAACAAAGCTGGTGGCTGGGCTGGAAGGCACGTACTATGAAGAGCAGCTGAGGATTCTGGGTTTGTCTAGTTTGGAGAAAAAAGAGGCTGAGGGGTGACCTTATTGCTCTGTACAGCTTCCTGAGGAGGGGAAGTGAAGAGGGAGGTGCTGATCTCTTTCTTTTCCCTGGTATCCAGTGACAGGATGTGTGGGAATGATTCAAAGCTGCTCCAGGAGAGGTTCAAAGTTGACATTAGGAAACATTTATTTACCAAGAGGGTGGTCAAACACTGGAATAGGCTTCTTAGAGAGGTGCTCGAGGTCCCAAGCCTGTCAATGTTTAAGAGGCCTTTGGCCAATGCCCTTAATAACATGCTGTAACTTTTGGTCAGCCCTGAAGTGGTCAGGCAGTTGGACTATATGAGTGTTGTAGAATCATAGAATAGTTTGGGTTGGAAGGGACCTTCAAAGGTCATCTAGTCCAATCCCCCTGCCATGAGCATCTGCTTTACCCAGATCAGGTTGCTCAGAGCCCGATCCAGCCTGGCCTTGAATGTTTCCAGGGATGGGGCATCTACCACCTCTCTGGGCAACCTGTTCCAGTATTTTACCACCCTCATTGTAAAAATTTCTTCCTCATGTCTAACCTGAATCTCCCCTCTTCTAGTTTAAAACCATTACCCCTTGTCCTGTTGTAACATGCCTTGCATCCCCATCTTTCTTATAGGCCTCTTAAGTACTGAAAGGCCACAATATGGTCTCCCTGGAGCCTTCTCCAGGCTGAACAACCCCAACTCCCTCAGCCTGTCCTCATAGGAGAGGTGTTCCAGTCCTCTTTTGAGTTTCTTTCCCCCCTTCTTGTCTAGTTGTCCTATTCCCTCTTTACACATGAAATCTACTCAGCATTAAACCAAATCATGTGGAAGTCAAGCAGACGGCAAAGCAGGTACCACGATCTTCTGGGTCTGCATTCGCATCCCTGCTTCTCCGTGGGCGGCAGTCTCCTAGCTCGCTGCCAGGCACTGCGGATGCGCGGCCGCAGCTGTCCCGAGGAGGCCGGACTAGAGCTCCACTTCGCCCCTCGCCTACCGGAGCTGCTGGAGTTTTCTCCTTGTTTTCGGGTGATGGCGGGGAGGGGCTGTGGAGAAGGCGCCCTATTTTCTGCCGCCCGGGACTGAGGGGCTCGTGTTTTGTCGCTCCCAGGCTCCTGACAGTGTGGGACGCACTGGGGAAAGGCTGACGGCAGCGCCGGCGTGCCCGAGGCGGCTCGGGCGGGCGGAGGCGTGTCCGGCGCTAGGACCCAGGAGGACGCGAGGCAGCTCTTAGGGCCAGATTGCAAATTCGCCGTGACTCAGTGTGCTCGGCGCGGTGTACAGTGGGTAGCGGCAGGAGCAGGTCAGTGTTGTCCGTCTGTGGGGCTGGGTTTGGGGATTGGCGGGTTGTGCGGGTGAGAGCGGGTCGGGCGCTGCGTGGCTAGCTTGCTTCCTCCCCCCACCCTCGGCCTGGCGCTTGCTGCGCCGCTAACTGCGGCCGCTTGCTTGGTGTTTTTCAGCAAGCCAAGATGGAGTATGAGTGGAAGCCTGACGAACAGGGGCTTCAGCAGATCCTACAACTGCTCAAGGAGTCCCAATCCCCGGACACCACCACGCAGAGAGCCGTGCAACAAGTATCCTTGGTTGAGGCCTACACCGCGTGGGCGGGTGGGGCAGGCAGAGGGGGGCCGCGGCGGGTGCTGGGGAGGCCGGGAGCGCTGCGGCAGGCGGCAGCAGCCGGGCCTGCCCAGGGAGCCGCCACAGTGAGCGCTGTGGGCCGAGCCTCTGCCGGAGCGGGTGGCCGTGGCGCGGCGTTTGAACCGGCGAAGCGGTCTATGGGTCGCGGGGGCACCTTCCCCCGCCGGGAGCCCGGGCACCTGTTGCGAACACGGAGCCAAGGTTCGTTGTTTTTTTTTTTTTTTTTTTGTTAAAGCCCTGGCTCTGGCATGGCTGCTTCGTTATCTGCTGCTTTCCCAGGTTACCCCACGCTGGGCCGCTGCCAGCACCCAGTCCTCAGCCGCAGTGGATCCCGCCGAGAGGGCTGGGGCGGGGGGGCCGCTGCCCGCCGGACTGAGTTGGTGGTGTAGCGCGGGGTACCCGTCGCCTCTGTGGCAAAGCAGGGGTGGACAGGGGTTTCCTAAACTAATCTGGCGCTGCGATTCAAGGCAAAAGCCGTAGCTGGTGGGGGGAATGTCCCTGGTGGAGCAGCTGCCTGCATGCTCTCTTTGGTCTGCTGGCTCTGACAATGTATTTTGCTACGTTGTGACAATGTTTCTGCTTGCCGAGAATCCTGAGGTTGAAATGCTGCTCGTTACACTTTTTATATTTCACAGGAAGGGGGAAATCTACTGTATGTGGCTTCTTGTGCAGCTTTGCAGTGCAGTTTATGTTAATGTTGTATTAGGTTGGCATGAAAGTAATTGCGGTTTTGGACCGTGACTTTTAAATCATGATAACTAGGCTCAAACACATCTTTATTAATCAAAATAGGAACCATTAAGGTCAACACATTTTTGCTAATGAGAAATAAGTTTGTTTATTCCTGTAGCATAAAAATCCGTGCTTTGGGATTCAATGAACTCTTGGAAAGCATTTTCTGCATTCTGCTGGTTATGGAAGCATTTCTCTGAAAAAAAAAGTTGAGATGCTTGAAGAAGTGGTAGTTGGTTGTTGAGAAGTCAAGTGAATATGGCGGATGAGGCCAAATTCATTCCACTTTTGAAGTGTTGGCTGTGCAACATACAATTGGGTGTTGTGGAGAAGAATTGGGCCCTTTCTGTTGCCCAATGCCAGCTGCAGGCATTGCAGCTTTCAGTGCATCTCATCAATTTTCTGAGCATACTTCTCAGATGGAGTGGATCAGACTGGTAGCAGACTCCCAAACAGGGACCATGACCTTTTGTTGGTGCAAGTTTGGCTTTGGGAAGTGCTTTGGAGGTTCTTTTCAGTCTGACTACTGAGCTGGTCGTCACAGGTTATTGTATATAATCCACTTTTCATCACACGTTACAATCCGATCGAGAAGTGGTTTGTTGTTCTTGTGTAGAATAAGAGAAGACATCACTTCAAAATGATGATTTTTTTGATTTTTGGTCAGCTCACGAGGCACCCACTTATCGAGCTTTTTCACCTTTCCAGTTTGCTTCAAATGTCAAATGGTCATAGAATGGTAGACATTGAGTTCTTCAGCAACTTCTCCTGTAGTTGTAAAAGGATCAGCTTCAATGATTGCTCTCAGTTGGTCGTAGTCAACTTCTGATGGCTGACCACTATGCTCCTCATCTTCAAGGCTCTCATCTCCTTTGAGAAATGTCTTGAACCACCACTGCACTGTATGTTCATTAGCAGTTTCTGGGCTAAATGCGTTGATGTTGCGAGTTCTCTGCTGCTTTACGACCCATCTTGAACTCGAATAAGAAAACAGCTTGAATTTGCTTTTTGTCTTAAAGAAATATAAAATAAACAAGTATTAACTCATTAGCAAAAAAAAAAACCCAAAACATAAAGCAGGAAAAGCACATTAAAATGATGTGTAATATAACCACATTTATTTAAGAATGTATTCCAATATCAAACGGCAAATTTCAACAGTGCAAAAACTGCATTTCCTTTTGCACCAACTGAATAGATTGTTGGTTTGTTGTTTGGATGTTGTGTCATTCCCCTCCTCAAGTCTCTCATCGTAGAAGTGCTGAAATAGCAAGGTTTTAAGGAAGAAAGGCTGAGAGAGGGAAATTTTACATTAAGACCAATAGAAGCCTAAGTCTTGAAAAATAAAGCTCTCATCTACTGTCTCCTAGTCCTTGAGCTAACTAGATAATTTCTTTAAAATATCTGAAAGTCTTGAAAGGATATCCTCCTATGAAGGATATGAGTTTAGCATCTTGATCCCTTTTTATTTAAGGTATTTGCTTCAAGGTCTTCACAGAAAGCAGCAGAATTCATTTATATAGGTAAGAATATATATATATGTGAATGTATTATTTAAAGAGTTTAGCTTGAAACCAAATTTGCTTGACTTTTAGGCTTTCCTAACAGATGTGGTCAAACTTTGGAAGGCTTCTGTTCTTATCTGAAAAGTGAAGGTAGTTTTCATCTTGTTCTTGCAGCTATATTTTGGATTCTTAACATGCTATTGCTTTCTTTGAAAAATACTATACAGAAGTGGCTAAGTAAATAATTCTGATAATTCCCCAAACTTAAACAGGTGCTCATTTTTAGTATTTCAAATGTAAAAGTGTTTATAGCAACAGTGTTTATATTGTAGCTTTCATGTAAAATTATATTTTAAAGCTCTGCTTCAAATAACTTAATGGCATCTGGTTTGTTTTTGAAAAATAGCAGTGTATGTGTAGGATGGGCAATATAGGTCATGCTGTCTGTCTTGAAGATGAGTAGAAATTTACTGAACAAAAGTGCTGTTACCTGGTGTTTGAAATTCTTCTTAAACGGCAGTGGTAAGTTCCTGCTCTGCTGAAATACCTGTGCTTTCAGGGAGGTTCTCATATGTTGGTCTGTAACCATTAGGTAAGTGGCACATTTTTACCATTGTTTTATAAGTTTGGGAAAATGTTCTTGACAGGCCATGTCCTATAATTAAAAAAAGACTGTTTCGCAAAAATTTGTGATGGTGGTTGTATTGTGGAATGCTACTTAGTAGCATGTCCAAGTAGGATGGTGATTAACGGTTTCAAATGTAATGTACTTCCAGTCCATAATTTTTAAATAAGATTCAGTGTGTTAACTCTCTCATGCTCTTTATGAGCAGCAGCTTTGGCTGTTTTGCCTTTTCTCGAGCGGCTAGGAGTGCTTTTTGCTGAAGCTTCCGAAGACACACCGCAAATCTCAGGACTAAAAAGAGACGCAAACCTCCTATTGAACCTCATTTCTCTTAACAGTAACACAAACTGACACACATTCAGCAAACCAGATAACACCATCAAAGCTCCAAGGATATTCAAAGTTCTCTAAAACATTTGCAAACTGTCCTAGCGAAAACACAAAAGGATTGTTAGTCAGCCTTTCTAAAGATTCGCTTGACCAATTAGCAAATATAGAGCCATTCTGCTCTTTAATCTCTCCTGGAGGTTTTTCAAGGTAAAGCAGAAGCGAGTAGAAATTCATTAGCGACTGCAGTATAATGAAATAAACCAATGCCAAACCACACAGAATCATCATGACCGCTGTCCAGTTTCTTGTTGTTATATAATGAATACTTCTTTTCAGAAAGAAACACCAGCACAGATATGGGATCAGCGAGCACAATGTAGAAAATAACTGATACAACTTTTGCCATAACATCTTTAAATCAATGTAATTCACTTTGCCTTAATACCACTAAATAATATCCAAAGCAAACAGACGCGCAAGTATCACAACTCTATGAGTTGGCACCGTGCCAAGAAAAATTGAAAGGTATGTCAGAGCAGTAGAAAAGCCAAAAATCTCCAAATTTACCCCTTTCTCTTGCCCCACGTTGGGCGCCAATTATCTGTCGAGGGTTAGGATTGCGGGACGACAATCAAACCCTGGCAGATGTACTGTTAACCTCCTCTCCTCCCCACTTCCCCCTTTTGCCCCTCCCTCTCCCCCCTTCCCACTCAGGACAGGCGATCGGGAGGGAAAGAAGGACAGAGAGAAGAGAGTTGGAAAAGTTAAAGATGTTTTACTAATGCTACTAATAAGAATAGACAAAATAACACAAAATATACAAAACCAATCTTGTAAGTCTCAGCAACTGCAGAGTCAGCACCCAAAGTCCTGGATTAGACTCTGTAGCCAACCGGAGCTGGATTCAGCCTCTCACTAGGCCTCAGTTCGCAGGGATGACCAGCAAGGTCCTCTCCTAATGTCAGCCATGAGGAAAAAAGGGAAAAAGGGCAAAAGGGGCGAGATCCTCGTGATCTCCCACTTTATATGAAGTATTCACGTGAATGGAATGTTATACACCGTTGGTCAGTCTCTCGATCACCAGTTTCTCGTTGCCCCTCTCGCGAGATGTCCATCCGTGCTTATCAATAAGTTTGCATTCCATTGCTAGGTTTAACCAAAACATGTGTTGGGTTCTCCAGGAAAATGCAGCTAACATGAAGGCTTTAGCTGACAGGCAAATTCACTAAAAGAGAAACTTGTTTTTAACAAAACCAGGACACACAGTTTTGGCATATTTAGGTGTTTAGAACTCAAATGTAATAAAGTGAGGAGCGTAGGTTAGCCAAAACCATTTGTTAACAAAGTTATGCATTGATAAGCCTTTCAAACATTTTTTTTCAAATGAAGATATAGATATTTCTTGGAGTAAAAAAGGTGAAGTGGGTGAAGAAATTTATAAGAAAATATGGCCTTGTGCTGGGTTGGCTGAGATAGGGTTAATTTCCACAGGAAGCTGTGGGGAGGACACATCCACTCAGTTTTGAAAAGAGGGGTGGGGGTGGTGGAAGGTGTGGTTCCTCCTTTCACTGCCAGGGAGCATGGTGGTCTGGGATGCTCTTGCTTCTCCGAACTGTGCAGTTTGGTGCTATTGTGTTTTGAGCGCGAGCTGCTTTCCGTGACAGGGGGAGGTTTTGGCATGAGCTGTGATTGGGAGTTCATGATCGCTGATTAGAGGAATAATTTGCTTGGAAAGGTGGGCTGCACACTGGGATTACCATGTGGTGAGAAATTGCACTATGTATCCCTTGCTTTGTATAGTCTTTCATTATTATTACTGTTTATTTTTTTTTCCTCTTCTTTTTTGCTGTTCCATTAAACCATTCTTATCCCAACCCACAAATTTTGCTTTTTGTTTCCTGATTCTCCTTCCCATCCCACTGGGGTCAGGGAAGGGGTGAGCAAGCTGCATGTGGTTTTAGTTGCCAGCTGGGGAGGGGCTGGGGCTAACCTATGAGAATCCTTTTTGGTGCCCAGCATGGGACAATGAAAGGTTGGGTTAATGACAGATCTGACCAGAGCATGTTAAAATACACATTTACTATATTAGTTAAGTAGTTGCTCGTCATGATATTGCTTTTTTTGTCATTGTGGTTGTGTTACATAAATTCTTACATGGACTATGTATTCCCTGTGGTGCCGTTTATCACCTCTGGGAGAAGGATTAGGCTTATCATATTGCTGTCCTGTGTAATATCAACTTGTGAGATGGTGACATCAGTTGTCGTGCTTTTATGTTGATATTCTTATGCAGCATTGTTGTCATTCCTATACCTCGGGTGCCACCTCTTGGAATTGATGAGTAATTGCACCCAATCTATGGGGAAGGATGGGAGAGAGGGACCTTTCCCCTGCTTTTTCATCTACTTTTTCTCCTTTGGCTTAGGTACAACAGTTTTTGAGAATTTTGAACACCCTGGGGATGTTCAAGCTAGCATGTTCTTATTGCTATGTCTCCTGAATGTGTCTCAGATCATATTTAGGTTTACAGAAAGATTATTTAAGAATATCACCCAGAGATCTGCCCTGAGGCTGGATGGTCATGGGTGGCATGGTATGTGGGAGAACATGAACAGATATATAGAGAATTTCTCACCTCCAGTGGTTTGGAAATTGACTCGTGAACAACTACAGGACCCTGATGAAGTGCTGGTTTGACTGAAAATGAGTTAATTTTCTTCATGCAGTTAGAAACCTTTCTTTTTCATAGCTAGCACAGTCATTATTTGGACTTAGTTTGAGAACAAGAGGTAACACCCCAGCATAGAGTTAATGTTTTTAATTGCTCTGGTCTGAGAGCCAAGGATGTTCTGAGCACTCTGCCCACAGGTACAAGGCATCGAGGAAGGGGGGCGTAGATGGGGCAGACCTTGACTGACATCCAGACTAATCAATAAGAGTATTCCATCCCATTAGCATCATGCTTCATATTTAAGGAGAGTCGGGATCTTCTGGTCTCTCTTGCTCTCTCTTGGGAGCGCTCTCTCTCCCGCCTTCTTCTTCACTCTTTTTGTCAGAGCCGGGAGAGTTCAGTTTGGGATGTTTAGTTTGGCCTTTTGCCATTTTGCAGAGGCCTCTGAGCCTTTCTACCTTTTTTTTTTTCCCTCTTTTCTCTTGAGATTGGCTGTTTGGGACCAGGTACTGCTTTCTGGGACTGACTGCTTGGTGTGGATAGAGTTTGTGAGGAATTGCCTTGAGTATCTTTTATTTCTATTTTATATATATATTTACTAGTAGTCTATTAGTATTTTGTTATTTTATTAAACTGTGTTTTTCTCAATACAAGTTTCTCCCTTCCCCTTTGATTCTCACCTATTGGGGGGGGTGGGGGGGTGGGGAGGGGGGTGAGCGGCTATCATGATTGCATTGCTAGTTTGGGTTAAACCACGACAACTATTTAAAAGGCAAATGCTGCAGTTATTCCAAAGAGGCACAACTTATCACATTGTGCTGGCCCCTGACCAGTATGTACCAAAAACTGCTCAATATTCTGCAGCACTCCCAGAGTGAAGAGAGGGAAAACAGATCGACACGCACTGTGGCTACTCCTACCCTCTTGCTGAATGCTGCAGTTACTCAAACTCCAGAGACAGACAATGTGGCTACTCCAAACCCAGGCAACAGGTGCTGCAGCTGAACCAGAGAACCAACCTGTGCCAATATCAGTTGCCCCTATACAGAAAAAGAAATACACAAAGAAATCAGTTCACTTAATGAGGGATAATGATGATGAACCAGGGTCGTCATGAGAACAGCAGGAAGAGGCAGAACCAGAGATAATCACCCAGTCTCTATCCCTGAGTGAGCTGTGAGATATGCAAAAATATTTCAGCCACCAGGATGGCAAGCACATTGTTGCCTGGCTGCTCCAATGCTGGGATAACAGGGCCAGTAGCTTGGAAACAGAAGGCAGGAAAACCAAGCATCTGGGATCCCTTTCTAGGGAAGGGGACATTGACAAAGTGATTGGGGAAAAATACATAAGCCCTCACCCTCTGGAGGTGACTTCAGTTGGGTGTGAAGGAAAGATACCCCTTCAAGGAAGATGTTACCTGTCACCCAGGCAAGTGGACCACCATGGAGAAAGATATCTAGTACTTGAGGGAATTAGCTGTGCTGGAGGATCCAAATAATGAGGATTTATCCACAGATACAGATGAGATCCAGTGCACACAACCCATGTAGCGGAAGTTCCTGCAGAGTGCACCGTTGTCGTATGTCAGCTTGTTGGCAGTAATGTCCTGGAAAGAAGGCAAGGGACAAATGGTGAATGAATTGGCTGGCCAACTCTGATGATACGAAGGAAATTTTTCTTCCTCCCTATGGGCCTGCGTCTCAGCTGTGGAGAAACTGCCAGACGTGTTAGCTGAGAAACTGTCCCAACAGCCCCAGCGATTTGATAATAAGTTCTACTTCCCACTAGAATCTTGGCTATTTGGAATGAGTCTTTCTTGGCTCAAGAGAGAATGTAAAGGATAGAAAAAATGGACCACCCTATGGTTTTTCCTGTGTGGCCATGGAGAAGACATGAGGAGGTGGGATTGAAAACTTACCTCAGTCCTATAGGCATGGGTACATGAATTGCAAGGAAAAACAACCACAAGAGGGGTTTCTGCCAGGAAAAACACTGCTCCAGTTTCCAGTGGGCAGTTCCCCAGATAGAGTAGCAGGGCTGATCTTGCCTCTGATCCTCTTGAATGGACTTCCATTTAATTTTTGCAAAAAGTGAGTAATGAATATTATGACCCGGTATTAGAGTGGCCCCGCCTCCAGCCAGATGGAGGAGAGGGACAACTGGGTTTATTGGACTATATGGATTTAATAGCCTGGCATGTCAGACCCACAAGAGTACAAGGCTCTAGTGGACACTGGTGCACAGTGTTCCCTAATGCTATCAAACTATGAAGGGGCAGAACCTATCACTGTTATTGGAGTGACTGGCAGATCCCAACAGTTGACTGTATTAGAAGCTGTAGTGAGTCTAACTGGGAAGGACTGGCAAAAGCACCCTTTTGTGACTGCCCTGGATGTTCCATGCATCCTTGGTATAGACTGTCTCAGGAGAGGGTATTTTAAGGACCGAAAAGGGTATCGGTGGGCTTTTGGCATAGCAGCCAAAAGACAGGGGACCTTAAACAGCTGTCTACCTCACTGATCTCTCAGAGGACCCATCTGGTGTGGGATTGCTGAGGGTCAAAAAACAGCAGGTGCCAATTGCTACCAAGATGGTGCACCAGCAGCAATATTGCACTGAGGCTCTCTGATTCACATCCATAAGTTGATTTGTCAAATGGAGAGTCAAAGAGTGATCAGTAAGATTCACTCCCCCTTTAACAGTGCAGAAGTCCAATGGAGAATGGAGTCTAGCAGTAGACTCTTGTGGCCTGAATGAAGCCATGCCGTCATTAAGTGCTGCCATGCGGGACATGCTACAACTGCAATACGGACGTGAGTCAAAGGCAGCCAAGTGGTATGCCACAATTGACATCACTACTGCATATTTTCTCAATTCCTTTGGTAGCAGAGTGCAGGCCACAGTTTGCTTTTACCTGGAGGGGTATCTGGTACACTTGGAATTGACTGCCCCAGAGGTGGAATTACAGCTCTGCCATTTGCCATGGACTGATCCACAGTGCACTGAAACAGGACAAAGCTCTGGAACACCTGCAGTACATTGATGACAAAATCATGTGGGGTGACAGTGCAGAAGGAGAAAAGGGAGAGAATAATCCAAATTCTTCTGAAGCTGGTTTTGCCATAAAACAAAGAAAGGTCATGGGGCCTACATGGGACATCCATCCATTAGCAGTAAAAAGGCAAGATGGATGTCATATCCCAATGGATGCGATTAAAATAAATCCAGCTATGTCTTCACCAATTAACAAAGAAACACAAGCTTTTGTAGGCATTGTGGTTTTTTGGAGAATGGACATTCCAAGCTACAGTCAGATTGTAAGCCCTTCCTGTTAAGTGACCCAGAAGAAGAATGTTTTCGAATGGGGCCTTGAAGGATGGTAAGCCTTTGTGCTAGTCCAAGCAGGACAGGATTATGAAAGTATGCTCAACACTGCAGCCAGGGAGAATGGTCCTACCTTGAGCCTCTGGCAGAAAGCACCAGGGGAGAGTTGAGGTAGACTCCTGGGGTTTTGTAGTTAGGGATACAGAGGATCTGAGGCCAACTATACTCCTACTGAAAAAGAGATACTAGCAGCATATGAAGGGGTTTGAGCTGCTTCAGAAGTGGTTGGTATTGAAGCACAGCTTCTCCTGACACCTTGACCGCCAGTGCTGGGCTGGATGTTCAAAGGTAGGTCTCCTCTTCACATCATGCAACTGATTCTACATGGAGTATGTGGCTCACACTGATCACACAATGGGCTTGAATGGGGAACCCTGTTCATGCAGGGATCTTAGAAGTGATTACAGACTGGCCAGAAGGTAAAGATTACAGCATATCACCGTAAGAGGAGTTGACATGTGGTGAAGAGGCCCCACTGTATAATAAATTACCAGAGAATGAGAAGCAATATGCCTTGTTCACTGATGGGTCCTGTTGCATTGTGGAAAAGCATTGGAGGTGGAAAGCTGCTGTGTGGAGTTCCACATGACAGGTTGCAGAAACCACTGAAGGACAGGATGAATTGACTCAGTTTGCAGAGGTGAAAAATATCCAGCTGGCTTTAGATATATCTGAAAGAGAAAAATGACCAGTACTTTATCTTTACATTGACTCATGGATATAGGCAAATGCCTGGTGGGGGTGGTTGCAACAATGAAAGCAGAGCAAATTACAGCGTAGAGGCAAACCCATCTGGGCTGCCACATTGTGGCAAGATAAAGCTGCGCGACTAGAGAACCTACTTGTTAAAGTATGTGACGCAAGTGCTCAAGTACTGAAGTGTCAGACCACTGAAGAAAGTCAAACTGACCAGCAGGTGGATCAGACTGCTATGATTGGGGTGGCTGAGGTGGATTTGGACTGGCAACATAAAGGTGAACTATTTCTGGTTCAGTGGGCCCATGATGCTTCAGGTCATCAAGGAAGGGATGCAACATATAGATGGGCTCATGATTGAGGGATGGATTTAACCATGGACACTATTGCACAGGCTATCCATGATTGTGAAACATCTACTGTGATCAAGCAAGCCAAGTGGTTAAAGCTTTTATGGTACGGGGGGGGCAATGACTAAAGTATACACATGAGGAGGCCTGGCAGATTGACTATATTGCACTCCTGCAACCCCCCAGGACAAGTGCTATGTGCTTACAATGGTGGAAGCAACAACTGGATGGCTGGAAACATAGGCTGTGCCCCATGCCACCATCTGGAATACTATCCTGTGCCTTGAAAAGCGGTGATGTGGCACCCCAGAAAGAATTAAGTCCCAAAACAACATCATAGACACTTGGGCCAAAGAGCATGGCACTGACTGGATGTATCACATTCCCCTATCATGCACCAGCCTCCAGGAAAACTGAAGAGCACAATGGACTGTTAAAGACTACGCTAAGGGCAATGGGTGGTGGGGCTTTCAAACATTGGGATACACATTTAGCACAAACCACCTGGTTAGTCAACACTAAGGGGTTTGCCAATTGAGCTGGCCCTGCCCAATCAGAACTTTCACATACTGTAGAACGGGGTGAAGTCCCTGTAGCGAACATGAAAAATATGCTTGGGAAGACAGTCTGGGTTACTCCTGCCTCAAGTAAAGGCAAACCCATCTGTGAGATTGCTTTTGCTCAGGGACCTGGGTGCACTTGGTGGGTAATGCTGAAGGATAAAGGAGTTTGATGTGTACGTCAAGGGGATTTGATTCTGGGTGAGAATTCTCCATAATGTGAACTGCATGATGTTAATTGCTACATAGTATCATATGCCAGTCTAACAGTATTCAGTAAGTACCTTTCAGGTTAACGAAGAATGAACTTTGATAAAACTGGACAAAGTGCAGTAATGATGATACCAGAGCTGGCTTCAACAACTGGCATCCAGCCACCTCTTTGTGGTAAATATCTTAAACCTGCAGGCCGTGGGCAAGAACCGTGCCAGATGCACCAGCTATGAGTTCAAGATGCAGCATGCAACAATCGGAATCATAGAATAGTTTGGGTTGGAAGGGACCTTCAAAGGTCATCTAGTCCAATCCCCCTACTATGAGAAGGGACATCTTCAACTACATCAGGTTGCTCAGAGCCCCGTCCAGCCTGGCCTTGAATGTTTCTAGGGAAGATGCATCTACCAACTCTCTGGAGAACCTGTTCCAGTCTTTTACCACCCTCATAGTAAAAAAATGTGTTCCTCGTGTCTAGCCTGAATCTCCCTTCCTGTAGTTTAAAACTATTACTCCTTTTCTTATTGCCATAGGCCCTACTAAAATGTCTGTCCCAATCTTTCTTATAAGCCACTTTTATGGAGTGAAAGGCTGTTAGGCCTCCCCAGAGCCTTCTCCAGGCTGAACAACCCCAACTCTCAGCCTTTCCTCATACGAGAGGTGTTCTATCCCTCTGATTGTCTTGGTGGCCCTCCTCTGGACCCTCTTCAAAAGCTCCATGTCTTTCTTGTACTGAGAGCTCCAGAGATGGATGTAGTACTCCAGGTGGGGTATCACCAGAGCAGAGGGGCAGAATCACCTCCCTTGGCCTGCTGGCCATGTTCCTTTTGATGCAGCCCAAGATACGATTTGCCTTCTGGGCTGCCAACGCTCATTGCCACACCTTGTCCAATCTTTCTTCCACCAGTACTCCCAAGTCCTTCTCTGCAGGACTGCTTGCAATTCCTTCATCCTCCAGCCTGTATTGATACCTGGGGCTGCCCTGACCCAGGTGCAGAACCTTGTACTTGACCTTGTTGAACCTCATGAGGTTCGTGTGGGCCCACTTCTTGAGCTTGTCCAGGTCCCTCTGGATGGCATCCTGTCTGTCAGGCATGTCAACTACATCTCTCAGCTTGGTGTCATCGACAAACTCAATCCCACTGTCTGTGTCATTGCTGAAGATATTAAAAATTACTGGGTCAAGTACGGACCTCTGAGGGGCACCACTTATAACAGTGTCCATCCAGATATGGTGCCATTGACATCTACTCTCTGGGTATGACCATCCAGCCAGTCCCTTATCTACCAAACAGTCCACCTGTCAAATCCATACCTCTCCAATTTAGAGAGAAGGATGTTGTGGGGGACCACATAGATGAGGCTGACACTTCAGTAGTTCCCGAGGTCCTCCTTTCTACCCTCTTTGAAAATGGGTGCAATGTTTCCTTTTTTCCAGTCATCAAGGATTTCACCTGACTGCCATGACTTTTTAAATATCTTGGAGAGTGGCTTGGCAAGTACATCAGCCAATTCTCTCAGGACTCTGGAACACATCTCATCAGGTCCCAAACTTTTATGTATATTCATGTTCTTCAGGTGGTCACGAACCTGATCTGTTACAGTGGGAGGTACTTTGATCCTCCAGTCCCTGCCTGTATGTCCATCCACTCAAGAGGTGTGGGAAGAGAGTTTGCCAGTGAAGACTGAGGCAAAGAAGTTGTTGAGTACCTCAGCCTTCTCCTCATCCACTGTACCAGTTTGCCAGTCTTGCCAGTCTTTCTTTGTCCTTCCTTTTCTGGTTGACATACCTGTAGAAGCCCTTCTTGTTATTCTTTGCATCCCTTGCTAAGTTCAGCTCCAGTTGCCTTTTGGCCTTCCCGACCCCATCTCTGCACAACCAGGCAGTGTTCATATACTCTTCCCAGGACACCTGTCCCTGTTTCCACTGCCTGTGCATTTCCTTCTTGCTCTTTAGTTTGACCAGCAGGTGTTGACTCAGCCATGCAGGCCTCTTGCCTTCCTTACCTGATTTCTTACACCTGGGGATCACAAGCTCTTGCGCTCTATGGAAAGTGTCCTTAAAGATCTGCCAACTCTGTTCCGTTCCCTTGTTCCTGAGGGCAGTTTCCCAGGGGATCTCTTGACTAACTCCTTGAAGAGCTGGAAGTTTGGCTTTCCTAAAATTCAGGGTCTTGACTTTACTCTGCACCTGTCCCACATTCCTCAGGACTGTGAAGTCCACCAGTGCATGATCACTGCAGCCCAGCCTGCCTTCAGTCTTGACATTACTGATTAGCTCAAGCTCAGGTCCATTGGTGACCATCAGGTCTAGTATCACATCCCCCTGGTAGTGCTGCCATTACCTGGCATTGGAAGTTATCCTCATTGTACTCCAGGAGTCTCTTGGATTGCCTACAGCTCACCGTGCTATTTTTCCAGCAGATGTTCAGGTGCTTGAAGGCCCTCAGCAGGATGAGAGCCTGTGAGTGCAATGCCTACTGTAGCTGGAGTAAGAAGGCTTCATCAATAGTCTCCCCCTAGTCAGGTGGCCTGTAGTAGAGACCAACCACAAGGTTTCCTTTTTTGCTTTGGTCTCTGATTCTTACCCATAAGCTTTTAACCTGCTTGTGGCTATTTTTTAGAGACAGCTCTTCACGTTCTATTCATCTCTTGATGTAGAGGGCAACCCCTCAACTCTTCCTTCCTTGCCTGTCCCTTCTGAACAGCCTGAAGCCATCAGTAGCAACACTCTAGTCTTGGGATCAGTCTCACGAAGTTTCAGTAATGGCCACTAGGTCATAGCTTTCTAGCAGCGCAGTGTCTTCCAACTCCTCCTGTTTGTTGTCCATGCTGCATGCATTGGTGTAGAGAGGCACTTCAGCTGCGCTGTGTGCCATGTCACCTTCTTAGAGGAACACCCCTTAATTCCTTTGAAGTACTTCACTGGTGCAACACAAGGCCACACTACAACATGACACATCATCTTTCTTGCCCTGGGAGACTGTTTTGACAGATATAGCCCAAAGTCATGGACTAAATGGACTTAATTGACATTTTAGAGGGATGAGATGATTCCATGGACTAAGGAAATAATATGTTTGTGTGTGTGTGTATATATATGTATATATGAAAAAGTGGTAGTAATTAATTGGAATGTATTGGTAAGTGTAAGATCTGAGGATGACATAAATGGTATGGAATAAAGGGTGGAATGTGTTGGGTCGGCTGAGATAGGGTTAATTTCTAGAGGAAGCTGTGGGGATGACACATCCAGGACAGCTGACCCAAAACTAGCCAAAGGAATATTGGATACTGTATAAGCTCATGCTCATTTTAAAAAGGGGAGGTGGAAGGTGTGGTTCCTCTTTCTTGCTGCCAGGGAGCCCAGTGGTCCAGGACGCTCTTAGTTCTCTGAACTGCGCAGTTCAGTGCTATTGTGTTTTGAGTGTGAGGTGCTGTTCGGGACTGGGGGAGGTTTTGGCACGAGCTGTGGTTGGGAGTTCGTGATCGCTGATTAGAGGAATAATTTGCTCGGAAAGGTGGGCTGCACACTGGGATTACCATGTGGTGAGAAATTGCACTGTGTATCCCTTGCTTTGTATAGTCTTTCATTATTATTACAGTTTTTTTTCCTCTTCTTTTTTGCTGTTCCATTAAACTGTTCTTATCCCAACCCTTTGTGTAGTCTTTCATTATTATTGTTGTTTTTGTGATGGGTGTTTTGTGTTTGGTTTTTTTTTTCTATTAAACTCTTCTTATCCCAAGGCATGAGTTTTGCTTTTTGTTTCCTAATTCTCCTCATCCTACCATGGGCAGGGGAGGGGTAAGCATGTGGTACCTGGTTTTAGTTGCCAGCTGGGGGGAGGGGCTGGGACTAAACTACGTCAGGCTTATAAATTATTCTTTGATACCTAGACCTATTAGGTGTTTTCTAATTAATTCTCTAATACAGTTCTTTTAGTATTTTCTGCTTATTTCTGTTGCTGCTTCTTATTTGAGCTGTTGGAATTCACAGCTATTAGTGATGTTTGACTGACTGTTGTGATTATGTTTCTGAAGCTTGGAGAAGAAGAAAAATCTTTGGGAATGTACTACCCTGCTTCTTAGCTGTTCTTGAAAGAGTTCTTTGGCATGGTACCTTTCACAAAAATCTTTGGATGTGTTTATTCATTTCCATGGGCCATTTAGAATGTTTTGTATTATTTTCGCTTCCTATGACCATCCTTTTGTTTACATTTTGTCTACTGTGTATTTCACAGCAGAGGAACTTGTATCTGGGATAAGTACATTTTACTCTCTTATTAAGTGGAAAGAGGAAAGGTTTCTCTAGCAAAGTTACTAGTTGATGCAAACAGCTTAAATATTTAAAAATGAAGTTTCTTAAGTTTGTGATTGAGACACTGGCTGTTGGTCTTTGGAAAGGCCATCAGTGTCCTAACATAAATACATCTAAGGTTTAGCGACTTTTAATATTTAGAGGTTTAGCTATACAGCAAGTAAAGTAAATGCCTATGAAGCAAATAATCTTATTAGGTTGGTGCAAAAGTAATTGCAGTTTTTGCATTGTTGAATTTGCCATTTCATATTGGAATACATTCTTAAATAAATGTGGTTATGTTATACATCATTTTAATGCAGTTTTCTCGCTTTATGTTTTTTTTGCTAATGACTTATTACATGGTGTTTATTTTATATTTTTTTAGACTATGGAAATTATGTTAGACAAAAAGCAAATTCGAGCTAGTTTCTTATTCGAGTTCAAAATGGGTCGTAAAGCAGAGACAACTTGCAACATCAACAACACGTTTGGCCCAGGAACTGCTAACGAACGTACAGTGCAGTGGTGGTTCCAGAAGTTTTGCTAAGGAGATGAGAGACTTGAAGATGAGGAGTGTAGTAGAGTTGATATCGGAAGTTGACAACGACCAACTGAGAGCAATCATTGAAGCTGATCCTCTTACAACTACATGAGAAATTGCTGAAGAACTCAACGTCGACCATTCTATGGTCATTTGGCATTTGAAACAAACTGGAGAGGTGAAAAAGCTCGATAAGTGGGTGCCTCGTGAGCTGACCAAAAATCCAAGAAATCATCGTTTTGAAGTGTTGTCTTATTCTACGCAACAATAATGAACCATTTCTTGATCGGATTATGACATGCGATGAAAAGTGGATTTTATACGACAACTGGCAACAACCAGCTCAGTGGTTGGACCGAGAAGAATCTCCAAAGCACTTCCCAAAGCCAAACTTGCACCAACAAAAGGTCATGGTCACTGATGGTCTGCTGCTGATCTGATCCTCTACAGCTTTCTGAATCCCAGCAGAATCATTCCATCTGAGAAGTATGCTCAGCAAATCGATGAGAGGCACCGAACACTGCAATGCCTGCAGCTGGCATTGGTCAACAGAAAGGGCCAAATTCTTCTCCACAACAATGCCTGATCACACATTGTACAACCAACACTTCACAAGTGGAACAAATTGGGCTACGAAGTTTGGCCTCATCTGCCATATTCACCTGACCTCTCGTCATCCAACTACCACTTCTTCAAGTATCTTGACAACTTTTTGCAGGGAAAACACTTCCACAACCAGCAGGATGCAGAAAATGCTTTCCAAGAGTTTGTCGAATCCTGAAGCACGGATTTTTACACTACAGGAATAAACAAACTTATTTCTCATTGGCAAAAATGTATTGACTGTAACGGTTCCTATTTTGATTAATAAAGATGTGTTTGAGCCTAGTTATCATGATTTAAAATTCATGGTCCAATAGTGCAATTACTTTTGCACCATCCTAATACTTCTTTTAAAAATCACTTTTTGTTAAATGTCTTGATTGTTTGCCATACTGATCATATCTACTGGATTTAGTAACCTAAGGACAACTCTGTGTGCTTATAACTTAAAATATTTTTGACCATAATACTAATTAGTAACAGGGTGTGAGAACAGGATACAAGGGAAATGCCGTATTGCTGTTCTAGCCAATCAGTAGCAGAATACTTGGAAATTTGAGGGAGAAGTAATGACAAATTTTAGAAAAACAACTACATATCTTGTAGCTTTTCAGAAACATAATCATTCTTCCTGCAGTTTCCCCAAGGACAGTGAAGAGGCTAGTATTGCTAGTAAGGTACTTGTTCAGAGAGGTGTCACTCTAGAAAGTCAGTTTGGATACAGAATGATTTGGTTGGTTGGTTGTTTTTTTGAGACCATGAAAAAGCATTAACTTCTTGGTATAAATATTTGGGCATTTAAACAGATTCTCGCTATTGAAATCTCAGGCTGTGGCTAGTTAGCACTGTGAAAAAAGTAAATGACTAATATTAAAGTGAGTAGCTTATAAGAATTATAATAACTGTTGTATTTTAATGCTGAAATGCTTTTATTTATTGTGGAGAAAAAAATGACCTATTATGGGATTGTGTCTGAGTGGATTCCTTAGGTTTGGCTGGCTGCAAGTGTAAATATTGAAATCTTAAACTAATTTCTGTGTCTGTCCCTGGATTCTTTTTTCAGATTTCAACTAAACTAAAACCTACTGCTTCAGTGTGAAAATTACAGAAACTGTTCTGAGATTGTTCATGCTCTGTATGTTGTGAGCTTATAGTCACAGCTGTTTGAAATGACGCAATAGTACGTAACTCAATAATCATAATATCCAGAAAGCTATAAATGCTTTGTGTGAAGATTCAAATTTCCTTAACAGTTTCTCTTTTCAGAAACTAGAACAACTCAATCAGTATCCAGATTTCAACAACTACCTGATTTTTGTTCTTACAAAGTTGAAGTCTGAAGGTAAGTTCTTGAGATATTGACTGGTTTATTCTATTTTTTTTCTTCTTTTTAATTTATTTTATTTAGGTTGAAAGAAATAGGAAGCTGATTTCTGTAGTTAGTTTGCTGGTTGGTTGATCTCCATAGTCATGTAGAATTCTTTTTATCCTCTCAGGAGCCTGTGAAAAAAGATCTGATAACATGTTGGTGCTTGTAGTTTCAGTCTTGGAATAGATTCCATTCTAAATGTCCTGTAAAATCTTCCCAGAAATGTGGGTGCATCATATTTTTATCAGACTATAGTGAAATTGTGGAAAAACTTTGAACTTCATGGTGATGAGTTGTGAATATACACATTATAAAATGTGCTGCTAAATCCAGTTGTTATTGTGATCTTCTTAGTAATCAGCCTGTTAAATGTTTTGAATATCATATACTAGAGTTGTCCAAAGATTGCCTGTCAAAATCTTAATTCTAAAGTCTTAATTCTAATAAAATGTAGTTACTTACTGTTGGCTTATTTGTATAGACGTTAGTGCAAATTGTTTATGGCATACTGTGTAGCCTCTTCCAGTACGTAAATTCAGGCAGTTACTTATTAATGATCAGGGTGTGTAAAATACTTTTTCCAGTGTATTACAGCTACTGATTTGTGAGGTCTTTACCAGTGAAAGAGAATTATTTTAAGATCTGTTTTGGCACATCTTCTGTCTTCATTACATTTGTTTGTACTTAATGTGTTTGATTTTTATTTTGGTTTGTTTTTTTCTTAGTGTCCTACTACCAGTGCTTTTTCTGCCTTCTAGTGCTTCACCTCCAAGTTTCTGAGTGCTTGCTTTTTTCACTTTGAATTAGATTTTGCTTACATGTGGCCCTGTAACATTCAAAGCATCAGCAAGAACATTTATATTATGTTTGAACTAGTGTTTTGGTTGTGCTGTCAGCTTACTTCAGGAGGAAGGAAAGAGAGAGAAGGAGGAAAGTATATTTTCATATTTGAAGGCTGGAGTATATTCAAATGTTTTTGTGTGTTCTATGAAGGAAATCTCCTGATAATTTTTAAGGCCTTGGGGGAATACCTCAAGTTTGAGAGAGAGAGCACTTTCAAGACCTGAGTTGGCCAGGATATTAAATTTTTGAGCAAGGTATTAGTGTAGATATAGAATATTCAAAACTCCTTAATGAGTATGCTGTCATACTTCAATTGTTCATGTGCTTTATACCATTAATAGAAAAATGAAAAATGGAGTAAGTCTGGTGGTGGGAATTGAAGTCTGTACAAAGGATATGGCAAGAGGATTGCTCCATATCTCTCCTACCTAAATATATTTAATAACACTGTCTTACTTGACAGTTTCCCTTTCTTTATTCTGTTCACCACTTGAGCTTGAGGTTCTAGATACTGATGTGCGTTTAGGGATGTGTCAGAATGTCTTTCCAACAGATCTTCTCAGATTATCTGATAGTCTTTTTTCCCCCTTAATGTTTACATGCATCAGTCTGTTTGGAATGGAATCATAGAATAGTTTGGGTTGGAAGGGACCTTCAAAGGTCATCTAGTCCAACCCCTTTGCAAAGAGCAGGGACATCTCCAACTAGATCAGGTTGCTCAGAACCCCATCCAGCCTGGCCTTGAATGTTTCCAGGGATGGGGCATCTACCACCTTTCCGGGCAACCTGTTCCAGTCTTTTACCACCCTCACTGTAAAAAATGTCTTCCTCATGTCTAGCCTGAATCTCCCCTCCTTTAGTTTAAAACCATTACCCCTTGTGTGGGAATAGCGCAAGAATGGCAAGGAGAATAATTGTAAATACATTCAGGCAACTGCAGCTGGGGTATAGAAAAACACATAAATCACAAGTAGAACCTCTGTCTTTAGATAACAGGCCTGTGAAAAGAGTTGTGAAAGCACCTTATCGTACATCCTTGAGAATCCTGCAGACAAAGATCAAAGCGGTGTGCTAAACTGAGCCTGCGTAAATCCCTATATACAGGTTGAAATGAACAGGCTCGTTGACCTTCAACCAGGGCTGAATTCTGCAGTGCCTGCATCTCTGCTTTTGTCACCTCTGCCCAGGAGCTTAAGTCCTGTTTCAGAGATCCCCCAGTAGCGAGGTAACAAAAATAAATTTGCTCTTTGCGTTGCATTTGTGGCTTCTGGTTGTTCTTGTGACCCGCCTGCATTGGCTCACACACTCCTTGTCCTATTGCAACAGACCCTGCTAAAATGTCTGTCCTCATCTTTCTTATAAGCCCCTTTTAAGTACTGGAAGGCTGCAATAAGGTCTCCCCAGAGCCTTCTCTTCTTCAGGCTGAACAACCACAACTCTCTCAGCTTTTCCTCATAGGAGATGTGTTCCATCCCTCTGATCATTTTGGTGGTCCTCCTCTGGACCTTCTCCAACAGGTCCATGACTTTCCTGTACTGAGGGCTCCAGAGCCGGACGCAGTATTCCAGGTGGGATCTCACCAGAGTCGAGTAGAGGGGCATAATCACTTCCCTTGACCTGCTGGCCACGCTGCTTTTGATGCAGCCCAAGATAAGATTGGCCTTCTGGGCTGCAAGTATGCATTGCCACCCCATGTCTGGCTTTTCATCCACCAGTACTCCCAAGTCCTTTCCCAGAGGGCTGATCTCAATCCCTTCATCTCCCAGCCTGTATTGATACTGGGGCTTGCCAGGTGCAGGACCTTGCAGTTGGCCTTGTTGAACCTCATGACGTTTTCATGGGCCCACTCCTCGAGCTTGTCCAGATCCCTCTGGATGGCATCCTTTACCTCAGGCATGTCAGCTGCATCTCTCAGCTTGGTGTCATGAGCAAACTTGCTGAGGGTGCACTTGATCCCACTGTCTATGTCATTGATGAAGATATTAAACAGTACTGCTCCCAGTACAGACCCCTGAGGTGCACCAGTTGTTAGCAGTGTCCATCCACACATTGTGCCATTGACCACTACCCTCTGTATGAAACCATCCAACCAGTCCCTCATCCTCCGAACAGTCCACCCATCAAATCCATACCTCTCCAATTTAGAGAGAAGGATGTTCTGGGGGACCATGTCAAAGGCTTTACAGAAGTCCAGATAGATGACATCCATAGCCCATCCTTTTTCCACTGATGTAGTTATTCCATTGTACAAGGCAACAAGGTTCGTCAGGCAGGACTTGCCCTCGGTGAAGCTGTGCTGGCTGTCTTGAATCACCTCCC
The DNA here is from genome assembly GCF_037038585.1 of Patagioenas fasciata. Lineage (NCBI taxonomy): Eukaryota > Metazoa > Chordata > Aves > Columbiformes > Columbidae > Patagioenas > Patagioenas fasciata. The sequence continues at coordinate 48,956,650 of NC_092559.1, forward strand.
TGTCCTCCATATGCCTTAGCATAGCTTCTAGGAGGATCTGTTTCATGATCTTCCCAGGCACAGAGGTGAAGCTGACAGGTTGGTAGTTCCTGGGGTTCTCCTTTCTACCCTTTTTGAAAATATGTGTGATGTTTCCTTTTTCCAGTCACCAGGGACTTCACATGACTGCCATGACTTCTCAAATATCATGGAGAGTGGCTTGGCAACTACATCAGCAAATCCTTCAGGGCTCTGGGATGTATCTCATCAGGCCCCATAGACTTATGCATATTGACATTCCTCAAGTTTTCATGAACCTGATCTTCTCTTACAGTGGGGCAGACTTTTTGCTCCCCCAGTCTCTGTCTTGCAGTTCATCCAGTCAAGAAGTGTGGGAAGAGAGCTTGCCAGTGAAGACTGAGGCAAAGAAGTTGTTGAGTACCTCAGCCTTCTCCTCATCTGTTGTTACCAGTTTATCAGTCTTACTCATCATGGGTGGTACGTTTTCTTTGTCCTTCCTTTTCTGGTTGACATACCTGTAGAAGCCCTTCTTGTTATTCTTTGCATCCCTTGCAGAGTTCAGTTCCAGCTGTGCCTTGGCCTTCCTGACCCAATCTCTGCACAACTGGGCAGTGTCCCTATACTCTTCTCAGGATACCTGTCCCTGTTTCCACTGCCTGTGCATTTCCTTCTTGCCCTTTAGTTTGACCAGCAGGTGTTGACTCAGCCATGCAGGCCTCTTGCCTTCCTTACCTGATTTCTTACACCTGAGGATCACAAGCTCTTGTGCTCTATGGAAAGAATCCTTGAAGATCTGCCAGCTCTGTTGTTCTCCCTTTTCTTTGAGGGTAATTTCCCAGGGGATCTCTTGACTAACTCCTTGAAGAGCTGGAAGTTTGGCTTTCCTAAAATTCAGGGTCTTGACTTTACTCCTTGCCTGTCCCACATCCTTCAGGACTGCAAACTCCAGTTTGAATGAAGGGTAGGAGATTCTAACTGTTGCAAAACAGTTGATTTAAAGTGTTAAATACTATGAGAGGAATTGGGATCAGGCAGGTCGAGGGGAGCAATCAAGCTGGGGAGCAGTAGCAAGTCAATCTCTAAGAAGAGGTGTTTATGAATTGGCTGTACTGATCTCTCTCATGGGTACATCAGGTAGGTCTTCTGTGAGACTGCTGAGAAGCATCTGTTGCTTCAGAGGAGTTCTTGTACTGCATCAGTGATATTTTTAGTCATAAACTTTTTTCCAAATCAGCTGGTTTTATCTTTTTATTTCTAGTTCACAAAACTTGCAGACTATTGTGTTACAGTGTTGGTGGATAAGGGAAGAGCAACTGATGTCATCTACCTGGAGATGTGCAAAGCATTTGACAGCACTGTCCTGCACAGCATCCTTGTTTTTAAATTGTAAAAATGTGGATTTGATCGATAAGGAATTGGCTGGATGATCGCACTCAAAGGGTTGCAGTCAACGGCTCATTGTCTAAGTGGAGATGAGTGATGACTGGCGTTCCTCAGGGGTTGGTATTGGGACCGGTGCTGTTTAACATCTTTGTCGATGACATGGACACTGAGATCGAGTGCACTCTCAGCAAGTTTCCTGACGACACCAAGCTGTGTGTTGTGGTCGACGCACTGGAGGTGGAGCGATGCCATCCAGAGAGACCTGGACAAGCTTGAGAAGTGGGCCCGTGCGAACCTCATGAAGTTCAACAAGGCCAAGTGCAAGGTCCTGCACATGGGTCAGGGCAATCGCAAGCACAAATACAGGCTGGGTGGAGGACAATGGATTGATAGCAGCCCTGAGGAGAAGGACTTGGGGGTGTTGGTTGATGAGAAGCTCAACATGACCTGGTGATGTGTGCTTGCAGCCCAGAAAGCCAGCTGTATTCTGGGCTGCATCAAAAGAATTGTGACCAGCAGGTTGAGGGAGGTGATTCTGCCCCTCAGCTCCGCTCTTATGAGACCCCACCTGGAGTCCTGCATCCAGCTCTGGGGCCCCCATCATGTACCTGTTGGAGTGAGTCCAGAGGAGGAGGGCCACGAAGATGATCAAAGGGCTGGAGCACCTCTCCTATGAAGACAGGCTGAGAGAGTTGGGGTTCTTCAGCCTGGAGAAGAGAAGGCTCTGGGGAGACCTTATAGCAGCCTTCCAATACCTAAAGAGGACTTACCAGAAAGCCAGAGGGGCACTTTTTACAAGAATCATAGAAACATTTCAGTTGGAAGAGACCCTCAGGATCATTGAGTCCAACCATAACCTAACCTAACTCTAGCACTAAACCATATCCCTAAGAACCTCATCTAAATGTCTTTAAAACACCTCCAGGGATGGTGACTCCACCACTACCTGGGCAACCTGTTCCAATGCCTGACAACCCCTTTCTGTGAAGAAGGACAGGGGCATGTAGTGACAGGACAAGGGCTAATGGCTTTAAACTGAAATAGGGTAGATTTAGATTAGATACAAGGGAGAAATTCTTCACCATGAGGGTGGTGAGGCACTGAGACCAGGTTACCCAGAGAAACTGTGGATGCCCCATCCCTGGGAGTGTTCAAGACCAGGTTGGACGGGGCTTTGAGCAACATGGTCTAGTGGAAGGTGTCTCTGTCCATGACAGGGGGGTTGGAACTAGATGGTCTTTAAGATCCCTTCCAATCCAAACTGTTCTGTGATTCTTCCGAAGGTGCTATAATTGATTCCAGTGTTGGTGTTTTTCATAGTATTGTCAAGTTCCAAATATCCTGTTACCTTGCTTGAGTAGGACTAATGAGGAATGACAGAACACTGTTGGTTGGATTTGCTTTGAGTCCAACCAACAGTCCTCTCTTGTCCCTCATTAGTCCTGTCTAAGCAAGGTAAAGACAGCTTTAGAACTGCTATTCCTGTCAGCACTTTCTGCCAGAAAATCTTCTCCAGCATGTGCCTCCTCTCCATGTGCTGCGATCCTGTCAGGAGCCTGCTCCAGCACAGGCTCTCCACAGGATCACAGCTTCCTTCAGGGCACATCCACATACTCTGGCATGGGGTTCTCCATTGGCTGCAGGTGGATATCTGCTCTACCATTAACTTCCATGGGGAATCTCTGCTCTGGCACCTGGAGCACCTCTTCCCCCTTCTTCTTCACTGACCTTGGTGTCTGCATAGTTGTTTCACATATTCTCACTCCTCTCTCCCAGCTGCTGTTGCACAGCAGTTTCTACCCTTTTTTAAATATATTGTCACAGAGGTGTTACCACTCTCACTGATGGGCTCAGCTTTGGCCAGCAGTGGGTTCATCTTGGAGCCAGCTGGTACTGACTGTTGGACATGGGGGTAGCTTCTGTCATCTTCTCACAAAAGCCACCCCTGCAGCCCACTTGCTGCAAAAGACCTTGCCACAAAAACCCACTACAGTAAGACAATTTTGTCAGTTTCCTGGAACTTTCTTATTATTTTTAAACTGGAGTTTCACCTTGCTTTTTTTCATACACTATGCTGAGCTTTGGGAATGAGAGGTGGATTTTGTGTATGCTAAATTATCAAAAGATGATGACCGTTATCATTCACCAAGAATACCCTCCCGTCTTCAGAAATTCAACTTGTCAGTTAGAAAGTATTGGATGTGATGACTCTGTCATAATTTTGCCATCATATTTTGTTGATACAAAGTTGTATCAGCATACACTGAGATGATGCTGTCTGCTTGCATCAGCAGAGACTGCTGTGTTGCTTCCTGGTAACATTTCTCTGTTGAACTCTAAAGATAAACTAAATTGAGACTTTGTAATCTTTGCTGACTGTTCTTACTGTGTCTGTTCTTTCCTCGAATTAGGTCTTCACATTTATGAGAGAACAAAAAAGGAAGATGTCTTTATATGGTTTCAGAATTAATGTGGCATTCTAATTAGCCTAATATGGCCTTCATGTCGGTGGTTGTTTTGTATGAAAATTGCAAGAATAGAAATGGTCTCAAAGCTTACCACTTTTTAGGTAGGATATGACATACCTAATTCCCTTCTATGTGGTGAAAAAAGAACAGAACTACTGATGAGAAGATCTGTTCTAGTTAAGATTCAGACTGTCCATCATTTTGGCAAAACATATATGTCCTTTCTCAGATCTACCTTTTATCTTTCTTGGACGATAGATAAAGGACATGGTTAGTTTGCACATAGTTTCTGTAAAATTTTTAGTTTGGTTTCTTCTCTGTTCTTTAGGAGTGTTGCTGGACTCTTGGCAGGACCTAGGTTAATGGGAACATATATTGAGAGAAATGCATCATGTTCTTGATCGCTTTCTGCTGGCCCGTATAGCCATAGTTATCTATCCTGTTGCAGCTATGCAAAGTCCTTGTGATCCCAATCTTGGATCATGTTTAGGTGACTGATTCTTCATCCAGTCCTAATGTGAGAACTCTAGTCTTTGGTCTTACTAGAGTGTTACCTCGATGGATTGATCATGACCTGGTGTGAGGCTACCACACTCAAGGATCAGAATCCTCCAGATGAATTTTTAATCTGAAGGTAGATGAGCTGGGATTGAGAACATCGCTTGAGTACTGCCTTTGTCATTATCTTTAATGATGGTCTTTTAAGTTTATTTCCAAAATGCTTTGGATTTTTAAGACCAGTTGAAGATAGAGCGGTGTCTCTGCAACTCTTGATCTTGTTCATATGATGACTAAGTCATTCAGAGTACCTTACTTTGACATAAAATATTACCATGGAGGAAGGTCCTGTCCCCATCCTCCCCCAAGTTTTTGTTTCACTAGAAGTCACCACAGATGGTATTTTTTTTTTTCGTAATAATGACACAATTCATCTAGATTGCAGTTCTGCAAGCAGAATTTGAAATGGCTTTTTATAAAGTATTACTGGGATCCAAAGTGATTTTGTGGGTTTGATGTGAATGTTTCCTGATGAGAGTTGGAATTTAAATTTGATCTGGACAGCAGTTTTCTTGAGTACATTCCATTGTCAACTTTCTTTGTGTGTTGGTGTTGAAAGATCTTTGAAGCTGACTAAGAAAAAGACCATTGTGTGAGGTCAGGTGTTGATTAACCAGCTTCTGGTTTCAAGAAGATATTTTTGATAAGCAGGATTAATCCTGAAAAGTGACTCAGCAGCTTTAGTGTTTAACTAAAACAAATACCTCCCTACTACCACTCCCCCCCACCCCCAATACCATCATCCCACATGATGTCATAATTGAATAGACTAAAATAACTGCCAAGGAGTGAATCTGATCAGATTACAATTCAGAAGTCAAGTCAGATTAATGTATCCTTACAACTTAAAATGCTGCATAACATCTGTAGTGTTCTATTTAAGCAACGGTGAAACATTTTTTTCCCCTTCAATTCAGATATGTTAAGAATTTCAAAAAGAAATTAAGCCCAACTGAGTTTTAGTAACCAAAGTATAAAGTAATTGAGGTGCATAACTATCTTAAGGGAAAACAAATTATGAGATAATGAATTTAGTCAGATCAGACCACTAAAAATTCCATTCCTTCCCCCACCACTTATGATGGCTAATTCTTCCTTTCCATGCTTCATATAGATATCGTAATGCAGATTTAAGGATAATGCTTCTCCTAAGTAGTTCTATGGCATACATAGCATTTGCGAGAAGTGACAGATACTAATTTTTATTTCTTCATTTAAGAGTATTAAAAGAAACTTTGAAGTTATCCAGTAGATTGTGTTATGTGAGTCAATGCTTCAGGAATACTTTCTTGAAACTCCTTATTCTGAGCATCTAGAATGAGTGGAATATGTGATCTCTATTATCTCGTTTCCTGTCCCTGAAACCCATAAAAGGAAAACATTGAAAAAGTGTGGGAGATTTGAGGGATTTTCTAGAAGTTAATGTGTGGATGGGTTTCTATTAGATGGAGATTTGTTATTGAACTAGCCAGGCCCAAAGGAATTTCAAGGCCACCTCGGAAAGCTGAAAGCAGGATCTGCTGTGGAAGTAAAACAGTTCAGCAGCTACAAGGCAGCAACACGATGTAAATCAACAGACCTATTAGCAGTGAAACTCGGGCGCGTGGACAGCTCGTGAATATAGACAATATCCAATCAGTTAATGCATGCTTGGAGCGTGGATGCGTGATCAGGAAATAACTGCATATATAAGGAGGCTTGTTTCTGTAATACATTGGCTTCGCTTAAATTCACATTGGATTGTGTGGAGTCCATGATTTTTTGCCCTCGCAAGTGGTGACCCCGACATGTTCTGCAAGGAGAATTTACGGTGAGGAACAAGCCCCGGCTGGAGACGGTGCGGCTGGACCGTGACCGAGACGTGGTCTGTGGGCTGCGTGACTCCAGATTGATCGCTACAGAAGCAACGGAGGAGGAATAGAGGATCCGACATCGTTGCAACGGACACCCAAAGAGGTGAGCAGCTGGGGGCGAGAGGAGATGGAGCAGAATATATCTAAAGCAGCAGCAGCAATACTGCGTCTTCTCTCGCATATCCTCTCTATGAGAGGGGTGAAATATGAGGAGAGTAACCTCAAAAGACTATTAGTTTGGTGCAGAGGCAATGGGTTTCCTGCTGATCTGTCAGGAACTTTTCAAATAGAGACTTGGGAAAAAGTGGGAACTGTGTCGTGGGAGGCGATCAGTCGCGGTGAAAAAGATATTCTCAGCCTTGTAACTGCCTGGCAGCTGATAATTACTACATTGAAGCAATTAGAAGCCAAAAAGACTATTACACAAGGCGCGTTTGCGGCATTAAGTCCGACAAAAATGAAAAGACTGTTATGAGCATTAGTGACTCAAAACAGGCATTTCCAGCTCAAATGCCAACTAAGTTGCAAGTTTTTGCTCGCGATCCAACAAAGTATTCACTCCCAGAGGAAGTGCCAATAGAGGAACCGTCTGCATCTCCCCTGGAAGAAGAATCATCAAAAAAACAGAGTCAGTGTACTGAGGACATGGAAATTGATCAAAACGTACCGACTGAATCGACAAAGAAGAAACTATTTTATCCTCCTTTGCCACTGTCTGCATCACCTACTCCTGAACCTCTGATTCATCCTGGGTTTCCTGATAAGCCTAAATGGGCCCAAGAGCTTATTTGGAAACTGGAAGGTTTGGAATGACAACAACAGATTCAACAATCTTATTTAGAAGATCAAATGAATAGAGAAGACATGATAATACATAGACTGGAACAGAACATTTCTGATAAGCATTCTGGGGGGACGGTGGGAGGTGCTGTGGGTGCTGCGAGTGGCAATCCTACCATGAGGTGGCAGGGTGTTATAAAAAATGCATTGCTTGAGGGGGAAGTTTTACCATCTGTGTATCCAGTAATACTGGGGGATACAGGGAAGGACGGGAGACAGAAACCTAATTACTGGGCTGCTTTTCCCTGGGAAATAATTAAGGAGGCGAGGAAATCGGTAAAAGAACATGAGTTACAGTCACCTTATACTCAAGCATTTATTAACAGTGTTTTTACTACTAATCTTATGACTCCTTCAGATTCACACACGTTGATGCAAATGATACTAACACCAATTCAGCAGCTACTCTGGTGAACACGTTGGTATGATTTGATACAGCAAGCAGCAGTACAAAATCTAGACAGGGGGGATGGAGATCCATTAAAAACAGCGACAGTTGATATGCTCTTAGGTCAGGGAGATTTTGCTGATGTACAAAGACAAGCTAGATTGCTTGCGCCGTTATTGCATCAGTCAATGGACTTAGCTAGGGAAGCATTGAAAACACTGCCCGAGGATGGAAAAGTTATACCTCCATATGCTACTGTTAAACAAGGTCAAAATGAGTCTTACATGGCATTTTTAGAGCGTTTGCGTGATGTGTTGGAAAGGTCACAGTTAACTGATCCAGTTCATGAATCATTGCTCATGACTTTAGCAGTGGACAATGCTAATCCTGCTTGTAAGCGTATTTTACAGGTGATGCCAAAGAACTCGACTTTAGTTGATATGCTGGAGGCATGTTCAAGGGTGGGTACACCAGAAGAGCAAGCTGGTTACATGGCTAGTGCTTTTGCAGCAGCCATAAAGCCATTGATTCAAAAAGGTAAACAGGAATCAGGACCTTTGTGTTATAATTGTGGAAGATCAGGTCACATAAGGGTGCAGTGTAAAGCAAAGCCGAGACAACTGGCAAAAAAATCAAGTAGTGCTAACACAGGTGTTCTGTACTTGTAAAAATTTTGGACATAGGGCTGTGGATTGCAGATCAAGGTTTACTAAAGATGGTAGGCCTTTGGGAAACGGATCACTGAGTGCGGGGCGGGGCAGCACGACGACACAAACCAGCAACCCTCGCAGGCAGGCTGTTTGGACAGCATCGCCGCTGCCACCTCAGGGAGTGCAGGAGTGGATGTCTCAACAGCAGTAGAGGCAAGCCTGGTGGACTCACAGGTTTGCTGCATACCTACGGAAATGCACGGACCTTTGGATTGGGGGTTGAGTGCACTACTGACTGCTAGGGAGATCTTCTACAGCCCGAAAAGGAGTTTTTGTTTTACCAGGAATAATAGATGCTGATTTGACTGGAGTGATTTCTGTTATGATATAGACACTTTTTCCTCCAGTTCATATTCCGAAAGGGTCAAAAATTGGACAGTTAATTCCTTTCTATTTAGCAGTTCCAAAAGTTCAACACATGGAACGTGGTGATGGAGGTTTTGGTTCTACCGGACCTCCTGAACTCTATCTGGCATTGGAAATTCAAAAGAAAAACCCTACACAACGCGTGACACTGTCACATCCTGATGGAGGAAAACTTTGTCTGTCAGTGCTTATAGACACTGGTGTAGATGTTACTATCGTCAGCCTAGAACAATGGTCTTCTAACTGGCAGTTAGAAACTCCGAGCTTACCAGTCATGGGTGTGGGTGGTGTGCAAGTGTGTACACATACGCAGGCATGTCGCAAGAAGAGCCAGAGGCCATGAATGCATTTGCAAAGAGCAAGTTTTATTTTAGTTACCTCTCTACTGGGGGATCTCCGAAGCCACACTTAGCTCCCAGGCAGAGGTGACACAAGCGGGGACGCAGGCGCTGGTCGATTCATCCCTGCTGGAAGATCACGGGGCCTGCTGAGCTCGCCTGTATTTCAAGGCTTCAGGCAGGCGCAGGCTCCTGTTCTTTCTCACAACAAAGCAGGAATCTCAGACATAGTGATAAGGTGCCTAGAGTTTCTCACAGGCCTATGTTATCTAACACAGAGGTTCTACTCATCAAGCACACAAGGTCAGTAAAACAATTAGTGTGATGTATGTGTTTTTTCTGCAGACAGGTGCAAGTCACTTGAGCGTATTTACATTTAACTAACCTCCTTGCCAAATCTTCTGCTATATTCCCATACAGCAAGCTACGAAAATGAGTGCAAAGCCTATTCGGGTATTGTTAGAGGATGGCAGTCATTGCAGTGTGCGACCCTATGTCATGCCACTTCCTATTTGTCTATTAGGAAGGGATGCTTTTAGTCAGTTAGGAGCAATAATTGCAACTGGGTCAAAAAATTTTTGACAGCAGCCACTGAATAACGACCAATCCTAAAATTAAAATGGAAAACAGAGACTCCAGTGTGGGTTGATCAGTGGCCTCTATTAAGTGAAAAGATCACCCGAATTAATGACTTAATTTCAGAACAGTTACAGTTAGGACACATTCAACCTTCCACGAGTCCGTGGAACACTCCGATTTTTACAATCCAAAAAAAAAGTGGAAAGTGGCGTCTTTTGCATGACCTCAGGAAAGTTAATGAAGTAATGGAAAACATGGGAACGCTACAGCCTAGCTTGCCATTCCCTAACATGATTCCACAGGAGTGGGATGTGTTAGTAATAGATCTGAAGGATTGTTTCTTTACAATTCCGTTACATGAGGATGATTACGAAAAATTTGCTTTCTCAATACCATCAGGCAATAAGCAAGAACCTATGAAAAGATATCATTGGGTCGTTTTACCCCAGGGCATGAAAAATTCACCTACTATGTGTCAATCTTATATTGCTTGGGCATTGGCGCCTCTACATGACAAACACAGAGACTTGATCATATATCATTACATGGATGATATTTTGATTGCTGGAAAATCGCTACAAATAGAATTGATAATTGCAGAACTAGAAAAAGAGTTAGGGACCAGGGGTTTAAAAATTGCACCAGAAAAAATTCAACAAACACAGCCTCGGAAATACTGAGGCTGGGAAATTACTAAGGCTACGGTTCATCCGCAAAAATTGACTATCAGGACTGACATTCAGACCCTAAATGATGTTCAAAAAATGATGGGTGATTTGAATTGGATTTGTACCTGTTGTGGTATTACAAATGATGATTTACTGCCAGTTGCTAAATTATTGCAGGGAGGAGGTAGGGTTGATGCTCCACGCTCAACAAATGGTGAAGTACAGCAAGCATTAGTGAACATTATGCAAAAAATTTCCAATCGTTATACATACAGATGGAATCCAGAACAATAAATTGGATTAATGATTATTAATAACTCTGCACATCCTTTTGCTTTGATCATGCAGTGGGCAAAATAATCTGACCCACTCAAAATTTTGGAGTGGCTATTTCTCTCAATTCAACCCAAACGATCAGTAGTTACCAGAACAGAAACATTCACTCAATCGATAATAAAAGGTCAGTCCTGCATAGTGGAAATAAGCGGAAAAGAATCAGATTATGTAGTCATACCTTTGTCAGCTGAATATTTGCAATGGGCACTATGGAATTCTATAGCTCTACAGTCTGCAATGTTAGATTACTCAGGACCAATTAGAGTGCATTACCCTCCACATAAGCTTATGGGGTGGTTACCAACATTTCAAATAGAATGGATGCCTCTTCTGTCTCTGAATCCAGTAAGAGGTATCACTGTTTTTACAGATGCAGGAGGTTGTTCACATAAAGCTGCAATAACTTGGCAGGAAAAGGGAGAATGGAAGGATCTTGTGCTAACTGATTTAGAGGGTTCATTTGAACTCTTAGAACTGCAAGCAGTAATTCAAGTCTTTAAGATGTGGCACAAACAATCTGTAAACATAGTATGCGATTCACTGTATGTTGTAGGGGTTGTATTGTGGTTAGAAAGAGCAGTTTTGAAGAATGTTGACACTTGACTACAATATAGACTATTTAAAGTTTGATGGGATTTACTGAATCAGTGAACACATCACTATTTTATCACTCATATCAGAAGTCATACAGGAATTGCTAGTAGCTTAGCTGAAGGTAATCAGTGCACAGATAAGTTAGTTGCACCTGCTTGGACAGGTCCTTCTATAGACAGGTTTGCTCAGGCTTGTCACTCACATGATTTTTTCCATCAGTCAGCTAGTGTTTTACAGAAACAATTTCATATCCCTGAGATTGATGCACGTAACATTGTTTTGTCCTGTGCTGATTGTCAAAATTGCTCTGATGGGCTTTCAGGAGGTGTTAACCAGCGAGGTCTTGGACCTTTAGAAGTATGGCAAATGGATATCACACATTTTGCAGAATTTGGATGTCTCAAGTATGTTCATGTTTCGGTTGATGCTTTTTCTCATGTTATCTGGGCTACTACTCAGCCAGGAGAGTATAGCAAATACGTTCAAAAACACTTGAGGGCAGCTTTTGCGGCTCTTGGTATCCCAAAAGAAATCAAAACAGATAACGGTCCTGGCTATATTGCTCGGGCTACCAATCAATTTTTATCCTTATGGGGCATTACCCATACAACACCACATCAACCAACAGGGCAAGCTATTGTGGAACATACACATCACACTTTAAAACAGCTGTTGCAAAAACAAAAAAAGGGGGAAACTGGCCTAGCACCTCAGGAGCAATTACAAAAAGCAATATATGTTGTGAACTACCTTAGGTTACCCAAGAGAGAAAAGGTTCCTCCCGTGGTAACTCATGGTGCAGGTTTAACAGGAGGTTTAGAGCAAGTCAAAAAGGGACAAGCAAAAGTTTGGGTAAAAAATGGAGTTACAGGACAGTGGGAAGGTCCATGGAACTTGATAACATGGGGAAGGGGATATGCCTGTGTCATTACAGGATCAGGATCACGCTGGGTTCTGACAAAGTGGATCAAACCCTGGCTATAAAACACACTGCTCAGAGCACAGAAGTTAGAAACAGCAATGAGACGCGTCATCTAGTGGTGAAACTGATTAGATACCTAACATATAGTTAGACAATAACAAAAAAGGGGGAAAATCAAGACTGACTAGTTCTAACCTGTTGGAATAATATAACTGCTTTGAGTATTCATACAGAGTTCAATGATGTTATGGATTTTGCAATGCGTAGTAGGCATTACTCTAATAGTGCTAAACATAAGCAATGCTTTTTGGCTTCCTTCTCAGGCAAAGACTAACATTCAGATAACTTTAGCCAACATGACAGGTCAAGACTCAATCTGTTTAGCTACTGCATCTCCGAGCAATCCTTTCTCAACATGTTTGGTTGGTGTTCCACTAGATACCTGGTCTGTACCTGGAAACAAGAAACAATTGGTTGTTGGTAAAAATGTGACAGATAATTGGGACAGCTGGGTTGTAGACCTACCACAAGGAGGTTTGGAACCTTAAGAAATTGAGTTAATAGGATCAGTAAAAATGGATTTCTGTCTATATTTCAATTATTCAGGAAAAAAGACATCTCTCTTGTGCAAGGAGTAAACGCTTCATCATCTGTATATCGTAATCAGAGTTTTTGGTGTAATTATACCAGTCCAAATGTATCTAGGGCTACCAACATTCCTTTGAAATTACCTCCAGGAATTTTTTTAATTTGTGGAAATAGAACTTGGCAAGGAATTCCTTCCTACATAAAAGGAGGACCATGTTCTTCAGGGAGATTGACCTTATTGACTCCAAATACATCAACCATTTTATTGCATAAGAAAAAAAAAAAAAAAGAAAGAAACATCCATGCCTATAACAAAGACTGTAAGGATAATATACAATTTTGGGGAAAAGGTGAAACAATAGCGTCTTCTATTTCTGCACCTTGAGTTGCAGCAGCACAGACTTTGACTACGCTTAACAAATTAGGATGCTGGTTAGCAAAACAGACTAACGCTACTTCTTTAGCATTGTCTGGGCTTTTAGCAGATACAGATTCAATTAGGCATGCTACGCTTCAAAATTGTGCTGCCATAGATTTTTTGTTGTTTGGCGCAAGGGCATGGTTGTATTAATAATGTTAATGCTTATTCCTTGTATTTTAAAATGTGTAAAACAGACAGTAGAAAAATCCATGAAAGGTCTTTGGTTGGTTCAAAAACAAAAAGGGGGAATTGTGGGAGATTTGAGGGATTTTCTTGAAGTTAATGTGTGGATGGGTTTCTATTAGATGGAGATTTGTTATTGAACTAACCAGGCCCAAAGGAATTTCAAGGCCACCTCGGAAAGCTGAAAGCAGGATCTGCTGTGGGAGTAAAACAGTTCAGCAGCTACAAGGCAGCAACATGACGTAAATCAACAGACCTATTAGCAGTGAGACTCGGGCGCATGGACAGCTCGTGAACATGGACAATATCCAATCAGTTAATGCATGCTTGGAGCGTGGATGCGTGATCAGGAAATAACTGCATATATAAGGAGGCTTGTTTCTGTAATACATTGGCTTCGCTTAAATTCACATTGGATTGTTTGGAGTCCATGATTTTTCACCCTCGCAAAAAATAACAGGTACAATAACAAGGTTCTTGACCGTAGTACCAGTTTGCTAGCCTAGCGCCCTCATGTGCTAGTGAGGTCCTTCGATCTGCCATCTCAGTGGAGGTAGGGGTTGGAGAGCCGAGCAGCAGCAAGGACACTAGGGTTATTAATGAGTTAGAAAACACAGAAGGGCCTGAGAATGGTCACATAGGAATTAGGGCTTCTCCTCCTACAAATGTGATGGGATCAATAGTCCAACTGACGTGCATCTATGCGAATGCACGCAGTATGGGCAACAAACAGGAAGAGCTGGAAGCCATTGTGAAGCAGGAAAACTGCTATAGTTGCCATCATGGAAACATGGTGGGATGACTCATACAACTGGAGTGCTGCAATGGATGGCTATGAATTCTTCAGAAGGGATAGGCAAGGAAGGAGAGGAGGTGGGGTAGCCCTGTATGTTAGGGAGTGTTTTGATTGTCTAAAAGCAGGGGTGTCAAACTCATTTTCACCAGGGGCCACATTAGCCTCGAGGTTGTCTTCAAAGGGCCGAATATAATTTTAGGACTGTATAAATGTAGGAGTAGTTACATTTATAGAGTTCTAAAATTACATTCAGCCCTTTGAAGGGAACCATGAGACTGATGTGGCCCCCAGTGAAAATGAGTTTGACACCCCTGGTCTAAAGTTTGATGATGGTGACAACAGGGTGGAGTGCTTATGGGTAAGAATCAGGGAGAATGCCAACAAGGCAGTTATTGTTGTGGGAGTCTGTTATAGACCATCCAACCAGGATGAAGAGGCAGATGAAATATTATCTAAGTTGCTGGGAGAAGTCTCATGATTGCTTACCCTTTTTCTTGTGGGGGACTTCAACCTACCAGAAGTCTGCTGGAAATAGAACATAGCAGAGAGGAAGCAGTCTAGGAGGTTCCTGGAGTGTGTGGAAGATAACTTGTTGCTTTATCCATGCGAGCCACGGAACCTGACACACCAATATGATGTTCACAGAGTTCGCTTTATTGTCGGACCGGGCTAGCTTTATAGCAAAGCTGCCCTGTCCACGCGCCTTACAACAATGTGATTGGTTGTAACTCGTGTTATACAATAACATGATAGGCTGCATGTACTGTCCACGCACTCTGCACGCATGTGTCCGGCGATTGCTCACTCATTATTACCTTCTAATGGTGCTCCTTTAGTCTCTTTTGTCTCTGGCTTCACCTCTCAGCCAGGCTGGCGACAACCCCATCCCCCTGGGGCGGGGGGGGCTCTGCCACTACATCTCCCCCTCTTTTATTTAATATTAACAATACGCTGTATCATGCTTTAAATACAGTGTGAAATACAGGGTAAGAACATTAAGGCTAATACAATTACAATTAACAAGAACAAACCTGTTTTCAATATTCCTTTTAACCAAACAAGGCATTCACCCCAAAAAACCCAATATCTTCTGTTATTTTCTTGTTCTGCAAATCTTCTATCTTTTTAAGTTCAAACAACACATACAATCAAACTCTTCATAACTGTGAACATGTCCAATAACAAAAAATTGCTGCTCTGTTTTACAAAGTGGTATTCTCAATATTGGCTACATTCGTTGCTTAAAGCGATAACATGTCTGAGGTTAAGGGTTGTCATCACTGCAATCGGTTTCTTCTCTGTTAGCTAGCCAAGGTCTCACCCACTTTGCTGGGATCCATGAATTTTTGTGGTTACCTGTAGAAACACAAGCATATCCCCTTCCCCAGGTTATTAGTGACATAGGACCTTCCCATTGTTGTGTTGTCGGATTAAACACACTAACCTTAGGCACATTTTCGGAAAAATCTTTGACATTTTTGATATGGTGCATAACAACCGGTTCCATTTCAGTTTCACTTTTAGGATTAAGCCAGTTCAGCACATACAATGCCTTCATCAATACCTCTTCTGGGCTCACACCAATTCCCCCTTGTTTTTTCAAAACAGACAAAAGATTTTTTAATGCACGGTGTGCACGCTCAATAATTGCTTGGCCAGTAGAATTATAAGGGATTCCAAACAGGTGTTGTACCTTCCACTGGGTGAGGAAGGCTGCAAGTCTGTCAGTGGTATGCAGGACCATTATCTGTTTTGATTTGTGTAGGGACACCCATGACAGCAAAGGCTTGTAGTAAATGACGTTTTACTGCCTTTGTATTTGCTGAGGTCAAGGCTGTAGCCCACAGCAGTCCTGAACAGGTATCTATGGAGACATGAATGTACTTTTGTCTGCCAAATGGTGCAAATTCAGTAATATCAGTTTGCCATAACTGACCTGGCTGCAAGCCCCGAGGATTTACTCCCTTTTGTTGGAGAGGCACTATGCGGGCACAATCAGGACAAGCTGCAATAATGGCTCGAGCTTGTTCCTTTGTAATTGTAAACTGCCTTCGGAGTGGTGCTGAGGATTGATGAAAGAATTCGTGAGCTTGTCTGACTTGTTCAAAAGGGGATATATCTGCTACTGCCACAAGTTTGTCTATGATGCTGTTTCCCTCTACTAGACCACCTGGTATGTTAGTATGGATTTTTATATGCATGATAAATACTGGTGCTGTCCTATAATGTAATACGTTCCACAAATCTAACAATGCTTCAAACAATAAGGAATTGGAAACTCACTGCAAAAGTGCTCTATGTATTCTTTGTACAATTCCCACAACATAAAGAGAATCTGTTACCAGATTAACTGGAGAGTTATGCCATTTTTGCAATGCTGCTAAGCATATTGAGGGCAGTTTCTTTTAATATGTCCTGTCTGTCCGCAAGTAAAACATGCAAGAACAAGAAGAAGGGCTTCGGCCTTTCATTGCGGGCTTAAGTGCTGCAGCCAAGGCTGCAGCGTGGGCTTGAGCATGTATTTTTGCTTTTTCTACCTCCTGTTGCATAATCGGTACCTGTCTGCAAGCTTCCACCATCTCTGCTAAAGAAGCAGTTTTTCCCAAACCGGCTAATATCTGTTGGCATTGGGTGTTTGCATTCATCATGGCCAAATCTTTCCCCACAGCAGCTTTTGCCTCTGGAGTCACGTTAGGAGAGGCATCCATCACTTCTTTTAAACAATCCACAAATGTCATATATGGTTCCCCAGGATCCCACTCTATTGTAGAATAGGGTGGCACAGGGTTACCTCTATTTGGCAATTCTTTCACTGCCGCCAAGGCAAGCCCTTGCGTTTGCTGCAAAATCCTTGGATGAAGTGCTGCCTGAGTAGCACCATCCGCATATTGCCCACGACCCAATAACTGGTCCATGCTAGCTAACTGCAACGGATCATCAGCTGGTAAACGAACATTTTCTAATACTGCCAATTCCACTTTCCCCTGCCACGTGTCCAAGAACAGCAAATACCCCGTTGGAGGAAGCAATAACTCCATCAATGCCGTAATATCTGTTTGAGTTAGTACTTGCCCCTTGAAAAATGAATTGATTAGCTGCATCACATGCTTATTATCCATACCATATTGCATAACTGCACTTTGCAACTGCTTAATCGTTTTCCAATCAAAAGGCGACCACTGCCTTTGTCCTCTATTATCTATGTGCACTGGCATTGCTGTAATACTACCAGGTAACATGATCCCTTCAATAGTTGCATCTCTGATTACCCCTTGCCAACGTTGCCCTGCATTATAAGAATGATCTCGAGGAATATCTCTACCCTGATGCACAGGGGCAGCACCCAAATTATCATTATTATCACTGCTATACAATTCCCTTGTGTTTCCCTGTGGATCAGTAAGTCGACGCATATTTGCAAACCGATCTGCTAACCCAGTCTCCAGCCCTTTTCCATATCGCGCTCTCAAATATTCATCTGCTTCTCTTACAGACCACATCCCATCTTCAACACATTGTCCAGCCCATTTTTGTATTCGCTCCCTTTTAATACGGAGCTCCTCGGGAGTGAGGTCTAATTCCACCCCCTCCCTTTCCTGTTTTCCCCGTTTTTCACATTCCCTGCCAATTGCCTTCAGCCCGTCCTTAATTGCATCTGACGCCTTTTTATATGCTATTAACCGCGAAGTTTTACTGTTACCGCCATCTAGTCGTTTCATAGCTTCTAGAACTTCTTGCATCTGGCTCTCCTGCCGTCTCAGTAAGTCCTTCAGGCTCTGCACGTGGCTCTCCTCCTGGAAGTCAGGGCGATCCTGCGGTGCTCCGTCCTGGTGTTCCATCGGGTCCTCCGGCAAAGGCACGTCGGCTGGATTAACTTGTCCTGGCTTGTTGAAACTTGCCGGTTGCTGCCATTCGTCGTCGGAGCCAGGCAATGGCTCAACGGGTGCAGAGGGTATAATTTGCTCTCCGCCCCAGAACTCCAGATCTGATACGGGACATACCAGCGGTGTTGATTCTTCGGAGTTCTCGGAGGGTGGGCAGCTCGCAGCGGGCGGCTCCAAGGGGACGGCACACAGCTCCGGCTCCTCTGAGACTTCCTGCGTTAGCTGCCTGATCTCCCGCCAGGGTCCGGCGAGATCGCAAGCCTCGCGGCTCCCCCTTGTAACCGCTTCCCATAGTTCGGTCCCTATGTCCTCCCATGTACCGGGAGAAAAAAATTCGTCCGTCGAACGAACACAGCCCTTACGCTGGGCGAATAGTAAAAGGCGCTCCACCGCGTCTTTTTCCAAAATTCTTCCTGTTCTTGCAGCCAGCTGCAGAATACTTCTTACTATTATTTTTTCTTCCACGGATGCCGTGTTTCCCATGCCACCTGCTTCCCCGTAGGCCTACTTTCCGCTATGATTGAGCGACGGGCTGGTGTCGCCCCCAGGTGGCGTCCTCGCGTCTTCACTTCCGGCGATCTTGCTTCGATACGAAGTATCACGTCGGGGTCACCAAAGTGTTGCTTTATCCATGCGAGCCACGGAACCTGACACACCAATATGATGTTCACAGAGTTCGCTTTATTGTCGGACCGGGCTGGCTTTATAGCAAAGCTGCCCTGTCCACGCGCCTTACAACAATGTGATTGGTTGTAACTCGTGTTATACAATAACATGATAGGCTGCATGTACTGTCCACGCACTCTGCACGCATGTGTCCGGCGATTGCTCACTCATTATTACCTTCTAATGGTGCTCCTTTAGTCTCTTTTGTCTCTGGCTTCACCTCTCAGCCAGGCTGGCGACAACCCCATCCCCCTGGGGCGGGGGGGCTCTGCCACTACAATAACTTCCTGACACAGCTGATCAGTGAGCCAACTAGGGAAGTGTCTTTCCTTTTCAGGAAAGACAGGCCAGCCAGGTGAGGTGGTGGAGTTGCTCTTTATGTGAGAGAGCAACTACAATGTACTGAGTATTGTCCAGGCACGGATGAAGAGCGAGTTGAGAGTCTATGGGTGAGAATTAAGGGGCAGGCTGGCAGGGGTGATACTGTTGTGGGTGTCTATTACAGGCCACCACATCAGGGTGAGGAAGTTGATGAGGCCTTCTACAGGCAGCTGAGAGCAGCCTCACAGTCACAGGCCCTGGTTGTTGTGGGGGATTTTAACTGCCCAGAGAGGTTGTGGAGTCTCCTTCTCTGGAGGCATTCAGAACCCGCCTAGACGCATTGCTGTGCAATCTACTCTAGGTGAACCTGTCTGAGCAGGGGGATTCAGAGTAGATGATCTCCAAAGGTCCCTTGGAACCCCAACCATTCTGTGTATATTTGTGGTTAAATGGAAGCTGTTGCTTTGTCTCTTTTGTGATCATAGCTACCCATTGTAAAGGATTAATATTTTTTCTTACACAGTAAGAGTTTTTTACTGGAATTTATATTAATAGTGGCTAATCTACCATATTTTAATCAGACCTTGGTTGGAACTCTGACTCTCTTCAGCTCCCACCCAAGAAGGTACTGCTGGCTGATACAGAATGAGTAACTGTTGTATTCTCAGTCGCCGAGTCAAGCAGCACTGGTGCAGGCACGATTTGCAGTGGAGTGCTTTAGCACGCTGCACAGTGGGGTACCCTGAACTGGGGGAGCTGAGAGAGTGCCACCAGGAGCCCACATCTCGCACGACAGTGGCTGACGAGACCTGGGCAGGGCCAGGAGGAACGGCAGCCGAGCCCCCCCCGCCCAGTTATAAAAGAAGCCCATGAGGAGCGCTAGGGACTAGGAGCTCATAGAATCATAGTATTATTTCAGTTGGAAGAGACCCTCAGGATCATTGAGTCCAACCATAACTCTAGCACTAAACTATGTTCCTAAGAATCTCGTCTACACACCTTTTAAACACCTCCAGGGATGGTGACTACACCACTTCCCTGGGCAGCCTGTTCCAATGCCTGACAACCCTTTCCATGAAGAATTTTTTCCTAATATCCAGTCTAAACCTCCCCTGGTGCAACTTGAGGCCATTTCCTCTTGTCCTATCACTTGCTACTTGGGAGAAGAGACCAACACCCTCTATGCCACAACCTCCTTTCAGGTGGTTGTAGACAGCGATAAGGTCTCCCCTCAGCCTCCTTTTCTCCAGACTAAACAGCCCCATCTCCCTCAAACTATCCTCATAAGACTTGTGCTCCAGGCCCCTCACCAGCTTCGTCAACCTCCTCTGTGTACTCTCTAGTACCTCAATGACCTTCTTATGATGAGGGGCCCCAAACTCTATGCAGTATTCAAGGGAGGGGCCTCACCAGTGCTGAGTACAGTGGCTCAATCACTTCTCTAGTCCTGCTGGCCACACTGTTCTTGATACAAGCCAGGATGCTGTTGGCCTTTTTGGCCACCTGGGCACACTGCTGGCTTATATTCAGCCAGCTGTCAATGAACACCTCCAGATCCCTTTCTGCCAGGCAGCTTTCCAGCCACTGTTCCCCAAGCCTGTAGAGCTGCCTGGGGTTGTTATGACCCAAGTGCAGGACCTGGCACTTAGCCTTGTTTAACCTCATCCAATTGGCCTCAGCCCAATGATCCAGCCAGTCCAGATTCCTCTGGAAAGCCTTCCTACCCTCCAGCAGATCAATACTCCCCCCCAATTTGGTGTCATCTGCAAACTTACTAAGGGTGCACTCGATCCCTTTATCCAGATCATTGATAAAGATATTAAAGTGAACAGGCCCCAATACTGAGCCCTGGGGAACACCATTCGTGACTGGCCGCCAACTGAATTTGGCTCTGTTCATCACAACTCTTTCCCCTTTTGAGACAGGTGTGTTGCATTTGTCGCTAGCAGGCCAGGTACCATGTAAGCCAACCCATGATCAAAATACCCAAAACTCTGCCAGTGACACCAGTCCTGCAGCCCGGTATTGATCTGGTGGGTCTTCCTACATCTTTCCTTGTCATACCCTGCAACTGTGGGGATAGAGGAGAGCACTACTTATCCTTTGACCATGTGTTCCAAGACCCTGAAGTCTCTCTTGATTGTCTTTAGTTTTCCCTTTTCAATTTCATCACTGCCTACCTGAAAAATTGTTAGGGGATAATAGCAGCTAGTCCCAGGAAGCAGCACCGTGGTCTCAAACAGCTGATCCCAGAGAGAGAAATGAGAAATAAGGCAGAAAGCCCCGGAGGCCTCTGCAAAATGGCAGGATGACAAAAGGCCGAACTAAAGAAAGTCCTGAACAGAACTCCCCCAAACAGGTCTCTGTCCCGGCTCCAACAAAGAGAGCAAAACTGCAAGATCCCGACTCCTTAAATATGGAGTATGACACTAATGGGATAGAATAGTTTTATTGATCAGTCTGGATGTCAGTCAAGGTCTGCCCCATCTATGTGTTGAGGGTTAGATTGTGGGGTGACAATCAAACCCTGGCAGATGTATTGTTAACCTCCTCTCCCCCCCACTTCCGCCTTTTGCCCCTCCCTCTCCCTCCTTCCCACTCAGATCAGGCGATCGGGAGGGAAAGAAAGAGAGAAGAGAGATGGAAAAATTAAAGATGTTTTACTAATGCTACTAATAAGAATAGAGAAAATAATACAAAATATACAAAACCAATCTTGAAAGTCTCAGCAACTGCAGAGGCAGCACCCAAAGTCCTGGATTAGACTCTGTAGCCAACCAGAGCTGGATTCAGTCTCTCACTAGGCCTCAGTTTGCAGGGACGACCAGCGAGGTCCTCTCCGAATGTCAGCCATGAGGAAAAAAGGGACGAGATCCTCGTGATCTCCCACTTTTATATGAAGTATTCACATGAATGGAATGTTATACACAGTTGGTCAGTTTCTTGGTCACCAGTTTCTCGTTGCCCCTCTCTCGAGATGTCCATCCGTGCTTATCAATAACTTTGCATTCCATTGCTATGTTTACCAAAACATGTGTCTGGTTCTCCACGAAAATGCAGCCAACATGAAGGCCCCAGCTGACAGGCAAATTCACTGAAAGAGAAACTTGTTTTTTAACAAAACCAGGACACTATGCCACCTCACACCTGTAGGCAGAGCACTCAGAATGTCTGAATGTCTTTGGTGGATTAATCTCTTTCATGAGTCTCCTATATTCCATGAGTTCAGATCTATTCCTTGCTGTCACTGTTTATTGCAGTGCAACAATAGTGTGGCAGATGCTCTCTATTAATCCCCCCCATCCCACTAAGGAAAGGGAAAAGGAGGAAAAGGGAGAGAGACAAGTTGGAAAGTTTAAAAAGTTTTACTAATAATACTAATAATGAGAGGAAATTATGCAAAATATACAAAACCAATATTGAATTTCCTGGAGTGGCACAGCAGCCCTGGCAGTTGCCTGCCAGAAGCTGCAGGGCAGACACTGGCAAGTCCTGGACTGGACGCAGCAGTACACAGGAATTGGATTCAGGGATGCATGGACTGGAACCAGGATCAGGACTGCAGACAGAACAGGCAGGGTCCTCTTCAGATGCCAGCCGTGGTCTCCCAGCTTTAAACTGTGTATGACCTGGATGGCATGGAATAGCTAGTTGGTCAATTTAGGTCACCTGTTCTGTCCGCCCCTCCCTGCAAGTATGACCCTTTTATGACCCTTTACTTATGGAACATGAAAAGTTTATCAGCAACCTTGGTCACTATAGCAATAAAATATAAATGGCATACCATTCCTACCCTTAGCTCAGTGAAACTGTGATCAGACATTATCAACTCCAGAGCAAACACTCTCCAAAAAACAGCCAACTTAAGAAAAATGCAGTTATTTAAAAGAACCTAGCTGAAAGGAAAATTCACTAACAGGGAACTGGTCCTGTTTTAACCAAAACCAGGACACTTGCTTATATCTATACAAAACTTTCTTAAAATGTAGAATTTGCAATAGTGATATTCTAATTTTGTAGAATTTGCAATAGTGATATTCTAATTTTGAAGAAATAGAAATAGTGAACTCTGAAACTAAAAAACTTTACGTTGTGAATTGATGGGTGTATTTGGAGGGGGAGATAAGGAAATAAAGATTAATATCTCTCACTATAAGCTTTGATCTTGATGCATTGTTCTGGAAGTCTCCTATGAGCTGATCAAAGTTTGAATGTACTTATTTTCTGTTGCAGATGAACCGACACGTTCCTTGAGTGGTCTCATCTTGAAGAATAATGTAAAGGCACATTTTCACAGCTTTCCAAATGGGGTAACTGATTTCATTAAAAGCGAATGTCTGAACAATATTGGTGATTCCTCCCCCTTAATTAGAGCTACTGTAGGTAAGTTTACTCTTATTGCTGTCTTCTGCATGTTACTGATATAAGTGAGAGCTGCACTAGTGAGATTTATTAAGCTCCTAAAACTGTTTGCTTCTGATAATTGTCACAACTACACCATATTTTGATGCTGTTATAATGTTCATTGTAAATAAAGTCACACTTATTTTTGCTGCTTATTCTCTTAAAGCTGATTTAGCAATTCAGTTCATATCTCTTGAAATGTGACTGAACATAAGCTTAATTTACTAAAATTCAGCTTGCTGCCACTTTTTATGCCTACAAACAGAAACAAGGTAAAGGTCTGACTTCAGAACTGTTTCAGCACTCCACTTGCATCAATGAAACACTTCTGTTATCTGATTTCCTCCCTGCCACCCCATATGCACACCCCTTCAGGGCATCATTATACCATGTGTGACACACATTAACATAATGAATTTCTGCTTTTTAAATACCTTCTGTCAGAAAACAGTAGATAAGGTGTGGTGATCAGAACATCAACTAGAAGTGGTTTTGTTGCATGGATTTCTGATTTCCAAATACTGTATTTTAGTACACCTCTTCCATAACATACATATTTGCATTATTTTTACTTATTTCTAGGTAATGTTGCTTTTCTGTCTGCTCTTTGAGAATGTGATTTCCCTCAATTAGTACAAGCATACTAATTTTTCTCATCCACCTCAAAAACTAGAAAAAAGTAAAATAAATGTATATTTAAGTACAGTATAAAAAAGCAGGGGCAGGTGCAAGTTCAGAAAGGAATTCAGCTTATATCAGCTGATTTCTGTTATAAAATAATCTACCAGTTATTGGTCCTTTAGAATCCTTTGTTTTTTCTGTAGGATTCCTTCTCCAGACACCCAGGTTAAGGACTTTGGACTAGAGAAAAATGTCCATCTCTGCTTTTTCCTGCTATCTCATCTCTTGTGAAGCTGCTTAACTGTGAAATTTGTTAATGCCCCATTTCCTTAATGACAGTAGAAACGAGTCTTTGAGTGGCAGGTATTTTCATTATTTCAGGTTGTAGAAGAGTTGTGCTTGTTTGTTCATAGGAGTTGTCAGTGGAGTATAATGGAGCTGACTAAAGAATATAATAATATATTACAGCTCTGTTTGGATTGCTGTCTTAGGGTGGTGTGGTGGTGGTGGTGGCAGCTGGGGGAGGGGAGAGGGTGCGGGCTGTTGTTTGTTTGGTTTTGAGCAGTTTATTCTTTGATTTCTCTTAGTAGGAAACATTTGTGGATTAATAGCTCAATTATTGTTGAGCTTTAAGTGGTCCTTGAAGGGATTATTCAAGCATATATGAATTCTGAAGATGCGTACCAACTGATTAACTGTATGCTTACATAATAAGAATTGCTATTTAGCTTGTGTTTGGCACCCTCCTGTGTGAAGTAATTAA
This sequence comes from Patagioenas fasciata, assembly GCF_037038585.1. Taxonomy (NCBI): domain Eukaryota; kingdom Metazoa; phylum Chordata; class Aves; order Columbiformes; family Columbidae; genus Patagioenas; species Patagioenas fasciata. The sequence goes on from NC_092559.1 coordinate 48,981,300, forward strand.
ATGCTGGATCCTTGTAGGCTTTTGTCTTAATAGTGAGGTTGGTCCAGTACTCTCACTGGTCTCTTGATACTAACTAGGTATAAATATATTGCTACCTGCCTAGGCTGCCTTGTTAGCATATGAGTTGGCATGTACTAGTCATAGCTGCTCTTTGAGATGCATACACATTTTTGTTGTTCAAGCACTATCAATTTAATGAGCCAACTGCAAATAAGATCTCTGGAATTCTGAGATGAAGATGAGCAAGTACATCAAAATAACATCAGGGAAGAAGTAATGCAGCCTTTGTGGTCTCTGGCATCCGGTACTAACCAGACAAAAGCTGACGCCTTTTGGCCAAGATGGAGGCAAGTTGATTAATCCCATTCTCACAAGTCAGCTCACTGAGGACAATGAAGATGGCAGTAAAGTCTATTTTAGAACTGTGATTCAAGACCAAATGGTAACTACATGTTGTGTTCTTACTTAGCTTTTCCCTGTTTTAACCTCAAAATGAGTAACAGTGTGGAACCTCTCTGTGCTGTGTGGTACAGCTTTTAAAAACAATTGTGCCAACATTGAAATATGGATTCGAGTTCAAAAAAGACACTACACGTATTGAGGACCCACAAACTTACCAGGAAATAAATGAATCTATTTAGGAGGTGTCTGTCACAGAATCACGGAATGATCGGGGTTGGGAGAGACCTCTGGAGATCATCTAGTCCAACCCACCTGCTAAAGCAGGTACACCTAGAGTAGGACAGGAATGTCTCCAGAGAAGGAGACTCCACAACCTCTCTGGGTAGCCTGTTCCAGTGCTCTGTCACCCTCAAAGTAGTTTCTCCTCATGTTTAGATGGAACTTCCTATGCTTCAGTCTGTGCCCATTGCCCCTCATCCTATCGTTAGGCACCACTGAAAAGAGTCTGGTCCCATCCTCTTGACATCCTCCCTTGAGATATTTATAAACATTGATGAGATCCCCTCTCAGCCTTCTCCAGGCTGAACAGACCCAGCTCTCTCAGTCTCTCCTCATAAGAAAGATCCTCCAGCCCAATTAGTAGCTCTCTGCTGGACTCTCTCCAGTAATTCCTTATCCTTCTTAAACTGGGGAGCCCAGAACTGGACACAGTGCTCCAGGTGCAACCTCACCAGGACAGAGTAGAGGGGGAGGATAACTTCCCTCAACCTGCTGATCACACTCTTCTTAATGCACCCCAGGATACCATTGGTCTTCTTGGCCACAAGGGCACATTGTTGGCTCACGGTCAACCTGTCATTGACCAGAACTCCCAAGTCCTTCTCTGCAGTGCTGCTTTCTTGCAGGTCAACCCCTAACCTGTACTGGTGCCTGGGGTTATTCCTCCCCAGGTGCAGGACCCTACGCTTGCCCTTGTTGAATTTTGTCAGATTCTTCTCTGCCCAGTCCTCCAGTCTGTCCAGGTCTATGACTGTTCTTAAAACTTTCTGGGGATTCTAGTCTAGGCAGGACCTTAGAGTAGCTCCCTGCTTAAAAGCAAGCAGGGGAAATAGTTTGAGTGTTTAAGAGTAGTGGCAGGACTGGAGAGCTTCATTGAAGAAGGAAGTGAATGATTGCCCTATGCAGGGGGAATTTTGTCATGAAGTTCAACTTTTTAGAATCAAGAAGTTCAGAAATAAACTTTCAGAGCTACAGAAGCAAACCACTACCCCAAAACCCCCAACCTTTCTCCTGTCCTGTTATTGACATGAAAATACTGAAACGTAGTTGATTTTTCTTTACATTCAGTTTTTTTTATTGTAGAGTTGATGCTATAAACTGGAGTTGCATGTAATTGGAATAGTGACATAAAATATACTGTCATTACAATTACAGTTCTTTTTTTAACAATTTCTGACATCCATCTGGAGTCTGTTCTCTCATGTCGAGGTGCAGAAATGACCTTACAACCCTTAAGATTGTAAAGAAGATATGTATTTACAGCGCTGGATACAGGGGATAGCTCCGCCCAAGTTGTGTGTGTTTACAGTAGCTGTGAGCTTGGTTAAATGCAGTAAAGTGTTACATATTCATGAAAGTCTTAGGAACGCCTGTGTATATTCATAACCTGTCCCCGAGAAGGCGGTTCTTATTACGATGAGTTCTGGGAGACCATTTCCATAGTCTTCACCTCCGGCTCCTCCTGGTTGCAGCTGTGCAGTGATCGTGAACCCGGGTCCTCTTCTCTGTACATGGTCACCTTTGGTCCAGTGTGATGAGTTGGTTAGGATTCAGACTACTGAGCTGGTTATAACTGGCGTATCTCCTGTCCTGTGCCCATGTTTCTGTTATCTGCTTCACCCAGGATGCACCAAGGATGCACCCAAGGATTATTAATTTTGCAAGGCGTCAGTGAAGTCCTGTTTCTCGTACAATAAGTTACACAGAGCTAAGCAAGTCTAGGCAATAGTGATGTGGGTTAAAGGGTTAGCTCTCTAAGTATCTTTAAGTGTTAGTTCTTTAAGTGTTAATTAGTTAATTGTTAGTTAATTAATTAATTGTTAATTCCCTGTATCAATGTGTTTACTGCTCAGTTAGATGAACTGCTGTACTTGTTAGATTTCACATTTGTCAAGTGAAATATCAACAGATTCTCTAATACTGATTTGTAATTAAGTTCATAATAAATCAAGGACTACCTTTATAAAGATTTTCAGTTTCCAGTTTCTAACCTTGCAGCTTAGTATGTTGGTCAGAAGGAAAGGCCTCATTTAACTGTCAACTCTAGCCCAAACCTGTCAAAAAGCTGCAAGCTACTACATTGATTATTTCTTTGATTATTCTTCTGACATCCTTGTTTCTGTGTTGCAGAGAAAGCCACAAAGGCAAATCTCTAGTGTCTTCTGTTCCCTGCTAGCCAACTAAAGCAGCAGGCGGGTGGGAAATATTTCACATTTGAAAGGAAATGAAACTCATTAGAAGCCCATGTAGATTTCTTTTAACATGAACATAAGTGCCTAAAACTTTATTTTATATAGCTGTTTCCCCATTGCTCTTAAAACCTCTTGCAAAGCTTCAAATTCTATACCTATTGCCTCTTTAAGTTCTTGATAGTCTGATATCTATTTATTTATTTGTTTTTGTCCCCACCAAAGTACCTCTTCATCATTTAAAAAAATAGCAAAACTTTAAATGGCTTCTCTACAGACCTTTACAGAAAGCTTGTAATGACATGTATGGTCTGAATTGCATGTGCTTCTGTTGCAAGGGGACGATAGCCTCAAGTGGCTTCTTGCCTACACATCTGGAAGTATTTCCTCCTAGGTTATCCTGTTGCTGTCTAGGATAAGCCTTTTTGAAGAACACTTAAAGTAGTTTTCAAATAGTCTTTCCTTTAGCTGTGAAAGCTTGCATGTGTTACAAGTACAGACAAACCATTTGTCATCTTCAGAAAACTTCTAGGATTTTGAAAAGATTTTAAACCAACTCTTTTCCAAAACTACCAAGCCCTTTAAGACTTATGACTTCTCTCACATGTTGATCCAGAGGAGTTCCAGGAATTTCATTCTTAAGTTTGTTTCTCAACATGTGTTAATTCTGCAAACCTGTGCCAGATCTAAGTCAGGGAGACAGTTTTGCAATTTAAGTACATTATCTAGGAGGCAAGAACATTCATTTGTTTTGTTCTGTTTATGAAGTTCAGTTTAATTTTTTTAAAAAGCAGATCATTAATATCCAGCAACAATAAAATATGTATTTTCTATTAATGCATCTGATATTCTTTGCAGGACCATAATATTCAGGAGAAATAGTCTTTAAGACTCCATAGATCTCCATAGGCTTTTGGGAGTCTTTTCTGTTCAGTTGCAATTATGGAGACAACTGGATACAAACTACTTCTGGAGCTGTAAAATTGTGTTTTATTTCTGTCTTCATTTTTGCCCATTGTCTTCTTGGGTTCTCCTTATTGCATCAAAAGAAACACAATGCAAAATATCTTTGTGTCTTGCCCAGAATGTCCATTGCTCTGTAATGTCGTCCTGTATTCTTGTATATTTAATAAGAATTTTAAAATTTTATTCCAAAGAAAAAGGATATATGGTGATTAACTCAATGAAAAAGCTTAGGAAAGCTTTTTTACATCACTTGTCATTTGGGAGATTACTAGTTGAGGCAAAATGGACTCATAGTTAGTCCTAGTTTATAAGCAGACTTCCCCATTCCTTTCACCTAATTGGTTGTTCCTGAGATTTCTGTATGTACTGGAAATGGAATTAGCGACTCTCTGGGCTGTCCTATTTGTTTGCTGGATCTGAATCAGCCAACCCCTACAGCTGATCACTGAATGACCTGCCATAGTGTGTAAGCTCTTAGTAGGTATCTCAGTCTTAGAATGTGTCCTTAATGTTTTGCATAAACATAATAAAGCTGTGAACACATAATTTACCATTAGGTTATAAGTTTATTGAATGACAACTTCCCATGTTCATGCTTTTGTATCATAATAAAGAGGAGGTGACTTGAGGTAGATACTCTATGTTTACTGGAGGTCAAGATTTGTACAGTATTTAGTAAACTTAGAGCAGAAGCTGCCCTGCAGTGTTTGGGCATGATTATTTCCTGAACTGGAATCACTTTGTGCTTGACTTCTCATATCTAAGCCCTTGTCACCAAACTGTGGCAGATGTTCTCTAGTAATCCCCGCCCTCCCCACTGACGAAAGGGAATACGAAGAAAAGGGAGAGAGACTTAGAAGTTGGAAAGTTAAAAATGCTTTACTAATAATACTGAGAGAAAATAATGCAAAATATACAAAACCAATATTGAATTTCCCCAGGGTACGGCAGCAGCAGCCTGCCGCTGTGTGGGCTGACATCATGCCAGAGGCTGCAGGGCAGGCATCCAGAAGTCCTGGACTGGACGCAGCAGTAGACAGGAACTGGATTCAGGGATGCACAGACTGGAACCAGGATCAGGATTGCAGGCAGGAGAACAGGCAGGGTCCTCTTCAGATGCTGGCCATAGACGAAGAGAGCAAGACCCTTGTGATCTCCCAGTTTTATACAGTGTATGACATGGATGGCATGGAATAGCTAGTTGGTCAGTTTGGGTCACTTGTTCTGTCCGCCCCTCCTTGCAAATATGCCCCTCTCACTTATGGGATGTACAAAATTTATCAGCAACCTTGGCTGCCATAGCAATAAGGATAAACCTGGGCCTCTTCTTCATACCATTGCTACAGTTAGCTCAGTAGAACTGTAAATATCAGCCGTTATCAGCTCCGGAGCAAACACTGTCCAAAAAACATGCAGCCAACTTCAGGATAATGCAGTTACTTAGAAGAACATAGCTGAAAGGAAAATTCACTAACAGAGAATTGGTCTTGTTTTAACCTAAACCAGGACAGCCCTTCATAGTAGCAGGAAGGAACAACCTGCCTTTGCATTTCAAAGACTTGCAAATACCATTTGTAATTTAATATACTTCCTCTTTTTATGCTTGCCAGCTCTTAATAAAATGAGAAATTTCTTAACTGCTTAGATCTTTGAGAGGAGTAAAATGAGAAAAAATGGTGTGAAACCTGTGAAGATATGAGAGATCTCATTTCCTTTATTCCTCTGATTTACTTAGGCATTCTGATAACAACCATTGCTTCAAAAGGGGAATTACAGAATTGGCCTGAACTCTTACCAAAGCTTTGCAGCCTGTTGGATTCTGAAGATTACAATACCTGTGAGGTAAGGAGACTTATTTTGAAATGGATTATCATCTAAATTTGATTATTTTTTTGTTTCTCTTGTTTCTCTTCATAGATACTATATGTATGTATAGTATTTTGTGTGTATGTGTATACGCATGTATATAATCTCTTCAGAGAACAGTGGGTCAAATTTAATACTTTTTATTCTACGTGCATTCCATGTTCTTAGTGTTGATTCAAATAAATTTGTTTTCTTTGCATAAAAACAGAATAAGACTGTAGTCATAGCATCTCAGCTGAGAAGCATCCTAAAGTTACCACTTTGTGATGCCAAATCTTTTAGGCATCATCGAGTTGACCCTGAATTTTCTCCTACTTAAAAGTAGTGTTGTTAATTCTTCTTAAGACTTAATCTGGAAATGTGATCTGAGGAGACTGAGGGGTGACCTCATTAATGTTTGTAAATATGTAAAGGGTGAGTGTCACGAGGATGGAGCCAGGCTCTTCTTGGTGACAACCGATGATAGGACAAGGGGCAATAGGTATAAATTGGAACACAGGAGGTTCCACTTAAATATGAGAAGAAACTTCTTCTCAGTGAGAGTGACAGAACACTGGAACAGGCTACCCAGGGGGGTTGTGGAGTCTCCTACTCTGGAGACATTCAAAACCTGCCTGGACGCCTTCCTGTGTAACCTCATCTGGGTGTTCCTGCTCCAGCGGGGGGTTGGACCAGATGATCTTTTGAGGTCCCTTCCAAACCCTAACATTCTGTGATTCTGTGATCTGTCATTGCTATATCAGGCTAGTGTTAAATGAACATTTTTGTTCAGTGTTTATGAAGGAAAATAAATAACAGCTCAACTGGAAAAAAGTCTTGTCTCATTTTTAAAAAATAATCTGTGGTCACACAATTTTAATTGATGCTGTCTCCATAAGTGTGTGAAGTATTTTGTATAAAATAATCACAGAATCACAAAATGGTTAGGGTTGGAAGGGACCTCTGGAGATCATCTAGTACAACCCACCTGCTAAAGGAGGTTCACCTAGAGTAGATTGCAGAGGAATGCATCAGCGTGGGTTTTGAACGTCTCCAGAGAAGGAAACCCCACAACCTCTCTGGGCAGTATGTTCCAGTGCTCTGTCACCCTCAAAGAAAAGAAGATTTTCCTCAAATTCAGATGGAACCATCTATGCTTCAGTCTGTGCCCATTGCCCCTCATCCTATCGTTGGGCACCACTGAAAAGAGTCTGGTCCCATCCTCTTGACATCCTCCCTTGAGATATTTATAAACATTGATGAGATCCCCTCTCAGCCTTCTCCAGGCTGAACAGACCCAGCTCTCTCAGTCTTTCCTCAAAAGAAACGTGCTCTAGACCCCTAATCATCTTTGTAGCCTGCCTCTGGACTCTCTCCAGTAATTCCTTATCCTTCTTAAATTGGGGAGCCCAGAACTGGATGCAGTACTCCAGATGTGTCCTTACCAGGACAGAGTAGAGGGGGAGGATAACCTCTCTCGATGTGCTGGTCACACTCTTTTTAATGGACCTCAGGATACCATTTGCCTTCTTGGCCACAAGGACACATTGTTAACTCACTGTCAACCTGTCGTTGACCAGAACTCCCAAGTCCTTCTCTGCAGTGCTGCTTTCTAGCAGGTCAATCCCTAACCTGTACTCTGGTGCCTGGGGTTATTCCTCCCCAGGTGCAGGACCCTACACTTGCCCTTGTTGAATTTTGTCAGGTTCTTCTCTGCCCAGTCCTCCAGCCTGTCCAGGTCTCACTGAATGGCAGCACAGCCTTCTGGTGTGTCAGCCCTTCCTCCCGGTTCGGTATCATCAGGAAACTTGCTGACAGTAAACTCAGTCTCTTCATCCAGGTCACTGATGAACAGGTTGAACAGGACAGGACCTAACACTGACCCCTGGGGAACCCCACTAACTACAGGCCTTCAACCAGACTTTGCACCATTGATCACAACCCTCTGAGCTCTGCCATCCAGCCAGTTTGTGATCCATCTCACTGTGTATTCATCCAGCCTGCACTTCCTGAGCTTGCCTATGAGGATGTTGTGAGAGACAGTGTCAAAAGCCTTGCTGAAGTCAAGGTAGACAACATCCACTGCTCTTCTCTCATCTACCCAACCAGTCTTACTATCGTAGAAGGCTATAGGGTTGGTCAAACATGATTTCCCTTTGGTGAACCCATGCTGACTACTCCTGATAACCTTCTTTTCCTCCACATGCTTGGAGATGTCCAGAATGAGCTGTTCAGTCACCTTTCCAGGGATGGAGGTGAGGCTGACTGACCTGTAGTTTCCTGGGTCGTCCTTCTTGCCCTTTTTGAAGACTGGAGTGGCACTGGCTTTCCTCCAGTCCTCAGGCACCTCTCCTGTTCTCCAGGACCTTTCAAAGATGATGGAGAGTGGCTCTGCAATAACACCTGCCAACTCTCTTAGCACATCCCATTGGGGCCCATGGATTTGTGGATGTCCAGTTTGTGTAACAAGTTCTTACCTGTTCTTCCTCAAGCAAGGGAAAGTCTTCCTTTAGCCAGACTTTCTCTTCTGTCTCTAGGGTCTGGAATACATGAGGGCCAGTTTTAGCAGTAAAGACGGAAGCTAAGAAGGCATTCCATAACTCTGCCTTCTCTGTATCATCTGTCACCAGGGCATCCTCCTCATTCAACAGCAGACCTACATTTTCCCTAACCTTCCTTTTGCTGATGATATACTTGAAGAAGCCCTTCTTGTTATCTTTGACATCCCTAGCCAGATTTGCTTCCAAGTGGAGTTTGGCCTTCCTCACTGCATCCCTGCATACTCTAACAGCCTCCTTGTATTCCTTCCAGGTGGTCTGTCCCTTTTTCCACATTACATAAACATCCTTCTTCCACATGAGTTTTGACTGGAGTTCCTTATTTCCATGCTGGTCTCTTACTTCCTTAGAGATATGACAGTGGTCCAAGATGTCATGCTGCTATATAGTGTTTTAGTGCTGCTTTCTTAAGAAAAAAAAACTTGAAAATGAAACTCTTATTTACCATTGTGTCCAGAGTTCTGTTTTGCCCTATAAGAAAACATAAAAGGAAATAAAGTTGTATATAAAATTAAATTGGATGCTTCTGCAACTTGTCATTTGTTTTTAAAAGAAGATCTTGCTTATAAGCATTTTTAAAAATATGATTGAATAAATGAGCATTGAATGCTGAAGTTAAAATTACCACTTGTCTATTAGAGATTCGTTCAGCTTGAGAGCTTACAGATGACAGTATAAAGTGCTTAAATAAAAAGCCTTTAAAGATGTTTTAACTCGATATTTAGTTAGCTATGTTTACTTTGTTAATTAGCTACATTTACTGTGGTGTTGTGCTAAAAATTACTTGTTCTGTACAAAACTTAAAATGTTGCTTTTTTCAAATGTAAAAAACCAGACTGATTGATTGTTTGATTGATTTATTTATTTTTGAAAAACAGGGTGCATTTGGTGCTCTTCAGAAGATATGTGAAGATTCTGCTGAAATTTTAGATAGCGATGTATTGGACCGTCCACTCAATATTATGATACCTAAATTCTTGCAGTTCTTCAAGCACAGCAGTCCAAAGATAAGGTAGGTTTAGGTGTTGTACTGAAGTTACCTGTTAAAAACTTATTTGCATGAGCAGCGAGGTTGATGTTTTGTAGATCAGTTTAAAACATACTTGTGTGGGCGAAAAATCATGGACTCCACACACTCCAATATGAATTCAAGCAAAGCCATTTATTACAGAAACAAGCCTCCTTATATATGCAGTTATTTCCGGATCATGGGTCCACGCTCCAAGCGTGCATTAGCTGATTGGATATTGTCCATGTTCACGAGCTGTCCATGCGCCCGAGTCTCACTGCTAATAGGTCTGCTGATTTACATCTTGTTGAGGCCCTGTTATTGTAGAACTGCCTCACTCCCACAGCAGGTCCTGTTTTCAGCTTTCGAGGTGGCCTTGAAATTCCTTTGGCTAGTTCAGAAATAAGTCTCCATCTAATAGAAACTCATCCACACAACAACCTCAAGAAAATCCCTCAGATCTCCCACACTTAGTTTTTTTAAATGATCCTGCATGTGCAAATGTGAGAAGAGAAGGCACAGATATTTCATGCATCACTAATTTCCACACTTTTTTTAGTCCATCATAGCATTTAGGTGTTTGCTTTGTTTCTCTTTTTTGTGTTTTTTTTTGTTTTTGTTTTTTCTTTTCAATGCGAATCAGAATTGAACAATTTAAATTCTTTTCTAGTCTCAAAATTAGTAAATTAACTTACAGTACCATACTTCACCCATTTTATTCCAAAGTTCTGCAGAACAACATTAATTGCAATACAGCATTAAACCCCAGAATTCCACATTTAAGCCACATTTGAGTACAATATCGTTTGCATTGCACCTTTGAACTGCTTACTGCTCAGCCAGATGGAGGCACCGCTGGGTCTCCCTGACAAAACAGGTCAGTGTACGCTGGAGCCCAATCGGCATCTACCCCCCCGCAGCCGTAGCAAGCTGGACTGGGCAAGGCTTTTATTAGTGTCTCATCTGGGGTGCTACAACTGTTATTCCAAAACCAGGATTCTTTACTTGATATGCATACAAAAAAGCCAAATCCAGCACATCGAGTTGAGACACAGTCTATCACAGAGTTGCGCATGTCTGGATGTTGCAATAAAGCTAGCATGCTAGAAAGAAAAGTAACAGCTATTACACATAAAATCTTATCATCACGTTCATGCAGTAAGGAACTAAATTACTCATGATCTTCTGTATTGTCACCAAACGCACATTTTGAGTTGACGGATTCTCATGATTTAATAGTCTTTGAACTTACTGTAACATATAACAGACAAAGACCTATTAAACTGTAATATTCTTAAACAGATACCCACAAAGAAAACAGGTTAATGAGGAAAACATCTTGCAGACTTCAGCAAGTTTACTGTAACCTGTGTGTCATCAGTTAATTCTCTCTCAGCTTTTTCAAGTTCAAACTGTTCCGCCTGTAAAACTGTCTGAAATGATTTAATGATGTCTTGTAGAGATTTATTTTGTCCTGCTCTTCTCGCCTTAAAAACAACATTAATTGCAACAAGGTGTTATACTTCAAGATTCTATGCTTTGGATACTTTTCCCAATCATTTAACTTATACAGCAGCCACCATTTATTACAATATTTCACAAGATCTTCCTTCCTCATATTTTCAAGTGCTTTCCTATGTTTTAAAACACCTCCCAATACCAATTTCTTATGAACATGACAGAAAACAGTCATTCCTGACCCCATCTTGTAAGTAAAGACCATGAGAAGAGAGAGAGAGAGGGGGGAAGCACAGGACTGCTTGCAGCATGAGTGGGAAAAGTGGGGAGAAGATTTTTTATGGTGTACTTATACCACAAAGAAACAATTCTAACAACAACCAGTAAAACAATTAACTCACATTCCTGACAAGCTGCTTGATTTTCATAGAGGCAATACACTGAAACACGTAATATGTACTGTAAAACTTGCAGATAACACGTTGATAGCAAACATTAGCATTCTGTACTGCTAATTTCAACACCAGTGCTTCCTTAGCTTCTAAGTTTTCAACCTGCTTATTGATGGCCTCTTGAAGATCACAGTATCACAGTATCACAGTATGTTTGGGATTGGAAGGGACCTCAAAAGATCATCTAGTCCAATCCCCCTGCTGGAGCAGGAACGCCTAGGTGAGGTCGCACAGGAAGGTGTCCAGGCGGGCTTTGAATGTCTCCAGGGAAGGAGACTCCACAACCTCCCTGGGTAGCCTGTTCCAGTGCTCTGTTACCCTCACTGAGAAGAAGATTTTTCTCAAATTTAAGTGGAACCTCTTGTGTTCCAGCTTGATCCCATTGCCCCTTGTCCTATCATTGTTTGCCACTGAGAAGAGCCTGACTCCATCCTCGTGGCACTCACCCTTTATATATTTATAAACATTAATAAGGTCACCCCTCAGTCTCCTCTTCTCCAAACTAAAGAGCCCCAGCTCCCTCAGCCTTTCTTCATAAGGGAGATGCTCCACTCCCTTAATCATCTTTGTTGCCCTACACTGGACTCTCTCCAGCAGTTCCCTGTCCTTCTTGAACTGAGGGGCCCAGAACTGGACACAATATTCCAGATGGGGTCTCACCAGGGCGGAGTAGAGGGGAAGGAGGACCTCTCTCGATCTACTGACCACCCCCCTTGTAATACACCCAAGGATGCCATTAGCCTTCCTGGCCACAAGGGCACAGTGCTGGCTCATGGTCATCCTGCTGTCCACCAGGACCCCCAGGTCCCTTTCCCCTACACTGCTCTCTAATAGGTCATGCCCCAACCTATACTGGAACCTGGGGTTGTTCCTGCCCAGATGCAGGACTCTACACTTTCCCTTGTTAAATTCTATCAGGTTATCCCCCGCGCAACTCTCCAGCCTGTCCAGGTCCCGCTGGATGGCAGCACAGCCTTCTGGCGTGTCAGCCACTCCTCCCAGCTTAGTGTCATCAGCAAACTTGCTGATAGTACACTCAATTCCCTCGTCTAAATCGTTAATGAATATATTGAATAATATTGCCCCCAGTACTGACCCCTGAGGCACTCCACTAGACACTGGCCTCCAACTGGACTCCGCACCATTGACCACCACTCTCTGGCTTCTCTCTTTAAACCAGTTTGCAACCCACCTCACTACTCTATTGTCTAGACCACACCTCCTCAATTTAGCTGTGAGGATGCTGTGAGGGACTGTGTCAAAGGCTTTACTGAAGTCAAGGTAGACCACATCCACCGCTCTGCCATCATCCATCCACCTTGTTACATTCTCATAAAAGGCTATGAGGTTGGTCAAGCATTACTTACCCTTGGTAAAGCCATGCTGACTGCCCCTAATGACCCTCTTATCCCTGATATGCCTTGAGATGACACCAAGGATAAGCTGTTCCATTACTTTCCCAGGGACAGAGGTGAGGCTGACCAGCCTATAATTACCCGGGTCCTCCTTCTTGCCCTTTTTGAAGACTGGAGTGACATTTGCTTTCCTCCAATCCTCGGGCACCTCTCCCGTTTCCCAAGACTTGGCAAAAATGATGGAGAGCGGTCTAGCAATGACTTCCGCCAGCTCCCTCAGCACCCGCGGATGCATCCCATCTGGACCCATGGATTTATGGACGTCCAGACTATTTAATTGTTCCCTAACCCAGTCCTCATCGACTAAAGCAAACTCCTCCATTAACCTGGCTTCATCCGGGGTCTCAGGGGTACAGGGTTCCCCAGGACAGCCTCCAGCAGAGTAGACAGAGACAAAGAAGGCATTCAGCAATTCTGCCTTCTCTTTGTCTTCTGCCACCAGGGCACCCACCTCATTCATCAGTGGGCCTACATTTCCTCTGGTATTAGTTTTATCTGCTATGTATTTGAAAAAGTTCTTCTTGCTGTCCTTGACCCCTCTCGCCACCTGTAATTCTAAGGAGGCCTTGGCTACCCTAGCTGCCCTCCTGCATCCTCTAACAGCAGCCTTATATTCCTCCCAAGTGGCCAGTCCCTGCTTCCATGACCTGTAAACTCTCCTCTTCTGCTTGAGCATCCCCAACAGATCCCTATTCAACCACACAGGCCTTCTGGCTCCCTTCCTCGACTTCCTACGTGTGGGGATGCTCTGATCCTGAGCATGGAAGAAGCAATCTCTGAATGCAATCCAACTCTCTTGGGCCCCTTTTCCTTCAAGCAGTCTTGCCCATGGGATTTCCCCCAGCAATTGCTTGAAAAGGCCGAAATTAGCCCTGCCAAAGTCCAGGGTTGCAATTCTACTTGCTATTCTGTTCCTGCCACACAAGATGCTGAACTCCACCATGTCGTGGTCACTGCAACTCAGGCAGCCCTCAACCTTTACTGCTTCGACCAGACTCTCTTTGTTAGTGAGGATGAGATCCAGCAGTGCACCTCTCCTGGTGGGCTCCTCCACCATCTGCATGAGGAAGTTATCATCAATGCACTGGAGGAACCTCCTGGACTGTGGCTGGCTGGCTGAATGGTCCTTCCAGCAAACATCAGGGAAGTTAAAATCACCCACAACAACCAGGGCCTGTGACTGTGAGGCCACTCTCAGCTGCGCATAGAATGCCTCATTGCATGTAATTCTCACTGGGACCCTGAAAGTAGTTATAAAAGATTTGGCTGCTTTGTTGGTTTCAGGCACCTTTATCATAGCTTGATATGCAAGGTCTGTTGACTGCCTCAGGATTTCAGAAACTAATAGTGCCTGTAATTGTGGTGTGCCAGTTAGTGTCTGTTCCAAGAATTGTGGAATACCTGCCCCTTTCAACGAGTCCCTATTGTTCCATCCTGAATGATCTATAGCTGTTACATTGCATAGGTCTAATTTTGCTGGAGTCTTTCATGGTTTTTATCTGATCTCAGGGCAACACGTACACATACTCTTTCCTGTTAACTTGAAAAAAAAAAAAGCTGCAAATCCTCATCCTCTTCTGAGTCATCAGATAACATCATATAATGCGGACTTGAACGATGCTGGAGAATCATTAGTAACAGGGGTATTCAGAACAGTGCACATTCTCGACAATACTTTCTAGCATCATAATTATTCATATAATCTGAGTCCCCAGGAGCACCCCTTTTCTCATGACGATCGGCATGACTGTATTGCCGACTGCTGGATTCACTCGCTATTAGCTGATCTAATCTGTCACACAGTTCTGTTGCCCAGTTCTTATCCAGTGACTCCTGCTCTCTCATGGAAGTTGGAGGGTTAAAAGGCAGTAAAGGCAGATACAAATTGGTAAAAGGACTGATAGTACACTTGTTTACGACTTTAGCATTCTCAGCTTTCACAGGTTCTTTGGGCAAGTTGTCTGACTCCAATCCTCTGGACTTGTTGTTCTCACCAGGGTTGGACAATGGTACAGGAGGCCACCCGCTCGGCATTTTTCCTCCTGCCGCCCGAGACTGCTTTACCATCTGGGGTGCCGAATGCGCAGCAGGGGATGGAATAGGGAGGGTATCAAAGACACAAACTGGGTAAACTTCACAGTGATTTCAGGATACTTATCAGGCTGCAAAGCTGCAAAAATTCTGGCAGCAGCTGACCATTCAGTCTTAAACTCTTTTAAGGTGGTAATTATAAGCTTCCATGTAGTTGCTAATGATTTAGCTTCTTTATCTCCATTACTGACTTTATCCCATAATTTCTGCCCTATATCGTCCCAAAGTGTAAGTTTTGAGTCACTAATGCTCATAACAGTCTTTTCAGGTTTTAGTTGCTGCAGTGTAGTAATTATCGGTTTCCAGGTGGTTACAAGGCTGAGAATATCTTTTTTACCATGACTGATTGCCTTCCACAACACAGTTCCCACTTTTTCCCAAGTCTCTATTTGAAAAGCTCCTGACAGATCAGCAGGAAACCCATTGCCTCTGCACCAAATTAATAGTCAAAATTTTGAGGATACTCTCCTCATACTTCACCCCTCTCATAGAGAGAATATGCGGGAGGAGCTGCAGTATTTCTTCTTCTTCTTTAAAAATATTCTGCCCCATCTCCTCTCGCCCCCAGCTGCTCACCTCTTTGGGTGTCCGTTGCAACGATATCGGATCCTTTATCCCTCCTCTGTCGCTTCTGTAGCGATCAATCAGGAGTCACGCAGCCCACAGACTGCGTCCCGGTCACGGTCCAGCTGAGCCGTTCCAGCTGGGGCTTGCTCCCCACAGCGGTCATCCCCGTTCCTTAAATTCTCCTTACGGATGACGTCGGAATCACCACTTGCGAGGGCGAAAACTCATGGACTCCACACACTCCAATATGAATTCAAGCAAAGCCCTTTATTACAGAAACAAGCCTCCTTATATATGCAGTTATTTCCTGATCATGCATCCATGCTCCAAGCATGCATTAGCTGATTGGATACTGTCCATGTTCACGAGCTGTCCATGCGCCCGAGTCTCACTGCTAATAGGTCTGCTGATTTACGTCTTGTTGAGGCCCTGTTATTGTAGAACTGCCTCACTCCCACAGCATGTCCTGTTTTCAGCTTTCGAGGTGGCCTTGAAATTCCTTTGGCTAGTTCAGAAATAAGTCTCCATCTAATAGAAACTCATCCACACAACAACCTCAAGAAAATCCCTCAGATCTCCCACACTTAGTTTTTTTAAGTGATCCTGCATGTGCAAATGTGAGAAGAGAAGGCACAGATATTTCATGCATCACTAATTTCCACACTTATTTGCTTAGTTAATAGATCAGCCTCACCTCTTTATCTTCCAAATCTAGAATCTGTCTGACTTTGAAAATCAAACTGTTTCTTTTAAGATTTTGCATATTATTATGAAAATTTCAGTGCTGTGGTTAAACTTTCATGTTCTGATTATAAAGAACTATCTCACCTTCATTTTTGTAATGACTGCATCAAGGGGAGAGTAAAAAATTGTTTGCTGGTACTAGTTTCCGAGTTCTTGCATAAAAATATTTTTCTGTTTTAACTGCACCAAAACTTAGAAAGCTCTTTATCTTTCAGCTGGATCAAATTAAATGGGTTCAGCATCTTCTTACTTTAATACAGTCTTAATCTCTCCAAAGTAACAGAAGTATAGGATAGAAGAAAACTTCCATAAATAACTTTTTATTGTTAATATTTATCAAGAAGAACAGTAGCTTTTACCCTGAAATGAGCCAGCAATGTGCCATTGACATAAAAAAAAGGTGAATGGTATCCCGGGCTGGAGTGTTGCCAGCATGGGAGGTGATCCTTCCCCTCGCCCTACAGGTGAGGCCACACCTGGAATACTGTTTCCAGTTCTGGGCTCCCCCGCACAAGAGAGACATGGAGCTACTGGAGAGAGTCTAGTGAAGGGCCATGAAGATGATGAAGGCACTGGAACATCTCTCCTATGAGAAAAGGCTGAGAGAGCTGGGACTGTTTAGCCTGGAGAAGAGAAGGCTCGAGGGGATCTCATCAATGTATATAAATACCTGAAGAGAGGGTGCGAAGAGGTCTGAGCCAGACTCTCTTCAGTTGTGCCCAGTGACAGGAGCAGAGGCAATGGGCAAAAACTGAATCACAGGAGGTTCTGTCTTGATATCAGGAAACACTTTTTCTTACTGTGAGGATGATCAAGTGCTTGCACAGGTTGCCTAGAGAGGTGGTGGAGTCCCCGTCCTTCAAGATATTCAAAAGCCATCAAGATGTGGCTCTAGGTGGACCTACTTGTGCAGGGGCAGGCATTGGACAAGAAGACCTCCAGAGGTCCCTTCCAATCTCAACTATTCTGTGTGATTTTGTGAAATGTGTTTTTGAACACCTGTTTGAAAATCATATTGAAAGATTCTACAACTTGGAGGTGGCAATTATTGCCAACAGTAGTAGATGGTGAAGACTAAAAGGAAGAGTATAACTAGGAATATATCATGATAGGATTTAAATAAGATTTAGAAACTCACCTAAAATAGATGCACACTAAGAAAAATATATAACAAAGCATGAACTTGCACTTGTGGAAAGATAAGCTTAATATAATACTTCATTGGAGCTGAGAAAGGTGGAGAAAACCCTCCTTTTTTCCGTATCACATTAAACAGTCTTTCACTTTTAGTTTGTTTGTGGCTTTGAGATAGTTAAACCAGTTTCAACTTTAAAGCAGATCACCTGTTTACCCATGGCCTGGTTTCAGTACATAGTGCTGAAGTATGAAGAATATTAGTAGTGTCAATAAAATACTTTTTATTTAAATCTGTCAAGAGACAACTTTTGAACACTGTTTTATGAGACTGTCTTCCAAGAAATGTCTGAACAGACTAGACATTTGGAGTTAGGTTAGTAAAAATACTTGAATGGATTTTCAAAGGCTTTTAAAGGTAGCTTTACCTTGTGCCTTTACTTATGTAATTTGGCTTTTGTATCTCTGAGAATGAAAAAGACTTGTAAGTAATGGCTTTGCATGAAGTGGAATAGAAAAACTAATTCTTCACTTTTAGTATGTTTCTACCACAAGTGTTTTAGTATGTATCCTAATGGAAGTGTGCATTTGTTCTAAGTTACAACTATATTACTGATGCATATTGGTCTCGTTAAATACTAAAAAGGTTGCAAATGCAGTTGGATACTTAACAACCAATAGGGTGTGCTAAAATCTCATTGTGATGACTTGTATGGAATCGTTAATATCAGAGAAGATAAATAATCGTAATCTGAAAAAAAATACATACTGTTTGGGTCAAATGTGCCAGGTATAGTCATCCTGCTCTGTTTTTTATTTACTGAATATTTTATTTTAAATTATTTATTAGATATATCAGAGAAAAATGTGGTTTAGTAATTTTTTTGTAACAATATAGATGTGCAGATTTATTCCCTCTTGCCTCTAGAAGATGCTTGGACAATGTGATTTGCTTCCTAATGTTTTTGATGCCTATATACAGTTTAGAAAATGTTTAAGTAATGTAAAATATATATTTTAACTGTTCCATTTTTAGGTCTCATGCTGTTGCATGTGTCAATCAATTTATCATCAGCAGAACTCAAGCTCTTATGTTACACATAGATTCTTTTATTGAGGTGAGTGTGCATTCTTGGTTGGGAGGTTAAGTCAAATTACATATCTGATTTATCAAGAGCTTTGAATAATGTTTTACAACCACCGCTATCCCCAAACTTCACATTACTGGCTTCTCATTCTTAGCTTCAGTCCCCATGGATTGAAGTTCATTCTGTATGCTTATACTCAGATTAGTCTAAGCACTCTCCCAACCCAAGAAACAGTATTTTGAAAGATGCTTCCTTTTCATAAATAGAGGAAACTCTTGTTGCATAAAGGTACTGGCAGCAGTCTGTCACCTGTGATGAAGAGTTCAGTATGGGGATCATCATGTCACCGAGTCTGGATGATGGGTCTCTCTGAATACTACTACTGAATGTGGATTAGAAGGGTGATGTTTTGGGTTATCTAGAGTATTTTATTTGCTGCTGTTATATCCTGAATGAGTTTTCTAGCTTCAGAACTTCATTCATGTTTAGGGAAAAAAAAAATCAGGAAATAATGTTCTTGTGTCTAATGTACACATGATAAAAACACTGGGTAACAATACACACTGAAAGTCTAAAGAGTTCATTTGCTAAACCATATGTCTTTAAGAAATAATATGGCATTCCAAGGTGTGGGGTGGGAAGGTACAGAAGTACAGGTTTGCATACTTTAGTTTGCCAATAATGTTAATTTACACACAAGTTAAACTAGATGAATTGTGGCTTTTCAACTGGTATTACTTTCCAACAGAATCTTTTTGCACTCGCTGGTGACGAGGAGCCTGAAGTACGCAAAAATGTTTGCCGTGCTCTGGTAATGTTGCTGGAAGTTCGAATGGATCGCCTGCTTCCTCATATGATTAGTATAGTTGAGGTGAGTCTCATTTCCTAGATTGCATGCTGAAACATGATTGGGGTTACAGAAATAATAATAAAAGCATTAATCAGAAAAGCTATGTTCCTCTTGCGCTTGCCTACTCTGTTTTCCTTCAAGATTGAGGTTGTGAAAGTTTCTTTTTAGCTAATTGCCAACTTGACATTGTATTTGACATACAATGCATATGGCAGTTGTTCCTTCTTCATTAAGTTAATTGAACCTGAAATCACCAGGATCAGCTATACTGTGACTGACCACAAGTGAGAAGATTACTTAGTTCTAGTGCTGATACTGCTACAGTTTACACATTGAAACTGTCACCTTTTTTTGGATCTTTTGACCACAACAAAGATAAGGAATGTTATTTTATATAGCTGAGATGCTCTTTTAGCTGCTAACGAAGCTGCCTGCTATTGCATTCAGTTGTAGAGGTTAGTGTCATTTGATAGTACCTTTATTATTCTAGATTAGTTCAGACTTTCTTACCAGAGAGCAAATCAGCTGGTTTTTGTCTGCTCAACTGATTGAGTTTAAACTTCCATGTTTCTGGGAAATACTGTCAGTTTCTAGGTAGCCTTTACATACACTACTTGATAGACTGGAAATATAGTGAAGATCAGTATGTTTTTCATGCAGATTTCATGTGAACAAGTGGGTCATAACCCAGTGTCAAATTCCATAAGGGCTATGTCCAGACAACATGAAGAAAGTGGTTTTTTTTGCTCCTGGACAAAGGCATTAGAGAAACATAAAATTGAGGTGACCTATGACAGCCTTAGCTTGCTGACTAGTCTTCCTATGTGTTGTCTGGAATTCCATGACACCAACCCTGGCAGACATGTTCTCATCTAACACAGAACAAGGAGGTGGTGTTGGTATTTGAGGTAGGTTTTTTTTGTTTGGTTGGGTTTGGGGTTTGTTTGGTGGTTTTTGTTTTGTTTTTGTGGGTGGTTTTTTGTTGTTGTTGTATGTTTTTGTTTGTTTGTTTGTTAGAGAAACACAAGGGTTATTGATGTGGCAGAAACTGTGGAAGCACTTGAGGATGGCCACAAAGGAATTAGGGCTTCTCACCAGAGAAAGGTGGCAGAATCAATGGCCTGGCTGGCACATCTATATGAATGCACGCAGCATGGGCAACAAACAGGAGGAGCTGGAAGCCATCGTGAGGCAGAAAAACTACAATAAAGTTGGCATTTCAGAAACATGGTGGGATGACTCTCATAACTGGAGTGCTGCAATGGATGGCTATAAACGCTTGAGAAGCGATAGGTGAGGAGGTGGGGTAGCCATGTATGTTAGGGAGTGTTTTGATTGTCTGGAACATGATGAGGGTGATGATAGGGTTGAGTGTCTATGGGTGAGAATCAAAGGGAAGGGCAATAAGGTGGACATCCTGGTGGGGGTCTGTTACAGACCACCCAACCAGGTTGAAGAGGCAGATGAAATATTTTGCAGGCAGCTGGGAGAAGTCTTTTGATCGCTAGCCCTTTTTATTGTTGGGGACTTCAACCTACCAGATGTCTGCTGGAAATACAACACAGCAGAGAGGAAGCAGTCTAGGAAGTCAGAAGGGTGGTCAGCAGAACTGCTACTTTGGACTTCCAAAGGGCAGACTTTGACCTGTTCAGAAGGCTGGTTGGCAGAGTCCCTTGAGAGGCAGTCCTGAAAGACAAAGGAGTCCAGGAAGGCTGGTCTCTCTTCAAGAAGGTAATCTTAGAGGCTCAGGAGGACGCTGTCCCCGTGTGTGGAAAGGCGAGCCAGCAGGGAAGAAGGCCAGCCTGGCTGAATAGACAGATGCTGCTGGAACTTAGGAATAAAAAGAGAATTTATAACCTTTGGAAGGAGGGGCAGGCTACTCAAGAGGAATACAAGAATTCTGTGAGATTACTCAGGGAGAAAATTAGAAGGGCCAAAGCCCAACTAGAGCTGAGCCTGGCTACCGCTGTGAAGGGCAACAAGAAATGTTTCTATAAACATATTAGCAACAAGAGGAGGACTAAGGAGAATCTCCATCCCCTGATGGATGCAGAGAGAAACATAGTGACAGAAGATGAGGAAAAGGCTGAGGTACTAAATGCCTTCTTCGCCTCAGTCTTTAATAGTCAGAACAGTTGTGCTCCAAGTACCCAGCCCCTTGAGGCAGAAGACAGGGATGGGGAGCAGAATGAAGCCCAAATAATCCAAGGGGAAATGGTTAGCAACCTGGTACACCACTTGGACACCCACAAGTCTATGGGGCCAGATGGGATACACCCAAGGGTGCTGAGGGAGCTGATGGAGGTGATCACTAAGCCACTTTCCATTATTTATCAGCAATCTTGCCTAACTGTGAAGATCCCAATTTACTGGAAGTTGGCTAACGTGAAGCCCATCTACAAGAAGGTCCAGAAGGATGATCCAGGGAACTACAGACCTGTCAGTCTAACCTTGGTGCTGGGCAAGGTCATGGAGCAGATGATCTTGAGTAACATTACACAGCACATACAAGAGAACTTTGTGATCAGGCCCAGTCAACAAGGGTTTATGAAAGGCAGGTCCTGTTTGACCAACCTGATCTCCTTCTATGACAAAGTGACCCACCTAGTAGATGAGGGAAAGGCTGTGGATGTATCCTACAGCATTCTCCTGGAGAAGCTGGCAGCTCTTGGCCTGGATGAAGGGCCGGGCCCAAAGAGTTGTGGTGAACGGAGCCAAATTCAGTTGGCGGCCAGTCACGAGTGGTGTTCCCTAGGGCTCTGTATTGGGGCCAGTTCTGTTTAATCTCTTTATCAATGATCTGGATGAGATGATCGAGTGCCTCCTTAGTAAGTCTGCAGGTGACATCAAATTGAGGGGAGTGTTGATGTGCTGGAGAGTAGCATTGCCATACAGAGGGATCTGGACTGGCTGGATCATTAGGCTGAGGCCAATTGGATGAGGTTTAACAAGGCCAAGTGCTTGGTCCTGCACTTGCGTCATAACCACCCCAGGCAACACTACAGGCTCAGGAAAGAGTGGCTGGAAAGCTGCCTGGCAGAGAGGGATCTAGGGGTGTTAATTGACAGCTGGCTGAATATGAGCCAGTAGTGTGCCCAGGTGGCCAAAAAGGCCAAAAGCATTCTGGCTTGTATCAGGAATAGTGTGGCCAGCAGGACTAGAGAAGTGATTGAGCCACTGTACTCAGCACTGGTGAGGCCCCTCCCTTGAATACTGCATAGAGTTTTGGGCCCCTCATCATAAGAAGGTCATTGAGGTACTAGAGAGTGCACAGAGGAGGTTGACGAAGCTGGTGAGGGGCCTGGAGCACAAGTCTTATGAGGATAGTTTGAGGGAGATGGGGCTGTTTAGCCTGGAGAAAAGGAGGCTGAGGGGAGACCTTATCGCTGTCTACAACCACCTGAAAGGAGGTTGTGGCATAGAGGGTGTTGGTCTCTTCTCCCAAGTAGCAAGTGATAAGACAAGAGGAAATGGTCTCAAGTTGTGCCAGGGGAGGTTTAGACTGGATATTAGGAAAAAATTCTTCATGGAAAGGGTTGTCAGGCATTGGAACAGGCTGCCCAGGCAAGTGGTGTAGTCACCATCCCTGGAGGTGTTTAAAAGGCGTTTAGACAAGGTTCTTACGGACTTGGTTTAGTGCTAGAGTTGGACTCGATGATCCTGAGGGTCTCTTCCAACTGAAATGATTCTATGATTCTAGGAAATGACAGTGTGAGGAGCACTTTCAAACAGAGATTTCTTTTTGTCATTCTGGTTTTGTCTTTGTGATACAGTTGGATACAGCAAAATAGTGGATTTTTGAGCCCTCTGTGGAAAAATGCCATATCACTTCAGGTGCATAAATGGGACCTTGCTTGCAATGGAAAAGACATTTTTCAGCTTTTCCAAGCTGTAATCTGTTGACAGCTCTTCTTAGAACAGTATTTCTGTTACTGTGAGGTCTTAATCACAGTAGTGACCCTTTAGGAAACACTTGTACTTTAGTGCAATTCTGTTGGAAGGGACGTGTTTGTGACAGATCTTGCATCCCTGAAATGCATAAGGGTTATATAGGTCACCTCATTCTATTTCATTTTGAGAATAAAATGATATTCTGAAGAAGGATTTCTTTTGGTTTTTTTAAATCCATGTTTGAGGAAAGATAGCTGCATGGACTTCCATGAGGCTTCTAAAATGAGTGGAAGAACCAACTATTTCAGAAATAAGGGCTGGCATGGAAGAATGCAGAAATTACTATTTTGGAAATTGCAGGCATCTTCCCTAAATTGTTTTTGCAGTTGTGTGGAAGAAACTGACGTGGCTGTGGTATACTCAGGCTTTCTGTTTGTGCAGGTGTCTGATTATTTTTTGTTTAAAGGGGATTTAAATTTTAACAGCAAGCTTAAAGATTTGATACTGAATCTCTGAATTACCATCCGTTCTAGAAAAAAGTGAGATTTTTTTTTTACCTGTTTTGCATTCTACTTAATTGCATCCTGTCAAGGAATCAAGATTTGAAAGGGAAGCTTTTTTATTGTACTGGATATAATAAGTACTAAGTGTATAGTTGTATCTTTTTATTCAAAGGGGCAAAACTATTATTTTCCAGAAACTGTTGATATTTTCTTGGGTCTCTGTCAATAGTTTCTTGGTAATAATGTTCTCACTTAAGCAGTGAAGAATCTTAGAATCTGAATCATCTAGCATTAAGAAATAAGTCTTTTGGCTTATTCTCACCATAGCCTTAAGTAGTCTCTTATATCTGTTTCTTCCCCTTGCCCCAAAGAAACAAAATTACTCTGGTAGCATAGTCTGATTTTGCAAACACACTTTGAAATGTTAATAGATTCTTCTGGACACTTAAAATATATCTTATAGAAGTGATTTTTTTTTTATTTTGTGCAGTATATGCTTCAAAGGACCCAGGACCAAGATGAAAATGTGGCTTTGGAGGCTTGCGAGTTTTGGCTAACTTTGGCTGAACAGCCAATTTGTAAAGATGTGTTATGTCGGCATCTTACTAAGTAAGTATTAAGTATTAGAACTCCTAGTTATAGTCATCTTTAAACTTCAGTTGACTTGTTCCTGGTTACTCTTATAGAGACCGTATCTATCTTGCTGTATGCTTAGAAGGAGTTTCCTATAGCTAGTTCTTGTGCATATTAAAAATGGCTGTATCACAGAGGTCACTGAAAAGACTCGGCTCCAGAAACAACCTAAACTGTGTCACTGGTTCTTTACCTCAACCTTAACAACCTGTTAAGCATCAGGTGGCTGCAAATTTATAATAATTGTGAGCATATTTGTGCAATGCTTCTATGTGCATAGTCATGCCAAGGTTCCCTATATTTATGAAGAACATAACAAAATGACAAGATCATTTAGATTTAGGACTCAATTTCATATCAATTGCCACTGCAATTTAAACTTGAAGAAAGTGTGTATTATAATGTGTTTCTTCATACTTCTTCAGACTGACAATAGTTATTTAAGTTTCAAAAACTTTTTTGTTTTGTAAGTTTCAAAAAGGTATCCTAAGCCTTAAAATGTAGATCCTTGATTGAACAGGAATGAATATCCATGTTTGAGATGTAAACATCTGCATGTCTGCAGCAGTGCTCATAACTTTTTTTTCAGACTAATCTGAAGAATTCTGCAATAGGAAAAGAATTCTTCAGTGTTCCCAGAAAACTGAGACTGTTTTTGACATATGCATGGAAGGTTTTTGAAAATACTAGAGTAGTTCTGTCTGTGATTCTTTTCTTCCAGTCAAGATGTTGAGAGGAGAGACACATTCTTTTCAGCAAAAATGACCATTTTAGATGTATAGCAATTAAAAAAAAAAGTGTGCATGGGGTGTAAAAATTTCAGTTTTCATAAGCAATTAGAAAGCAGAGAATTGAGATTAAAACACCTGTAGCACTACAGGAATAGGAGTTGAAAACAGGAGAACCAATGATATGAGAAATTATTTTAAAGTCTTAAAATGTTTTTACTTAACTCCTACTCTTATAGCTCAAAAGACAAAAGAACAATAGCACAGTTCTTGATTCTACCTACCCCCTTCCCAACACACATATTAATACTAGTCACCTTATCAGTATAAAACTTAAACCTCTTCTGGCCTGCATGAACATTGGCATTGCAAGAGCTTTATCCTCGGTTGTTGTGGGTTTTTTTTAAGAAGCTTTTAAATTTCTAGAAAAACAAATAAGAGTAACATTACATCTCTCTT